>NC_059333.1:58770000-59370000 GCF_018350155.1 Leopardus geoffroyi
GAATCCCAAGCAGGCTCTAGGCTCTGAGCTGTCAGCAGGGTTCGAACTCACAAACCATGAGATCATGACCTGAGCCGAAGTCAGATGCTTAACCGACTGAGCCACCCAGGTGCCCCATGATACCTTTCTGAATAGGTCCCTAAGGATTCAGTAAACAAGCTAGGGCACAGTACAATTCAGAGTGCACCACTTAATTCACAAAGTGGGACTTAGTTCCTAAATCCACTGTGTAGAAGAACGAATCAGGCTGCTGCTTCTTAAAACCTAGGTTTATTTTGTCTGGGATTGCTATGACCTAGGCAGAAGGTAAATTGTACTTTTTTTTTTTTTTTAACATTTTTTTAAGTTTATTTATTTATTTTGAGAGAGAGAAGGAGCGCGTGAGCAGGGGAGGGGCAGAGAGAGCGGGTGAGAGAGAATCCCAAGCAGGCTCTGCGCTGTCAGCGCAGAGTCGGATGCGAGGCTTGAAGCCACAAACCATGAGGTCATGACCTGAGCTGAAATCAAAAGTTGGATGCTTGACTGACTGAGCCACCCAGGTGCCCCTGTACTTTGTATTTATGGTCAGTTCTAAGGAGATTTGCCATTCAACAGTATACACCCACCTTGAGTCAGTTTGTGGTCTCAGTTAGGAGATGGAGGAGGGCTAGCACGATCTATCAGATTCATCACAGGGAGTTTTTCAAACCACATGTCCATGCTACCCCTCTAAGCACTTGCTTGCACAAATGTGAGTGCCCCGTGTTCCTCAGCAGTGCAGGGGTGGGCGGGGAGAAGGTTCAGACACACCAGCCTAACTCCCTTGGCTCTTTTGTGCCCAAATGCCTGGATGATGTCACTTCACTCTTGCCAAAGGGTAAATAGAGGCAAATCCAAATTCTGGTTTGGTTGGCAGAGTGGAACGGCCTCCGGAAATCAAGACAGGAGCATTTCTGTGTATCAGACTATCGGGGACTCTTGGCCTCCTTCACGGTGTCTTGAAATCTGCAAAATGCAGCATCACAAACCAAATATGTCTCAGTTGTTTTCTGCTTGATTAGTCTGAGTGGCTGAGCCCTTTGCTGCTGTTCACAGAGTCGTAGTGTTTGTCACCAGACAACATACGGATACGTATTGTTGTGTCTTCAAGTGGCACCGACCTGTTTGAAGGTTACGAGATGCTTTGGCGCTTTGGTGATCTCACTTGGATGATATGATTTTATTTTTCAGTTTATACTATCATTTGGGAAAATATTTGCTCTCAAAGGAGACATGAAGGAAGAAGAATGTGTATGATAAGAAAAGCAAAACTGAAAATGTTATACAGGTCAGTGAGTCTTGGCAACAAGTATGTTTTAAGTTTTTAATTTATTTACATTTTACTCCTTGAACAAACTGAAGCAATTGAGTGACTAATAATTTGAAATTATATTACAAAGAACTATTCGCTCAAGAAGAGTATACTTGAAAAAAACACGTTGGCATAACTTTACGAAAGAACAATACCCTTTAAAAATCTACCTGTATAGAAGGGGATTTTGAAGAAATGGGAAAAACAAATCCATGTAGAATTTGGGCTCTCATTCACAAATACCTAACTTCTGCCAAGAATTGTTTGATCTAGGGGCGCCTGGGTGGCTCAGTCAGTTGAACGCCCGACTTCAGCTCAGGTCATGATCTCACAGTCCGTGAGTTCCAGCCCCACGTCAGGCTTTGTGCTGACAGCTCAGAGCCTGGAGCCTGCTTCGGATTCTGTGTCTCCCTCTCTCTCTGCCCCTCCCTCACTCACACTGTCTCTCTCTGTCTCTCAAAAATGAATAAATGTTAAAAAAAAAAAAAAAAGAATTGTTTAATCTAAATTTGGTTGTACCTCAAGGGAGAAACATTTCTTTCTAACTCACTCTGAATCCTTAGTTTCGAGTCAGACTGACTGACAGGATGAAAAAGTCCTCAAGAAGAGATTGGGACCCTTCTCGTCATTCTAGGTCAGCTCTCTGGAGAGTAAGAAATTTGCAGTTACCAGAAATCAGGAGTAAGTTTCAAGTAAGAATTTAAGTAGTTCAGGTAATATTGGGAGGTGCCAACAAGTGTCGGTGGTCGAGAAAATGTGACAGGACGGGGGTACCTGGGTGGCTCAGTCGGTTAAGTGTCTGACCCTTCATTTTGGCTCAGGTCATGATCCCAAGAATGTGGGATCAAGCCCCATGTTGGGCTCTGTGCTGAGCGTAGAGTCTGCTTAAGATTCTCTCTCTTTCTGGGGGCCTGGGTGACTCAGTAGGTTGGGCTCTTAATTTCAATTCAGGTCATGATCTCATGGTTTGTGAGTTTGAGTCCCACATCAGGCTCTGCACTGACAGCGTGGAACCAGCTTGGGACTCTCTTTCTCTCTCTCTCTCTCTCTCTCTCTGCCACTCCCCCCCCCCATAAATAAATAAATATTTTTTAAAAAAGATTCTCTCTCTTTCCCCTGCCCCTGTCCTCTGCTCATGCTCTCTTGCTCTCTAAAATAAGAAAGGAAGAAAGGAAAAAGGAAGAAAGGAAGGAAGAAAGAAAATGTGACAGGACAGGAACACAAATCAATGTCAAAAGAAAATATATTGAATTGAGAATTATTCCTGGCTGCTAAGGGTTGGAGGTGGGTGCATATTAATTATAAACATAATTACAGAAAGTAAGGAATATTTACTGAGACCCTGCTATTTGTCAGGCCCACGAATAAAGGCTTTATTCTAATGACTTCATTTAATCGACTTTACTCGGTAGAAACCATTTTATAATGAGGAAAGAAGCTCATATTAAACAACTTGCCAAAGTACACACGGTGGTGAGAGTGCGAAATCTGTTTGTCTTCAAAGCTTATATTTCCATAGGGACGCCAACTATATGCAAGAGTTAGGTTAGTGGAATTCTAGAAATGCACCCTAGTCGAGATTAGAGAATACAGAAACCCTGCTTTGCAGACCTCAGAAGGCACTAGGAAATCTGACTTAGAGTGTGTTTGTGACGGTAAACAGTAGCTTTTTGATCCTCTGGTGCGTAAAGGAGCTTATAAATATCTATTCATGGAGAAACTGGGCTTGGGAGATAGCTACAACTCATCTGACACGGGGAGAGGGTCTTCCAGTGAAACTGATCTTCTGTAAACTGCAGGGCCGTGGGGAAGGTTGTCTGGGCCCCCCCGGTAAGGATGAGAGCTGGGATTTGAGACGTCTTGCTGATCCTATTTGGGGTCTCAGAGCCTGGGCCTAGCAAACCAGCACTGCTGAGAATATCAAACTAATCAACATTTATAGAGGGCACTGTGCTAAATCCAGAGCTAAGTACTGGGGATACATTGATACCTCAAGGAGCTTAAACAACAGAGGAGGTACACAAGAGAAAGAAATGACTCATGCTTCATGTTAGCCATTCTGGCCGCTTTACTGATTCTCAGACAGGAAAAGTCCAACAGGCTTCAGTTTCAGGTCCCTGTCTTGAATGTCCCTCTTCTTTCAGCACAGCCCAGCTACTGTCCTTACCACCTTTAACTCTTTGTTCAAGTTTCACTTTCTAAAAAATTAAGGACTAATTTAGTTACAGGTGTACAACATAATGATTGGATATTTGTGTAAACAATCACAATAAGTCTATAATGTCCATCCTCACACAAAGTTATCGTTCTTTGTCTCCTGATGAGAACTTTTAAGATCTACTCTCTTAGCAACTTTCTTTTTTTTTAATTTTTATTTCTCTTATTTATTAAAAAAATTTTTTTTAACATTTATTTATTTTTGAGACACAGAGAGAGAGAGAGAGAGCATGAGCAGGGGAGGGGTAGAGAGAGGGGGGGACACAGAATCTGAAGTAGGCTCCAGACTCTGAGCTGTTAGCACAGAGCCCGACGCGGGGCTGGAACTCACCAACCTTGAGATCATGACCTGAGCCGAAGTCGGACGCTTAACCGACTGAGCCACCCAGGCGCCCCTCTTAGCAACTTTCATGTATGCAATACACATGCTACCCTGCAGTCACCATGCTGGACGCTGTACCCCCAGGTCCTACGTATCCCACCTTCTGGCTGGGGCCTGAGTTGATGGCCCTATTTACAATTGCACCTCCTCTTTCCCCTTCACCACTTGACACTCCAGCTCCCTTAATCTGCCTTATTTTTCTCCATAGCACACGTCATTTCTAATATTCTAGAAATGTTGTTTAAGTTTGTTTCCCTCATTAAATAGAAGTGATCGCCATGGCAGTGATCTTGTTTTATTTAGCTACTTCTTCAGACATACCTCAAGCATCCAGAAGAATATCTGACATATAGCAAGCACTCAGTGATGTTGGTTGAATTAAAGTGGACTGAACCTGTGCCCCATTCAGCACGGTATACCACGTACTGGTAACAGAGAAGAGCGTGGAAAACTTCTGGGGGAGCACGCAAGTCAGGGAAGGTTTAGTGCTAAAAGTATGTATTAGCTAGAATTTAGAGATGGATGGGAATTGTTCATGCAGAAAGTGGGTAGGAAAAATACTGCAAGCAAAGGGAACATCATATACAAAGATGTGGGGGTGGCAATAGAATGGAATATGTGAGGGCCAGCCCGGAAGAGGAATGTGACCAGACCAGACTATTGAATGTCTGCGAAGGAAGACAAGATGTCAGTTACTGTAGGGAAAGATAGGGTGCAGGCTCCCTTTCTCTTGGCACCCCAGATTCATTTTCTTCTCTGAGCTTTAGGAGGCTGACCCCTGACTTCTGTCACCAGTTTCTGGTGGGAGTCACGGCAAGGAAAGTGGCAGGTATGGAGAAAGGTCACCGTATTTATTCCTGTCTGTCTCCTCCTTGCTGGGCTACAGTCCTGGAAGTGGCTGCAACTTTTTTGTGACCATAGAGCCCATCGGGAGGGCCCTCCTTCAAGGCTCCAGTCCCTTTTAGGCCCGTGGGTAATGATGGCTTTCTACTCTCGCTTGTCCTTGGGTGCCCTAGCACCCCTTCTTGGTTCTCTTAACCCTTGATCCTTTGTTGAAAAGCTTTTTCGAAAAATCCCAGCTGTGTGAATGCAGCCTGATTCCTGCAGAATGTGCCAGCTAGAGCGAAGAAAGCAGAAGTCAGTGCAGACCGGCAGCTGAGCAGCTGCAGTCAGCATGACCCCCTCCATCAGGCAGATGGAGTCCAGACGTTCTGGTACCAGGCAACTGACAACTAGAGACCCAATATTGAGGAAGTGTCTGAACAGTAGGCAGGCTTTTGGACACAGGTCGACCTCTTCTGAAGTGAAGCTTATTTACATGCATCCTGTCCACAACTCAAACTGGTCTTAATACGTGTGCTGAGGGCAAGCCCGCTCTGAACAGAAGCTCGAGATGATCAACACACACCTTGCTTAGCAAACAAAATCCCAGGCTCCCCGAACTAGACGTTCTGCGCGAGTGCGTACAGCCTTCCCAGTTGCTTGTTGATTCGATGAATGAACTTGGCGCTAGGCAGAGAACGCTGGGGCAAGCCCCGGCAGCAGACAGCTCCTGGAGGTGGAATGCTACCTTTCCTCCATGGCACGGCGGTCCGGACCCATCCTGGCCGCAGCTGCCACCCAACGGGCCCTGGGCTCAGCTTCTGCTTCGGATCTGCGCGAACAGGGAAAGGCAGAGCCGGCAGCGCCCTGAACAAACCAGAAAAACAGCCCTCTTCTGCTCTGCTCGCGAGCCCACGTAGGCGCGGCGGCTCTACCCCGGCGGGGGCCAGGGGCGCCTCCCCTTCGCCAGTGCCGCCCCGCCCCGCCCGCCGCCCGAGGTCGGCCCCGCCGCGCCCGCGGGGGGCGGAGTGTGAGCTCGCCGGGAGGCCGCTCTGGACTCTGCACCCCTACGTGTGTGCGCCCTACTTCCCGCGTGTCAGCCGTCCTCTGCCTGCCCATGGAAGGGGCCGGATCCCCATCGACGGGGGAAGAGCTGGAGCTCTCGGTGCTCGGGGGGCAGCCCGACGAGCAGAAGCCTCTCAACGGAACCGTCCAGGTCATCCCTCTCTCGGTCGAGGAGCCCCGCGCAGCCCAGGTAAGGCCTGCTGGGCTCCCGGGGCGGTGTCGGAGCGCGCTCTGAGCCCGGCTGTGGGCCCGAACCCAGGCTGGCACCCTCCCAGTTGCGCGTTTCCAGCCACCTCTCCCCGCATCGCGGACGCGGAGCGCTGGTGGTGCGCGCTGGGATCTACTGAATGGAGCGGATTCCGGAGTGCGCTCTAGCCGGAGCCGGCCGGAGTCCCTGCGACCCCTCTGGCCCCTCCGACCGCCATGGAACTTGAGGAATCCTACCCCGGAGGTGTGTGGCTCCTGTCTTCAGAGAGAGAATCCCCAAGGAGAGAGGTGGTTTAAAAAGGTTCCGTAACTTTAAATTCAGTGTGTGTGTGTGTGTGTGTGTGTGTGTGTGTGTGTGTGTGTTGTGTTTTCCAAGTAAGGAGAACTCGAGCGATAGATGGAGTCTTCTCCCTTTCTTTCATGGGCATCTCCTGGCCTTACCTTTACTGCCTTGCCACTTCCACCCACCCTCCATCCTCCCCCTCTGCGCATCATCCCCCAGCCGGCTCACATCCCTCAGACACACACTTTTTCTTTTCCCAGACTTTGATTTCTCCTGAAGACAGGGGACAGGGGAGTGAACTTGCCCTGCTCAGTTGATGGGAAGTGGTTTCAAAGTTCTTGTCCCGAAGAACTAGACTAATGGCTCATTTGCTTGGGCCTCCTTTCAATCTCTAAAGGACCTCTTTTCTGCTCCAGCCCTAGCAGTGACAGGAACATGATTCATTCTCATCAAATACTCGTAAAATAGCAGAGGCTTTGAATTCACAGCCATCTGCCGTCTGATGAACCCTAAGACTGGCTTGAGGTTTACAGAGCGCTTGGAACTCCCCATGTATATGGCTCCAACTTGATCTTTTTTAGATCTCACTTCTCCACTCCCACGCCTCGCCTTTGACTACTCTCAGCTGTTGATTTCAGGGATAAGCAAGGAAATCAAACGGTGAAAGCATTGCTTTTGCATGGGTTCCTGGAAACACTGTCCACTCTGCTTTTAGAAGAACCTATTGATACCCCGGAGAGTGATTTGGGGGATTTTATGAATGAGAGATGAACACCACAGAAGAATGAGGGTGAAAGAAAGATGGTCTGATATCTGTGCAAGTGGCTGCCACCATGGGCTTCTGCCTCAGACCTCCATGGCAGGGACTAGGAATGGATTTGGGAATACTTGCCACATGTTAGATAGATCCAGGACTCCCCAGTGACTCCAGGGACTGAATCCAGAGATAGGAGTTTTGGTGACAACTTCACCACTAAAAGGTGTGCCCTGAGGCAAGGTGCAAAGGTCTGTGTTCCCAAGGGTCAAATGGTAATGTAATGTGGTTAACTGGGCTTCTCTGGGAGGCCTGGGAATGCCTTGCTGAAAACAGATGAGTAGAAGCCACACTCACGTAGGGCATCCATATTCTATAATTGTTTATTTAGTACTTACCCAGGAGAGATTGCGCTTTCATGTTCTAATTACTTCCTCATCAGCCGGGTATACACGGAGAGCCTAGACTTCCTTGTGAATTAGCTTTGTAGGTCACCAAATAGTAAGAGCTATGGTGGTTGACAGAATGGTGTGGAGGTGAAGGGTTACCTGAGCACTCGGAGGGCATTCAAATATATTTGGACAGGAAACATCAAAAAATGAGAAAATCCTCCTGTAATGTGTTAATCATTCTCTTTGGTTCTGTAGAATAAGTTAAAGTGTATTTTATTTTATTAGAAGTTTATTTATTTTGAGAGAGAGAGTGAGAGAGAGGGAGAGAGAGAGAGAGAGGGAGAAAGAGAATCCCAAGCAGGCTCCATGCAGTCAGCACAGAGCCGACACGGGGCTTGAACTCACGAACCATGAGAGCATGACCTGAGCTGAAATCGAGAGTCGGACGCTTAACCTGCTGAGCCACCCAGGCTCCCCCTGAAGTGTATTTAAAAAAAAATTTTTTCTAACGTTTATTTATTTTTGGGACAGAGAGAGACAGAGTATGAACGGGGGAGGGGCAGAGAGAGAGGGAGACACAGAATGAGAAGCAGGCTCCAGGCCCTGAGCCATCAGTCCAGAGTCCGACGCGGGGCTCGAACTCACAGACCGCGAGATCGTGACCTGAGCTGAAGTCGGACGCTCAACCGACTGAGCCACCCAGGCGCCCCTGAAGTGTATTTTAAATTGAAAAGTCAACTACTGTACAATCCTGTAAAGTGCTTGGGCGTGCCAGGCATCTGAGAATTTTGTGTGTAGGGTCTCCTTCAACTCTATGCTAAGATTTCCAATTTTGAAATGCAGCTTAAGCCCATGTATTTTTATTTGTTATTTTATTTTATTATTTTTTAAGCCCACGTATTTTTAGTAACCATATGCTTTGTACGTATCATGTGCCACATACTTCCCATACATAAATCCTTCTAATTACCCCCAACAAACTTAAGAGGAAGGTGTCAGTGTTCTGATTTGACAGATGAAGAAACTGGAAGACTGAGGCTCAGAGAAGTTACCACAATACTCAGGTTCACTCAGTGGTGGCTCTGAGATTTGAACTCAGGCTTTTTAGGTCTCAAACAACGCTGTTTTTATGGGTTTATTTTATTGATAATTAGGGAGAGAAAATATATATGTAATTTATACTCACTTATGTATAATTGCCTAAATTATATGTTCCTAATTTCAGTAAGTTTGGGCACTTAAGTGAAATATGAGTATTTGCGTAGCATATCTGGGATGAGGAGGGAGTTGCGGGTGGATGGGTGAAGAGGAGGGGACAGTTTTGGGACAGTTGGGAAGAAGACACCCCGTGTCTAGGGTAGCTTCCTATTGGAAGGTCTGATCTGGGAGGGGATACAGAGGCAGTGGAAAGAACTTCTTTCCTCTTCTTGGAGCTTGAGGGGAAGGAATGTAAGCCGCTGAGTTTACTTTGCCTGTTGTCACTGTAAACATGGTAATATAGTTGGGTCAGAAATGAAAATGAAGTTATGGGTAATAGATGGAGATTGGTTTTCTTTTATGGCTCATCACATGGGCTCTGACCTCGGTTCCCAAATAGAAGTCCCGGAGACATTTTAAGGGACAGCATCATTAATAATGCAATAAGTTGATAGTTTTGAAGTAGGCAAGACTTCTGTGGACCGGCTAGCTAAAAATTAGCCCCATTGCTATGCATTGTTCAGAATTTAGGACAAGAATCAGCTAGATTCTTTATGTGTGGACAAGTGAATTAAATCCCACAATGAGATTACAAAGCACAGATTTTCCTACGCGCTAAGAAAAATTTTCCAGATACGTACATTATCTGCTCTTAATTGCGCCAAAGAGAAGAAAAGCTGTCTGTATCCAAGAGATAGTCTTGCCATTGTGGCGGGGCCTTATGTCATGTGTTTGGATGTGACTATCTGGGGGAATGTTTAGAGGGAAGCTACAAAAATTCTTGAGCCATAAAATGCAGATCATAGAATGTAAGATGCAGTTTGCAAAAGTCTCTGGAAAGCACCCTGCGGAAAAACCTGCCTGTGGCTTCTCCTCCTGGCCTAGAATTTGGGCGTGAGAGAATGAAGATGCCAGTGAAGGAGGCAGTATGTCTTTGTGACCTGGTTTTTAGGGGAGTCTCAGCGCAGGGAGCACTCACCTGCTGTATCAGAGTCTCTTCACCCTCAGGGCACCGTGGACTCTTGGGGGTGGGGGCGGGGGTGAGGGGGAACTTCTAAGGGATACACAAGTCTTGGTTGATGCTAATGTGCAGAGAGCTGAGAAGCACTGTCATTTATTTTTGGGTTAGGAGTAGCTGACCGACTACTTTATAATGGCTTAGAGTCTGTGAAGGTTAATTTTGCAAAGGATGGTGTCTCTCCCCGAGGGCTGACGGCAGGACAGTGAACTGGCTGTGTGTTGACAGCTTTGGGCTGGACACGAAGAGGCATTTTGTACAGGTGAGGGCTGTGTAATTCTGAGCTGACTTCCCCACTGAAGTCAGAGTAGTGGGCCCTTCATACCACCAGGGTCCTAGTTTATTATCTGTAAGGGAAAACATCAGTGAAGGCAACAAGAGGCCAGAGAGATGCATTGACCCTCATTCTGTGGTTCATTTGAGACGTCAGCCCATTTCATTTTGTACTCATCTTATGGTCCTGGCTGTTTCTTGTAGAAGGACTGAAAATGGCAGGGCATGTGGGTGGCTCAGTTGGCTAAGCACCTGACTCTTGGTTTCGGCTCAGGTCACCATCTCTCATTTCATGGGTTCGATCCCCATGGCAGGCTTCGTGCTTACAGTGCAGGGCCTGCTTGGTATTCTCTCTTCCCCTCTCTCTGCCCCTCCCCCACTGTCTCTCTGTCTTTCTCTCAAAATAAATAAATAAACTTAGAAGAAAAAAAAAAGGACTGAAAATGGCATGGGGTCATTTTGTTCTCAGGGGCTCTGTAAGTAGGAAGATATAGTCCTGTTCCCTGAGAAGTTAAAGGTTCCTTATACTGAGACTTCTTTTCCTCCATGCCTTATTGAGCCCTTGGCTTTGGTGGCTTTGGAGCAGTTTTCAATTTTTGGCTGGCACTGTCCTTGAACTCCAGAAGCATACTTACGTCAAGAGCGTTTTCTTCTGTCCAGACGTTCCCTTTATTGGTCCTTCATACCCAACCAGAGGAGCCAATGTAAAGTGCACTCAGGGGCTCCACAACGTGAGCTCTACTCCAGGATTTCTCCAAGTACCTTCTTACAAATTGTAGAACCCTCTACAACGAAGCCACACACATGTGTTACGTGCCTACTGCCCGACTGAGGCACAAGTGTGAGATGTAAGAACGAGGAAGTTCAAGAACCACCCCTCCTTCTATCTGGTTTCAGTTTACCTTGGAAGATAAGCTGGTATCTTGAACATGAAACCAGACAAAGCAGGGGCAGATGAGCTGCGTGGACAGCTCACGTTCTGGGCGCTGTCTCCTTGGGCAACGTGGCAGGGAGGTCTCCACAAAAGGAGAGATCTGACTTGGCTCCTGAAGAGTGACGAGGCTTCAGGACAGAAGTCTCAACCCTGATAGAGCAACTGATTCAGTCCGGGAGGCTCAAAATTACAAACGGGGGCCTGCCCCCACCTCGTGGCAATCTGGTCCCCTGTGTCCAGGTGGGGCCTCGGGGTGTGTAGTTTAAATTCCTCATGTGCAGCCGGCCAGGCTTGGGAACCTGTCACTGAGAAAGTCTGAACTGTAGTCCTAAAGTAAACGATTTCCTTTTCTGCTGGCCACCAGCACCGTCATGATGGGAGAGACAGTAAACAAGGTGCCTGTTCAGGAGCGAGACTCCAGAAATGCCTGCTGCTGCTTTGTGAGACGAGAATACTGAGCAACGATTGCTGTCATTTGTTGAATTGCTAATCTTTGTTTAGCAGGGGCTTCGTGCGAGCGATCTCTCGTGCATGCGATCTCTCGTGCACGCGATCTCTGGTTTCTACCACAGCCCTGTGTGCTACACTTGTTATTTTTACAGTTGAGGATGTCGGGGCTGGTGAGCTTCAGTAGCTTGCTGAATGAGGGCATCGCTCTGCTTTTAAGTGTGGGAGGGGAATCCCGATGCAGAAACACACCTTTTCCCCATCGCAGTCCTTGGTCTCTGTGTGGGAATTACCCAATGGCTCAGTGGGAAGCAGAAGAGTCCTGGGACCTTGTAGGGGCAGGTGGTGGCCCTGAGTGGAAGCACCGTGGCAGCCAGGCCCACTCGTAACCTGGAGCTCTGCACGATGGCATGGGGGGGGGGGGGGGGGGGGGGGGCGTGGACAAAAGGTGCCAGCTTTGTAGGGACACACAGCAGGCATCAGCCCTGGCTGCTCTCTGTACCTGCCTCTGGGAGATGGGCCAGTGGCCCCCCTGCGGGGCTGCTGGCATGCAATGAATTGGTGTTGGTGATCAATAAGCCATGGCAGTGGCTGCCTCACTGCAGCTTATTTCCTGCCTTGTCTCATGTCCTTCCTTTCATTTCCCTTCGCAGGCCCTAATTACACGTTACAGGTCACAGCAGTAGCCTCTTAGCTTTTGCACACACCATTTTGCTCTGAATCTTAAGTCTACTCTTATGCTCCAAAACCTTCCACAGGTCCCCAGCTCACACCAAATTAAGTCCAAACTGCTCTGACCGCATTCAGAGCCCTCTCAGATTGCCTCCAGCCTTTCACTCTCTCTAATCTTAGCTGTTATTACTTGCCACATTCCTGTTAGCTGAGGCTCTTGGCCAGGTCCGTCACGAACCCACACAAAGGATGCTTGCTCTCTCCTGGCTTTGGAATGCCTTTCTCTGTCCATCCTTCCGAATCCTGCCTAACCTCCCCACCTCAGGGCCCCCTGGGTGTTTTCTCCCTCACTTCTGTGTGAGGTTCCATTCTGCTTCTTTGTAAACCTGACTTCGTGGAGGGGAGCCCCCTGGAGGGCAGGATCCCGCTGCCTTCATTTCTGTATCACTGGCCCTTGGTAAGCATTCAGAAGTGCTTGTTGAGACCAGTGACTGCCTCACAGTGTCCCTCTGCTTTCCAGGCTAACAAGGAGAACCCTTGGAGCTCCTGTAATAAGAAATTGATTGGAAAGTGCAAACTGTGGATGGTCATTGCCTCTGTTTTCCTAGGTCTCATTGTAGTGATCATCATAAGCTTATGTCTTATTGGAGGTAAGAGGACTTAAGTAGGACTAAGTTGATGCATTTTAAGAACTTATGTAATGTTTATGACTTACACTTGTTTCTGATATGAAAGATGTGCTGATTGCTGTTTCTTTATGATATGAATTTAAAACTGGTTTGGGATTTGGTATGAGTGGCAGCTATACATGGTTTTTTGTTTGCTTTATTTCATTTTTTTTTTTTTTTTGTGGTTTGTTTTATAAGCTCTGAAAGAAGGGTGGAGACCAACATTTTACTTTAAACTCTGCCCACCAGATCTTGAAAATTTCTCAAGTGTTAATTTAAACACTAACTTGTATTTCATTGTGTCTCTGCACCTGCTGTTTGAATATTTTTCCTTATCATTTGTTTGCTAAAATAATTATTGTACTTCATCTGATATACCTGGGACATTATTATAATGATAAATAATGAATAGCCCATTTGAAAGCATCTTTAAAACTTCAACAGAACCATGAATGTATAAAATGTCATTAATTTATTTTGGAAATAACTGTTTATTATATTTGTATTATATGTGTTTACAAAACAAAACTTACATGGTGCTAACTATATCCTTTACATATATTATTTTAGTTATTATTTATTATGAAAATGAAAATAATCCATATTCAGTTACCCATGAAGCCCATCTATATTATTAATATTTCATTATACTTTCTCTATCCTTTTCTCGCATTTTTAAAATAATTTGAGATAAAGATTTTTTTAATCATCTTGTGGCCTACCTTTAGGATTTTTAATGCCATGTTGAGACCATTTTGCCAATTTATTAGAAATTATTTGTGAGGGGTGCCTGGGTGGCTCAGTCAGTTGAGCATCCGACTTCAGCTTGGGTCATGATCTCATGGTTGGTGAGTTTCAGCCACACATCAGACTCTCTGCTGTCAGCACAGGGCTCACTTTGGATCTTCTGCCCCTCTCTCTGTCTACTCCTCCCCCACTCATGCACTATCTCTCTCTCAAAAATCAGGAAACATTAAAAAGAAAAGAAATTATTTATGAACACTTTTTTTAAAATGACTGTGTGTGATGTAGTCTTCCACACCATTTTAAAGTGTTTTTAAGTAGTTGCTAATTTTTTATGATTATTGATATTAAGGTTTTCATGATGCATAAATATAGGACCCTCCAGTGGACAATCATTTCAGTTTTAAAATAGGAAAGAAGAAAATTGTTTTTATTTGTAAGTGGGGATGATTGCAGGGGAAGGGAGTTGGGATACGTCTTCTGGAGTTGGGATACTCTTGTATCCTGCAACTTTGCTGAATTCATGAATCAGTTCTAGCAGTTTTTTGGTGGAATCTTTTAGGTTTTCCACATAGAGTATCATGTCATCTGCGAAGTTGAAAGTTTGACCTCCTCCTGGCTGATTTGGATGCCTTTTATTTCTTTGTGTTGCCTGATTGCTGAGGCTAAGACTTCTAATACTATGTTGAATAACAGTGGCAAGAGTGGACATCCCTGTCTTGTTCCTGACCTTAGGGGGAAAGCTCTCAGTTTTTCCCCATTGAGGATGATATTAGTGTTGGGTCATTCGTATACGGCTTTTATGATGTCGAGGTATGCTCCTTCTACCCCTACTTTCTTGAGGGTTTTTATCCAGAAAGGATGCTGTATTTTGTCAAATGCTTTCTCTGCATCTGTTGAGAGGATCATATGGTTCTTGTCCTTTCTTTTATTGATGTGATGAATCATGTTAATTGTTTTGCGGATATTGAACCAGCCCTGCATCCCAGGTATGCATCCCACTTGGTCGTGGTGAATAATTTTTTTAATGTATTATTGGATCCTGTTGAGGATTTTTGCCTTCATGTTCATCGGGGAAATTGGTCTATAATTCTCCTTTTTAGTGGGGTCTCTGTCTGGTTTTGGAATCAAGGTAATGCTGGCCTCATAGAAAGAATGTGGCAGTTTTCCTTCCATTTCTATTTTTTGGAACAGTTTCAAGAGAATAGGTGTTAACTCTTCCTTAAATGTTTGGTAGAATTCCCCTGGAAAGCCATCTGGTCCTGGACTCTTGTTTTTGGGGAGATTTTTGGAGTTGGGATACTCTTGAGGGTGATCTAGTCTCCACAAGGATTTGGGTTGAGTTGGGTTCTTCTTAGTAAACCCGGTCTTGGGTGAGAGCAAGATTGAGGGTCCCCTGAGTCTCTCCAGAAGGCGTCCTGGGATTTTCTTCAGGAACTCCACTTGCCCTTCACCTCATGTTCCTCTTCCCGACCTCCTCCTCTCCTGTCTCAAGGGTTTAAAGTCCCTGAAGGAATAGGAAAGCTGAAAGATATATGCCAACCTCCAGCATGTTTCTCAGGCAGGCACCATGTTTGCTTAGTTACTTATGGCACAGTTGAGGTGGGATGGGTGATCCTTGGAGGCCATGGGCTGGTTTTGAGGTAGGTGCTACACCCCTTCCATCATGCTGAGGACAGCAGTTTTGGGGTGGGCCTTCATATGCCCTCTTCCCATCAACTCCCACAGGTGGATGTTGAAACTGAGGTTGAGCCATGCAGCCTTGTCCCATCACAATTAGGTGGTGCTATCCTGAATGTTGGCCGATTTGTCTCTTGGCGTCTGGGGCCTCTAACAAAGGATGATGCTTCAGGTCCAGTTGGTTTAATATTCAGGATTCTAAAGCACAAGACCCAAGAGCTGTCTTCCATTCTCAAAAATCATCCAACCTCTTCAACTCACAAACAGCGATCTGCAGAGGCAGGGATTGCATTTCCCTCCACAGTTTCCCAGGGGACATGTGAGTTCATAGGATAATATTCAGGGAGGAGCTCTATACTACGTGTAGTGCAAGCTTCATTCTCAGTGTGGTTGTAAAATCGTATTTAAAAATGTTAATGCTGTAGAGAGATTTGCAAACTTTCACATTTTTTAAATCAGAGCCCTACTTTTACTTTACTTGGCACCTCAGCCCTCAGGGGTTTGGGCCTTTGGGGAGAGTCATGATATGTGGCGGTGGGAGTTTGCAATAGGGAAAAAGGGCAGGGACAGGGCTCCCTCCATGACGGCCCCGGCCTCACCCAGAGCGAGCTCTGTAGGTACTTCTGGGATGACAGTATTAAGAATTGGTTATTGCCTAATTGCCAAGCCCCAGCAAGGGAATCAAATTCATAGAACTTCTGGGCTCTGTGTGGAAAATACTGCCGCCTGGAAAAGCACAGTGTTAGGAGAGTCAAGGGCTGCACATATGGCTGTCTGGCTTCATTAAGAAGTGAGGTTCCTCAGGGGCCCCTGGGTGGCTCAGGTGAATGAGTGTCAGACTCTTGGTTTCAGCTCCGGTCACAATCTCGTGGTTCATGATCTCATGGTTCTCGAGATCGAGCCCCGTGTGGGGCTCTGTTGCTGACAGCACTGAGCCTGCTTGGGGATTCTCTCTCCCTCTCTCTCTGCCCCTTCCCCTGCTCTCTCTCTGTCTCTCTCTGTCTCTCTCAAAATAAATAAATACACATTAAAAGCTTTTTTGGAAAAAAAAAAAGCGAGGTTCCTCCTGAGCTGCTTTTGCCATTTTTTTGCCTCCTTTTTCCCTTTCTCCTGCTCCTCAGTGTCCTGTCTCAGGGCTCCGTAGTACACAGACTGAGGCTCAGAGGCAGAGGTGTTAATGACTGTGGAGCCGGAGTGGACACAGAAGTGGACACGAAGCAGGTCCCACAACGGAAGGGGTAACTACCTGAGGAGGGCACAGTGGGGTACCCACAGAGAGGTGTCCACTGTGGAGGTGTACCTTGTCACTAACGTTGTTAAGAATGACCATCAAGGGGCGCCTGGGTGGCTCAGTCGGTTGAGCGTCCGACTTCGGCTCAGGTCACGATCTCGCAGTCCGTGAGTTCGAGCCCCGCATCGGGCTCTGGGCTGATGGCTCGGAGCCTGGAGCCTGCTTCCGATTCTGTGTCTCCCTCTCTCTTTGCCCCTCCCCCGTTCATGCTCTGTCTCTCTCTGTCTCAAAAATAAATAAACATTAAAAAAAAATTAAAAAAAAAAAAAGGAAAGAATGACCATCGACCATCAACTATGGTCTGTTTTGTTATTGTTAATTTTCTGCAGGCTGTGCACCCTTTACTGCCTGCCCCTCGGGTGGGCTGTCCAGCCACTTTGCCTTTGCCCTGCCATTGAAATGGTGGCAAATTCAGGGTCATGGCTCTGCTTATACCACTGAGCCGGGGCTGCCCACACACTGTGCAGGTGAGGCTAGCACTCTGCCAGGCTTATGGTAAACAGTGAAATCTTGTTAAGTGGCCGCGTTTGGGAGCAGAGCCCAGGGAATTGTGTTGAGTCTGGAGGCTTGGTTTTGTCTTAGCTCTTGAGGGAAGAGATAATGATGGATTCTCTTCTTCTCTCTAAAGAATTGTAAGTTCCTTGATATAAATGGTAAAGGGTCGGGGGAGGCTCCCCCCCTCCCTCCCCCCCCCCCCCCCCGACTCAAAGTCATCTTCTTTCTGGATAATTTGGAGGATCATTTAAGCACCCTTCAGGGTTCTCTTTGATTTGCCCCAGCCAGGGAGGGGAGAGACCTGAGGAACACCCCCTACGAGTGACACTCTGGGTTGGGCAAAGTATTTTAAATGTTACAAAAGCCAAACTGTGACAGGTAGGGGGACACTTGGAAATATACGTTAAAGGTGATCAGATTTAACACTGTGGAGACCCTTATGTGATATTCTCCAGCATCACGGATTTCTGCCTGGCTTCTTTGTTCTCTTTACATACAGGCTTTTCCGTGAATAAGAATGCTGTGGTTCCAAGATACTAGCTCAACCCGACCTGAACAAATTATGCATTTTCTCCAAGCTTCGATGTCTTCATTTTAAAATGAAAACATTTGGGGCGCCTGGGTGGCTCAGTCGGTTAAGTGTCTGACTTTGGCTCATGACCTCACAGTTCTTGAGTTCAAGCCCCGCGGCAGGCTCTGTGAGACGGCTCAGAGCCTGGAGCCTGCTTCGAATTCTGTGTCTCCTCCCTCTCTGTTCCCTCTCCTGCTGGCTCTCTCTCTCTCTCTCTCTCAAAAATAAATAAACATTAAAAAAAATTTTTTTTAATGAAAACAGTACTATTTAACTCATAGGGTTGGTTTGAGAATTACATGAGAATTACACCTACCGAGGCATAGCCGAGTGTCTGTACATGATGCTTAGTATATAGTAGCCATTCTTCCTGTTGTCTAGGCTTGATGTCTTGAAACTGTTTTTGATCTCTTCTTCTCTCCTATATCTAGGTAATTGTCAAAGATGTAAGCAGAGACTTCAGCAGAAGTGGCGTGTGTTGAATGTTTTGTTGAATGAATTGCTTTGCCTTTGAGTCGCGTATAAGAGCCACATTTTACGCTGTCGCAATGTGTTGGCAGACAGGTTGCACAGGGCAGTGCTCCCCGGTGCAGGCTGGCTCATGGGAAAATCCTAGACAGACAGCATTGGCAAGTTATAAACCAGCAAGGCCTTTGGGGGCAGGAACTTAGTAGCAAATCTGTAGGCCCAGTCCCTTGAAGTTTCTTTGTGTTTTCACCTCTTTCTCTTTCCCTCAAATCTCATATGTTTCTCCACCTTCCCAACACCAACCGCTTCACTTATGCTCTCCATGGGATCCTCTCCATCTTCTCCTAACCCATGGATCTTTAGATAGCTCCATGTCTGGCTAAGCATCTTCAGGGTTTTCTCAACCTGAGCCTCTTCAAATGTGTTGGCATTGTGTGTCTTTCAAAATTTTCTTCCCTCAGAATCTTGCTGCTTCATTTTAGGATTTTTTTTCTCTTTCTCTTTTTTCACTGGCAGACTTCTAGAAATAGGGGTCTGCATTTGGATCTTGCCTCCTGATTACTCCTAACCCATTGGTTCCAGGTCGTTCTTCCCAAGGTTACCCGTAATTGCTTGATCATGAAGCCCAGTGGCCTTTCCCTCATCTCTGCCCTATTTGTAGCTTATTTGAGTGCGTTGTGCTCTTGTGGGTCTACAGAACCCCCGGGCCTCGTGTCTCCTGCTGTTTCTGCCTTTGGCCTCCACATGTGGTACTTGAGGCTTGTCTTCAACCTTCTTACTTTTCACACTCTGCATCCTTTCCCTTGAGGAACTCATTTACTCCCAAGGCAGCAGCCACCCCTCTTGGAGCTGACTCCTAGATGTGCATCCACACTCTTTTCCTGAATTTGAGTCATACTCTTGGCTGGAAAGATCTCCTCCTGATTGTCTCCATCATTATACGAAACTACTATTCGTTTGTGTCCCCTTCCCCCGTTAGCGCCCTCTATGGTTTCATGAGACCCTGTTTATTCCAGCTCTGCTACCATCCATTTGTGCAACTTCACGCAAATTCTTCAACCTCCTTAGCCTCAGTTTCCACATTTGTAAGATCTAAATGATTTCTGAATCTGATTCTATAAGTGGATCCTGATACTACTGCTTACTAGCTCAACCTGACCTGAACAAATTATGGATTTTCTCTAAGCTTCAATGTCTTCCTTTAAAAAAAATTTTTTTAATACTTACTCATTTTTGAGAGACAGAGCGTGAGCGGGGGAGGGGCAGAGAGAGAGGGAGACACAGAATCCGAGGCAGGCTCCAGGCTCTGAGCTGTCAGCACAGAGCCCGACGCGGGGCTTGAACTCACGGGCTGTGAGATCAAGACCTGAGCCGAAGGCAGATGCTCAACCGACTGAGCCACCCAGGCGCCCCCAGTGTCTTCATTTTAAAATGAAAACGTTAGGGGTGCCTGGGTGGCTCAGTCAGTTAAGTGTCCAGCTCTTGATTTCAACTCAGGTCAATGATCTCACGGTTCGTGGGATTGAACCTCACATCAGGCTCTGGGGTTGACAGGGCGAAGCCTGCTTGGGATTCTCTCTGCGCCTTCCCCATTCGCATGCATGCTTTGTCTCTCTCTCTCAAAATAAATAAAAACTTAAAAAAAATAAAATGAAAACACTAACATTTAACTCATAGGGTCGATTTGAGAATTACATGAGAATTAAAGCTGCAAGTATGCAGCTGAGTGTCTGTAGATAATGGTTAGTACGTAGCTATTCTTTCTGTTGTCCGGGCTTGACATCTTGGAACTGTTTTTTGATCTCTTCGTCTCTCTTGTGTCCAGGGAGTAGTCAAATCTTTTTTTTTTTTAATTTTTTTTTTAACGTTTTATTTATTTTTTTAATTTTTTTTTTTTCAACGTTTATTTATTTTTGGGACAGAGAGAGACAGAGCATGAACGGGTGAGGGGCAGAAAGAGAGGGAGACACAGAATCAGAAACAGGCTCCAGGCCCTGAGCCATCAGCCCAGAGCCTGACGTGGGGCTCGAACTCCCGGACCGCGAGATCGTGACCTGGCTGAAGTCGGACGCTTAACCGACTGCGCCACCCAGGCGCCCCACGTTTTATTTATTTTTGAGACAGGGAGAGACAGAGCACGAACAGGGGAGGGTCAGAGAGAGGGAGACACAGAATCCGAAGCAGGCTCCAGGCTCCGAGCTGTCAGCATAGAGCCCGACGTGGGGCTCGGACTCACGGACCGTGAGATCATGACCCGAGCCGAAGTCGGCCGCTTAACCGACTGAGCCACCCAGGCGCCCCAAAGGGAGTAGTCAAATCTTACCCAGTCTCATCCGGTCATTCCTTGGCAGTGCCTTGATAATGCACTGGCAAGTGCCTTTATCAGTGACTGTCCACTTCCTGCAGGCTGCTGCGGTGGGTCCTTTGTATGTGTTGATTCCCATCTTTCCCATTTCCCACAATGGAGCGGTTGATATTTCTGTTGAGAAAACAGCTTCAGAGATTTACGAGACTGACTCGGGTCTCATGACTAATAAATATTGGCCAACACCAACGTTCAAACTAAGTCTGGCTACCATTAAAGCCAGCTCCGTCTCCTCCATCTCAGGCTTTCTCCTTCCCTCCCTCCTTCCTTCCGAGTTCCACTGCCTGCAGTCAAAATCAGTCTCTCCCAATCTTGTGTCTAGTGGCCTGTCTGCCTCAGCCCTCCCAGTTGCCTTTCTTCCCATCCATCATCAGATTTTCCTCCACTTCTTCCTGGGAGACGTTTAACAACCTCCATCATCTCCTGAAGACATCTGGCGTTTAGGGCCTCCCTCTGAAGCCTCATTTCTTATATTCCAGACAAAGAGCTGTTTTGTGTGTCTCCAGCATTCTTTGTATGTTTTCTGACTTTTTTTGAAGTTTATTTATTTATTTTGAGAGAGACAGAGACAGTGTGAGTAGGGGAGGGGCAGAGAGAGAGGGAGAGAGAGAGAAAATCCCAAGCAGGCTCCGCACCGTCAAGTGCACGGCCTGATGTGGTTCTCGAACTCACGAAACCGACCTGAGCTGAAACTGAGAGTTGGACGCTTAACGGACAGAGCCACCCAGGTGTCCTTATTTTGTGATTTTTTTTTTAAAACACTTTTTCTCTGTCCAGATGAAGTCTCATTAGTGGCATAAAAACTCTCCTGACTGGATAAGTCCATTGTTAGTATTGTTATTTTAACAGACACAACTATTATAGCCAGGTGTTGATACAGATTCATTATTTGGATCATATAAGTGTATGTCATTGGAGCTCCGATTAGAGACCTCTTTTGGTGTCTCTTCTTAAGAGTCTTTGAATTCAGCAGTTGTGTGAATCCTGAATTCATTTTCTGGCTTTCCCTGGTCCTTTCCAGGGCAGTGATATCTGTTATGGAAACGTAACCTGGTGGTTGTGGAGATCAAAGGTACCCATCACAGCATTATTACAGTGGAAAGTGAAAATGCTAAAAATCTGATGTAAGGAAATGGTGAGCCAATTATGAACATTATGCAGCCATTAGAATAGTCTTTGGCAAGAATTCCAGACACCAGGGGAAACGGCTTTTGTTACGTTAACAACAACAACAACTAACAACGGAATCAAGACAAATAAGCAATAGTCTTCTCATGGAGACTTAAAATATGTAATATAAAATATGGGCGGGAAGGCGCCTGGGTGGCTCTCAGTTGGTTGAGCTTCTGACTTCGGCTCAGGTCATGATCTCAAAGCTCTTGGGTTTGTGCCCCATGTCAGGCTCTGCTGAGAGCTCAGAGCCTGGAACCTGCTTCGGATTCTGTGTCTTCCTCTCTCTCTGCCCCTCATCCTCTCACGCTGTCTCTCTTTCTCGCTCAAAAATAAATAAACATTAAAAAATTTTTTTTTAAATAAAATACGGGGGGAAGAGTTGTTGATTAAGGGGTTATTTGTAATTTTTTTCTTGTTTTGCTACAATTTCCTGTACTTGGCAAGTTTGCAGCTATGAAGCCGTAACTTTATTGTCAGACAAATGAATGTAATGACCTTCAACAAACAAGGGTGCAGAGATAATTCCTTGTGTTGGGGGCCCTCGAGATGACGCCTAGATCCAATGATTTGCCGGGAGAACTCCTGGGACTCAGCATACAGTCATAGAGATGATTGCGACTTATCATGGCAAAATGGTATAAAGCAAAATCCAGAGGAAACTAGGCACAAACCTCAGGACATACTTCCATGCTCTAGCAATGAGCTGTAACGACTCATGTGAAGTGTTGTCTACCCGGGAAGCTCATGAGAGGCTCCAGTGCCCAGGGTTTTTATTGGGGTTGTTCCCATAGGAAGCCTTTGCCTGGTACCTACCAAAATTCTAGATGCCCAGAAAAGAAAGGAGGTGTTCAGCATAAGCCACACTGTTTGTACCAACCGTTTGAGGCACGGTGAGCCCCTCTTCAGAGGGAAAGGTGGGAACCCTCCCCAAATCCAGGTTCCCAGAGTCCAGTGAGGGGCCAGCGTGAGCAAGCCTTTCTCAGCTGGTCATCTCGGGCCATGTGATCTCTTTTCTGCACGTTCCCTCGTTCCTCGTGCCTCCCGTTTCCTCAACTCCGTCAGGGAGTAAGTATCAGGATTCTTACTTCTTCTCACTGGCCCTTCCATCATACACTGATGGCCTTTTCAGTGTCCAGTAAAAGAGGCCACTTCTGTTATGTCTGCACTTTGGGATCTGAGAGGACGGTCTGAGGCAGCACGGACACACGTTTCTACCGCCCACGCCTTTCTCAGGGCCAGAGGGGTGGTTCCTTCGTGGGCCCGGTGGTGAGGCCCACGCGGAGCCCGGGGAGCAGAGGCAGCACCATGAGTGACAGCTTCTAGCTCCTGGCGCCTGGCTTTGTGTGTTTTTCCTTTGGCTTTAACTGCTTCAAAATCAATTAGCTCACCGTCATTAGAGTGCAGGCAGCCACACGTTTGGCCAGGATGCAAGGCCCTGGGGCTCTGAGTACACTTTGGCCTCCCTTCTACAAACAGAATGCGTAGACCTTTCTCTTGGGTGGGACAGACTGCAGAGTGATGGCTTCGTGCCCACCTTTTGTCATCCTGGGTGATGTCAAGACCCGGCTCATGTCTAGTCCCTGCGCTGTTCTGGTCCGTGATGTGATGTCCCTTTCTCAACATGGTCCTTGACAGCCCAGAATGGAGGGGACTCACTGAAGTTCCTTGCTGCCAATCCCTGTCCCCGATCACCCACCGTTCACCCCGCAGACCCCCTTCCAGCACCTGCCTGGACACCCACGTACATAGCTAAGGCTGCAGGTTCAGTTTAACAAAGGAATTCATTTTCTTCCCACTCACCCCCACCGGCTTCGCCCCGTTTGTATTCGATGGAATCTGGGACCTCTTCTGCTGTAAAACACACAAACAAAATTTTTGTCATAATGGAGGCAAGTCCCCTCCATTTGAGATTTTGATATTACCAAGAAGACACAGCACTTCTGCTTGTGCCTGCTTACGGTGTCTGGGCTTTATCCTTGATGAATGCTCCTGGCTTTCTGCAGCGGCTGGTGGAACAATTTATTATGTTAAACTTGTGTTTACTTTTGCTTTTTAATCCCCGCCCTCTTTAGCAACTTACATCGATGAAGATGAAAACGAAATACTTGAATTATCATCAAATAAAACATTCTTGGTCGAGCTAAAGATTCCAGAGGACTGTGTTACCGAGGAGGAGTTGCCTCACCAGCTCAGGAAAAGGGTAATTATATCTTAAGCATTGTTTACAGAGTCCTTAGCATTAGAATGTGGGTTCTTGGAGAAAAGCTGGCATTGGGCTCTCAAGTAAGTAGCTTCAGGCTTGGATTCTTTGTCTGGATTTTGGCAGAAACTGATCCTTAGAAATGGGTTTTCTGTAGTGTAAAGCCCGACAGAAGAGCTCTGGTCTCCAGCTAAATGCGTCCTGGAGGACAGTGTTCCGTTTCCTCACTCTGGTCTTACATTTGATTCAACCTGTAGTGTCATTGAGGGTCTGTGATGTGCTAGACAGCTTGCCAAGTGTCAGAGCCATAAGGTCTGTGCCCTCAGTGGGGGTTCACAGTCCAAGAAGAGGAAGCAATTCAATAGTTCTAAAACAGGGCGATATGTTCTATCGTGGAGATGCATATAGAATATTTTAAAGGCGCAAAGGAGGGGCTTCTAAACTACCTGAGGTGAGGATGAAGGCTTGGAGGGCCTCTTGGAGGAGGTGATACTCGGGATGAGTCTTGAAATATGAGGCAGGAGTGTTCTAGATAAAAGAGCGGAGAACACTGCACAGCAGCGTGTGGTGGGGATTTGCAGAGGCGAGGTGTGGTTTTCCTATTCTTTGGCAAGGCCCCGGAAAAAAAATTTTTTCTTCCCTCAAAGTATCCAAAATTTATTTTGTTTTCTATCTATTCACAGATCTTACAAATTGAATTACTATGTACGTATTGATTTTCAGTGTCTTTTGAAACCGTAACAGAAGTAGGATTTTTTTTTAACTTGTTTGATTTTTGTTTTTTTTTTAATTTACATCCAAGTTAGGTAGCGTCTAGTGCAACAATGATTTCAGGAGTAGATTCCTTAGTGCCCCTTACCCATTTAGCCTATCCCCCCTCCCACAACCCCTATAGTAACCCTCAGTTTGTTCTCCATATTTATGAGTCTCTTCTGTTTTGTCCCCCTCCCTGTTTTTATATTCTTTTTGTTTCCCTTCCCTTATGTTCATCTGTTTTGTCTCTGAAAGTCCTCATATGAGTGAAGTCATATGATTTTTGTCTTTCTCTAATTTCACTTAGCATATTACTCTCTAGTTCCAACCACGTTGTTGCAAATGTCAAGATTTCATTCTTTTTGATTGCTGAGTAATACCCCATTGTATGTATGTATGTGTGTATATATATATATATATATATATATACACACACATGCCATATATATATATATACATATATATATGTATATACACACACCACATCTTCTTTATCCATTCATCCATCGATGGACACGTGGTGGACTCTTCCCATACTTTGGTTATTGTTGATAGTGCTGCTATAAACACAGGGGTACATGTGTCCCTTTGAAACAGCACACCTTTATCCCGTGGATAAATGCCTAGTAGTGCAATTGCTGGGTCGTAGGGTAGTTCTATTTTTAGTTTTTTGAGGAACCTCCATACTGTTTTCCAGAGTGGCTGCACCAGCTTGCATTCCCAGGCACTGAAAATTTTTAACGTTCGCTGACATGGTCAACCTTTCATTTGAGCCCTTGTATGTGGTGATGGAGAAATACTGGAGGGTTGGTTGGGTTCACAGCCAGACCCAGGAAAGTATAGGCTAAGAGAGTGTAAGCAAGACCAGCCTGGCATGCATTACATGCTTATCTGCAGTTGATAGGTTGAATGGTGTGAGTCACCCTCCTTTGGTTTCCCTTTGATTCCTAGGAAGGCTCCCACAGGAGGAGATTCCTTCTCGGTCACCCCAGAGTTTGTTTCTGGGTACTGAGGTGCATGATATTTGATTGCGCCTTGGGTCACAGGAGTTTGTGCTCTGGGATGATTATCTGAGCTTCTCTTCTTCCTTCTTTCCCTTGTTTAAATCTTACCTGCAAGCCCCCTTCCCTCCTTTTCTTCCACCTGATTCCAGAGCAAGTGGCCGTGTGAATAGCCTTCTGCCTTTTTCCTCTTGATTGTTTTTTTCATCAAGGGGTTTTGCATTTGCCGAGCGGAAATGAAATGATTCAGCATCTGTACATGTCACGTGTTACAGACTGAATTCTTGATGTCAAAGGGAAATGGATGTTAATCATTCACCTTAGAGCCATATCTCTGGCACAGAGCCGGACATGAGCAGATTCTGCAGGTATTTTTAGCTCATCACTGTGTAGTGCCAAAAGAACAGGGACTGGTGTCATCCCTGGGGCAAGTTTACAGGCCAGTTTGAGCTGGTTCCTTCTGGGATCAGTGGAAATCATTATACATTCCCTGTATACCCACAGGTGCATATGAGATGCGTATAAACAACTCCGTAAAACATTAAAAAAAGCTTTTTTTAATGTTTAATTTTGAGAGAGAGAGAGAGAGAGAGAGAGCGTGAGCAGGGGAAGGACAGAGGGAGGGAAACAGAATGTGAAGCAGGCCCCAGGCTCTGACCTGTCAGCACAATAGCAGGGCTCAAACTCAGGAACCAGAAGATCATGACCTGAGCCGAAGTCAGACGCTTAACCTACTGGGCCACCCAGGCACCATCTCTGTAAAACCTTTTTTTAAAAAAGAGCTATCTGGTTTGCAAGATGATACAAGTTAAGGCACAGTGAAGTGAAAAAGCTACTGCCTTCTGGTGTCCCAACCAAATATGTTCAGGAACAAAAGTGAGCAACTTATAGATATTAGTCTTTTTTTTTTTTTTTTTTTTTTTTGAGAAAGAGAGAGGGCACACCAGCCGGGGAGGAAGAGAAAGAATCTTAAGCAGGCTCCATGCACCCAGCACCGGGGAGCCTGATGTGGGGTTCATTGTGGGGTTTGACATGGGGCTCGATCTCACAACCATGAGATGATGACCTGAGCTGAAATCAAGAGTTGGACACTTACCTGACTGAGCCACCCAGCTGCCCCATGAGATATTAGTCTTACTGTTAGGTCAAGAACTCCTTTCTTTTTTTTTAACGTTTATTTATTTTTGGGACAGAGAGAGACAGAGCATGAACGGGGGAGGGGCAGAGAGAGAGGGAGACACAGAATCGGAAACAGGCTCCAGGCTCTGAGCCGTCAGCCCAGAGCCCGACGCGGGGCTCGAACTCACGGACCGCGAGATCGTGACCTGGCTGAAGTCGGACGCTTAACCGACTGCGCCACCCAGGCGCCCCAAGAACTCCTTTCTTTCATTCACTCAGGCTAACTTCTGGAAGTTTCCGGATACGGAAGGTAAATGAGAATGAACAGTGGAACACCATGTCCTTGCTTTTGCTTTATTGTCTTGCTTCTCTAAACAATTTTCCTAGCCTCTCGCTTATCCTACTGCCAGAGTTTTCTTCTCTTCCAGGTGGGGCCCTGATTCTGCTTAAGCCAGCCTGTTAGGTGCATGTCGTGTTAACCCTGGCCTGTGTGCTTGATGCAGGAGTTAACAGTGGCTTCTCCAGTAACACAGGGAAGCTGTCTCCCTGGTCCCGAATTAGCGACTCTGCCCAATTCTGGTAGCTCACTGGGCGCCTCGCTCAGGGTGCACCCAGCCTCGTAGGCACAGTGTGGGACACCAGAGCAAGGGGTGAGAGGTCCCTCATTTCACTTCTTTGGGTCAAAGTAATGTGGTTAACGGCTCCCAGATATGTGAACATGTCCTAATGACAGCAGGGGACCGTGTCACCAAAAAGAATCAGAATCATAGAGCGGACACTAAAAGGGATCTGATATACCATTTCAGCTCTTAACATAAAATTTTAACTTAAAATTTTTTTCTGAGAGGGGCCCCTGAGTGGCTCAGTCGGTTCAGTGTCTGATTCTTGGTTTTGGCTCAGGTCATGGTCTCACGGTTGTGAGTTCAAGCCCTGCATGGGGCTATGCACTGACGGCAGGGAGCCCTACTTGGGATTCTCTCTCTCCCTGCCTCTCTGCCCCTCCCCTCTCTTTCTCAAAAATAAACATTTAAGGGGCGCCTGGGTGGCGCAGTCGGTTAAGCGTCCGACTTCAGCCAGGTCACGATCTCGCGGTCCGTGAGTTCGAGCCCCGCGTCGGGCTCTGGGCTGATGGCTCGGAGCCTGGAGCCTGTTTCCGATTCTGTGTCTCCCTCTCTCTCTGCCCCTCCCCCGTTCATGCTCTGTCTCTCTCTGTCCCAAAAATAAATAAACGTTGAAAAAAAAAATTAAAAAAAAATAAATAAACATTTAAAAGTAAATAAATAAAGGGCACTTGGGTGGCTCAGTTTGTTGAGCATCCATCTGCAGCTCAGGTCATGATCTCACAGTTGGTGAGTTCGAGCCCCACATTGGGCTCTGTGCTGACAGCTCAGAGCCTGGAGCCTGCTTTGGATTCTGTGTCTCCCTCAGTCTCTGCCCCTCCCCCAGTCATGCGTGCACTCTCTCTGTCAAAAATGAATAAACATTTAAAAAAATAAAAATAAATGAATAAATAAATAAATGACATTTTTTCTGAGAGTCTACTATATGCAAAATACTACTAGGCCCTAAGGATTAAAAAGGAAGAGGAGAGAGGAAACAGAGAAGGCTGGAAGGACATAATCTCTTCCATAATACGTGTGTGTGTTTGTGTGTATGTAAGGAAGTGCGTGGAAAGAACACCATCGCTAGCATTTCCCCCCCCTTCTCCTCCTCCTCTTCCTCCTTCCTGTTGTTCTGCGCAACCCTGTGAGAGCCGCCTTCTTCTTGCATGGGCCTGTTGGCAGCTTTCTTTTCTCTGAGGCTCAGCAACTGTAAGATGACCTAGTCATTTTTTTCTGAAGTTCTTTTTTTTTTTTTTTTTTCAACGTTTATTTATTTTTGGGACAGAGAGAGACAGAGCATGAACGGGGGCGGGGCAGAGAGAGAGGGAGACACAGAATCGGAAACAGGCTCCAGGCTCTGAGCCATCAGCACAGAGCCCGACGCGGGGCTCGAACTCATGGACCGCGAGATCGTGACCTGGCCGAAGTCGGACGCTTAACCGACTGCGCCACCCAGGCGCCCCATTTTTTTCTGAAGTTCTTATCACTTTATGCTTCTTTCCTCCTTGGTATTCAGGACACTTTCCTTCTTGTTTCGTCCTCACTGGGTAGTGTGGTAACATGTGAGGAGGAGGGGATTTAGTGTCTGTAACACCTAGGACTGGATTCTTTGTGAGCAGAGTGGCCTTGGGCAGGTTTCATGACCTTTCCGAAAGCTGTGTCCTTTATTAACGAAAGGGGAAGAGGTAGTCATGCTTCTTATGTCAGGTTCTTGTAAAGAGCATGGCAAAAGTGACAAGATTGGAGGCGTACAAACTGTAGGTGCTCTGATCCCCCCTGCTCCACCCTCAGGAGATTGAATTGGCACCAGGTGAATTCAGTGGGCACGTTTGTGGCAATGTAAGCGCCTGGAGATTCTGTTGGGAAGTAGGTGGGAGACAAAAAGAGCGGAGCTCCCCTCAGGGCACTGCTTTTAGGCTAGGATTCCTATCTCTGAAATGTGAGGAAAAGGCTAATCAAAGGCTTGGAGAAGGTATTTGTAATGTAACACCAGCTAGCGTTTAGACAATAACACCAAACACTCCAGATACAGAAGTTGCAGATACCGCCAAGGAACAGGCAACCCAAGAGAAAGACAGGAAACCGATAATAATTCAAAGGTGAGAAATCCCAGAGTTCGTAAACACACACGAAAAGATTCTCAAATCCCACTAGTAAAAATGCATATGGAAAACCATTTTGTACCCCTTAGATTGGCAATAATTAACCCCCCCCCCAAAACCTGGTAACGCTAAGTGCCAGCAAGGCCGCGGGAAATGTAACACACTTGCTGGGATGGAGAGCAGTGTGGCAACATTTAGGTGGGCTGGAGACGCATCCCCTCTTGGACCCAGTGATTCCATTGCTCTGCACAGACTCAAGGGAACCTTTTACACGTACAAGAAGAGCGGCGCAGAAATGTCCAAGGGTGATTGCTTGGGCATGGTTTGTGATAGGAGGAGATTTGTGCCAACAGTGCACGTGGCCATCATAGGGGAATGGAAGGGTTGGTGTGACCATTCAGTGACCATTCAGTCAGTGGTGACTCCGCAGGAGTTAGGAGTTAGCGTGAATGACCTCCGTCTCTACGTACCATCATGGGGAGTTATCAAATGTAATTTGGAGTGAAAAAAAGAAGAACGTGTAGACTATGGCACCTTTTATTTGCATAAAAACACAAAGTAATTATGAATTGTTATGTTACGCAAGGAACTATTACATTTGGAAAAACATGGCGTGAAAAGGATACGCGCCGACTTGCGGACAATGATTCGTACTGGGGAAGGGAGGGAGGAAAAATAGTGTGTAGGAGGCGGTTTAGCTTTGTTTTGTTTTTGAAATGAAGGGCTGAACTAGGTACAGGAAAATGTGAAGTCACGAAACCTGGGTTTTGGGAACACAGCTGCCATTTTTTGTGTGCGATTGCAGTATTTCATGCATAAAACGAGGACTCTGTATCTTTGCAATTAGAGGCCAGCTCCATTTGGTCCCATTACCCAGGGGAAGGTGCTATTCCTGTGGCTTCCGTGGCTGTTTCTCCTCACACTAAAGCTCTGCGGAAAGGAGAGAAGAAGCCCTTGTCCAGTGGTGTGCCAGGCCCCGGGTGGCCTGTTCTGCCACCTTCCCAGCCCCTGCCGTGTTGTCTCCTGCCCGGGGTCTTGGGGTTTGTTGGGCTCTGGCTGCAGACCACTCCCAGCGTGAAGGCTACAGGTGTCAGCACAACACGTAAGAGATGTTGAAAATCCCAGCCTGGTCACTTGCTCCTTTTAAATGAGTGTTAGCTTGAGTTTCAGTTGGGGTAGGCCCACACCTTCCTGTTTCTCGGTCCGGGGCCTCTGGATAAGCGAATTCCTACCTAGTGTGGAATCTCTGTCTATGAGGGTTTTGCTTTGTCAGGTGATACAGACGCAATATGATCCATCTGTAACGCGTGTGGTTGTTTTCCTTGTTCCTGTTTTTTTTTTAGCTCACAGATGTGTACAGTTCATCCCCGTCTCTGAGTCGTTACTTTACTTCAGTGGAAATTACGGACTTCAGGTAAGAATGTGAAGCATGCCACGTTGCTCTTTCTCTGGAAAGCAACCCCCATCACCATTTGTCTAGAAGGACTTCCTGAGTGTCAAAGCACAAAAGGAACTGATGACGGGATGTGATGGCTTTGGCTTTGGAAGGGTCTTTGGAAACCTACTAGCTCAACTCCCTGATTTTACAAAGGAGCGAAGTGAAGCCCTGATTAATTATATGACTCAACAGGGTCGCATGGAAGAGAGGAGAAGCCACTCCCAGGTAAACCATTCCTGCAGATGCTCCAATAAGCTAGGGGTAGGAATAGAAATAGATCTCAGATAGTGACGTGATGTAAATGGTATAATCCAGATACTAGCTTTTGCTTTTGAGGAACACAAGGAATACAGGAGTCCATGCTCCTTATACAATATTAAAAATATAAAGACATCTCATACAGGGAAAGTCTACCGTTTCCTTCCACCCCACCTACTACCCCTGGATATTGCATGTTCTAGTCAATTCCATACACATGGTATGTTCTGCTCCCTTCTACTGAACGGGCTGCCATCAACAGTTTGGTGTGATTTCTTCTATTCATGTACTTACCATATATACTTTATATATTATACATGTATAGTAAATACATGCATATATATAGTTTTTCTTTATATATCTCTTAATCCTAAATATTTTTGTCTCTATCTATAGAACCTAGATAAAAGGTGTATGTGTGTAGGGGTGTCATTTGATTATTTTTTTGTATTGTTAGGAGAAGATTTACATGACAAAGCTTTCTTATCCACTATTCTTAAGATATCTCTGGAATGTGACCATCACAGATAGTATTATCTTAAAAAAGAGATAGTATTATATTGGGATTCCTGCTTCTCAAACTATAAATTTCCCAGACCATAATCTTAGTACAGGGTGGGGAAGCATTAGTACAGGGGGGAAGCTACCAAGGTGATAGCACAACGGGATAGGGCCAAAAGGGACCTGAAGTCTGAAACTGCATACAGTGGCGGGTTGCCTTGACAACTCCATCCTTCTTTCTTTATGGACCCCCCACTGTGCATATCACCTTATAGTTACATCTTTGACATTGCTCGTTTTAATCACAAATTACTGGTATTAAAATGCTGATATAAAAGCCCAGCCCATTTTCCTCTATATACTAGCCCCGACTTGCAATTTAAAGACAGAGCTGAGAAAGGAAAGACACTCAGCCTGAAGGGTCTTTCTGAGAATCCAGCCCCCATATTATGGGTTTAGAGGAGGTGGGGCTGCATAATGGGCTGGGGTAGACATTGGGGGGAACAAAACAAAAACATTAGAAGGTTGAATCAAATGTGGCTAGAAACCTGAAGATTAAATGTTAGAGAATTTGTTTTTACGAGTTATTTGAAAGAAAAATCTAAGACTTGAGGATTTTGGGTAGAGGAGCTCTGTACGGGAAGCACTTTTGTTGCATTTTAAGAGGTCCAGGCAGCGTTTTAACAGTGTTGGGATGAGTAAGAAACAAAAGCCATTGTCCCCCAAAAGGTGCTGCCGCTAGCGGGCAGGAGACAGCCAGAGACCCCTGGCAGCCAGGTTTGTGTCTACACGGGATAGTGACCTCAGTCCTGCCCCAGCCCAACAGGAACCTGCGAAAATGGCCTTTGGTTCGTCAGTTGCCAGGCACACTCTAATAGTGGACAGCTGAGGCGAAGTCCACATGGCTCTGTTTTTCCTGAAAATCCCTCCTTTCCCCTCAAGATCTAGCCTTAATGTAAACTCCCCCAGTGGGTGACCTGATGTGGTGGGACTAGGTTGGGCTAGCCAGGCTGGGTTAGGCAGGGCAACCCTCTCCTTCAAAAACTTCTGGTCTAGTCTTCTGAAAGTCAGCCTGTGATCCTTTCCATAAGCCAGCCTGAGACCTTGCCCACCTGTGGGAGTGCAGGGTGAATGTAAGCCTTGATGTGCAGCTTGATGTGCTATCAATGGTCAACCTTGATGTTGACCATCGATAGCAATAACTGGCAGGTGGAGCACGGGGAACAAGTAATGACACCTGCACACTTGTGTCTCTGGCTGAGAGCCTGAACGTGCATTTTGCAGCCCATCCGTAGCAGCACACATAAACCGAGAGGTTCTCCACAGTCTCGATGGTATTTTGTTCATCCGAACTGCGGAGTTTGGCACACTGCTTGGTTATCCCGGGTTATAAACCGGCAGCCACATGAATATGAGAATAGTGGCCTATGTGACCTCTGGCCACAAGAGGGAGCTCATTCCCCGTCCTTAGCAGGACCGGCGCTCTGATCCAGGCTCCCGGGAGCGGCAGGTCAGTCTGGTGAGAGTCTCAGATGTGGCCACCTCTTAATTATTTTATTGCAGGCTCTTAATCGGGGCCTTCTTGAACCAAAGTATGCGGATAACTTTGAAAAACCTGTATGTCGAGGTAGCATTTAACCAGCCAGGGTAAGCTACTAATTAACCGAAGATAGCCCTATGATTATTTTCATTTTGGGACTGGAAAAATGTTCTAGGAAGATGAAGACCCCTTTTCCTTAGTTCCCTTTCCTGACAGTTGCAAAGCTGAGAGCCTCGGGAGGTGGAAATTGGACAGAAAACGGGTCTCACTTTGGAGCTGTGATATGCTGCCGCTACACAGGGCAGCCGGTGGGAATTCGGGAATTCTGGAGCCAGCTGGTGGCAGGGAGCTTTGCGTCCTACCTCAGACATTTTGTAGGTTAAGGAATGAACTGGTTAAACCAAACAGCTGTGACAGTCACTTGTCAGGGCAGGGAGAGGGTGGAGCGCGAGGATGTGGAGAAGGGAATACAAGAGGAGAACAGGGCTTCCCTGCCTCAGGGGATAAAAGGCTGGTATTGGGGCAGAGGATGGGCCAGCCCTTGGATCGTCCTTGACAGTAGCTGGATGGCGACTCTCCCATCAAGGGCCTCTCCCAGGGGTCTCCTAGAGGATGGGTTTTAGGTGGAAGGAAGAGGTTAGGGTCATCTCAACTTTCTGCGGCAAGATTACAGAAGAGGGTTCTTCTAGGACAGTGTGCCCTTTGCCTTTTTGTACTGGAGGAACATGAGGAACTAGAAAGAGGGTCCTGGTAAAGTCAGCTTCCTGGGTTGCAGTGTGATGCTGTTGATCTGTGTTGCTGTGTCTGTTTGGCGTGCCTTTCAGCAGTGAAAATGCCACCGTAGCCTACCACCTGCAATTTGGGGTTCCTTCAGAAGATGACAGTTTTATGAAGTATATGATGAGTAAAGAGTTGGTGCTGGGCATTTTACTACAGGATCTCCATGATCAGAGAGTGTCCGGTTGTGAGACTTTGGGGCTTGATCCAGCATCCCTCTTGCTCTACGGTAAGTCGAAGAAGTCAGGAAGGCAGAGTTGTGACCTTCAGTAAGTGAACCAGATGGAGAGCAGCTGGTTTGGTTTGATTTCTGCGCAAGTGATGTTCACGCTCCATGGAGGAGGTTACACGGTCCTGCCTCCATGAGCAGACAGAGTAGGTGGGAAAAAATAATTAAATTGTAAAGATGAGGCTAAATGTTTCCCTGTTGTAGCTCACCCACATTTGGAGTTCCATATCCCACTTTGCAACATCATCGGTGAGCTTCATGAAAACTCCACGGTTTCACAAGAGAAGTATTGAATTTGGAACGAATGATACTGCTAAATCATTGAAAGATTATCTCACTATGAGAAACCGATCTCCTTTTTCTGTTGAAGGCCACTGAGTCTATTACATTAACAGAGGGGCATGAAAGGGCAAATCAGTCTCTTTGGAAAGTTCATCAACTTACTCATCTACTTTTGAAACCAAGAGTGGAATGAGAACATTGGTATGTTACTTTTCATCAGCACGGAAAACACCCTGCTTGTCAGAACCTGAGAATTTTTAAGACTTTGCACAAAACCCGGTGAAAAGGAAGGTGGGGAGGAGAAGTAACCACAAGCCTTGGAGACGTGCCTCCATTGCGTCTGCACTGGGAGCTTCGGCCTGACCTCTGGTCTCACTTCCCACCCTGATCCCTCGCTTGGAGGTGCACGGGCCCTTGTTAGCCCATAATGCCGACCATCTTGTATATTTCATCATCTGCGATCCGCCGGAAATACTTTCTACACACGGTAGTAGTAAATGCCAGTTAAATGAGTGAAAAAGGCAAATTAGGAGATGTAGTTAGCACCAGGCACGGTGCCAGCCAGCCTAGAATCAGAAGAGCAGGACAGATTGGCAAGTACTCCTGTTCCTACATAGTATGAGAAGGGGTGTTTATTCTACTGGCATTTCTTGATGACGGGAAGTGAAAGTAGGCTAATCCTTGTTTAAGACGGTGTAGAGTTATATAAAGCAGTTCTTGAAGCTTGCTTTTTCCCAAATAAGTAGAATGAATGATATTCAGAGGGCCAAATTTAAGCTCACTGAGAATGAATTGCTTCCTCACAGAGCAGTTTTACTTACCTGAATAAGTAAAGTGTGTCTGTGGGCCAGACAGAGAGCATCCAAGTGTAGGGTGAAGAGGTTATGCACCCCTCAACAGGAATTTTAGAAAGAGAGAGAGAAGGGAAGAAGGAAAGAAGGGAGGCAAGGAAGGAAGGAAGGAAGGGAGGAAACCCTTCAACCCTCTGCTGTTTGAAGAGGTGAGAGAAGGGAGGTGCAGCTGCCTGAGATGCGTCTGGTGGCCGTTGCTGTGTCATGAGTGATCTCGATTTTCCGAGCCCCCTCTGTACTTTGGTGGTTACCAGCTCTTTCCAAAGGTAGGCAGGGAAAGTAGAAGAGGAGGGTGAGAAAAAATTGAGAAGGTTATAAGGGTGGGAGGGCCACTCAGAGGGCAGTGGCTTGTGAGCCTGGGAAGAGCTTGGGAAGAATCTGAGCTCAGACAGATGGCCTTGGAGACATATCCCCGGGGCCAGATGGTGGCAGGTGCCCAAAGGATGCAGCCAGGAGTAAGCAGGAGATTGTATCATTGTTCCTCTCAGACCTTTCTGCTGGGGGTGGGGGGTTTCTATGACCCCGCGTCCACTTTCTAGAGCATGCATGTGCAGTGTTTGAGCCATTTGATACCCTCAGGAGGGTGAGTATCAGTCCAACGGGAGACAACACAGTGACCACTTGGGAAGAGTGAGGAAGGAAGAAGAGAGACCCCGAAAAGGCAGGCAGGCTAAGGGAGGGGACGGGCTCAGTCAGGGATAGGTGGGCTGAGCAGAGGCCCCTGGGAGGGACCCAGTGAGACCCCATGTGTTCTTAGGCCATGTGTTCACCGCACTGCAGGTCTGAGGGTTACCCCATCCGCCCCCCGTGATCCTCTGGGCAACCAGTTTCCCACAGAGATGCTGTTCCAATTCTGCAAAGAGCAATGATTCTTCTTCTTCTTTTTTTTTTTTTTTTTAAGTTTATTTATTTTGAGAGAGAGAGTGAGAGAGAGAGAGAATCCCAAGTAGGCTCTGCACAGTGTGGAGCCTGATGGGGGGCTCGAACTCACGGATTATGAGATCATGACCTGAGCTGAAGCCAGGACTTAACTGACTGGGCCACCCAGCCACTCCAAAGAACAATGATTCTTAAAATTCTTTTTCCAGGGGCGCCTGGATGTCTCAGTTGGTTAAGTGTCTGACTTCTTGATTTTGGCCCAGGTCATGATCTCACAGTTCGTGAGTTCAAGCCCTGCACTGTCAGTGCAGAGCCTACTTGGAATTCTCCCTCTTTCCCTCTCTCTCTGCCCCTTCCCCAGTCTCTCTCTCTCTCTCTCTCTCTCTCTCTCTCAAAATATGTAAACTTAAAAAAAAATTTTCCCACGTAATAAGAGCTTTTAGGATTGATTCCCTTAGCAACTTTCAAAGGTACCACACAGCAGTGTTAACTCTAGCCCTCATGCTGTACATTCCACCCCCAGAACTTATTTATCTTACAATTGGAAGTTTGTGCCTTTTGACCACCTTCACCCGGCCCTCTCCCTCTGCAACCCATCTGGTCTCTTTTTCTATGAGTTTGTTTTTCCTACATTCCACGTGTAAGGGGGATCGTGCAACATTTTGCCTTTCTCCGTCTGACTTAGGTCACATAGCATCCACCTCGCCCTTCCGCTATTTTTGAGCTCCTTCACTTTATGGGTGTTTGGGGGCCTGGGGATGGGGCAGGGGTCAGTCTGTTTTACAAATGTAAAATGGCAGCACAAGTTATTTTAGACATCTTGACCTGGAGTAGTTATTTTGTACTGTTTTCGCATATGTGAAGGACTCAGCTAGACTAAATGAAGGCAAAAGCCAGATTTGTGTGAGAGAAAAGAGGAAAACGCTGCAGGCAGTGAGAAGAGTGAATCCTGTTTGCACATTTTGGGGGTAAACTGATGAGCTGGCTGCTGGCAGAGGAGCCAACGTGTGAGTTCCGGTTTTGACAGGACTGCTTGGTATCTAGGAAAATCGCTTAGGTTGTGTATTGATTTTCCCGGAATCTTGGAAAGTTTAGCCAAGAGGCACTAATTCTCAAGTGGGGGCAGTTTTGCCCCTCCACTGCCCCCTCGGGGTAGCTGGTAATGTCTGCCGATGTTTTTGGTTGTCACGACTGGGTGCGTATGTGAGATACTAGCATCTAGCATCTAGATACCAGTGTCTGACCATCTTACAAGGCACAGGGCCCCTCTCTACTGTGGTAGAGGTTTTTCCCCTGTGGGGGAAAAAAACAAAAAAAACCAAAACCTCAAGGCAACCTGGCTGGACGCATGCGTGACAACATCCCTCATGACCCTATAGCATGAGACCACTCAATCAGGCTGCATGTTTGTGTGTGACCATATAGGGAGACAAAGAAATAGAAAATGTATATAAAAAACTACGCTACCTGCCGTTCGGGGCTCAGTGCTTCGGGTACGAACCCAGCTAAGCGGCGCCGGCATGGGTGAAGTTGCTTCCTGGAAAGAAAAGCCTCAGTGTCACGACTCTCTAGAATCCTGCTACACTACTGCAAAGATTTGTCCAGCCCCAAATGTCAACTGTGAGGACCCTGTGGCAGTGCACGGACCCTCCATGTGATGGTCCTCAGGTCCTTGCATGGGCATCTCCACCTTGGTCAGGCCAGGTCCACGCCATTTCCCTCATCAGACTTGCTCACAGTCTATTGTATACCATTTAACACACTGAAAATTTAGAGGCTAGTAGATATCTATTAGCTAGAGGCTAATAGATTGTGAAAACGGACATCATTTAAATGTCCTCAGCACCCAAAAGGCTTCAACAAAATGTTATCGTGAATCATACCCAAATGAATGAGCAACGGGTTATCTGCGTTTTGAAAAGCATTCAGGGGCACGTGGGTGGCTCAGTCAGTTGAGGTCCCACTCTTGATTTTGGCTCAGGTCATGATCTCCTGGTTGGTTAGTTCGAGCCCTGCATTGGGCTCATGCTGATGGTGTGGAGCCTGCTTGGGATTCTCTCTCTCTCTCTCTCTCTCTGCCCCTCCCCAGTTTGGGGGCTATCTCTCTCTCTCAAAATCAAATAAAAATAAAAATTTAAGAAAAAAAAAAAAAAAAAAAAGAAAAGCATTCAGAGATACGTGTGTGTATTGACCGAAGAGAAAACTTCCTCTGTTAGGGATTTATAGGCATTTCAAGTTTACATAAGAGTTTATTTTCGAACCCAGTGAAATAAAATGAAAGCATAAATCTGTACAATAATCATGATTTAAAAAAATTAATGACTTCCGTTTGTATTTTCTTTTCAGAATGAAGCGGTGGATACATGTCTGTATCTGAAAGCAGTGCTCCACTGAGTTTGGGGATGAGAGAATTCATGTCATTTTCCAGAAGGGATCCTGTGAATTAACGTGGAAGGACTGGCAATGGCCTCTCCCCCCCATTCTGCGTTTATGAGGTCTGGCTCCGTCTCCAGCAAAACAGCACCTGCGAGCTACTGTGGCTGGGTTCAGCCTTGACAGAGGCAGGAAGCCCGCAGTGGGGTTGGGGGTGGGGGGTGGGGGGGTAACGGGGTAGGTGGGCGGAGCTTGCCACGTGGGGCTACTGCTATTCTTGGAGCACTGGTTGCCCCCACCCACATGTGGACACTTTCTCTTTAGTGCAAAGGTGACCCTTGAGGCGGGATCTCCTCAGGTGGAAAGAGAACACAGTAGGTAGGCAGGGGTGAGGGACAACTGAGCCCCTCGCTCTCTGAAATCCCCTCCCATTCCCCCACTCCCGATGTGATATTTGATCTACCTCCAAGCAAGACTGTGAGGAAGGCACTGGACAAGACCAGAGCGGCAGAGTTCTGTGTCTATGTCGTGACCTGCAAACCGGCCTTGGCCACATTATCCGCTATCGCTGCATTATGTATGGCTACGGAAATACCACGCGTGTTTATTTCCCGTCTTCTTATTGCTCCCGTGACTCCTGAACCCCACTTTTGGAAAGTGGGTCCCTATAAGCTTGGGGGTTTGAACACACAACTATCATTTGGGATAGTTTTGCCAATTTACAGTTTGTCACACTTCCATCCGAGAAACATTAAGGCTGCCTAGCCCTGTGCTGTAGATACTACCCCCGGGATTTTTATTGTCCAATGTTACTGGCCTTCCTATAAAACTCCGTGTCTTCAGGCAATGATGGTTTATCTTATTGAAGATGGTTTGAAGCAATTTCCAACTCTCTGTTGGAAAGAAACTGTTGGAGGCTTAATGCCAACTTGTTTGCAGGCTGAGGGGAGCATTAGTGACTGTGTTGATCATCTGTGGGTACAGAATTGCCTAGCACGAGGAAGCACAGTATTTGTTTCGTGGGGAAAATTGATTTGCTGGAAACTTTCCAAGAGAGAGTGTTGTGATCATATAATAAGAGTCTTAGCCCCGGTGTCTCAGTTAAATTGGCTGTGGGTGGACATCAGTATGAGGGGCTATTGTATATGGGGTTGTGTCCAAATGGTGCGTGTCAGGCCAGATTTGCCTTGGTCTTTTTGAGATCCAGGACTCTGGAAAATGTGAATTTGCTGTCTTATTTAATTAGAGGGTGCATTTATTGTAAACTTGGTGTGCCATTTTGAGGATAGTTCCTTAAACTAGCAAAATAGGTGAATTTCCCTTCCTCTTTATTTTTTACATGTCAAATGTAAATCTTAGTGTGTTTGTACTTTGTAGAATGTAATGAGTAACTTTAATGGAGAAGGATTTAAAAATATTTACAATAAATTATTTTTGCGTGGTCATTGTCACATTACTATTGCTTCGTAGCTGTTGACTCTCCAGGGCCATGATTTCAGCTGGCATTTTCTTGCAGTTAATGGTGTTGGAAGTGATTTTTTTCATTTCCCTGAGGGCAGCTTCCCCTTCTGAGTAAGACTGAGCTGGATGGGCTGGGGTGGGCTGGGTCCTCCGTGCCAGTGAGAGCGGGGAGGGGCCCTCTCTCTACCTTCCAGTTCCTCCCAGGGCTCTCCCAGTAGGACCAGGTGTCTCAAGGGCCTGGGGCCAGAAGGAAGGACCTGTTCCTGTGTGGAGACAGGATGGTGTGGTTTTCCCTTCTCCTGAGAGGCAAGTACCTTTTCTTGGGTTTTGACCCCTTGTGAATCACACAGAAGACTTTCCAGAGGTGTGGCTCTTTGGTTCATGTGCTGTGGAAAGAGTTGAACTTTGTGACTAAAGCATGTTGAAGTGTCTGGAAAAAAAATGGCACTCACGTATACACTATTCTGCAATTGGAGATGAGTTTATGGGTCGCCACACATCTTAACGGTGAGCACAATGCCTGGTGCATGATAAGGTTTCAACAACTGTGAAGCAATTGAAAGATTTAAGAAGAGAAACCGGGGCGCCTGGGTGGCTTAGTCGGGTAAGCGGCCGACTTGGGCTCAGGTCATGATCTCTCGGTCCGTGAGTTTGAGCCCCGTGTCGGGCTCTGTGCTGACAGCTCGGAGCCTGGAGCCTCTTTCAGATTCCGTGTCTCCCTCTCTCTGACCCTCCCCCGTTCATGCTCTGTCTCTCTCTGTCTCAAAAATAAATAAACGTTAAAAAAAATTAAAAAAAAAAAAAAAGAGAAACCGATCTTTTCTGGAAGTCACTTAGGGACAGGAAAGAGACAGCCAGATCAGTGGGATGTGCCCCTTCTCCTATTCCCAAGAAAAATTCTACCCATGTGTCCAATTCTTTTTTGCCTCTCAATTTAACTTAGTTCTGTAGATTTTTTTTTTAATGTGCTTTGCAAACAATTACAAGAGAGACCGATTACAAGAAAAGAAGCTGCTGGTCTTGTTAGGCATTGAGACTCTGCACAGACCAAGTGGGAAACAGCAGGAAAAAAACAGCCCGGTTTGAAAAATAAAGACAAACTGTAGGGTTGTGGGCAGTCAGAGAAACGAGTGGTCAGCATACACCAGTGGGGTTTGAGTAAATATATTTGCTTTCCTTTACACGTGTTTATGTCTTCTGAGGATGAGGTTCACGTTTTGTCTTTTTTAGATGTGGGCTCTGCATGGACTCCTGCTCCATCCAGAGTCTGGTCAGTGCTGAGAAAAACGAGAGAAGTCTCTCTGAGCCTTCCCTTCTCTGCTCCTATTACTGTTTCATTGCTTTAAAATAACTAATTCATGCTGTCACTGCGCTGATGGCAATGGTATCCTCAGACATCCTTTCACCTTTCGGTTATCGTTAGAGACCATGTATTCTTAGCCTCAGAAGGTAGTCCCCTCATCATCTATTTAGGAAACCGAGGTCTGGAGAGAGCAAAGAGTGAGCTTAGAGTTCCACCATTTTGGGGGGCAAAGTCCAGCCCATGGGGCAACTGCACACCATCAGTGGCCTCCGACTTTGGCAGGCACCCCAAGGTCCTGCTCAGTTCAGGCTTGGCTGATGTCTGGGAAGCCACAAAGAGCACAGGCGGTGAGGGGGGAAGGGATGGGTTGACAGGTGTCACCATCAGACTGTAGAAGACTCTCTGGGATGATAAAGACCACTCAGTGCTTCCCCAAGTGCCTTGCAAAAAGCACCCTCTGTCTAAAAGGGGGAAGAACTTATACTGACCCATTTAACAGATGGCAGAACTGAGGTATGCTCAGATCAAATGACTTTCAAGTTACTTTCTGAACACAAGAGGCTGGCTTGAAAAAGAACAGAGTCAGAGAAATGTGAGCAGAATCTCCTTCTCTCTGAAGGCTCCTGCGGTAACCTGGGGACTCATCTGTCCTGTTCTACCTATGCCCTTCCATTCCTGCGAGTATTCGAAGCACCCGTCACCTGCGGTTGTCCTAAAAATGTCAGCGTTTGCATTTATTGTCAACGGTAGATTTTCCTGACCCTGCCCTTTTCTTGTACCTCTCTTCTGTTCTGAATAAGAATTTACTCACGGGTTAAGGGATTATTTATAGATGCTACTCTGAACATAAAACGGAAACCACCAAACCTGCAGTGGCTGTATGAAATGTGCCTCTGTGTACTGGCCATGTACAGGTGTGAGACCGGCGAGGGGAAGGGAGTTTTCTGATTATATCTGTGCTCCCTCAAGGAGCAGTTTAGATCCTCAACCTCAGTATCTTATCCAGAACACAGGAATTCTTTCCCTGATGGATGACCTCTACAACCTAAATTGTGTAACATAGTGTGTGTGTGTGTGTGTGTGTGTGTGTGTGCATTTTCAGGAAAAAGGGCTTCACAGCTTTCATCAGAAATCCTGAAATCCATGGAAAACAAGATCAGCATTATATACAGACATAGTAGGGATTCCAAAGCCCTCCCAAAGTGCTCTCCTGCTCAAAAATAATTCCCTTCTGTAATCCCTCTAAATGTCACCATAAGAACAAATTTCTTTGGTTAAGCATTTATGCTTAATGTATTGCTGATAAAAGGTGTATACTATTTGGGACAAATAATACTTTCACGGATAAGACTCAAATTTGTATAACTTCCATTGTACTAAAAAGTTATAAACCGGTCAACTTCAGTAAAGGTCCAAAGTCCAAATGAAAAATTCCAGTATAAAACCCAGCGATTGTGTTTCTCTCTCCCTGGAGGAGAGCTGGGTGACCCTGATCATCAAGCACATCAACACGTGATTTTCCTCAGACATCGTGAAGTTTTTTTGTTTCTCTTTGCTCTTTGAGATAATTTATTCAGGGTCTGTGGTAAATCAACTACATACATTAGATGCAACCCTCCTGTTGATGGGTGTTAAAGCTGAGCCTTCAAGTTACATGCTCAAGGTCATAGAGGGAGAAGGACGTAGAACCAGGATTTGAATCATTATCTGACTGTAATGTCCACACTCTTTCCCCTAAGTGAACCCTGGCCAAGGGTCAAAGTTAGAGTTCCATGTGAGAGAACTTTGTTGAAAACAGGAAGTTAGCAGAGGACAAGATGCCCAGATGTGATTGGCTCTTAGCTGAAGCCCACCAACTGGCTGAAGTCTCAGCAAACCTGTGTTGGCACATCCAGCCTCATGGGACCAGATTTATTAACCTCATTGGCATTTAGCACATTTTAAATAGCAGTTATTTAACCTTGGTTAGTTTTGGGGTCAAAACAGTGATTAAACACATAACGTATCCACTACCTTGTCAACAAACTTCTTGCTGTTTTAACATCCCTAAAATTAGGACAATGGCCGTGGCTTAAATAAAACAGGAAGTTGAGAACACAGGTGTGAATATAGAAATAGGCTAATTTGCTAATTATTCTTGGTCTCATATAAATTGTGGTTTAATATTTTCATGCCAGTTTACTCGTATCGGCTCTTATGAGTTACAAAACCCAAACACATTTGTGTTGAGTTTCTCTCCAAATATGATCATTTAGGCCTGGGGTCTGCAAACTTTTTTTTTTTTTTTTTCCTGAACAGGGCAAAAAAATAAATATTTTTGGCTTTGCAGGACCTCAGTGTGTGTCAACAACGACTCAAGTCTTCTGTGTTTGAGCAGCCATAGACAGTATGAACATGTATAAGCATGGCCGTGTTCCAATAACAATTTACTTATTAAAAAAAAAAGGCACTAGGTCAGGTTTGGCCTGTGGGCCACAGTGTACTGACCCCTGTTTTAGGGAGTAGACAGAATTCTAGGAACAATGAGAAAAAAATTAGGAAAAATAGAACATACAGAGAAAGGCTCATTGGAGAAGGGGTATGTGTGTGGGGGTGTTATTTTTCCCATGGAGACATTTTATTATTATTTTATACATGACATATGAATTAATCCACATATACATCATACAGTTAAATAGAGGCTCTTCTATGTAGTATGTTGGAAGAGTGTGGAATCGGGAGCCAGGAAATCGGGCTCTGGATAAAGTTTTGTCAGTAACTTGCAAAGTTGCATTGGCCTCCTTATCCTCTCTGAGCGAAAAAGGGATGGTGGCATTAGAGTGTCTCCATAGGTCTTTGTACTCTTCCATGCTCTAATGCTATGATTTTCTTATTAAGATATTTCTAGGGAGAAATACAAGGTTTAAAATATGGATTAAAATTATACTAAAAATTATATAAAAACCTGGCCTAGAACTTACTGATTCAACCCATGTAACCGACAAAGCCATGAGGGCCAACAAGTCAAAGGACACTATGCAAAGACCATCGCTGAGTGGTGTGGAGTGAGAGGAACGCACCCAGCCTCCCCCTCCTCCCCCCGCCCCCTGAAGGCTCCAGGTGAAGAGTTGGGCCCACGTGTGGAATGAGTAGACCCCCCTGGCATGCTTAGTATGATGGGTAATGCTTCCTTGTGACTTCAGAAGGCAATTATGTAGACATTTTATGAGAAGAACCTGGACACAGGAGCAGACTCTTTGTGATGCTCCCAGCTGTGGAAGACCAAGAAGGCCCTCCCACCACTGAGCAAAGCAGCCAATTCCCAAAGCCATTTGGAATCAAAGATGGCCACTCCCTTCTCAAAGAGTGGTGTTTAGGATAAGTGGTTGGTCTTTGTGGGATGAATATTGAGTAGGATCTAAGGATGCCTGTGGTTTGTAAACCACATTCTGCAGAGATCCCTGTAGAAAGGGGTGGCGTGTGTGTGTGTGTATGTGTGTGTGCCCGTGCGTGTGCCCCTTAAGGGCTCTGTGCCCCATGCCTGCTTCAACCAGATCCCCATACCCCCAGCTTTTATTTACTGGTAATTAGACAAGTTCTGGTCTATTTCATTTTAAACAAGAAACCCGAATCTCAGAAGGTAACATAGGCGGATGTGGCTGACGCAGGGAGTGGAAGGAGATTTTACCAGGAGTGAGAAGTTCATATTCATTTTCTGGGGAGGGCAAATGCCTTGGGGAGGAAGGCACATGGAGAAGTGCATACGACGTCTCGGTTCTTCTCAAGAACTCCCTGGGTCTCTTGGTGTTGGGGGAAATGTTCTCATAGTATGCCCCAGAGATCCCTGATGACCTTCTTCCGAGGACGCTGTGATTGATGAGGGTGTAGGAGAGATCTTCTAAGGAGCTCTGGTCAGCATTATCCTGCTGGTGAAAAAAGAGCCTCGTCAACAGTGGGTTTCTTGCCATTCCCTTTATACTCTAGGCTCAACCCAGACCTGACCTTGGGCAAAGTCTGTCTTCCATGACCATCTCTCCCCCCATCTCTTAGATGTTTTTCCTAAATGGCTGTCCCCACTCCAACCCCTAGCCCAGGCCACCAGAGAGCTCATGCTTTCTGGAGTATTCGGCCTACTCAGGCATGTCTTCTCTGCTCCATGTTCCAGAGTGACCCCTGACCACTCCGTGTAATTCCCAAATCTCAGGCCCTGAAGGCAGCCTATTCATACATAACAGAACAATCTGAGGATACCTTCACATGGCTGGGTTATGATATTTAACCACTCGTTCTAGACACTTTGGCATTATTAAAAAGGGAAACCACTCAAGAGAGGTTCCTAGTCAGCGGCATCTCAGGAGATAAAAAGCAAAGCAGCAAATCTAAGAGGGAGAGCCTGGATCTGGGACGGAGGCTTGGTTTTGAATCATGTCTTTGCCCCTCTTGTCAGTTGTCTGGCTTTGGGAGAATATCACTCAATCTCTCAGTTTTCTCATTTGTAAAACAGAGGGAATCATAGTGCCAATCTTAGAGGGTTGCTGTAACAGTTACATGGACACTACAGGCAAAGCCCTCAGCACACTGGTGCCAACAAAGGACTCCGTGTGTATTAGTTCCTTTCAATAAGACGTATAACAACAGTGGTGGCAGCTGCTGCTGCCCTCGGGCCCCGTACAGGGTCCTGGGCTAACAAGCATTGGCACCTAAAGTTTTTCTTTCATATCGAGCTTTGAAGGGGTCTTGGAGGCCAACTTCTGCCATCTGGGGTGTCCGCATTTCCGTCATCATCTCAGAAAAAGGCTCAGAGATGTTTGCATTACCTGGATGGGAGCAGATGACATTTCTGTATCTGGAGAAAGAAAATACACTCAATGAATTTCGGGTCACGGGGAGATTTGAGGACAGAGGATGGGGAGTGGCGGGGCAAACACTTGGATATAAGCAGCCAGAGAGCCACATGATAGCCCATCAGGCTACCCTGACCTGCAGCACACCCCTGGGGAGTGACGGCACTATCTAAACAAGATACAGCAGAGCCGTGCTGGGGCTGAGAGGCTGCATGGAGGGACACACATTCGGTGGGGCATTGGAAAGGAAATCACAATTCCCTCCATCCCTCATACAAAATTCATTGCAGACCCGCATGTACCAGCACTGTGGAGACAAAGAAAAATCAGAAACATTTCCTGTCCTCAAGGGGCTCACAGGCTAGCGTAGGGGACAGACCAGGGCCTCAGAGGATCCACCATGCAAAGGAGGGCTGTGGTGTCTACGCAGGTGAGGGGATGGCCGTCATGCGGGGGCTGGTGCTCAAGAAAAGCTTGACAGAAGGAAACTCTCTCTCTTTCTTTCTTTCTTTTTTTTTCTTTTTTTTATTTGAAGAGGCAGAGAAAGAGCATGAGTGGGGGAGAGGGCAGAGGGAGAGAGAGAATCTTAAGCAGGCTCTATGCCTACGTAGGGACCCTACTCAAGGCTTGACTTGGGGCTTGACTTGGGCTTGATCCCACAACCGAGGCATCATGACCTGAGCTGAAATCAAGAGTTGGATGCTCAACGAAGAGAGCCACCCAGGTGCCCCTTCAGAAGCAAACTCTTAAATTGAACCTTCCCATTCCTGAATTTGCTAGCAGATACAAACAAAAGCAGGCCAGTTTATCAAAAACCAGTTTATTTAAAACCAACTGGCTCTGGCCCCTCAGTAAAGAGGCAAATGGACTTGCTCCCCCCTTCACAAACACATCAGCTCGATCAGCAAACGTGAGCTTTCCCACGGAAGCTGCATGGCGCCATCCTACACAGAAGGTGGGTAAGCCCTTGCAGGCCACTTGATTTATTATTATGGATTTGCATTTCCTCAGGACTGACATCCCGGATGCTCTTATCTCCATAAATTCCCATGGCCATCTGGGACGTCCCTGATTATCACTACAAAAAAAGTCTCCGAGGGGCGCCTGCGTGGCTCAGTCGGTTGAGCGTCCGACTTCAGCTCAGGTCATGATCTCAGGGTTCATGGGTTTGAGCCCCGCGTCAGGCTCTGTGCTAACAACTCAGAGCCTGGAGCCTGCTTCGGATTCTCTCTCTCTCTCTCTCTCTCTCTGCTCCTCCCCCACTCACGCTCTCTCTCTCTCTCTCTCTCAAAAATAAAAAAGTAAACATAAAAAAAAAAATAAAAAAAAAAAAGAAAGAAAAGCCTGCAAGTTTTGGAATTAGAGGTCTTATTTCTACCGGGTTTGGCTCTGATGGAGATTGGGGTTTCCAGGAACCCATGATTCCCCTGGTGACACTAGGGATGGGAGGGCCATATTATTCCTTTTTCATACTTTACAAAACTAGTTGATAAGACTCAGAGTGAATGAATTAGGCTCCGCTCTTTCAACCCAGGAAGGCAAAGTCAAAACTCCTTCAGTTTTCTTCTTTAGAGATCCAGTGGCCTGTCCTCATGCCTATGCTTTCTCTCTTTCTCACACGTGATGCTATTCGCTACCCTCTCCTTCTCGAATTCCTTCTTCTTGGCTTCAGTCCTGTTCTGTCTCCAGAGACCGTTGCCTCACCTCCTAAGTGATCTTCCAGCATCTGTTCTTGCCACTCCCTAACACAATTAGTTCTCTGCACAGCCACCCAGGCGATGTCTTTTAAGGCTAACACCATCACACCCACCCTTCTTTAAAATAGTCCTGCGGTTCTCAAGACAAAAGCCCCAGTCCTAAGCTTGACCACAAGGCCGTGCCCCTCCTGAGTGCTCTCTGTGCCCGCACTGGCCTCCTTGTAGTCTCTTGGAAGCACCTGGCACCTCTGGCTCTCCAGTTATTGTTCCCAGTTAACCCCTTCAGCTTCCAGACCTCAGGGAGATATGGAGTCACCAGCTCCTGATTCAATGAGCTCACAGTCTAGTGGAGACGGAGACCAGCAACTGGACAAATGACTCAGACTGATGTGGAAGGTATTACACTGGAAATAATGCCCAGGGAGCTTTGGAAGCGCGGAGAAAGGGCAATTGGAAATGTAAGTCTATCAAAAGTAGGAAAGAGAAAGCAATGACTTACTCTCCTTATCGGAATCCGGCTTTGCCTCTAAACCGTGTGTTTTTTTCCTGAAAAAAGAAAAGAAAGAAAATTGGTTCAGTGTTCAGCAACTCTCCAAGGAAATTACACTCAACTCTAAAACCTTATCTTTGAGTCTTTCATTTGTTAAAGGTATACCCCCTTCAGCATAGAGGCAAACGAAGATAGATAAAAAGAAAAAGGAAGGATAAGATCAAGGAGAAATCTACACCTTTGTGTGTGTGTCTTTCTCCTCCCTTCTCCTTTTTCTTTTTTTTTTTTTTTTTTTTTTTTTTTTTTTTTTTTTAATTTTTTTTTTTTTCAACGTTTATTTTTGGGACAGAGAGAGACAGAGCATGAACGGGGGAGGGGCAGAGAGAGAAGGAGACACAGAATCGGAAACAGGCTCCAGGCTCTGAGCCATCAGCCCAGAGCCCGACGCGGGGCTCGAACTCATGGACCGCGAGATCGTGACCTGGCTGAAGTCGGACGCTTAACCGACTGCGCCACCCAGGCGCCCCTCTTCTCCTTTTTCTAAGGCTGAGGTGGAATTGGTTTATAAATGGAGAATCATGATGATGTTATAGGTATTGGAGGATGTTTTCTTCTAACAAAATCTCAATTTCTTTTATATCATGTGAGATAAGGAGCCAAGGTTATTTCCAGTCCCAACCCCAAGCTCAGTCTGTGATCTCCAAGCAAACAAGCAAAAAAACAGCTCCCATATGAACACAGAGGTAACTGCTCTGTAGAGATGACGCCCCCACCCCAGAAAAACACAGTATAAATGTAATGGATGCTCCTTATCATCTCCAGAGATGATGACATATACTCCAAGGAGCATGACTGTGTGTTCTGCTTTGCTTAGATGGCCTAGTTAACGTCCTTATCAGTCATTTAGGGACCCTAAACTATTTTTAGGGTCTCTTTCACTCTCAAAGCTTTCTCAGTGCAGAGGATGAATTATATGACCACCCTGGCTGTAAGGGACAGAAATGTATGCTTCTGTACATGGGGATTCTGGGGCTAGCGGTGGGATTCAAGGGTCTTTCTCTGCATTGTAGCCAGTTTAATTCTTGCTTCTGAGGCTTTCCCGTTTGAGGAGCACTTATCAAGACTATTGTTCCTGTTTCTCACCAAACTCAAATTGTCACTTCCCTGACTGACTCTCAGATGACTGTGTCCAGGTAGTGACAGGCTTCCACTGTGGCCACAGACAGTGGGCAGTTACAGGTGATTTAAAGCAAATACCACATTGAAACCACACTTAAGGAAATAACTCATGAAATAATTCTCCACTCACCACGGAAGGCAGAGACAACCTTCAGCAATGTAGCAGTCCCAGCATCTAAAATAACCGTGAGATGACACAAATCACAATGTTGGTTTCTGCAGCTTTGTTAGGTGACTCTCTTCCCTTTGCCATTTCTGTGAAAAACCTTTTTTCTTACCCCAAGACAGTATTTATTGTAGATGACTTGGACACATTTAGCATGCTAGAATGACTCCTTCCTTCCAGGACATTAACTGACCTTTTGAAATATGAAGATGATGCTTATCAACTCCTAATCAGGGAAGGGACTTTCGGCTGTATTCCCAGCAAAGGGAAAGGGCTTGCTCATGACTGATTTTAATGATTTGCTTGGACTCTTGTGATGAAGGACATGTGAGTTATCTCTAGGAAATCAAGGTATAAGTACATGGACATTTTAGAGATTTCTTTCAGGTATAGGTTATATAATATTTATATAGAGTTCTACAGCACTCTGAATTTCTCCGATTTATACCATATTATTATAATTGTTCTTTTGAAAAAAAAAAAAAAAACACCTCAAAACAACACAAGCCCAAAATGGTGTCACTTAGACTGAATTCTCAAACTGGTGCTTAATACATAATTTTTCTTGGGGGGGGGGCACAATTGATTGAGGGGCAGAGAGAGAAAGAATCCCAGGAGGGGGAGAAGGAGAGAGAGAGAGGAGAGTGGGGAGAGAGAGAGGGAGAGAAATTGGGCTCACTCGAAGTGGAGATCGTGTTTTACTCAAAGTGGGTCTTGGGCTCACCCGATGTGGGACTTGAACTCACAGACTGTGAGATCATGACCCGAGCCAAAGTCAGATGCTTAATGACTGAGCCACACAGGTGCCCTTTAATATATATTTTAATTGCAGTTTCAACCTCCTCCAGAAATGTAGTCTTAACCCGTCAGCCAGGAGTTCTTTAATCTATGCCAATGAGTCTGTCACTTGGGCCCTCTCCATCCCCGTAAAAAAGTGAGATAATCTGCCTGATAAAGACACGTTGCTTTTCCCCTTGGAAAGTGGCCTCGCCTGGAATAATTCTTTTTTTTTTTTTTTTTTTTTTATTAGAGGTAGAGAGAAAGAACGTGCTTAAGGCAGGGGAGAGGGAGGGATGAAGGGAGAGGGAGACAGAATCTTAGGCAGGCTCAATGCCCAGGGCGGAGCCCCACATGAGGCTCATCATGAGCTGATCCAAAATCGAAAGTTGGATGCTTAACCAGCTAAGCCACTCAGGCACCCCGAGAAATAGTTCTTTTCTTTTGCTAATAACTTTTTTAATATTTTATTATTATATTTATTTTGAGAGAGATATAGTATGAGAGGGGAAGGGGTAGAGAGAGAGGGGGACAGAGGATCTGAAGCAGGTTCCATGATGACAGCAGAGAGCCCAACTCGGGGCTTAAACTCACAAACCAGGAGATCATGACCTGAGATGAAGTCAAAAGCTTAACCAACTGAGCCACCGAGGTACCCCGCTAATAACTTTTTTAAAATTTAGTTTCTTCACTTTATTATTCTTTTTTAATATTTACTAATTTATTTGAGAGAAAGAGAGAGGGAAAGAGAAAATCCTAAGCCAGCTCCACGTGGTCAGCACAGAGCCTGACTCAGGGCTCGATCCCACAAATCGTGAGATCATGACTGGAGTCGAAATCAAGAGTCAGTCACTTAACTGACTGAGCCGCCCAGGTGGTCCTAATTCCCATCCTTCTTCTATAAAAACTTTCCATTTTGTGTAACTCCTTGGAGAGCCTCTCGACTTGCTAGATGAAGTGTTGCCTGACTAATGAATCGTTTAATAAAGACGACTAGCTTTTCAAATTTACTTGGTTAAATTTTGTTATTTAACAGTTCATTTGTTGACATCCTACACGAGAACATTAGTGTCATAGAGCTGGGGACCATATTTATTTGCCAGCACATGCCACAGTATGGAGCACACAGTAAATCTATTTTCCATAGGTATTTCATAAAAGAATGAGTAGCCAAGAACAGAGCATCTCTAACTGGCTCAGATCCTCAAATCTACCTCCTTGATTCAAGGCATAGGTAAATCAACAGGACTTGTGATCTATTTTATGGCAGAAAGGCCCAGGATCTTTTTGTGGTCAGATATCCAGCCTGAAGTCTAAGTATCATTCTGGGCATCTTTCTGAATTTGAGTCATAGTCAGCTGCCTACATAGTTAAATGTGAGGGTCCTTTATAAAGTATTGCATGTACCAGTAACACTATGTAAAGTGTAAAATGTCACTCAGAGATATCATCCCTAGTGATCTTCCCAAGGAGTTCCCTTGGAAAGGGCAGGAGAGGAGAAGCTGTGGGCGTCAGCAAGGCTGAGTGTTCTGACAACCCCTCGGGTCTATGTACCATCAGAATTTGGGGGCTGAAAGGCGTTGGCTGTAGTTATTCCTCCCCTTTGGGCTACTTTCGGCCATTTGTTTATATCTCCTGTTTCTGTGGCTAAAGAAACGCTAGAAGGAAACCAAGGAATCTCACCAATTGCTAAGAAATCTGGTTCACGGAGCAGATTTGGAAGATGAGAAAAGACATTCAAGTTTGAGTTAGTCAGTGTCTCTGGAAACCTTGAGCCAGTTTCTTCATCGGTAAAATGAAGATACTTCCCCTGCTTACCTCATGGAATTGTAAGGGTTAAATAAAGTTAAATGCGGGCAAAAGTTATTTTTAAACTGGTTATTTCCCCCACTCAACTTTTCTGTAACACATTCTTGCTCTTCAGCTTGGATGCTTTGGTCTGGGATGGGTTCAGAGAACCTCCCTGAAGGAGGCCAGATGCGTCTCTATGACACCAGGCTATGTGCCAGCAATTCCAGGCTCCTGTCTCTTACACAAAACTTCTCTGGCCCCCTGGTCCACCCAGTCTCTCCCTTGTTATAATGGCCATGGCCCTTCTGGTCTGTTTCATTCTTTGGACTGTGTGCTTTAACATATGTCCAATGATATCCCCCAAATATGTGACCCTGAGCTTGCACTGAAGAAATGTATGCTGCTGGGGGCGTGGGGAGTCTTTGGGCGTCTAACTCCTAACAGAAGCTTTGGGTCAGTGGTAGCTTTTTAACTGATATTCTTTCAAAAGCTTCTCCTGAAACCATAGGAAAAGTGCAGATAACCCTATGGGCCACAAAACAACTGGTTTTGCCACCCTTTGGGATTCTTGGACCCCGAGACACTAGTTTCATATTTGAGTGATTGCCTGACACTCAAAGGGAGTAGTCAGAAGAGTCTTGGTTTAACAGCATCAGGATAATTGCAAGTGTCTCTCTCCACAAACCTTTCACCAATCGTGATGATGTGGGAGATGTGGTCACCTCAGAAATAGAAACTTTGAGCTTCAAATGGAATGGCCAGGATGGAGCTTGAGCACAAAGGGACTTGCGTTAAACGAACAGAGACAGCAGGAAATAGCGATCTTATTTCTAGTTGCTGGGGATCACACTAGGTTCCTAGTACATCTCCTCTCCAAAGGTTCAAAGTGTTTTTGTCTTGTCTTCACATTTACTGTTATTACAACTGATGCTGGGTCTAAGTAAGGTGCTCCGTGTGGAGTATGTGAAGTTCAGGACCTGACAGACTTCACTCTTCATGGGCAAAGGCCGGGAGGTTTCTTGGATTTGTTCTCACCTGGATGTTCTCTGTTTGAAGGTATGATTTTCCAGACCAGGTTATCTTATGAGTATTCTGTTGCCCCCTAAGACCCAATCTATCAGGAATAAGCTAAGTACTTCCTTTCCAGGCTTCCCACTTCAATTCACAAGTTTTCCAACCGCCATTTGTGTGTAGCCCCAGAATCGCCTCGGCTTCTGCTTGTTGCCCTCAGATCTGTTCACAGCCCCTCCTCAATGTAAATGGCAGCCTTTTATTTGATGGTTTCTCCATTGCCATGGCAACAGCCCACCAACATTCTCCAACAACCTCCATACACAACCAGTCCTAAATCATTTGTTCCCACATGGCCGGGATTCCTTATGGTGACCATGAGAGTATCAGTATATAGAGAAGTCTATCTGCTGGGCACAACATTCAGGACTGTATACAGGGATGGGGAAAGGTACTGGCTTTGTCTCATGTAAATCATCATCTTTTACAGCACCAAGGCAGAGAACAGGGGACAAGAGGAGAAAAAAGGATTAAATAAAGAAAAATCTATTAATTGTTTGGGTTAGGTTTCTTCTGTATAACCATTTTTTTCCATTTGTGGAGAATTGAGAGTATAGAGAAAAAGAAACTAAAAAATACTACTTATGTTTGTTTATTACTTTCTCTCAACCTCTCTCTCTCTCTCCACACACACACACACACACACACACACACTACATGTATGTAACACATACATTGTATATATTTCATTTAATCTCAGACTAATTCCATGAGGTAGATATAATGATTCTATTTTTTTTTTACCAATGAGAAAACTAAGGCTGAAAATGTTAAGCAACTTGTCTGAGGACCACCAGTCAGTAAGTAAGACTCTGAGCTCCTCTCATAGAGAACTAGGTTCTCTCACTCTGCTCAGTGAGGGTGGGGGTGGGATTTCCATGGCTTTTGTAACAAATCCGGTCTGGAGAACCATGATGGGGGTGTGCTGATTGGATGGTGAAGTTGAAAATCACATCCCAGTAAATATAAATATAAGACCTTAAAAAATTATATTAAGGGAGACATTTTATTTATTTTTATTTTTTTAAGATTTTTGATTTTAAGACGGGGTGAGTGGATGCGCAGAAAGTGAGAGACAAAATCCCGACATAGGACTCTACCCTGTGAACCATGAGATCATGACCTGAGCCTAAATCAAGACTCCTGGATGCTTAACTGACTGAGCCACCCGGACACCTCTAAGGGAGATATTTTAAATTAGCATGGAAATGAAGATGCTGAGGCAACTGATTAACTACTTGGGAAAAAAATGTGTGTGTGTGTGTGTGTGTGTGTGTGTGTGTGTATTTGACACCATATAGTGAATGTATGGGGCTGCATGTAAAGCAATAAAACAAACAAAAAATTATACTGTGGATTTGTCTTAAGAAGGGGAAAGAATTTTAAGCATAAATTGGTAGAAAACAAGGAGATTTCTAGATTTAATTCAGTTATGTTTAAGAAATAGTAAGCAAACAGGGGTGCCTGGTGGCTCAGTCAGTTAAACATCTGACTTTGTCTAAGGTCATGATCTCATGGTTCGTGAGTTTGAGCCCCACATTGGGCTCTGTGATGTCAGCACAGAGCCTGCTTCAGATCCTCTGTCTCCCTCTCTCTTTGCCCCTCCCCCCTACGCTTTCTCTCTCAAAATAAATAAACATTTAAAAAGATAGTAAGCAAACATAAAATATCTGCATGGCATGAGATATACAGAAAAAATATTTTTTGTAGTAAGAGAAAAGGGCTAATTTCTTCAAAGTACAAATAGCTTGTATTAGCAATAAAACAAAGTAGACCATACTTATCAAAATAACACTAGCATTCTTCACAGAACTAGAATAAATAATCCTAAAATGTATATGGAACCAGAAAAGACCCCGAATAGCCAAAGCAATATTGAAAAAGAAAACCAAAGAGGGAGGCATCATAATCCCAGACTTCAAGCTCTATTACAAAGCTGTAATCATCAAGACAGTATGGTCCTGGCACAAAAATAGATGCTCAGATCAATAGAACAGAATAAAGAACCCAGAAATGGACCCATAAACATATGGCCAACTAATCTTTGACAAAGCAGGAAAGAATATCCAGTGGAATAAAGACAGTCTCTTCAGCAAGTGGTGTTGGGAAAACTGGACAGTGACATGTAGATAAATGAACCTGGGCCATTTTCTTACACCAGACACAAAAATAAACTCAAAATGGATGAAAGACCTAAATGTAGGACAGGAAGCCATCAAAATCCTCGAGGAGAAAGTGGCAAAAACCTTTTTGATCTTGGCTGCAGCAACTTCTTATTCAACACATCTCCAGAGGCAAGGGAAACAAAAGCAAAGATGAACTACTGGGACCTCATCAAGATAAAAAACTTCTGTACAGAGAAGGAAACAATCAGCAAAACTAAAAGGCAGCCAATGGAATGGGAGAAGATATTTGCAAATGACATATCAGATAAAGGGTTAGTATCCAAAATCTATAAAGAACTTCTCAAACTCAATACTCAAAAAAACAAATAATCCAGTGAAGAAATGGGCAAAAGACATAAATAGACATTTCTCCAAAGAAGACATCCAAATGGCCAACCGACACATGAAAAAAATGCTCAACATCACTCATCATCAGGGGAAAACAAATTAAAAACACAATGACATACCACCTCACACCTGTCAGAATGGCTAACATTAACAACTCAGGCAAGGACAGATGTTGGCAAGGATTCAGAGAAAGAGGAACACTTTTGCACTGCTGGTGGGAATGCAAATTGGTGCCGCCACTCTGGAAAAAAGTATGGAGGTTCCTCAAAAACCTAAAAATAGAACTACCCTAAGACCCAGCAGTTGCACTACTAGGCATTTATCCAAGGGATACAGGTGTGCTGTTTCGAAGGGACACATGCACCTTCATGTTTATAGCAGCACTATCAACAATAGCCAAAGTGTGGAAAGAGCCCAAATGTCCATCGATGGATGAATAGATGAAGAAGATGTGGTATATATATACAATGGAGTATTAATCGGCAATCAAAAAGAATGAAATCTTGCCATTTGCAACTATGTGGATGGAACTGGAGGGTATTATGCTAAGCGAAATTAGTCAGTCAGAGAAAGACATAAATCGTATGACTTCACTCGTATGAGGACTTTAAGAGACAAAACAGATGAACATAAGGGAAGGGAAAGAAAAATAATATAAAAACAGGGAGGGGGACAAAACAGAAGAGACTCATAAATATGGAGAACAAACTGAGGGTTACTGGAGGGGCTGTGGGAGGGGGGATGGACTAAATGGGTAAGGGGCATTAAGGAATCTATTCCTGAAATCATTGTTGCATTATATGCTAACTATCTTGGATGTAAATTAAAAAATATATATATATATAGTGGTGTCTTTGAGCTCCCTGCAGGTGTTGAGAGCTCAGGAGAACATCCCCTCCCAGCCCTCAGAAAGTTGTTCCATTTCTGAAGTCATGGTTGACTGCCCTGACTTCCCTTGATAAAGTCCTTCTGCCTTTCAGCTGTTCTCCACCAGCTGCTCGCACTGATTCTGGGGAGAAGGCCAAACCCATAAGGAATTGAACTTAGTGTCTGATACCTAGAGGCGCTTCATGTTTCTCAGTTCTTTACCCAGTTCCCTCCCCTCACCCAAAAACCTCTTTTTCTCTTTCTGGCTGCGTTCCTCTGCCCCATCTCTCCTGCTTTCCCTTGGGGAGTCTGGACTCACCTGTTTTTCCTCAGCAGAGAGTTCCCCATTTTCTCAGGTCTCCTGGTGACTTCCCCTCAGCCAATCTGCAGCTCTAGCGAGGGCAGCTCCCTGACTTACAGGCTGCTGTGGAGCTCGGCCACCAGTGCAGAGAGCTGAGAGCTGAAATGAGAAGTGTTCCTCCCTGCAGCAGGGAGGAGGACCCCAGGAGGAGGAGAGTCTGAGGTGCACACATGAACAACTTCCTAAAATGTCAGAGATGGCAAAGGTGAGCAAATTATGCCACCCTAAGGTACGCCTCTTCAGTGTGTTGATTATTTTTTCCCCCAAAGTTTATTTATTCATTGTGAGAGAATGGGAGAGAGCATGAGCAGGGGAGAGGCAGAGAGAGAATCCCACGGAGGCTCTTGGCCCAGAGCATGGTGGGGGACTCGGACTTACAAACCGAGAGATCATGGCCTGAGCTGAAACCAAGTCTGATGCTTACACCACCCAGGCACCCCTGGCATATTAGCTATTTTAAGCTGGTTATGACATGGGAAACAAAGGCAAAAGGATATGCAGATAAATTTAAGTTTCCTTAGAACCTGCAGCCCATCGACAAACACTTGAGGCAGGCAGAGGATCATATTTCTCCAGGAACTCCTACTGCCTTAATGTTAAGGCTTTGCTAGAGGGAAAAACAACCTTAGCTTGACTGACAAAAGTGAGGCCTCCAGTATCCCTTGAGTCTTCTTCAGCATATGAAAATCCTTTGGAAACTTCCCCTTGCCTTTACCTTCCCCAACTCCAAAGTATATAATCAGTCCCTCCTCACAATCCCGGGGCAGATCTTCCTGCCCGTGGGTCTTTTCCCCACGTTTTAAGAAAATCACCTTTTTGCACCAAAGACGTCTTAAGAATCCTTTCTTGGCTGTTGGCTGTGGACCCACACCCCCTGCGACTCCAAAATCACATCAGTTATTTTTAAGAAGCTTCAGACACAGGGACACCTGGGTGGCTCAGTCGGTGAAGCACCTGACTCTTGATTTCAGCTCAGGTCATGGTCTTGCAGTTTGTAAGTTCAAGTCCCATATCGGGCTCTGTGCTGACAGCTTGGAGTCTGCTTGGGTCTCTCTCTCTCTCTCTCTCTCTCTCGCTTCTCTCTGTGTCTTGCTCCCCCCCTCCAAATAAATAAACTTAAAAAAAAACTTCAGACATAAAACAAGCTCTGAAAATCAAGTGGAAATTACCCAACTGCAACAGACATTTACATTTACAAGGGAAATCTCCAGGTGTAAGGGTGTCAGGTGGGGGGGGGGGGACGCTAAATCTCCAGAAACTGTTACTAAGGCAGAAGGCAATTAAATCTGCATAGCAGCATTACCCTAGTTTACTGTGCATTTTCCTCCTGCTTGGACTCTCTACCCCAACATTTTCTTTTGTCTTTATCTGAAAATGGTATTTAAGGTTATGGCTCCAGTCATTTGGGGAAGTTACTTAGTTTCTCTGGGTCTCTCCCTTGTATATGGGAGATATACGTGTTGTTCAATTTTGTTTTTCTCCTGTTAATTTGTCTCATGTCAATTTAATTCTTAGGCCAGTCAGAATCGAGGATAAATTCTTCTGAAGGAATTGGGCTACTGGCCTTCACCAGAAGCCATTGGTCAATGAGAGCACTGAGCTCTGGGGAAGCCCTGTCTGCAATTACGGTCAGGCCATGGGAATTTTTCACTTCAGATTCCTAAATTTATTAAAACACTTTGTAGTCTTGGAAAAAAAATCAAAGGGGGAACTTTGTTTTAAAGCAAGAAAAGTTTAAAACAAACTAAGTCACCCCATGGACCAATAGAAAATATTAACAAAACATATATCTGATAAAAAGAATTTATCCAGAACATACACAGAACTCTCAAAATTCACTAAGAAAACAAACACCCAATAACAAAATGGCCAAAATACTTGAACAGACATTTCACCAAAGAAAATACACAGATGGCAAATACATACATGAAAAAATGCTCAATACCATAGTCACTAGGGAACTGTAAATCAAACCACAACGCGGTACTTTTACACACTTATGTTAAAAAACGGAAGTCAATTGGGGCACCTGGGAGGCTCAGTCGGTTAACAGTCTTGATTTTTGGCTCAGGTCATGATCTCATGGTTTGTGAGTTTGAGCCCCGTGTTGGCCTCTGTGCTAACAGTGCTCCCCACTAACACTGCTTCGGATTCTTTGTCTCCCTCTCCCTCTCTCTGTCCCTCTCCTGCTCTCTCTCTCTCTCTCAAAATACATAAACTTAAAAAAAAAAAAAAAAAGAGAGGCTCAAACAAGTGAGTCTGAAGATTTAATTGGCTTTATAAGCGATTCATGAATTGGGCAGAATCCCATCCAGAGAGTAGAGAGACGCTCTGAGGAGCTGTGCAAAATGGAAGGTTTTTATAGAAGGAGGGTGGGGCAGGCACGTTATTAGCAAAAGAGAAGAAGGAAGTGTTTCAGGCAAGATCACTATCCCTTCGGGGGAAGACAGGGAGTCTCATTAGGTGGATTATCTCATTTTTTCGGGGATAAAGAGGGCCCGAGTGAGAGATTACTTCACTGATGTTGATCAGAAAATTCCTGATTTACCAGTTAAGATGTATATTTCTGGAGGAGGTTGAACCTGCAGTTAGGTATTAAGTCTCTGTTTGGTGACTTGGTAATTACTCAGGTAATGGCATTTTGGGTCTGTGGTTTTCTTGCTAACACCTATTAGAATTTCTACCTTTGAAAAAAATCCAGAAAAATTGATAATACCAAGTGCTGACAAGGGATGCAGGGCTTTGAGAGGTCTCACGTATTGCTGATGGGAATGCCAAATGATTCAGCCTTTTTGGAAAACAGCATGGTACTTTCTTATAAACATAAGCATAGCAGCATTATACAGCCTAGCAATCCCACTCATAGGCAGTAACCTAAGTGAAATAAAAAATAAGATTTCTAAGAACGTGTTTGCAAATGTTTATAGCGGCTTTACTCAGAATTGCCCCTCAAACCCTGGAAATAACCCAAATGATCCTCAAGGGGTGAATGGCGAGACAAACATTGTCACAACCATCCAATACTGCCCAGCAATAAAAAGGAATAGACTACAAATCTATACAACAACACGAATGAATCTTGAGTGTGTTATACGAAGTGAGAGTGGCCAGACTTAAAGCCTACCTTTAATGACATTCAGCACAAGGCAAAATGGTAGGGACAGAAAACACTTCAGCAGTGGCCAGGAGCAAGGGGTGGGGGAGGGATTGACCTTCAAGGGGTAGGAGGGAATTTTTCTGTTGTTCTTCTGTGTCTTGTGGTGGTGGCAACAGACTGCGTGCATTTCTCATAATTAAAATAGCTCTATATCAAAAAGGGTGCATTTTACTGTATGTAAGTTATGTCTCAATAGAAAAAATCAAGAGGTTAAAAAAAGAGAGAAATGAACTTGGATATTTGGTATTATACTTATATTTGATGGTCGGTTCCAGCTTGGGCACTCATTTGTTTCTTCATTTTTTCAACAAGTGTGTGTTAAGCACCTATGCTAGGCGGGTTCAATGTCGAGCAAAGCAGATACAGTCTTGCTCTCGTGGAGCTCCTTGAAATGAAATAAAGCAAAATGCTTTATTGCTCATCCTTGGTAATGCAGAGGTCGCACTTGCAATAGTCAGGAGCAGCACAAGGAGGGGACTAGTTGTGTGACACCAGAGCCACCACACATCACTGTGCCCTTGTAGCTGCTCCCCAGGCTTCACTGGGACTCCATGGAGCATTTCCAGGATGGCATTACTACCAACTGAAGAAAGACAACAATCCTTGCCTAGGAGGAGAAAACATTCTGAAGTGAGGAGGGTCTGTAAGCGAAAGGAGAGCAATGCCAATCTAGGGGGGCTTGATGCACAAAGCAAAATACATGATTATTTCCAACATCTTAGTACTATAAGGGCAAATACAAATTAAAAAATAAGAAGCCTAATTCTCTCCATTAAAAATGAGGGGGCAGACATTCTCCGCCCCCTCTCCCCCTTTTTAGAGCTTTTACATTAGAAAACTTTTAAGTTCTTAATGTATTTGAAAGGCACATAAATTCTGGAAAGGCTGAGTAAACAGCCGAGGAATGTTTCCATCAGGATCTGCAGGCTATGTCTTTGAAATGTAATCAGCAAGGAATATACACGCAATCTCCCAGTTTCCCCCTGGGGAATAGCCACAGAAATTGAATGGGCACCTGGCTCCAAATTGCAAGCCTACTTCCAGTTAAAAAGAGGAAATGTTCTCTTTGAAGGACATTTGGCAAATACATCACCAAATTAATTTAGGATGGATTATGTGTGGCAAGTGGTACAGTTAATTCTCTTGTTTGAGGACTAGTCATTGTTAGTCTTGAGAAAATGTATACAATGGATTGTATCTGCTTGGTTCCATAAAAGGGCAAGATTCTTCTGTTTTTGCAGTCTCCTTAGTGAATTACCTGTGGTTTGCCTCACATCCCAGTTTAGTGCTTATTCAATAATGAAACTTTCTACTTTTGTAGAAAGATTTTCTGGGGCAGCAGGGGATTTTGTTTTTCATTGTATTTCTCTAACAGTACCTCCATTCAAATTATCATTAACCTTCAGGTAATCAACTCTAGGAAAGATGTTAGGTGGCAGATTTTCTTATCTTGGAAATATGTGAAATTCAGGAAATGCTGTCCTCAGTAAATTAAATGAAACAATGAAGTAAGAAAGAAAAGTCTTTTTTTTTTTAAGTCGAAGACAGCACAGATGTGTGTGCGTGGCGGGGGGTGGGGGGGGAACAGAGAGAGGGAGAGAGAGAATCTGAAGCAAGCTCCATGCTGCCAGAGCCTGACGTGGGGCTCAAACTCACAGAACAGCCAGATAATAACCTGAGTGGAAACCAAGAGTCAGGCGTTTAACTGACTGAGCCACCCAGGTGCCCCTAAGAAAGAAAATTCTTAACAAAGCATATATTAAAAATTAGCTGTGTCCACTGAATACAGGTCAAAGAAATCTAGAGCTGCACTAATCTGTTTCTCCCATTCTCTTCTGTCAAAACCACTTCCTTGTCCAGGCTGGATAACTACAATAAATTTTAGGAAATATCTTCCAAGTTATTTAAAGCTTTCTTTTTTATGTATAGGAAATCTGGGATAACAGCCAACGGTCTGCCATTCCGTGTATGAAAAAAGTGGTGGGTGTTTGTGAGTGTGTGTGTGTGTGTGTGTGTGAGAGAGAGAGAGAGAGAGAGAGAGAAAGAGAGAGAGAGAGAGAGGATATGAAGTAGTCTTGACACATTGTTATAACTTAGAATTAACCTTTCTCTTCCCCATTACCTTCAGGAAACAATGAAAAAAAATTCAATGCAATCTAAAAGTCCCTCTCCTCAATGGTTTCTGTATCTTTCACACTGCCTAGAGGTCAGCAGCAGGGAACCAGAAATTTTCAGCATCATGAAGACAAAATGGCCCAGGACGTTTAGCCAGTGAGTAAGACTATTACTGTCTCATCAGTATGAATTAATATATCCCAGATTTGGGGTAGAGTGGTTTGAGCAAACAGGCTGGACATTGCCCCATGGGTTGCTAGATTCATTCCAATGTAGAACAAAGGCTTCCTTGAGTGCAGTCAACGTCACAGGGATGAGGGCTGGAAATCAATCTGCCGTTGCTGGGAAATCACTCCTTAACTTTTCAGTTTCACTTTTACTCGGGCCACTAGATGGAGAAGTTGAGCTGAGTGAACGTGTTAGCCATGCTCGCAAAAATTTCCTATGGTTGTGTGAGGTAGCAGGAAAGAGCGGGACATTTATAATACACACATTTATTGCAATGAAAATTACTCTGGACTAAATAATCTACCCCCACTTCACAAATGAAAGCAGAGCAGCCCACATCCCACAAAAAGAAGCCAAAATAACGAAACTTAGAATCAGACCATTCTCTTTACCCTTCTCCGTTCTGACCCCAGTGCCTACTACATGAGAACTATAGGAATTGAATTGGAAATAAAAGCCTGGGTCTTGTTAAGCAGATGATGGTGAAATCAGAGGAAAGTTGAGTTGAAATCTTCAAATTTACTCTTCTATCCTTTGGCATTACTGTAGACAATTGGTGACCCATGCAGAGACTGTTTTGCTGTATCTCAAGATCATAGGCTAATATAATAAAAATAGCTATTTGTTGAGAGCTTCCTATGATCCATGCACCGTGTTATATGTTTTTAAATATAGAAGCATCTGGGTGGCTCAGTCGGTTAAACTCCTGGCTCTTGATTTTGGCTCAGGTCATGATCTTGTGGTTGGTGAGATCGAGCTCCACATGGAGCTCTGCACTGACAGTGTTGGAGCCTATTTAGGATTCCTCTCTCTCTGCCCCTCCTCCTCCTCTCTCTCTCAAAATAAATAAATAAAACTTAAATGTTTTTAGATATAACTTCTCATTTGCTCATGCGAGCATTCTATGAGTAAATACTATTTCCTCTATTTTATAGATGAGGACACCCAGGCTCATAGAAGACAAGTTAATGGGGTTTTTGGAGTGGTGGTGGTGATGAGGTTCTGAGGTGATAGGGGTTTGGAGCCGACAGCCAAGAAAGAATTCTTGAAGACATCATTGGTGCAAAAAGGTGATTTTATTAAAAGCAAGGGGACAGGACCTGTGGGCAGAAAAAGCTGTACTGGGGTTGTGAAGAGTGACTGGTTATATACAGTGGAGTTGGGGGAGGTAAAGTCAAGAAGAAATTTCTTAAAGGGATTTCCATATGCTAAAGAAGACTCAGAGATTACTGGAGGCCTAGCCATTGTCAAGCTAAGGTTGTTTTTCTTTATAGCAAAGCACTAACATTAAGACAGTAGGGAGTTCCTGGACTTTAGGCTATTGATAAGATTGCCTTTTTTTTTTTTTTTTTAATTGTACTAAGGTATTTGCAAACTGATGGACACTCATCAGTTTAACCATTTGTTTTCTGAGATTTCCTTTGTTCTTGGGTAGCCAGAAGTGCTGAGGAATATTACATGTATCTCCCCTGGCGGGGGGGGGGGGGGGGGGGGGGGGTGGGAGTGGGGGGGAGTGGGCAGGATGTACTAGCTTGTGTTTTGCCCTCAGCTTGCCTTATGTTCCCTCATCAGTGGGGTCTAGAGCCGATGGCCAAGAAAGAATTCCTGAGATGTCTTTGGTGCAAAAAGGTGATTTTAGTAAAGCGCGGGAAAAGGACTCATAGGCAGAAAGAGCTGCCCCAGTACAGGATGGATAGACTGATATACTTGGGAGTTGGGGGAGATAATGTCAAAAGAAAGCTTTCCAAAGGGATTTTCATATGCTAAAGAAGACTCACAGGATCCTGGAGGCCTAGCTATTATCAAGTGAAGGTTGTTTTCCCCTCTAGCAAAGCATTAACATTAAGACAGTAGGGAGTTCCCGGAGAAATGTGATACTCTGCCTGCCTCAAGTATTTGTCAATGGGCTGCAGGTTCTAAGGAAATTCAGTTATATCTGCCATTTCCTTCTGCCTTTGTTTCCTACATTAAAGTGGCTTGCTCAAGGATACCCCATAATAAACAAGAGAGCTGGAAAGAAGTCCAAAAAAAGAGTGTGGACCTTATCTATTCACTGTCCTATTCAATTAGTACTTGTGAAAAGAGGAACTCGGCTTTGAATTCTGGTCTGTATCATTCCGATGTGTCTGGAAAGACTGAAACATGCCAGATATTTGGAGTGTGTTGTGCTTCCCAGTTCCTGGGTAGCTTTCAAACGCCTGGCTGGTTCAACTGCCAAGGCAGGTTAGAGACCTTTCAGTGAAGAGTGATTCTTTAAGCTTCTTCAGTCTCAAAGAATTGGATGCGATAGATCTAGCTCTAGCCTACTCCTTTGTAGACTCTTGTGGTTAGAGAAGGGAGCTGGGAGAGATATTTATCTGTAAGGAAAACCCTTATGGCTCATTGTATGCTAGGAAAAGACTGGTTAATTTAGGAATTCTTGTAGAGTCAGGAATCTAACAGCTTAGCTAAGATTTCCCTGGTCTGCTTCCTTCCCAAAGGTCTTAAAAGGAGGGTCAAGACTGCATGGTGTGATAGTATTGAGAGGTATTCCTGAGGATAATTTTCCAACTGCTTACTTTGTGGTGCAGAGTATGAGCTGATTAGGAGTCCTGGCTAACGTGGGAGAGTTAGTTATGTATTTGAAACTGTGGCTATTTGTTGCTGGTATTCCCCATTAATGTGCATTTGGTTTGAAACAGGAGTTTCAGTACCTCCCTAAGTGAACTTTGAGGCTGGGATATTCTCATATAGCTCCACTGACTTGCCAGAAACCGTAATACAGAGGGTAATTTTTGATGGTAAGAGGACCATCTGGCAACAAAATGGGAATTTGTCCAGCTTACTGAAAGGGCTCTTATAAATCTAATGACAGGTGGATGGTATAGCACCATCTTTATCCAAATGTCACTGTTTGAGCCACAAACGACCCTTGGGAAGAATGTTCATTTGCAAAGTTTCCTGTCTCTCATTAGTAACACTAATATAGAACACAGAAGATTAAAATGAAGTGTCTGGGGGAAAAAATGACAAACTAGGTTTCAGCACTGTGAACGTTAAACACTAAGCTACAAAATCCAAGAACCAAAGGACCAAGGAAAGCCTTTTATCTAAGAAAGTTAAAAGCAGACGTTCTGGGCTTTGTAAGCAAATAAGTGGGTTTCCTCTGAAGAGTCAAATGGAAGTGAACTCTAAGCACCCTTCTCAGGTCAAAGTCTGTGTATTGCGTTCTTTCAAATGAGGGGACAGTCCTGGGCACACAGACACCAATATCCTGTTGATAGGGGGTGGGTATCTGTCATACATGGTGCTGGGATTATTTCATATCTCAGTGCCTTGTTCAGGGTTTTTTCCCCCACGTGAAAATGTTTACACTCCAGGACACAAACATGATCAGACACTGACCACGACTGATATTTATGGAGTGTATCCTCTTCTCCAATGGCTCAGATATCCAAGATAAAGCCTAGGGAATTTAAAAAGCGTCACAAATTATACTGAATGTGCTTGCAGGATTTAAGGCCCAGTGTCATTACATCTGTGTGACTGAGTAATTTGCTTGAATTCCCTAAGTTCCATTATTTTCTCTGTAAAATGAGGCAGTGATAGAACCCACTTCCTACAGTTTCTGTGAGGATTGCCTGAGAGTCCGGGGCTTACTGAGCTTGCTGTAAGTGATAAGCTACTACTGGTGGAGAGCTCCTTCCCCACCTGCCGTCTTGTTCAGGGTGGAGGGCTTTACTCTCTGTTGCCCTGACACTCATGGTCTGTCACCATCTCATTCATTCTGCTGAGGTGGAGTGGCTTATCAGGTTGATGAATCTGGAAGCAGAATCTCGACGTTCTTTGTCCAGCCCCTTCTTTCTGATTTGAGAATGAATTTGACCTTACAAATCTTACATTTTCTATTGTTCTCAGCTAGGCAGAAGGCTTAATGATATCTACCTACAATAGTCAATCCACCAGTTTTGGGGGTCAGAAGGCAACCATGTTCTTCATGTCAGTTCCATCACTAATGAAGGTGTATGCGTGTGTGTGTGTGTGTGTGTGTGTGTGTGTGTGTGTGGTTTAGTCTCTAACGGCCTTAATCTTTTAAGTTTCATTTGGTTCAACACTCAGCAGAAGAAGGGCACTCATTAACAGGGTTCCTTCAAACACTATCGGAGCTACTAGTTAACTATCATTGGGGGGAAAAAAAGCTGTTGAGTTCAGTTTTATAGAGAAGTGATAGTAGTTTGATTTGACTTTCCCAACAGAAACAAACCAAACTGTCTTCTCTGCAAGGACGTTTTATGAATGGAGTCTTTACTCTTGGCCTCTGAAAATGTGTCTACCACCAGCTGTAGAAGACAGCATTTAGCATTCAGGTTTCCAACCCCGGGTAGAAGCATGGTCCTGAAGACATAGATTTAAATGCTTATTAATTCTTCAGATATTTATTTAGGATGTACTGTACTGGAGGCACATGTGGTATAAGAGCTAATCACGGGCTCATTTTCAAATCTGTGAGATTTTTGGCAAATTACACTCACCCTTTCAGTTTACACATTTGTAAATTGGAAATAATAGTACCTACCTCTCATGCTTGTTGTGAGGATTACATAAGCATTTGTTAAACACCTAGCATATAGAAAACATGCAACAGCTCTTAACTGGTTGGGATTATTTTTTAAAAGGATGTTAGGCATCGGGCTCGTTGTTGTAGTGAAACGATGAACAAAATGGACACTGGAAGTTTCATTTAGGACTGAGTTACATTGTGTAAGTCTAAATCAGTTTCCATTCTTTACTATTTTTAATTCACTGAGTGCTCCCCAAATAAGTGAAGTACAATGAATGACAGAAATCAATACTTGGTTTAAGATCAACATTTAAACTGCATTTTAATAGTGTTCTGTTTTTCGCAAAGTGAGTCAAACCATTTTTACTCTCAGAGCATTATGCAAACTATCTAGGTGGCCTAAGCTTATTTTCTGGCTCTAAAACTAAAACTTGTTCTATGATTTTCTGAGATGTTCTAGACACTTAAATTAATAGATATTTTAAATGAAGAACATTTTCCAAGAAATATGTTTTAGATGGAACAGTTGCAAAGTGCATACATCTTTCCATGTGGCACCAGGATCATCCACACAGGATCCAGCTTGAACTTACTCCCTTCTGATGCAGGGAAATGTGTTTCAAAACACATTCAAAACAGGAGGCATCTTGTGACAACAGCGCCGTTACATGCGTCAGTTTTCAAAATAGTATTGTCAACCATTCCTAACAGAGGTAGGAAGGGGAAAAAAAAAAAAACACATGTAAAAAACTTTCAGTCTTTCAACATTGACCTACAACCCCAAACGGGATATACTAGAGGGTCAGTTTCATTCCCACAGGAAATACCTCCTGGTCATTATTGCTAAACGTGAGGAAGGACGTTGGGTGAAATGTGAGTTACTCCTGATTCACAAAGTGGTGGTAGTGTGGTATAAACTGGGAGTCAGAGTCCAGGAAGTCACTGGGGCTTGCTGAACTGGACAGGGACAGTTTATGGACTGTCAGGAGCATGATGGGTCATTGTGGGAAACACTGAGTCTTAGCTCTGGCTCTTACCACTCCTTCTCACAGCACTGGGATCGCCCCCAGTGCCAAGTGTAAAGGGTGACAACTTTCAGATCATGCATATTGAAATAATGCTTAGTAGTTTTACAATCATGTTGTTCATTACAAGGCCGATAAAACTATGTAAAATAAGAGAAGTGAGCACACCCATCCCTACTCTTACCTTTCTAACACCTAATTCAAACATTTGGGTTTATCTCTTCTGGATTCTTTTCATGTTAAAAAAGCTGTATGTATGGGTTTGTCTTCCTTTTCATATTTTACATTGTACTGTATACAACTAATCTTTTTAATGGTTGGATGATATTTCCTCTAATGGATGTTCTGTAGCGAAATTAAATACTTTCTTACTATTGGACACTTGGGACTCTTTTTAATTTTTTGCATTAGAAATACTGGTGCACTGGACAGTTTGTACATATGTCTACTTCACTACTTTGGATTATTCTCTTTGGATTGGTTCCCGAAAGCAAATTCATGGGGTCAAAGTATATGAACATTTTTATGACTTTTGTTTCAAATTCCTTTTACTCATCTACCAGCAAAATATAAGAAAACAAGTATTTTCATTTCTATTTCATCAACTCTATTTCAAAGGAAATAGATGTTACCATGGAATAAAATTTGTTAATTTGAAAAAACAAATGTCGATGCTTCGTTATTTTATTTCGTACTTCTTATTTTCTCTATAGTCTGGGTATTGTCTTTTTCCTGAAGTGGCTGTTCTTAAATTTGTCTATTGGAGTCGTGGTGTTTTCCTGATCATTTTGCATATACTTTTCCCAGGTAAAGATATTGATCATAATACAAATAATTCTTGCAAATAGTTTTTCATGAATATAATTTATTGTCAAATTGGTTGACACACAACACCCAGTGCTCATCCCAACAAGTGCCGTCCTCAATGCCCATCACCCATTTTCCCCTGTCCCCCACCTCCCAATCCACCCTCAGATTGTTCTCCGTATTTAAGAGTCCTTGTGGTTTGCCTCCCTCCCTCTCTATTTGTAACTATTTTTTTCCCCTTCCCTTCTTCCATGGTCTTCTGTTAAGTTTCTCAAGATCCACATATGAGTGAAAACATGGTATGTGTCTTTCTCTGGCTGACTTATTTCACTCAGCATAATACCTTCCAGGTCCACGTTGCTGTGAATGGCATGATTTCATTCTTTCTCATTGCCAAGTAGTATTCCATTGTATATATAAACCACATATTTATTTTTGAGAGAGAGTGAGGGAGCAAACCGCTAGTGGGGGAGGGGTAGAGGGCACAAGGGAGAGAGAATCCCAAATAGGCTCTAGGCTCAGCTCAGAGCCAGACATGGAGTTTGATCCCACAACTGTGGGATCATGACCTGAGTCAAAATCAAGAGTCAGACACTCAACCAACAGAGTCACCCAGGTGCCCTTAATCTATTTTTAAAACGGTCTTTGTCACAGGAAGTAGCATCTAAGAATTAGAAGTTTTTAAATGGAGATACAAAGATTTATCTGAAGGTCATTTTTTAACCCAGAGATATGCTTTATGTAGATTAGAATCATATAAAGCATGCACACGTGCGTGCACACACACACACACACACACTATATATATATACACATATATGTGTATATATATGTATACATATATACATATGTGTATACATATATACATATATATACATATGTGTAAATATATACACACATATATACATGTGTGTGTGTGTATATATATATATATATATATATATATATATATATATATATTTCCCCATTGGTGCTGCATTTTGAACAACCAACAGCCAGACTGGTCTACTCCCTAAACGTCTTGCTGTCTTATGTCCCTTTTCTAAACATCCTCTTCCCTTCTCAACAAAGGCTGTGTTTATGTAAAACAGGAGTTGTTTCTCTTTGGATTCCTTTGAGTTTAAGCTGCCACTCTCCACAGTGTATCTTGTGTTGTTATATAACTGCCTTCTAATCAGTTTTGCTTCCTTAACTAGAACAGAAACTTGAAAATTAAAGTCATCACGAATTACCTGTTTATATCTTCCATCATACATGGCAGCCTGAAAAATGACCTCCCGGATTGGGGGGCAGCCAGTTTTGCATGTACAATTAAGTAGTAGAATGTAGAGAGGAGACCATGAGTCTATAAAGTTTTCAGAAATCTAGATCAAGGAATCTTATTTTAAAGTTAATTTTCCAAGCTAGAATTTGGAAATAGTGTCATTAGAAGAATGAACTGGCTATTGGAAAGTGACCATATTGCAAATAATGGCTAGTGGAAAGTGATAAAATTCACACGGTCACAAAAGAGCCACATGAACATGGCTTTAGCCTGTATCTCCAGAGACAAGCATGATCCGGATCACATTGAGGAAACTGAGGCAGCTTACCAGATTTTCATTTAGTTTTATTCTAGATGATCTCATAGACGTCCATTTCCTCCTTGATACTATCCAATAGCCCTGTAGATTCTTGAATCTAGAAATGGAGATAGGAGATAGGAGTCAAATTCTGAGACTATTAATTAGAGTCAGATTTATAAAGCAGGACAGATGTCAAATCTGGTCTACAGAGCAGGGGACTGAGAATTAGAACTTCTGGCATTGGCAGTGCTGTGTGCTCCATCCTGGACGCCAGAACACTTTGTAAGGAGCTGCTGGATTTGGGGCATGGGACTTTTTATTATGTAAAGGTATAGCCACAGTTCTAGGGTGTGGTGGGAGGAGGGGTTGGGGGAGGAGGAAGGGAACTGGCCCAGAAACCCCCATAACCAGGATCTAACATCAGGGAGAAAAAGCATTTACTAAATAACACAAGTTGACAATTGTCTCCATAAGACTCATTCGGTGATGTTTTTACCATTTAATAAACTGCCTCTCACTTCCACACTATTTTCTCTATATTAACCGCCTCATGCAATCAGTTTTGTTTGTTTGTTTGTTTTTTAATTATGAAAATGGAGCACTTTGGGGGAATCTGTACAGGGAGATCATTAGCTTCCCTGGCTTCTCACTCAGTTCTTCAATATCTACTATTAAGCTGACTCCTACGAGTGAGGCAGCCTGCCCAGGCTAAGGAGAAAGAAAGGCTAACCAGTGGCCTCCAGGTACCATCTAATGCTGGAAGCCAAGCTATCCAACCAGCCTGATGGCAGGGCCCCAGGCAGTGGATGGATCGGGACTGCAGGGCGGCCCATAGACAGTGAAGCTTCTTGTACTCTCGCTTTTATGTAATTTGGCCTTAATAAAAGTACCTGGGGAATTGTCTGTTGGGGAATTGCCCTAGACAGGCCCCCTGGGAAAAGAACTATTGGGGAAAGAAATAAGGTTCTGCAAGGAAATTGTGCGGCCCTACATTTAGCCCTTGCCACCCCCTATAAAGACTCCTCTACCTGAAGGAAGGATAGCCCCATATATTTCCCAGCCAAGGAGGGGCAAATGGATTTGAAAGCCCCACACCGGCAACAGAGGAGTGTATCTATGGGCACAAGTTACCCCAACTCCTAGGCCCACTTGGCCCCCAGGAGGCATTCCAGATGATGACTGAACCTAGTCGGTTAAAGTACAGAATGGTCCATTAGTTCCTAGGTGCATTGCCTCTCTGAGAATGTATGAGGTGTGGTTCCTAAGGTCCTCCTGGCCCCCTCCTGGCATCTCACACCAAGGGGAACATTTTTGTTCCTCAAGCCACAAATGGTTCAGGGAAACAACTAAGAGGTCATGTCCCTGTAACTGTTCCACTTCAGGTGTTGAGAGATAGATGACCTTTCATGAAAACAGCAAAGCAAATGCTCTATAGATTATAGATAAATGTAGATACATAATGAAAATAACGTAAGAAATTAATCAATAAGCAAAGGGCAGGAAGGAACGTTACGAGAAAATAACCATGTTATTCCTTAAAGGGTGATTACCCATAGGAACATTTTTAGAATTAGGTAATGCTAGAAAACATAGGTGACGCATGCTACAAGGAAATTGCTAACAAATATATAATGCCACGTTTGCCACAATAAAACAGCCAGTTCAACACAATAAAGCAGCCAGTCCATTTTTATTTTTATTTTATTTTTTTCACTTTTTCGCCGATGTCATTCATCCTTCGGGAGCCCCTGGACCTGCTGGAGTTGGACTCCGGCAATCTAACATTTTGTCCTAAGTGTTCTCCTCATCTTCTTCATTTTTGAAATTGTAATTTCCCTTTGTTATTTCCTAGTCTTCAGCAGCAGCCATGTTTGGGAGAATTAGAGGAGATGCCTGTATACCTATTGTTTTAGAAATTTAGTACCTGGAGGGCACAAGAAGTTTGGAGTAGTCTACCATGTTAAGAAGAGGTTAGCAGAGAGTAACAGAAATTAATGGGTACAGATTGCTTGTTATGTGCCAAACGCTATGCAGTGTACTTTCCATTTCTTTAATCTGCATGGCAGCACTACACGAGATACGTATGGTTATCATTCCTGTTGTATAGATGCAGGAAGTGATGCTTAAACAGGTTAAGAAAACTGTCCAAGGTCACGTGGCTAATAAGTGATGGAACCAGGAAGCAAACCAGGAATCTCATGCCAAAGCCTATATTCTCAGCTCCTATGTTATTCGGTCTACAGTTCCAGGCACTGAGCAACAATCAGGAAATGTTTGAGGAAAAGATTCCCCAGAAAGACCCCAAAATATTAAAAAAATTTTTTTTAATGTTTGTATTTATTTTTTTATTAAATTTTTTTTAAATTTTATTTTTTATTTTTTTAAATTTACATCCAAATTAGTTAGCATATAGTGCCACAATGATTTCAGGAGTAAATTCCTTAGTGCCCCTTACCCATTTAGCCCATCCCCCCTCTCACAACCCTTCCAGTAACCCTGTTTGTTCTCCATATTTATGAGTCTCTTCTGTTTTGTCACCCTCCCTGTTTTTATATTCTTTTTGTTTCCCTTCCCTTATGTTCATCTGTTTTGTCTCTTAAAGTCCTCATATGAGTGAAGTCATACGATTTTTGTCTTTCTCTGACTGACTGATTTCACTTAGCATAATACCCTCCAGTTCCATCCACATAGTTGCAAATGGCAAGATTTCATTCTTTTTGATTGCCGAGTTATACTTTATCCATTTTTTCCATTCATCCATCGATGGACATTTGTGCTCTCTCCATACTTTGGCTATTGTTGATAGTGCTGCTATAAACATGGGGGTGCATGTGTCTCTGCAAAACAGCGCACCGGTATCCCTTGGATAAATGCCTAGTAGTGCAACTGCTGAGTGGTAGGGTAGTTCTATTTTTAGTTTTTTGAGGAACCTCCATACTGTTTTCCAGAGTGGCTGCACCAGCTTTCATCTCCACCAACAATGCCAAAGAGATCCTCTTTCTCTGCATCCTGGCAAACATCTGTTGTTGCCTGAGTTGTTAATGTTAGCCATTCTGACAGGTGTGAGGTGGTCTTGATTTGTATTTCCCTGATGATGAGTGATGTTGAGCATTTTTTCATGTGTCGGTTGGCCATCTGGATGTCTTCTTTGGAGAAGTGTCTGTTCATGTCTTTTGCCCATTTCTTCACTGGATTATTTGTTTTTTGGGTGTTGAGTTTTATAAGTTCTTTGTAGATTTTGGATACTAACCATTTATCTGATACGTCATTTGCAAATATCTTCTCCCATTCTTTTGGTTGCCTTTGAGTTTTGCTGATTTTTTCCTTCGCCGTGCAGAAGATTTTTATTTTGGTGAGGTCCCAGTAGTTCATTTTTGCTTTTGTTTCCCTTGCCTCTGGAGATGTGTTGAATAAGAAGTTGCTGCAGCCAAGATCAAAGAGATTTTTGCCTGCTTTCTCCTCGAGGATTTTGATGGCTTCCTGTCCTACATTTAGCTCTTTCATCCATTTTGAGTTTATTTTTGTGTATGGTGTAAGAAAGTGGTCCAGGTTCATTCTTCTGCATGTTGCTGTCCAGTTTTCTCAGCACCACTTGCTGAAGAGAGTGTCTTTATTCCATTGGATATTCTTTCCTGCTTTGTCAAAGATTAGCTGGCCATACGTTTGTGTGTCCATTTCTGGGTTCTCTATTTTGTTCCATTGATCTGAATGTCTGTTCTTGTGCCAGGACCATACTGTCTTGATAATTACAGCTTTGTAGTTGAGTTTGAAGTCTGAGATTATGATGCCTCCTGCTTTGGTTTTCTTTTTCAAGATTGTTTTGGCTATTTGGGATCTTTTCTGGTTCCATACAAATTTTAGAATTGTTTGCTTTAACTCTGTGAAGAATGCTGGTGTTATGGTGATAGGGATTGCACTGAATATGTAGATTGCTTTGGGTAGTATTGACATTTTAACAATATTTGTTCTTCCTATCCAGGAGCATGGAATCTTTTTCTATTTTTTTGTGTCTTCTTCAATTTCTTTCATAAGCTTTCTACAGTTTTCAGCGTATAGATTTTTCACCTCTTTGGTTAGATTTATTCCTAGGTATTTTATGGTTTTTGGTGCAACTGTAAATGGGATCGATTCCTTGATTTCTCTTTCTGTCACTTCATTGTTGGTGTATAGGAATGCAACCGACTTCTGTGCATTGATTTTATATCCTGCAACTTTGCTGAATTGATGATTCAGTTCTAGCAGTTTTTTGGTGGAACCTTTTGGGTTTTCCATATAAAGTATCATGTCATCTGAGAAGAGTGAAAGTTTGACCTCCTCCTGGCTGATTTGGATGCCTTTTATTTCTTTGTGTTGCCTGATTGCAGAGGCTAAGACTTCCAGTACTATGTTGAATAACAGTGGTGAGAGTGGACATCCCTGTCTTGTTCCTGACCTTAAAGGGAAAGCTCTCAGTTTTTCCCCACTGAGGATGATATTAGCATTGGGTCATTCGTATATGGTTTTAATGATCTCAAGGTATGCTCCTTCTATCCCTACTTTCTTGAGAGTTTTTATCCAGAAAGGATGCTGTATTTTGTCAAATGCTTTCTTTGCATCTGTTGAGAGGATCATATGGTTCTTGTCCTTTCCTTTATTGATGTGATGAATCATGTTAATTGTTTTGTGGATATTGAACCAGCCCTGCATCCCAGGTACAAATCCCACTTGGTCGTGGTGAATAATTTTTTCAATGGTTTGTTGGATTGGGTGGCTAATATCTTGTTGAGGATTTTTGCATCCATGTTCATCAGGGAAACTCGTCCATAGTTTTCCTTTTTAGTGGGGTCTCTGGTTTTGGAATGAAGGTAATGCCAGCTTCATAGAAATAGTTTGGAAGTCTTCCTTCCATTTCTATTTTTTGGAATAGTTTCAAGAGAATAGGTGTTAACTCTTCCTTAAATGTTTGGTAGAATTCCCCTGGAATGTCATCTGGCCCTGGACTCTTGTTTTTTGGGAGTTTTGATTACTACTTCGATTTCCTTACTGGTTATGGGTCTGTTCAAATTTTCTATTTCTTCCTGTTTCAGTTTTGCTAGTGTATATGTTTCTATGAATTTGTCCATTTCTTCCAGATTACCCATTTTATTGGCATATAGTTGCTCTTAATATTCTCTTATTATTGTCTTTATTTCTGTTGTGTTGGTTGTGATCTCTCCTCTTTCATTCTTGATTTTATTTATTTGGATCCTTTCCTGTTTCTTTTTGATCAAACTGGCTAGTGGTTTATCAACTTTTTAAATTCTTTTAGAGAACCAGCTTCTGGTTTCATTGATCTGTTCTACTGTTTTTTGTTTGTTTGTTTGTTTGTTTGTTTTGGTTTCAATAGCATTAATTCCTGCTCTAGTCTTTATTATTTCCTGTCTTCTGCTGGTTTTGGGTTTTATTTGCTGTTCTTTCCCCAACTTCTTAAGGTGTAAGTTAGGTTGTGTATCTGAGATCTTTCTTCCTTCTTTAGGATGGCCTGGATTGCTATATACTTTCCTCTTATGACTGCCTTTGCTGCATCCCTGAGGTTTTTGGTTTTGGTGTTATCATTTTGATTGACTTCCATATACTTTTCAATTTCCTTTTTAAGTGCTTGGTTAGCCCATTCATTCTGTAGTAGGATGTTCTTCAGTTTCCAAGTATCTGTTACCTTTCCAAATTTTTTCTTGTGGTTTATTTCGAGTTTCATAGCATTGTGGTCTGAAAATATGAACGGTATGATCTCGATCTTTTTGTACTTACTTAGGGCTGATTTGTGTGACAGTATATGGTCTATTCTGGAGAATGTTCCATTTACACTGGAGAAGTGTGTATATTATGCTGCTTTAGGATGGAATGTTCTGAATATATCTGTTAAGTCCATCTGGTCCAATGTGTCATTCAAAGCCATTGTTTCCTTGTTGATTTTTGATTAGATGATATATTTATTTTCGAGACAGAGTGAGACAGAGCATTGAACGGGGTAGGGTCAGAGACAGAGGGAGACAAAGAATCTGAAGCAGGCTCCAGGCTCTGAGCTGTCAGCACAGAGCCCCACGCGGGGCTCAAACTCTCAACCACGAGATCATGACCTGAGCCAAAGTCAGATGCTTATCTGACTGACCCACCCAGGTGCCCCAGAAAGACCCCAAAATATTAAGGGAGGGAGTGAACTTCCTGCTTTTATGCAGGGGATGGGCAATGAGTATTTAAGAGAAGTGTTGGCCTCTTGAAGATCAGAGAGACACAAGAGAAACACCTTCAGCCTCCCCCACAGAACCTGTAATCACCTTTCATTCAACATACATTTGTGAGTAGAGATTCAGGGGAGAAGGAGCATGCGTTCTCAGAGTTACATATGCAGTGCTAATGGGCAAAATGGACTTGATGTAAAACCTATTTCTAATAACCAAATACACAATTTTCTGGCTTGTATATTTTTAGCAGACATCTCTCAGATTCTGGGTATTATAATCAGCACCTCCTGGAGTAATACAAACAGCTTGGCACAAACTAGATTTAAAAATAAATTCTCTACCCTATCTGGAACTCTCAAGGATTCAGTCTACAGGCAGGCTGGTGTAGATGTAGTGAGGTACTTCCATTTTATTCCTCTGCCCCAGTTTCATTTCCAGGGCCCTACAGTGTTTCATAACTTGGGATCTTGCTGTAAAGTTGGCCCAGGATTTTGAAGATCTTGAGATCCCCAAATGACCTATCCAAGTTCATAGCAGAGTGTAAAATTAATATTTAGGGGATTTTCTGAAGAACTTAGATTAGCCTGGGGTAGATTAAATTAGTGCATTTATTACTGAGCTCCTGCTTTGTGACAGGCCTTGTGGATAAACGGGCAAACTGTCTTCAGGTTGGGAGCTCCTGGATGCAAAGTGAAGGTAGCAATGAAGGCTTCAGACCAGTCAAAATTTCAGCCCCATGTGGAAACATGGGAGGAGCTCGTGTACATGACAACCCTTGCCACCCCAGTAGTACGTGGTTGCTAATGTGATTCAAAAGGAACATTCTGGATCTTCTGAACTTTCTTTCTCTTTGTCATTTATTTAATATTTAGCTAAAAATATAAATACAATTTCCACTGTACCCTAGTCTAAGAGACAGTGCTCATATCAAAATCTGTAAAATGATTAGTAGGTAAACTCCTCCCGATTAAGAGTTTAAATTCCAGACTCTCTTTTCCCCCAAAATAAAGCTTTTAAAAGTACTGTTTTAACTTACCTCAGTCTTTGTTTCACACTGAATATCTTTATATAGTCTGCTTGTAGCTGGTTCGAAAAAGACTCTATTAGTTCAAGCACTGAAACAAAGGACTATTTCAATTAATCCAACTATCACATTAGACCAGGTTTAATCATTCACACTCAGGGCCTGTGATTTGAAATTGGTGGTAATCTCAATTGGTGGGAAGAAGGGTCACTTTTTTCAAAAAAGGCTTAAAAGTCTTTTATTATAAACATTATGTAGTGACACCTGGGTGAGTCAGTTGGTTAAGTGTCCCACTCTTGATTTTGGCTCAGGTCATGCTCTCACAGTTCATGAGTTCAAGCCCTGCATCTGGCTCTGTGCTGACAGCACAGAGCTTGCTTGAGATTGTCTCTCTCTCTCTCTCTCTCCCTGCCCCTCCCCTGCTTGCTCTCTCTCTCTTTCTCTGAAAATAGATAAATACATTTTAAAAAAGATTATGTAACAAAGAAAGAGAAAAAATTACCTATTGTTCTATCGTCTCAAACACATTTATGTTAATGTGTGTTGAGAATGAATGCTGGGCCCACTGGTAATTGGAACAGTCACGCAGCGCAACACTACTGTCATTATTACTACTATATAAAATGTTTTAATTTGAGGGAAGAGCTAAAATTCTCTCATTAAACTTTTTCCCCATATTATTTTGATTACATGATTATACATGTTTATTCTTATAGTTGAAATATAGAATAATTTCTACCATAACATGGATATTCTCAGTCTGAATTCACCCATTGGATATCAAATATGGCAATTAAAATTATTTCTCAATGTTCTAGATAGAATTCATACGATAGTTCCCAAATACATCTATGGGTATTTTATAAATGGAAAGTAAGTTCTCAGTTACTCAAAGAAATCTAACTCACATGTTGGTGTTGTTGGAAGAGATGCTTTACGTGAAGGTACATACTTTCTAGTGTTCCATCTGAATTTTTTCACATCAACCAAAGTTTGAACAATCATTACCTTTGTGAAATCTTCAGTGCCTTGCACCTGAAGTTTGACAGAATATAAGGTAATAAATGAGTATATATCATACAATTAAATGTTTCTCTGGTAAGCTCCTAACTATCTCAAGACCTCTCTAAATATCTGGGTTGAAAACTAAACATAAATATGAGACAGCTACCTTAAAATACCTGGATGTGTTGGCTTTTTGAAACTCAATATTCCATATACTTTCACTGATTTTTAAAGTTTCGCTCATTTCTCTTACAAATGAGAAAAATGATTACGAGTTAATCATTAACGGTCCTTTAAAACATCACCCAGAGAGATTTTCTATGTGGCGAAAAGAAAGTTTAAAAAATAGTGGATTTCAGGGTGCCTGTGCGGCTTAGTCGTGTCCTACTTAAGTGTCCTAATTGGGCTCGGGTCATGATCTCACAGCTCTGTGCTGCAGCTCAGAGCCTGGAGCCTGCTTCTGATTCTGTGTCTCCCTCTCTCTCTGCCCCTCCCTGCGCACGCTTTGTCTCTCTTTCTTTCAAAACTAAATAAACATTAAACAATTTTTTTTTACATAGTGGATTTCAAGAAATCCTTCAACCTGTGGGTGGTTTTGGTATGTTTTGAATCACATTGGTACCCAAATCTACAGTAAGTGGGGCTTTCTGTCTAGGAGAGTAGACAGACTTGGGTAGGTTTTAGGCTGCCTTGAGAATCTCTTAGTTGGCCATCTAAATTCCCAACCAGCACCCACACCCAAGCTCTGTTATTATGTATTCAAGCATAGAGGTAGGGAGCACCACAGTTAAGAGTAATGTCTTACTTCCTCTCATGTGGCTATCACGTTGGTGCTGGTGGCGTCCACTCAGAAAATTTTTTCTTGTGACCCCTTCTCACCTTGGGATTCCTCTTATCCCCACCTCATGTTTTTCTTGTGTCTCAAATCTACCCTGTAAGTACTTCTATCATAGCTGCACACGTTTTCTTAATATATTTATATGTTTTTCTTTTCACTTAGTTGGCAGATTTTTTGAGGGCAAGCTGCAGATCTCATTTGTCTTGATCACTTTAGCATCTAGCACTGTTTCTGTCATATATTAATTGCTTAAAAATATATGCCTAATTTAATTGACTCTAGGTACCTCTTTCAATTTACTTTCTGTAGCTATATTTTGTATGTCCCCTGATTCCTCCTGACATGTGCCTCTCTTATGCTACCCAACACACACACACACACACACACACACACACACACACACACACAGAGCTTAAATATGAGGAGTCTTTCACTTCTATATTCACTTGAAAAGTAGCTGAGGAAATACCACTGATACTCAGTTCAGCATGGGCCTGGCAGAGCCTTTCTAGAGTACTGTTGATGCAGTCCAGAGAAAGTGGTCCTTCTGCATTGTGTAAATGAACTTAATAGACCCTCTTTTGTTATCTACAACAGCACCAAAATCTAACTATAGCCAAAAGGTACAACTTGGCCAGCCTCATTAACATTGAACAGGAATATCTTGGTGTTTGGGCTACCCATTGCCAAAGGTATCAGCGAACTTGGGGTGTGTGTGCTGTGTATGTGTGCTTCTGGAGTGATAAGGGAAAGGGAGAGGATGGAAAGGTGGAAAAGTGGCAATTTTTGTAATGTTAACACATTGTTGGACATATGGCATATTGACCCGAAGACATGAATCAACATTTCCTTGCCTGATAGCATGTTATAGGAATTAAAGAAGGTGCCTTATAAGCTTTCCGTAACTGACAATCTTCTACAGCTCCATGTATGAGGATGACGTAGATTACAGTTTCATCATAGATATCAGTTTTGGTGTTCTTTGGTATGTCTTTTATGCAGACGTTATAGAGTTTTAATTGCATCTTGTAGTTCCAATCCTACAAGGAAAACACAGTTTCATAACCTATGGTTTATAAGGTTTAATATAAATTCCTAAATAGTTAATTAATAACAGTACTTTAATAAAACTCCATTCAGAGAGAAGAGTGAGTTTATACAAACACTTCTTACCTTATAAGATAAACGTTCCCTGATTTTTTTGGCAGTAATAGAAAGACCAAGTTTTAGCCACATTTTATATTCAATGTGAGGACAACATTGCTCAAAAGCTTCATACAAGTGACTTTTGGAAATAAAACATGTCTGAAAAAAGGAGGATACAAATTTAATATTTCATTCTGTACACCTATAGTTTAAGGATATAAGGTTTTCTCATTTACGTATAACATTAAAACTAAGAATTTAAATGATGTAACAGTCATGTTGTTGCCTGGAAATCTGATAAGATGTGTACAGTAGTAAATATTGGTGTGATCTTGTCATAAATTAAATATTAAAAGGCTACATGCTCCAATGAGACGTTCTTTATTATTGTTATAGATTCTGAAAAAAAAAAGAAAATAAAGTATAAAAAATTATTTAAACTTTAACTAAAGATATGAATATTTCTAAAAATACATTATTTTAGAGAAGTAAACTTTTTAACTAACTAAAATGCCAATGCTAGCAAAGATCAGAATATTGGCTATCAGGAATAAGCTATTAAGAATATACAAGACACTGTATGTTGCTTTTTATTTCTCATGGGTAAGTATGTACGAGTGGTATTGCTGGGTAATATGGTAATTGTGTGTTTAACTTTATAAGAAAGGGTTGAGACATTTTACAGTCTCATCAGCCATGGGTGGGAATTTTAGTTGCTTTACGTCCTTGCTAATACGTGGTACGCATTATCTTTATTTTTAGCCGAAGTAGTGGGTATGTAGTGATACCTCATCATGACTTTTAATCTGAATTTCTCTGAGAGCTAATGATATCAAGCATCTTCTCTATGTGCTTCTTCTTTTGTGAAATGTTTGTTCAAATGCTTTGTGTAATTAAAAACAATTTTTTTAAGTTTATTTATTTATTTTGAGAGAGACAGAGACAGCTTGCGTAAGGGAAGTGCAGAGAGAAAGACGGAGAGAGAGAATCCAAAGCAGGTTTTGTGCTGCCAGCGCAGAGACTGATGCAGGGCTCGAACTAAAGATCGTGACCTGTGCTGAAACCAAGAGTTGGAGGGCACTTAGCCAACTGAGCCACATAGGCACCCCATTTTGCCCAATATTTAATTTGGTGATTTGTCTTCTCATTTTTGAGTTGTAAGAATTCTTTATAAGTTCCATTGTCAAGTAATTTTTCAGATAGATATTGTGAAAAATTCCCCACCGTCTGTGTTCCATATTCTTTATGGTGTCCTTTAAAACAGAAGAAGATTTTAATACTAGTGACATTCCATTTATCAATATTTCCTTTTATGGTTAGTGTTTTTTGTGTCCTGGCTAAGAAATCTTTGCCTACATCAACATCTTTATGTCCCTTTAGAATTTTTGTAGCTCTAATTTTTATGTTTAAGTCTACAATCATTCCAAATCAATTTTTGTGCATAGTGTGTGGGGCCAAGGCTCATAGTTTCCATGTGGATATTTGGAATTTTCAGGATCGTTTGTTGAAAATGATATTATTGTTAAAGATCGATTGACTGTGTATATATGAATCTGTTTCTGGATTTTCTTCCTTATTCCACTGATCTATATTGTCTTAATCTTAAGCTAATTCCACATGGTTTTGATTATAAGGATTTATAATAAGGCTTTAAGTTAGATAGTATAGTTTGTCTAACATTATTCTTTTATAAGTTTTAATTCACGTGTATGTAATATACAGTGTTATATTAATTTCAGGTGTATAATATAGTAACTCAACAATTCCATATATTAGTCAGTGCTCATCAAGATAAGTGTACTCCTGGGGCTCCTGGGTGGCTCAGTTGGTTAAGCATCCAACTTTAGCTCAGGTCATGATCTCATGGTCCATAAGTTTGAGCCCCTCATCGGGCTCTGTGCTAACAGCTTGGAGCCTGGAGCTGCTTCAGATTCTGTGTCTTCCTTTCCCTTTGCTCCTCCCCTGCTCGCTCTCTGTCTCTGTCTCTCTCTCTCAAAAATAAATAAACACATTTAAAAAAAGAGGTAAGTGTACTCTAAATTCTCTTCACCTATTTCACCCATCCCCCCATCTTCCTCCCCTCTGGTGACCACTTGTTTATTCTCTAAAGTTAAGAGTCTGTTTTTCAGTTTCTCTCTCTCTTTCCCCCCTTTGTTTGTTTGTTTGTTTGTTTGTTTTTTAAATTCCAATGAAATCATATGGCATTTGTCTTTCTCTGACTGACTTATTTCATTTAGCATTATACTCTCTAGATCCGTCCATGTTGATGCAAATGGCAAGATTTCATTCTTTTTTAATGGCTGAATAATATTCCATTGTATATATATATACTAGATCTTGTTTACCCATTCAGTTTATCCATTCATCTATTGATGGATGCTTGGGCTGCTTCCATAAATTGACTATTGCAATTTGAGTATTGACTATATATCCCTTCAAATTAGTGTTTTCAAATTCTTTGGGTAAATACCCAGTGTAATTAGTGTATCTTAGGGTAGTTCTATTCTTAATTTCTTTGAGGAAACTCCATACTGTTTCCACCATGGCTGCATTAATTTGCATTCCCACCAATAGTGCACAAGGGGTCCTTTTTCTCCACATCTTTGTGAACACTTTTTTTTCCTTGAGTTTTTGATTTTAGCCATTCTGACAGGTGTGAGGACATATCTCATTGTAGTTTTGATTTGCATTTCCCTTATAATGAGTGATGTTGTGTCTGTTGGCCATCTGTATGTCTTCTTAAGAAATGTCTATTTATATGTTTTGCCCATTTTAAAATTGGATTATTATTTATTTTCTGGTGTTGGGTTGTGTAAGTTTTTTATATATTTTGGATACTAACTCTTTATCAGATATGTCATTTGCAAATATCTTCTCCCATTCAGTAGGTTATCTTTTAGTGTTTTGTTTTGTTTTCTTTTGTTTTGAGAGAGAGGTAGAGAGAAAGGGTACAAGTGAGTGAAGGGCAGAAAGTGAGAAGGAGGGAGAGGGAGAGAGAATTCCATGAGGGGCAGAGAGAGAGAGAGAGAGAGAGAGAGAGAGAGAGAGAGAGAAAAGTGAGGCTCGCCTGAAGTGAGGCTCATGTGGACCCAAAGTGGGACTTGAACTCATGAATTATGAGATCATAACCTGAGCCAAATTTAGATGTTTAACTGACTGAGCCACCCAGAAACCTGGTTATCTTTTAGTTTCGTTGGTTGTTTCCTTCGCTGTGCAGAAGGTTTTTATTGTCATGTAGTCTCAACTAGTTAATTTTTGTTTTTATTTCCCTTGCTTCAGGAGACATAATTAGAAAGATACTGTTACAGCCAATGTCAGAGAAATTACCACCTGTTCTCTGTTCTAAAATTTTATTATTTATTTATTTATTTATTTATTTATTTATTTATTTAAGTCAACTCTATGCCCAACATGGGGTTTAAACTCAAGACCGTGAGATCAAGAGTCACATGCTCTACTGACTGAGACAGTCAGGCACCTCTATTCTAGGATTTTTATAGTTTCAGGTCTCACATTTAGGTCCTTAATCCATTTTGAGTTTACTTTTGTGAATGGTGTAAAAAAGTGGTCTACTTTACTTTTTTGCATGTAGCTGTCCTGTTTTCCCAACACCATTTTTTGAAGATACTGTTGTTTTACCCCCATTTATTATTCTTGTCTCCTTTGTCAAATGACCATATAATTGTGGGTTTATTTCTGGATTTTTTATTCTATCCCATTGATCTATGCGTTTCTTTTTGTGCCAGTACCATACTGTTTTGATTACTACAACTTTGTATTATAATGTGAAATCTGGAATTGCAATACCTACAGCTTTGTTTTTCAAGATTGCTTTCACCGTTTGGATTCTTTTGTGGTTTCATTCATATTTTAGGATTGTTTGTTCTAGTTCTGTGAAAAAATGCTGTTGGTATTTTGATAGGGGTTACACTAAATCTGTAGATTACTTTGGATAGTACAGACACTGTAACAATATTTGTTGCTCCAAGCCAAGAGCATGGAACATCTTAATTTCTTTCATCAGATTAGGCTGGGGGGAGGGGAGAGGAGTTAAGACGGCAGAAAAGTAGGGGGGCCAGGATTTCCCTTGTCCCTCAAACACATCTGAATTGAAGTCAAATCACTTGGAACACCCAGAAAATCAATCTGTGGAGTGGCAGAAGGATCTCCACAGGTGGAGGGAGACAGCTTGGTGGGACTGAAGTGCATGTATGTGAATTGGGGAGATAAAATGGCATAGGCACAGAGGGTATGGAACCCCTTCTGTGGAGAGACAAAAGGAGAAAAAGAAAAGAGGGGCTGTGAAATTGCGGTATTGAGTTAGCACAAGAGGAAAACTTCTCCAGACCATGGACTAGCAAATGAGAAATATGGAGAGAACCAGTTTCTATTTTGCAACACGCCTTTTGAAACTTGGAGGTTTCAAAAACGCACAACTTTCTCCAGACCAGAGCTGGCCATTGTGTGCACCTGGCAGGGAGGGGAGCTAGACCCAGGGCAAGGCCCGGACACATGAACTGTGAGATCATGATCTAAGTGGCAGAAGTTGGATGGCTCCCTGACTGGGCCACCCAGATGCTCCCAGATATTGTTTCGTTTTATGGAATCACTTAGCTCTCTAATTCTCCCCGGTGATCTAGTAATTTCTGTTCCCTCCTTTTTTCAGTTTCATCATTTTCCATAATTTTATCTTCTAAATTTTTTTATGTTTATTTATTTTTGAGAGAGACAGAGACAGAATGCAAGTGGGTTGGGGCAGAGAGAGAGGGAGGCACAGAATCCAAAGCAGGCTTCAGGCTCTGAGCTGTCAGCACAGAGTCCGACACAGGGGCTCGAACCCAGGAGATGTGAGATCATGACCTGAGCCGAAGTGGGATGCTCAACTGACTGAGTCACCCAGGTGCCCCAATTATTTTATCTTCTATTTCACCTATTCTTTCCTTATTAGTTCTATTATTTGTCTTCTAGTTCTTTGACTCTTAAAATGTTTTCTGTAATGTTTTATTTATTCTTGAGAGAGAGAAAGACAGAGCATGAGTGAGGGTGGGGCAGAGTGAGAGAGGGACACAGAATACGAAGCAGGCTCCAGGCTCTGAGCTGTCAGCACAGAGCCCCACTTGGAGCTTGAACTCACAAGCTCCAAGCTGTCTGACACTCAGCCAACTGAGCCACCCAGGCACTCTTGACTCTTTTTTACTGCTATCTCTAATTAGGTGTTTTTAGTTCTAAAATTTCCATTTGACTGTTTTCTATATTTCCACAATATCCTGATATTTTCTATCTCGTTTCTCATTAAGGATATATTTTCCTTTAATTTTTTGAACATATTTCAAAGAACATAGTTCTTCAAATCTATTATTAATAATTATTTAGTGCCTAATCCATATTTTGGACAATTTCAATGTTGTTTTCTATCCATTGTGCACTTTTTTCACACTATAGACCACATTATCATGTTTGTTTGTTTAGTAATTCATTATTGTTATTCTATAACCAGAAACAGAAGGCTATAATATGTTTATGAAAATCTCAGGTATCATATAATTTTACTTGTAAATATTCTAATATCCATCACTGAATAATAGACACATAAAGTTTTCCCTTACCCTCTTCCTTCTCCCATTCCTCTTTATATGTCATTGGTGTGTTGAGAAAAAAAAAATGGATCATTCATTCTGTGGACCTCCCACATCTTTGGATTTAGCTAGTTATTCCCTTCTGATGTCAATTAACTTGTTTCTCTCCTTCCTGAATTTTCTATAAACTGGTTAGATCTATATGTTTTTACTCTCTCAATTTTTTTTTTAATTAAAGAAAGGGGGCACCTGGGTGACTCAGTTGGTTAACATCCATCTCTTGGTTTTGGTTCAGGTGATGATCTTATGGTTCATGAGTTTGAGCCCTGTGTCAGACTCCGTGCTGACATCATGGAGTCTGTTTGGGATTATCTCTCTCCCTCTCTCTGACTCTCCCTGACTCCCACAGGCATGCTCTCTCTCTCTCTCTCTCTCTCTCTCTCAAAAAAAAACAAGCCACAAATATGTATATATGTGTATATATATATATATATATATATATATATACACACACACACACACACACACACACACACACATATATCTATATATATAGGCTTTTAGTTTTTTCTCATTCAAGAAGACTTCATGGTGGTGCCAGTACTTCTACTGCATCATATCATGAGGTACGTGATGCCCAATTGTCCAACTTTTAGTGATGCTACAATTGTTTTTAGGTGGTGCAAGCCTGGTCCTTTCATTATGATGTTTCCCATTAACATTACACTTAGTAGTTTCAGCATCAGTTGATAGTTGTTGCCTATTTACATTATTTCATTTCGGATGGCAAAATGAAATATGCTAGGTCTCTGCTTCTATATTTGTTAGCTGAAATTCTGTATAGAAGAATATTACTTCATTTTTTGTTGTTGTTACCTTGAAAAAGTTCATAGAGGAAAGGCAGGATAAATGTTTAATTCTTTCTATTTTTTAAAAGAACAATCCATGTTTAGAGTAATAAGTTGATATTCCAAAAACCTTATTGGAAATTAAATGAATTTTGGTATCATTATCAACTTATGGATTTTTATATATTGTGGGGTTCCATTGTTTGCAGTCATTGTTCTTCTAGAGTTCAAATTAGGCCAGTGAGAGCCCCTGTTGTTTTGAGAATTTTCTCCTCATTGTGTCTAGGGAAACTTCCATCTACTTTGTTCAACTTTTTTATTAATAGCTGTTAGTTCTCTGACTTTTTTCCTTACTTAGTCCCCCAAATTATGGTGTTTACAGTTAAAATATCTCCTCTAATTTCCCCATGAAAGACCTCATTTAATCAGTTTTTCTGGTTAAAATCTTTTTTTCAACATGGCAGAGCAATATTTATAAGCCATTTTGCCAGGGCATTATACTGGGTAAGTATAATTTGGTAACAAGTTTTGCTCCCTTACTATTCTTATATTTTTTAAAATTATCATCAGACAGCAAACATATGCTACTACGTACAGAAACCACCTTAAATTTGATACTAGATATTGAATGAGATACAACAGTAAGACACAATGTGATGTTTTCTGACCTCCACTACAGTTTTGCAGGTAGCAGAACATATCATGGGTTTATTCGTTAAGCAGTTTAACTCTCCTATTATTTCCCCACTGATCACAAAGTCTGTGTAAGTTATCTGATCATCATTCTCCTCTGACTCCCAGAGCATTTGGTCAATTCCCAAGCCAGGCTTTGATCTTTGAAGCTGTTCAGAACAAAGAAAGATAAAAAAACATATGTCAATTACCCAAACTGTCTAAATTTTGACTTTTTTCTTTTGGTTTTAACAATTTTAATATGTACATATTATTTTGAGGATATTTATTACTTGTACTTTTTAAATCAAATTTATTAAATTAGCAATAACTTAGAAAGAAAAGAATTCTTAGATACGGCAGTCTTTCTGATTTCTTCTACTCAACTAACCTATACCTGCTTTAGGATGGCTAAATACCTGATTCAGATAAACATAAGAAGAAAACAACTAATACGATAATATTCCATCATAAAGATGATCCTTTGGATGGTTTCTTACTATCTATGGGAAAGTATCGCTTAAAAGGTGATACATAATGCTAACCATTATGTTTGAATAAGAAAATTGAATGGAAGCTATTGTCCTAAACAAAGGAATAATGCAGTTCTTAACATGGAAAACTATGAATTCTCAATTTTATAGAGTTTTTAACTAATGTTCACAAATGCATTTATGAATAACTCTGACTTACCTTCACCATACCTGATATTATTATATAAATTCCTTTGGGCTCATCACCTTCTTCAAATATATCATTTCCGCAATCAAATGTTACCACTCTGGCTCTTTCCTTAAAAATATCACCAAATATATATGATATAAATACTATTTTAGCAGTAGTTGGTGATGTTGAAATTCATATTTTAATAAATTTTTTGCATTTTAAAATGCCACTCAATAAGATCTGACATGTTGTGTTAGTAAATTTATAAGAGAAGATAGGAATTATGAATATCAAAGAAAGAAAGTGGATATTCATAGATCTATATAACTTCATAAATGGGGTATTTATACATGGATTAGAACAGAAATAATTTAATGTAAGAATAAGAATGTAAGGGAAAGATAAAAAAATATTTAATCTGGATGGACAAATAATGAGAACAGATGCAGGCTAATGTCATATATATGTCTCTTACATAGTTATACTGTAAACAACAGATAAAGTAAATAAAAAATTCATTCATCAAAATATATTAAGCAGGTGGATAAATATAATTGGTCCTTTGGCACCAAGTAGATACAAAAAGAGAATGTTATTGGAACAAGTTAGACCTATTTATTTCCGTATTCAACAAACACTCTTTGAGCACTCTCTGTGTAATATGCAGAGTGCTAGGGTTTGGGTATACAAAATATGGATGAGCTAAAGAGTATAGTACAGGGGCGCCTGGGTGGCTCAGTTGGTTAAGCATCCGACTTTGGCTCAGGTCATGATCTCATGGTTCATGAGTTTGAGCCCTGCGTCGGGCTCTGTGCTGACAGCTCAGAGCCTGGAGCCTGCTTCAAATTCTGTGTCTCCCTCTCTCTTTGCCCCCCTCCCCTTCCCCACTCACATTCTGTCTCTCTCTCTCTCTAAATAAACATTAAAAAAAAGAGTATAGTACAGAAGAGAGATGTAAAGGTAATTGTAATGCAATGTACTTAATGCTATAATGAAAGTATAATGGATACAACGCTGACACCTTTGGTCCTCCAAACTCAGAAAGGATCACAGGTTGATCTTCTATTGGTGGGATATTTGCCTCCAAAGCCTACTTTTCTGAGTATTTTGTAAGGATGTTTCCAGAGAAGCAAGATTTGAAAAAAAAAAAAAAAAAAAAGTAAAAACAAAGGGCATTTCAAGAAAAGTAGCACCCCCAGAAGAATGGAATTAGAAAATAGTGTTAAAGGGCTTGGGGCACCATGCAAGGTTCAGTATGAGGTATATGATGAATAGGCAACAGAAGATTAAAATGGAAAGGGAGGCAAGAGACAGACTGTGGATAGACTTTGCATGTCATTTAAAGGGATTTTTGGGATTTTATCCTACAGGCGATCAATGACATTTAAAGACTTTTAAGCTGGAGAGTATCATAGTCTCTTTTTAGAAAATCATTTGTTGGTACATTAAAAATGGTATTACCAGGAAATAAAAATATTACCTGAATGAAGCTTATATGATCTTTTTCTTTATCTAGCCATGGAATATTGTAGAGTGCTTCTTCAACAGTAAGTGGTTTGATAACAGGTTGAAAATCAAGTATCTCTCTTTTTTTGGCCATTATTAACTAAAACCATAAAATTTAAGAAAAAGGATGAATAAAATTGTGTTCACAGAATGTTTAAAAAATATGACTTTGTACTATTTCCTTTTCTTGCTCTTCTGAGATTTTGTTCTTCTATGGAACCCTTCAACCTCTCCCCACTGATATCCTTTTTCTGGTATCATTATTCTGAAATCATAGATTAAACACTTAAAACTAAACCTTTTTACTGAACTATAGCAGATAAACAAAAAACACACAAATTATAGAGTCTAATGGAGTTTAAATGGGACTTAAACCCTCTCCTTTCTCCTTTCTCCCTTTTTTGTTCAGTCCCTGCGGCTGTTTCCACTTTTCCACTTTCTCTCCAGCTGCTTTTGGGGAGGAGTGCTTTTCCCGTACTCCCCCCGCCCCCCAACCCCAGTCTCTGTCCTCTCTCTGCAAGCAAAAACAGCTCCCTGCCCTCTGTGGTTTCTCTCTCCCCCAGTTCACCTCTCTGTACTGTGTACCTGCTGAGTTCTGTGATTCAGGTTGTGCACATTGTTGCGTTAATCCTCAAATCAGTTTTCTAGGTGTGCAGGATGGTTTAGTGTTGACCTCAAAAGTGCACAAATTATAAATGTCCACAGAAAGAACATTTACAATATGAAAAGATCTGGGTAACCAGCACCCAGATTAAGAAATAAAACATTTACTGCACCCTAAAATCCTCTCTTATATTCTCTTCCAGTCATTTCTTGTATCCAAAGACAACCACTCTTCTATCACCAGAGTTTAGCTTTGTTTGGTTTTGAGCTTTATCTGCATGAAATCAATGAGTATGTACTTGTTTGTGTCTGGTTTGTCTACTATTGATCTACTATTCATCAACATTTGGGGTGCTCCAGTTCTGGGCTTTTGTAATGCTGCTGTATTTGCTTGCTGTACATATGTGCACATTTCTGTGACTATATGGTTCTGTAATCCAATTGCTGTGTCATATATATGTTCAAATTTAGAAGCTTCTGCCTACCAATTTTCCAAAGTGTTTGTGTTACTTTACACTCTCACTCTGATGTTCCAGTTGTTCCACATGATGGCCTACAGTTGGTATTGTCAGTTAAAAACCATCAGGTATTCTGGACATAAGCCCTTTGTTGGATATATTTGTTTTGAAAATATCCCCTACCTTTTTGTGGCTTGTCTTTTAATTCTCTTGTTTTCTTAATAAAGAGAAGTTCTCAATTTTTGTGTTACTGAAATCCAGTTTTCTATCATGTTTAAGAAATCTTTGCCTATGCCAATATCATACAAATTATCTTATATTACCTTCTAGAAGTTTATTGTTTTACCTCTTACAGTTATGTACAATCCATCTAAAATTGATTTTTTCGTGTGTGGTGTGAGATAAGAGTTCAGGTTCATGAACGAAATAGGTTGAAGAACAGAAAAACACAAGAACTACTGAGCCAAAGTTAAAACTAAAGTGGAGAGATATGTTAATAGATTGTCAATATTACTAAGATGTCAGTTGTCTCTAAATTGACATACAGGCTTCTTGGAATCCCAATGGAAAGTTCATTAGATTCTTTAATGGAAATTGACAAGTTGATTCTAATGTTTATTTGAAAATACAAAATGCCAAAACTAGTCAAAATAATCTTGAAGAAAAGAGCAAAAGCTGGAAAATACATAAAATCAGATATGAAGATTTATTATTAAGTTCCAGGATAAGATGGTGTGATATACATTGAGAAAGATTCAATGACAGATAAATAAAATGAAACAAGAATCCAGAAACTCATCAACACATACACAGTCATTTAATTCATGAAATACTCCACTGAAGTTTAATAGGGTATGATAATCATTTCTATAAATGAGGTTGAGTCAATTGATTACCCATATAGGAACAAAATGTTAATTATTTTTTTTAAGAGAAAGAAAGGAGTGTGAGTGGGGGAGGGCTAGAGAGAGAGGGAGACACAGAATCAGAAGCAGGCTCTGAGCTGTCAGCACAGAGCCTGACATAGGGCTTGAACTCACGAACCGTGAGATGATGACCTGAGCTGAAGTTGGACGCTCAACCAACTGAGCCACCCAGGCGCCCTGGAAAAAAATGTTAATTTTAACTTAGCATTGTTATGTAAGGCATTCTAGAGACCCTTAACAGTAGAGAATAAACTGAGGGTTGATGGAGGGATGTGGGTGGGGTGATGGGCTAAATGGGTGATAGGTATTAAGGAGGGCACTTGTGTTGAGCACTGGGTGTTATATGTAAGTGATGAATCACTAAATTCTACTCCTGAAACCAATGTTACATGATAGGTTAACGAACTAGAATTTAAATAAAAATATGAGGGGTGTCTGGGTGGCTCAGTGGGTTAAGCATCCAACTTCGGCTCAGGTCATGATCTTACAGTTCGTGGGTTCAAGTCCTGCATCAGGCTCTGTGCTGACAGCTCAGAGGTTGGAGCCTGCTTCAGATTCTGTTTCCATCTCTTTGCTCCTCCCCCACTCATGCTCTCGCTCGCGTGTGCTCTCTCTCTCTCGAAAATAAATACGTGTTAAAAATTTTTTTAAAAAAATTTGAAAGAGAGAGAGAGAAAACCCTTAATGTTAAAATCCCCTAATAAACTGGTATGATTTTTTGCTCAATCAATCAATCAATCAATAACATTGGTTTGGGTTATTATTTCTATTTTCTACAGAGTAAACTTTTCCCATAATCAGGTATATTGGTCTTAGTGGTTTTTTTTTTTTTTCTTGTTTATTTATTTATTTTGAGAGAGAGAGGGAGAGAGAGAGAGCGCCTGATGCGGGTCTTGGACTAAGGATGATGAGATTATTCCCTGAGCCGAAATCAAGAGTCTGACACTTAACTGACTGAGCTACCCAGGTGACCCCAGTCTTAGTTGTTTTTTTTAGAGAGAGAAAGGGTATGAGAAGCAGAGAGAGATGGGGAGAGAATCCCATGAGGGGCAGAGAGAGATAGAGAGAGAGGGAGAGAGAGAGAGAGAGAGAGAGAGAGAGAGAGAGAGAGAGAGACAGGGCTCACTCAAAGCGGGGCTCATGCTCACCAGAAGTGGAGTTTGAGCTCACCCAATTTGGAGCTTGAACTCACAAACCATGAAATCATTACCTGAGCTAAAGTCAAATGCTTAACTGACTGAGACACCCAGGTGCCTCATCATTCTGCTCTATTTAAATCCATTTTCTCATAACCTCATTAGCATTGAACACTGACTCCCCCCCCCCACCCCATTATTGCTGATTTAATGGGCAAGATGTGGTATGTATTAATAATTCAGTTTCTATTTCCTTAGTTACTAGAGATGTCAAATATCTTTTCAAACATTCATTAACAACTTTTCTTTTTGCCTGTGAAATGCCTGTTTCATATTCTTCTCTCACTTTCTATAGGATTCTTTGTCATTGATTTGTGGGAACTTTTTAGGCATTATTGCTATCACTACTTTGTGTGTAATTAAAAAAATTTTTTTAATGTATATTTATTTTTGAGACAGACAGAGACAGAGTGCCAGCTGGGGAGGGGCAGAGACAGAGGGAGACACAGAATCCGAAGCAGGCTCTAGGCTCTGAGCCATCAGCACAGAGCCCGGCGCGGGGCTTGAACCCACAGACTGCAAGATCATGACCTGAGCTGAAGTCAGTTGCTTAACCAACTGAGCCACCCAGGCACCCCTGTCTTGAGTATTTTTAAGTGTACAGTTCTATTTTAAGTGTACATTCATACTGTGGAATCATAGCACTATTCATTTTCAGAACTCTTTTCATCTAGCAAAACTGAAGTTCTATGCCCATCAAACAATAATTCCTTATTCTTCTCTCTCCTCAGCTCCTGGAAACCACCATTCTACTTTCTTTCTTTCTTTCTTTCTTTCTTTCTTTTTTTTAAACTTTTTATTTATTCATTCATTTAAGTAATCTCTACACCCAATGTGGGCTTGAACTCATGACCCCAAGATCAAGAATCACATGCTTTTCTGACTGAGCCAGCCCAGTGCCACCACCATTCTACTTTCTGTCTGTTAAGATTTTGACTCTATACAGAAGTGGAATCATATTGTATTTGTGTTTTTGTGACTATCTTATATCATTTAGACTGTCCTTGAGGTTCATCCATGTTGTGGCACATGTCAGAATTTTCTTCTTTTTTTTTTTTTTTTTTTTAGTTTTTTTTTTTTTAACGTTTATTTATTTTTGAGACAGAGAGAGACAGAGCATGAATGGGGGAGGAGCAGAGAGAAAGGGAGACACAGAATCAGAAGCAGGCTCCAGGCTCTGAGCCATCAGCCGAGCCCGACGCGGGGCTCGAACTCACAGACTGCGAGATTGTAACCTGAGCTGAAGTCGGACGCTTAACCGACTGAGCCACCCAGGCGCCCCAGAATTTTCTTCTTTTTTAAAAGGCTGAATAGTATTCCATTCTGAGTATATACCACATTTTGCTTACCCATTCATCCATCAGTGGACACTTCGATTGCTTCTTTTTCTTAGCTAGTATAAACAATGCTGCTGCAGTGCTATCAACAATAGCCAAATTATGGAGAGAGCCCAAATGTCCATCAATTGATGAATTGGTTGAGAAGATGTGGTATATACATATACAATGGAATACTACTTGGTATGAAAAAGAATGAAATCTTGCCATTTGCAACAACGTGGATGGAACTAGAGGGTATTACGCTAAGTGAAATAAATCAGTCAGAGAGATATATGATTTAACTCATATGTGGAATTTGAGAAACTTAACAGATGAACATAGGGCAAGGGAAGGAAAAATAAGATAAAAACAAAGAGGGAGACAAGCCATAAGAGACTCTTAAATACAGAGAACAAACTGAGGGTTGATGGGGAGGATGTGGGTAGGGGGTGGGTTAAGTGGGTGACAGGCATTAAGGAGCACTTTTTGGGATGAGCACTGGGTGTCATATGTAGAGATGAATCATTGGGTTCTACTCTTGAAGCCAAGACTACACTGTATGTTAACTAACTTGAGAATAAAAACAAAAACAAAAACAAAGGAATGCCGCTGGGATCTCTTTGAGATCCTACTCTCAGTTTTTTAAAGTATATTCTCAGAAGTGGAATTGCTAAAACTTAGGGAAATTCTTCTAAAGTGCCATACTGTTTTTCACAGTGGCTGTACCATTTTACATCCCCACCAATGATGTACAGGGTTTTTGGTTTTGGTTTCTTTGATGATACTCATCCTAATTGGTATGAAGATTTCATTGTAGTTTTGATTTGCATTTCCTTAATAATTAATGGTGTTAAGCATCTTTTCGTGTGTTTATTGGTTATTTGTGTATCTTTTTTGAAAAAAATATCTATCCAAGTCCTTTGCCTATTTTTGAATTGAGCTGCTTGGTTTTTGTTGTTGACTTTCAAGAGTTCTCTATATATTCTGTATATTAATTCCTTATCCAATACATGATTTGCAAATATTTTCTCCTATTCTGCTTGTTGCATTTTTATTTTGGTGATAGTGCCTTTTGATGCACATGAAGTTCATAATGTACATTTTTTTAAATTTTCTAATTTTCATGAAGTCCACTTTTTCTATTTTTTTCTTTTGTTGCCCATGCCTTTGGTGTCATTTTAATAACTTATTGTCAAATACAGTATCATGAAATTTTGCCCTCTATTTTCTTCTAAGAGTTTTACAGTGTTAGGTCTTACATTAGGTCATGGGTTCATTTTGAGTTAATTTTTGTAAATGCTGTCAGGTAGGGGTGCAACTTCATTCTTTTGCATGAGGATATCCAGGTTTCCCAGGAACATCATATAGTTGGATCATGTTTTTTGTCTATTTTGCCAATCTTTGTGTTTTGTTTGGAGAGTCAAATCCATTTGTATTTAAAGTAATTACTTATAAGGGAACAGTTACTTCCATTATTTTACTATTTTTCCTACATATAGCTTTTTGTCCTTTATTTCCTACATACTGGCTTCTTTTGCACGTAGGGTTTTTTGTTTTGTTTTGTTTTGTTTTGTTTTGTTTTGTTTTGTTTGTTTTTGTTTTGTTTTGTTTTTTATTTATTTATTTTTTTTGGAGTGAAACACTTAAATTCCTTTCTCATTTATTTTTTGGGTATATTCTTTGTTATTTACCTTTTAATTTCCATGATGATTACATTTAACACCCTAGAGTGTAGTACTCTAATTTAAATGTATATCAGCTTAACTTTCATGACATATAAAACTCTGCTCCTTTAATAGTTCCATCCACACTCCTTTCTGTTGTTACAAATTTATATCTTTATATGTTATGTGTCCAAAATATATATGTTTTTAAATGTGTAGTCTCTTATATGATGTAGGAAACAACATATAGACTTATAAGCCAACATTATCATAATGTTAGCTTTTAGACTAATAATTGTTTCAAATGTTCTAGTCTCTTAATCATGTAGAAAACAAAAAAAAAGTGGAGTTGCCAAAAAAATTATTACAATAATATTATCTTTTATCATTGCCCATGTAGGTATCTTTACTAAGATGTTTATTTCTTCATATGGGTTCCAGTTATTATCTGCCCTTTCAATCTGTAGGGCTCCTTTTAACATTTCTTTCAGGGAAGATCTAGTCATAATAAACTCCCTCCACTTTTGTTCATCTGGGAATGTCTTAATTTCTCCCTCACTTCTGCAGGACGGTTTTGCTGGATATAGGATTTTTGGTTGATAGTTTTTTTTTTCTTTTAGCACTTTGAATATATCAGCCTGCTTCTTTCTGATCTCTGAAGTTTCTGATGAGAAATCTGATAATAATTGTATTGAGGATTGCTCATGTGTGATGAGTTGCTTCTCTGTGGCTGATTTAAAAATTTTCACTTTGTCTTTTGACAGCTTGATTACAATGTATTTTGGTGTGGGTTTTTTGAGTTCATCCAACTTGGAATGTATTGACCTTCTTGAATGTTAATATTTATGTCTTTCATCTAATTTGGGAAGTTTTCAGCCATTATTTCTTCAAATATTCCCTCTGTCCCTATCTCTCTCTCTCTTTGTGAGATTCCCACAGTGCATATGTTGGATCGCACAAGTCCCTTAGATTTTGTTCACTTTTCTTCAATCTTTTTCTTTCTGTTCCTCAAATATGATAATTCCCATTGTTTTGTCTTCAATGTGACTGATTTTTTTTCTACATGTTCAAATATGCCTTTCAGTTCTTGCCACATAAGTGTTATATATTTAATGTTAGGTTCACACTTAAGGATTTAGTTTACAAATTAATACTGTGAATAGAATATTTTTCTATATTTTCTTTAGTTGGGGAAGAATTTTGAATGTTGATAGTATTTCTGAATATTCTATAATTTATCTTATTAAGCCTATATTATTAGGCTTAATATATCTTATTAAGCCTATTAATTCTCTAGGATTTTAAATTAAACCATCAACATATAATGACTGTCTTTTCCTTTTTCCCAAAAATTTAATCTCTCAATTTCCTTTTTTTTTCTTACCTGGCTAAGACTTCTTTTTCCTGACTTTAAGTGGTATACTTATAAGTGTTTTGACATCTAATACTATGTGCATTTTAAATTTTTTTTTTTTTTTTAATTTTTTTTTTCAACGTTTATTTATTTTTGGGACAGAGAGAGACAGAGCATGAACGGGGGAGGGGCAGAGAGAGAGGGAGACACAGAATCGGAAACAGGCTCCAGGCTCTGAGCCATCAGCCCAGAGCCCGACGCGGGGCTCGAACTCCCGGACCGCGAGACCGTGACCTGGCTGAAGTCGGACGCTTAACCGACTGCGCCACCCAGGCGCCCCCGCATTTTAAATTTTTAATAGAAACTCTTTATTGGATTAAAGATGCTATTTATTAGTCTTGTAAGAATTTTTAAAAATATTTTGAACAATGAATTTTGTCAAATGTTTTTTCTTCTTTTTAAATTTTTGAATAAGTTCTATAGCTATTTTATGAGCTAAAACCTTCTTAGTCATAGTACATTACTTACTAATATATATTTAATATATAATATATATTACTTACTAACATATTACTTACTAATAATATATACTTACTAAACTTTTAATATGTTACAAGATTCAATTAGCTACTATTATGTTTAAAAGTTTTGTATATGTATTCACAAGCATAATAGCTTTTGGATTTTTTTTTATATGGTTCCCAGTTTGGGGAATAAATTTTCTACTTATGGAATTAGTGGGACCCTCTATATTTTTATATGTCATGGTACTAATAAATAACTTAGAGAAAGGAAATGTAGTTATTTTTAACCCTATAGTTGGGTGTTCTTATAAATCATGGAATTCTATGGGAAAAGCTGTTTCGGTGGCACAGATAATTCCCAGGAAAATATTGATACCCACTCTAGCCTAGTGAGGAGTAGTTTTATCATACCCCTGATTTGGGAGCAAAGCATAGAAAGAAATGGTCCCTCACTTTGGCAAGAAATGGAAAGAAAAGCTGACCACTGGAATTCAAGAAGGAAATGCTTTATGGTATGTGCTTTTCTTTAGACAATTATTTTAATGTGGATATTCATATACCAGAGATGGTCTGTAATGGAAAATCAAAAGTAGGTTTGAAGATCATGGATGACTATATATCAAGAAAGTATATTTGTTTTTAAAATATGCTACCTTACCTTATTAATTTCAGAACCTTCGATTTTATGAATAATCCCTTTTGACCTAAAAACCTTAACAATTTCTCTAGCCAAATTGAGCATGACATTAATCTCCTCCTTTGTTTTCATAGTAATAGCAATTTCCGGGTGATCATACTCTAAGTAGCCTGAAAAATAACACAATATTTTCAGAAAAAATAAGAACATTTTTTAAATATTTCATGTGGACAATAAGCTCAATATTTTTGCTCTAAATCCATGGAGTACAACCCTCAACACAGAGAAATATATCTCTCCCTGATGAGTCCTCTGCAATCAATCATAATTCACCAGCAGCAGCATAGTTCTGTTTACCATTTTCTTGTCGGCTTGTACTTACACCTATGCCCACAAGGAAGGACAGACAGCCCCAGTCGTAGGATTAGCAATTACACTGATCCACTTGCATGGAACACTGAGAGGCTCTTCTGGTTTCTAGGTCTGGGGTTTATGTCCCGCTTTTCCATTCTGTTTGAATTAGGATTTTTGACTACAAACTGTGCACTTAGATATGGCTTCTGATTAAGTCCTCTCATTCATCCTGGCTCATTGCCCACCCAGCATGCCTGTGCGTCTAGATGACTCATCCATCTATGCTCTTCTGCCTGTCTTATCTGGATTCCTAAATGCCCACAGAGTTTCATTCACTTAGATTCTACATTTGGGCTTTTCCTTGGTGATGACTTCTTGTCTGGCTTGATGACTATCTGCCGTGCAAGATCTCTCAAGTCCAGTTCCATTCTCATGCTTGCTGTACCCTTTTACTCCCCACCATCTGGTATCAAACCCCCTCCTTCTCCTCACACATGAACACTATAGGAGTGTGTCTGTCCCACTTCCAGTATTAATCCTCTACTAGGAGCATGATGTGGCATGACTCAGGGAATAAGCTGGTGCCATGTTTAGGCATAGAGCCTTCCGGGAGACATATCAGAGATCTGTGAAGCTCGGTTGTGATTTCAACTTATAAAACTAAATCTTCACATGGCAACTCTATGGCAAGTGGAGAGAAAAAGTAACTTTTTCCCCTGTATTGCTCAGGAAAGTATGTGTACTTTTGCTTTGGAAGAAAATAGAATTTATAAGGTGATAATAGTGTGTATAAACATGCAGTGCTAATGTGTTTCCTTTAAAGAAGAATTAAAAGGTCTTCATTGAGGTATAGGGCAGAAAGAACAAGCGTGGAGAGGTAATATTACACTAAACCCATGCAGCCAAAGATATGATCATGTTGATTGTTGAAGTTACTCACTTTATTGTTAGTAATAAATAGGTTGCCTTAACAATCGGTTTAGTTGTCAAAACAACTGCCTTTCAGAAGTAATGATAATAAGAGATGGTTGTGCTTAGGGGCGCCTGGGTGGCGCAGTCAGTTGAGCGTCCGACTTCAGCCAGGTCACGATCTCGCGGTCCGTGAGTTCGAGCCCCGCGTCAGGCTCTGGGCTGATGGCTCAGAGCCTGGAGCCTGTTTCCGATTCTGTGTCTCCCTCTCTCTCTGCCCCTCCCCTGTTCATGCTCTGTCTCTCTCTGTCCCAAAAATAAATAAACGTTGAAAAAAAAAAATTAAAAAAAAAAAAAAAGAGATGGTTGTGCTTAATCTTTAGAACGAGGGTTACCTACCTAGCTCTTTCAGAGCATGTCCTGTATTCTTCATTATCCTCCTTAATAATATCTACGGAATAAAAGAAGCATTATCCCCATTGGAAAACAAGCTGTTATAAAATGTCTTTACATTTGCAGCTGACGGATTTTTAACCTAACTAATAACTTGGAAGAAAAATATGATGGGGAGCTTTTTAGAGATTAGAACTGAGTTTTGTGCAATAACCTTAATTTGCTCCAGGAAGAGTGGTAGAGAGAGTAAAAAGTGGCATAACAGGTTGATTTTGAGAAGCCTGAAGGCAAGTCATATTTTTTTCTCTAAAAGTAACTTGCTTTAGGTTACTATTGATTCTGAAAAACACACACATGGTAGATATTTTCCTCTTCAATGTTATTAAAGTCTCTAAATTGGGGATACAGGGGAAGCTTTCAATCTTAAGTGAGGTAAAATGTTTGGCCAAGCTGTGTGAGAGCAGTAGGGACTAAAACCAGACAACATCTTAGAGATTCGGGTCCTTTTATATTTCCTACTGTGTATTCTCAAATTCCAGGGCTAAATATCCTTTTCCAGGTTAGAAAAGGTAACAAAATTCAGGAAAACAGTTTGATTTATTTATTTTTTTATGTTTATTTATTTTGAGAGAGACAGAGACAGCATGAGCAGGGGAGGGTCAGAGAGAGAGGGAGAGAGAGAATCCCAAGCAAGCTCCTTATTGTCAGCTCAGAGCCTGATGTGGGTCTTGAAGCCATGAACCATGAGATCATGACCTGAGTAGAAACCAAGAGTCGGATGTTCAACCGACTGAACCACCCAGGCACCGCCAAGAAAACAGTTTTAAAGTTCCAGGTGATAAAGAAAGGAAAGATACTTTAGTGTTCTACTACATATCATCAGTTCAATTTTCCTGACTATCGAGATTTGGGTACATTACACAGAATTTAGATGTTCTAAATTGCCCTGAAAGGTAAATGTTTCACATAGTTGACAAACTTGTGAGAACATAGTGTTAGTCTGCCTCAGTCAAAACAGTAAAAAACAAAATCTAGGGGGTGTCTGGCTGGCTCAGTCAGTAGAGCATGCAACTGTTGGAGCCACACATTGGGTGTAGAGCTCACTAAAAAAAAAAAAAAAAAAAAAAAAAAAAAGGAAAGAAAAAAGAAAACTAAAATCTAGAACTTAGGCCCTAGAATTCTCTTTGCTGTTTACTACTACCTATGTGACTTTGAGCATAATCATTCAACCTCTTTTGGCTCCCCCCCCCCCACCCTTAACTGTGTAATGAAAGAATTAGACAAGGTTTCCTTCTAGATGAGTTATTATTACTCTTCCCAGTTTCCAGATCCCCATCCTGTGCTTCTATTACTATTTACCGTGGGGAAATGAGGCATATAGACAGGAGGGGAGCCTTTGGGAACTATGAGGAAGTTCTGGTTGATCAACACTGCCATCACGTCTCATCCTCCAGTGTTTCCTGTTGAGCACAGCTATAGCTGCAAGATCCTGCAACTTGGATCAGGAGGGAACTACCCACTGCACACAGGCTTCACAAGAGCTTCCACAAGAATGAAAATGTGGGTTGCAAAAGCCTCATGACTTGCTACTGTGGCACAGACATTTCAGTAAGGAGGCATTTGAGTAATACAGGTGTAGACTAGTTTAAGTTTTTACAGAAATCACTCAGGGAATCAGGAGTCAGGGACCACCCCTACACATAGAGACAGAGAACATAATGGGTGGGGCAACGGAGGGACTGGAGGAATAAACCCTCTCCTTAGTATTTAAAGTTTTTCTCACCTGTTTAACTTGCTTAGAACTTGAAATTTGATCAATTATAGTCATTATGTCTGCTTCACCTTGGATATAACCTTTTAGTATAGCATATTTAAAGGATAGCTGATGACTCATCTTTTTATCTATTATTTGCAGCAACTTGGGGGTTACGAGCTGAAAAAAGCAGAACTACTATTTAACATAAATTGTATACATTTAGTTAATTATATGTCTATTAGTTTACCTAAAGTAGATAATGCTAAGAAAGAACATTCTTTCAACGGTAACTATAGTAACCTGTCGAGGTTCTTAGTTATTTTATTCATGATAACTTTATAACTTCATGACTACAGCTATTTCCTAGTAACTAATAACATTGGGCACCTATGTGAAGTGATGACTTTCCTCTTTACTTATGTCCCTTATAGAGAACTGGATGTTATTTTCAACTGGCTTAACTTCTTGGAAAACAAAGCAATTAATCTTTTGGGCTTAAGTCAAAAAATGTCTATAAAGTATTGCTATTTTACCTGCAAAATCTCCTACTAACCTTCTTGCTAGAAGGTTTATTTGGGGGTTAGAACCCACCACAATTATGCTTCTTGTGGGACCCCACCATTAACTTCTCGTTGTTTCTTTGCTGAGGTTTACATTTCCAGATTATCTCTTACCACTGAGCAATCCCCTCACTTCAGTAGATTTGGCTATTTCTGGTGTCCTGTCTATGCTCCATAACCTCCATAGTCTGCCTTCCAACCACCTGCCATTAATCCTAGAAGAGCTAGTTTATGTTCATCTTTCAAGATTCAGTTCAAGTATCACAAGTATCACCTAATAAAGGAAGTCTTTTTTTTTTTTTTAAATCTCATTAGCGTTGTGTACAGACTCTGTTTTGCACTTGTATATTCTACAATATAACATTGGAACATCTAGATGACATATCATTTCCCTTCTACAATGAGTTCTCTGGGGGTAGAGAGTACAGATAATTTGTCTTCATGTTCCAAGGACTATCATCTGACATAAGATAAGAGTTCAGAGCTTCCTGAATATATATACAAACTTTTCTTAAGCTGTTACCAGTTTTTTTCATTTAAAATATTTGGTAGACTCTGCATATCTTCCCATCAGAAAGAATTAACTAGTCACTGAATACAACACTTTACTTGCCTTCCTTAGGTCAAATTGCACACTAGCATTACTTACGGTCTCATTTAGTAGTAAAACTGGAAAAGCTACGAGTTGCATACTTTTAGACCTAGTTATTTCTCTTGGTAGCACAATTATTTTTTAAGCATATGTAAGAAAACTTTATTTTTTTTTTAATTTTTTTTTCAACGTTTATTTATTTTTGGGACAGAGAGAGACAGAGCATGAACGGGGGAGGGGCAGAGAGAGAGGGAGACACAGAATCGGAAACAGGCTCCAGGCTCTGAGCCATCAGCCCAGAGCCTGACGCGGGACCCGAACTCACGGACCGCGAGATCGTGACCTGGCTGAAGTCGGACGCTTAACCGACTGCGCCACCCAGGCGCCCCAAGAAAACTTTAAATGTAAAGATTCTAACCTATTAGTTTTATTTCTAGCTGAACTATGTTTTACTTAGCCTTGTATCTCTCACAGTGCTTGTATGTGTATGTACCTTATTTGTGTATGAAGAGAGAGAGAGGCGGTGAGAGAGAGGGAGAGTATATCTGTATCCATATACACACTTCATATGCTTTGTGATGAGTGAGTTTCATGTCATTGAAATAATTGTATAGAAAAAATATCATACTTGTCATAGAAAGGTGTATTAGACAATCAAAGGTCATTTTGATGCTGTGATTTTATATTACTATGAATTTATATAACATGAAATGTGCATTTTTGGGTTTCGTGATGTGTATGAATTTCTACTATTTGTTTTGTCACTGTGAATGGTTTGCATGGTTGTTTTGTTGATTTTATACCAGGTATCTATACCAGGTACCTATAAAAATATACATAATTTTGGGGTTAGTTTATATTTACATTAATACGGAATTTGTCATGTACTCTCTATTCAAGGAAAAGCTGTGATGAACATTTCTATACTTTCATATGCTAAGTAAACTACAAATATAATTTGGATACTCATAAAACACTGTTACAAAATTTAATTTGTGAAAGGGATATAACATTTGAAATATAAACATCATTCCAATAGAAAGTGGAAGCCATAAAACTAGTAAACTTTAGTCCGTATTTCATGAAGCAGTCATTAGAATTTGAAAATGAATAATTTTATAGTTCTTTACCTTTAAAATACGTAGTACGCGAAGAAATCGAACAATTTTAAAAAAGATTACAGTTTGAATAAATTCAAAAGTATAAGTAATGTAATTTGTCTCAATAAGAATTACATCTATGATGGCGACTAATGTAATTGTCAACTCAAATAGATTCCAGGTATGTGAAAAATATTCCTTCCTCATTGCAGCCATCTGTTGATTTAAAAAAACAACAACACATTATCTTGTTTGTTTTTGCTTTTACTGCAACATTTTCTACAATAACTGAAATATCACTCATTAGGTTTTTTTCTCTGATCTACCTTAAGACTACTTGTCTGAAATACTAGTAAATAATCATATTAACTTGAAATTAAAATGGTTGGAATATTGAAGCATCCATTCCAAGGGGGAAAATATTCAAAATTCCCTACTATTTTATGACAGTTCATTCTTTCATTCCTTCTTTGTTTCAGAAAACCTACTCTAGCTAAAAGAATGGGAAGTATTAAAAATGACTGGATTCAAGCCTGGGAAATTGGATTTCCAGTGGAATTTTGAAGGGAGAGTAGGCTTACAGAAGATAAATTTGTTAAGAATATGCTGTTTGAGATGTTTGCACAGTATTTTGTTGGGGAGATCCAGTCATCAGTTGTCTATATGATCTGAGGTTCTTGATAAAATCTGAGCAGGGAACTGAATTGGGAAGTCATTAGACTATAAATGGTAGTTGATGCCAGGGAAGTGAATGAGATAGGCATGGTGTGTGAAGCTCTTTATTCTTTACGTCTACATCTCCTATCTCATATTCCATATCCTTCATGCAAATCTAACACCTTTCCAATCTCCATGCTGACCAACCCATCCCTAAGCTCCAGTCACTGGGAGTGATGTTTCTTGTGGGTGTCCTAGTGTTGCTTCTGACTTTTCCCTTATTTTTGTTCATCAAGCTATGTACTCACATACTCAACCTCCACTTTTCGATCCATATGACGCAATACTATAATCAATTTGTGGGGGTTTATTTCCTCATTTTACAACTACCTTTATATTTGATTTAAAAATCAAATCATGAAATGTTTTTCAAGTTTACAGGGATATGTATCACTCTACCTATCTATCTGTTTATCTAGTATTAAAAAAATAAAATGAACACTACTACCCTGCTAAGTTTAAGAACACTGCCAACACCTTTGAAACTCCCTTCAACACACACCATTTTGAAATTTATTTTTGCAAATACAAAATCAGTTCTTAAAGTATGGATGTTGGCTATTGAGTTGCCTTAAAAATTTACTTACCTTTAACGTTTTATTTATTTTTGAGAGATAGAGCGTGAGCAGGGGAGGGGCAGAGAGAGAGGGAGACACAGAATCTGAAGCAAGCTCCAGGCTCTGAGCTGTCAGCACAGAGCCTGATGCGGGACTCACACCCATGGACGGTGAGATCGTGACCTGAGCTGAAGTCGGATGCTAAACCAACTGAACCACCCAGGAGCCCCAAAAATTTACCTTTAAAAATTAAAGTTTATTTGTTTGAGAAGTGAAAGAGAATTTCACATACTCCTTTAGAAAATTGTGTGTAGCTAATGCTGAAAAATGAAGTTAGGGAATCTCTCTGTGAGACATATAGCATGTTCATGCACATACACACACACACATACACACACAATTTTGGATTACCTTAAGTAGGGCCTCCATGATATAAAATGTAAGAAAAAGGTAGTTAGAATATTTTAATTCACGCTCATAGATATCATTTAATTCAGGTATCCAAGAAATTGTAATCGGAAACATATTCATCATTATCACAAGATATCCAACATACTCAAATTCATTAGTAAATACGATTTTATGGCATGACTGAAGAAAGCAATGTCTGCAAAAAAAAAAAAAAAATAAGTTTTATCTGATAAAATAATTATACGGAATTATTTTCATTATATGCTCAGCTATGTTCTAATCATCTATAGCACAGAAGCCAGCTTAGTTCTGGGTAGGAACAGTCACTCCCTAACACTTTCTGGCATCCCACTTCAGATGCTGTCCTTTTAATTTCCTCCTCTGCTAAATGTCTTCAGGCTGATTTCCTTTCTTTTTCCCCCACCTTCGTCAACTTTCATTCACTTTTACTTTTAATAGAAATACTTTCGGTCACAGATGGGAATAATGCAAACTGAAAGTATTTTAAAAAATCATAAAACAGGGGCACCTGGGTAGCTCAGTCAGTCAAGCCTCCGACTTCAGATCGAGTCATGATCTCATAGTTTGTGAATTCAAGTCCTGCATTGGGCTCTGTGCTGACAGCTCAGAGCCTGGACCCTGCTCCAGATTCTGTGTCTCCCTCTCTCAGTGCCCTCCCCTCCCCCCCAAGCCCCCCACGGCCCCTGTCTCTCTGTCAAAAATAAATAAACATTGGGGCGCCTGGGGGGCTCAGTCAGTTAAGCCCCCGAATTCGGCTCAGGTCATGATCTCATGGTGTGTGGGTTCCAGCCCTGCATAGGGCTCTGTGCTGACAGCTTGGAATCTGGAGCCTGCTTGGATTGTCTTCTTCTGTCTCTGCCCCTCCCCCACTCGTGCTCTGTCTCTTTCTCTTAAAAAGAAATAAACATTAAAAATAAACAGACAAATAAATAAACAAACATTAAAAAAAATCATAAAACAAAGTCAATCCCTTCCACCTTCCGGAGATGACTATGATTTATAGTTTGAATACTGTTCTAAATGTAATCATTATCTATAAACACAAAAGAAATTATATTATACGTTTTGTTCTGTATTTTTTTTTTTTTCTTTTCTCTTAACAATGTGTCATGAGCATCTTTCTTTGTCAAGGCATAAAATCTGAGGGAAATAAATCCCGGGAGGTGTGGTAGTGGAATAGTATACATCCACACTTCACCAAAAAATGTAAATTCATGCATATGTTTTGAAGAATAGTTTCTGTACCAAGTATGCCAGGGAGTGGAACTGTGGATACAAGGATTTACTTATGTATTTTTATTTTTTCATTTTTCAAGTAATATAATAATGCATTATATTGTTAAAACTCAAGTGACGTGATTAATCAGCTGCTGAATTCAGATTAGGTAAGTAGTGGATCTCCCTACTCTCAGAGGTGGATCTGTATTACTCAGGACCTGAAACTTTTACAATTTGGGACCCTGAAGATGACATTAGGAATAAATTATGATCCTGTCTTCACATTCCCAGGGACCTCTAAAGCCTTTGGCAGTGACTGTGTGAGGGAGGAGCCATAGAGTGAAGCCTTGTTAAAAGGCGCACTATTTATATGATTTGAAGAGAAACCAGAGTATAAGCGAAGCCTTGTCAAATTCTGCCCATCTCAGTTCTATCTCCAGAATGCTATTTTTACCTTTTTTAAACTTTCAGCTGTATTGAGGTATAATTAGATATAAAATTGTAGATATTTAAAGTGTACATCGTGGTGATTTAATGTATACATTGTGAAAAGAGTCCCCACACTAATGAATTAACATATCCATCATGTCCTATGATTACCTTCTGTGGGGGATGAGACCTTTCAGGTTCTACTCCTTTAACAAATTTCAACTATACTATTGAGGGTTTTCAGCTGGAGTCACCGTGTCTTATATCAGATTCTCAGACCCGATTCATCTTCTAGCTGAAAGTTTGTAACCTTTACCATCCTTTCTTTATTTCTTCAACCCCTCAGCTGGTAACCAGGTAACCACTTTGCTATTCTCTATTTCTATGAGTTGATTTTTCATTTTTTTCTTTTGTATACTCAACACATTAGTGATATCATGCAGTATTTGTCTTTTTCGGGCTTATTTCACGTATCATAATGCCCTTGATGTCCATCTGTATTGTTGCAAAGGGAAGGATTTCCTTCTTTCTCATGGCAAATAATATTCTCATATACCTTATTTTCTTCAATCAATCATACACTGATGGACAATTAGGTTATTTTCATATCTTGGCTACTGTGAATAATGCTGCATTGAACATGGGAGTGCAGATCTCTTTGATATCTTGTTTTTATTTCCCTTGGATATGAAAGGAGTTTTCACTGGATTGCTAGATCATATGGTAGTTCTATTTTGATTATTTTGAGGAATCTCCAAGCTGCTTTCCATAGTGGCTGCATCAGTTTACATACTTATCAACAGTGTACAAGGGTTCCTTTTTCTCCACATCTTTGCCAACATGTACTATCTCTTGTCTTTTTGATGATAGGCATTCTAACAGGTGTGAGGTGATATTTCATTGCATTTTGATTTGCATTCCCCCGAGGAGTAGTGATATTAAGCACATTTTCAGGTATTTTTTTTTTTTTTTACCATTTGTATGTCTTCTTTGGAAAAGTATCTGTTTATTTCCTCTGAGCATTATTTAATAGGGTGTTGTTTTGCATTTTTATTGTTGTTGTTATTGAATTGTATGAGTTCTTTACACCTATCAGTTACTAACCCCTTATCAGATATATGATTTGCAAATATTTTCTCCCACTCCATAGCTTTTAATTTTGTTTTTTTCTGTGCAGAAGGTTTTTATTTTTTATTTATTTTCATTTTAAGATCACTTGTTTTATTTATTTTTTAATTAAAAAATATTTTTTAATGTTTATTTATTTTTGAAGGAGAGACAGAGTATGAGTGGGGGCAAGGAAGTAGAGAGAGAGGGAGACACAGAATCCAAAGTGGATTCCAGGCTCTAAGCTGTCAGCACAGAGCCTGACATGGGGCTCAAATCCACGAGCCATGAGATCATGACCTAAGCCGAAGTCGGATGCTCAACTGACTGAGCTACCCAGGTGTCCCTATTTATTTATTTTTGAGAGAGAGAGAGAGAGAGAGCACATGCACACACATGAGTGGGAGAGGGGTAGAGAGAGAGGGAGAGAGAGGGAGAATCTTAAGCAGACTCCACGCCTATCCCCTGACTGTGAGATCATTGTGGCCTGAGCCAAAATCAAGAGTCAGATGCTTACCCAACTGAGCCACCCAGGAGACCATGTGCAGAAAATTTTTAGTTTGATGTAGTACCACGTGTTTACTTTTGGTTTTGTTGACTTTGTTTTTGGTGTCAAATCCAAAAAGTCATTGCCAAGACTGCTATCATGGAGTGTATCTCCCATGTTTTCCTCTGGGAGTTTTATGGTTTCATGTCTTACATTCAAGACTTTAGTCCATTTCAAGATTATTTTTGTGTATGGTGTCAGATAGTGGTCTAGTTCCATTATTTTGCATGTAGCTGTCCAGTTTTCCCAATGTCATTTACTGAAAAGACTGTAATTCCCTCATTGTATATCACTGATATACTCATCCCATCTATACACTCGGGGATTCAGGGAAATAACCACACAGTGGACTTGCTGGATTATTATGAAACAGACTGGGTCAGAGACTCCCATATATTATCTGGCCTAAAAGCCTCCTGTCTAACTTGAGAGCTATAACAACATTTCAAGCCTTTGGTATCAGTACCATTTCTAATGCCATATCCCATGGTCTTTAAAAAAGTCTGGGTATTCTTTTTTTTTAATTTTTTTTTAACGTTTATTTATTTTCGAGACAGAGACAGAGCATGAACGGGGGAGGGTCAGAGAGAGAGAGGGAGACACAGAATCTGAAACAGGCTCCAGGCTCTGAGCTGTCAGCACAGAGCCCGATGCAGGGCTCGAACTCATGGACCAAGAGATCGTGACCTGAGCCGAAGTTGAACACTTAACCGACTGAGCCACCCAGGCTTCCCAGGGTATTTTCTCTTTCTCAATGCAAAGTAACTCTGGTAAAGTGACTTAAAGGTCGATCTGAGAAAAGATTGAGGCAATATTTATCCCATGTATTTGTGGTATTGCTGTAGATCTTTCTCAAGGGCTCTGGTTCTGAGAACTGACTCAGAAGGAAAGGGTGGGGAATCATGATCTTCCTTTGTAGTAGTTGATCTGATCCCTTTGCTCACCAGTTCTCTATCTTTAGAAAAGTCAAGTAAAATGTAGTTAACCGTTTGTCTATATTGCCCTTTGACACACATTATTGGTTAACCATTCCCGGGTCAAGGTACTCTGACTGCTACTCCAGGTTTGCTGTCCACAAAAGAAAGTATGCTCACCTTACTTCTGACACTTAAGTGCTGCCATCTGTCTTCTGCTATTCCCAAATCCTTTCGATACTGGTAAGATGAATTCCATGGCAGCCCCCACTACTGTCAACCGTGCCTTGCAGAAGACATCTATCATTGAGTTTCTCAGTGTTGCCTCGTGAAACTACATGTCCTCTGGTCCTTTCCAGGGAGCGAAGTCATGTGGTGGGTCCTTCATTCTCATATAATGATCTAGTTAAATATTCCAATTTCTATCATCTGCATTCCATTTACTGTAATTTACTGGCCTGGTCAAGCTTCAAAGAACCATCCCAAGAGTATAATAGTACCGGCTCCAAGTGTCCTTGGCAGAATGTTGATCCCTGAATCATCACGGATAAGACCACTATGCCAATAAATTGTCCCCAATCTGGCCTTATGTTGTAACCTTGTGGTCCAATACCCTCAAGACCCATTCTCTTATATGTTCTACTAGTATTTGGTAGTATTAGTCAGGCCCTGTAATTCCTTCAGTAGATGAGTTGTAGTCTCCTAAAGAAGGCACTATATTTCCCCCTCTGACCGTGTTGAGATCTGACCCGGGAAATTACCTTAGAAGCAATGAAAGGTGGTAGAGAATAACCTGGAAACAAAGAAAAGCTTTACCTTGTGATATATTTGTGGGCACTGAAGGTGACAGAAGGCTACTATTCTCTAGCAGGAAAAAAGATGGCTCCTCTGCCAGGTTAGCGTATACACAAGCATGTGGGGGTTCAAGATCCTCAGCTCTATCCATCCAAGTGTTACCACTTTAGATCTCAGTGTCCTGACCTTTTTCTCTCAGAGCCCTCATACTGACACAGAAGCCTTGTCATTGCTCTAGGCATTTCTTCTTCTTCGTGCAGCTCTAGTTGCGTCCCCTTAAAACAGATACACTATACCCACTTTTTGTTCGATTCGGAATCATTTAAGTTGAATTTTTAATTTTAAGAATTATGTGTGTTTTTGTATCCAGTTTCTTTCGGTGATTGGACTTGTTCACGTTTGTGATTCCATCACATATTTTTTTACATATTTACATTATTGGAATGTTATTCAGCACTTAGTAATAAATGCTCCTGTCTGGTAAGTACTTACCCAGTGCTAGTCCCTGGACTAGGTGCTTATAAACACACTATACATTCTTTCCCACAGTCCCAGGAGGAACAGAGGAGAACCCAACTGGCATACTTTGGTACCCATTGTGGGTCAGTTACCTTGTCAGAGGCCTTACATATCAGCCTCTAGAATGTGACACAGATGTTGAGAACTGAAAAGCTCATTCAGATAATAAATGGCAGAGACTGAGATTCTAAACCAAGCCATTGGGACTCCAGAATCTGCACTTCTTTGAGATGAATGATATTTAGAGACAGCCTACAGGGTACACTATCAATTATAGTTTTTAAAATCTCTCTTTCAAGTTTCATCATCAAAAATAATTACTCAGAAAGTTGTAGCTTTAGTCACTATTGAAGGCTTAAAAAACTATAATATGAAAATATCTTTCTAGTATTTATTGAGTATGGTAGATTAAAGAGAGCCATATAAACTTTGATACTCTTATTGAGAAGAGGGGTCTATATTTCTTCCAGTTACATCTAAGAAAAGAAATAAAAGGCATCCAAATTGGAAAAGAGGAAGCAAAATGATCTCTATTCATAGATGACATAGTCTCGTATATAGAAAATCCTAGCAAATTCACAAAAAAGCAGAAGAGCTAATCAATGAATTCAGAAAAGCCTCAGGATGCAAAGTTAATATACAAAAATCATATACTAGGAATGGACAATCCAAAAATGAAATTAACAGTTTCAGGGCACCTGGGTGGCTTAGTCAGTTAAGCATCCAGCTCCTGGCTTTGGCTCAGGTCATATTATTGCAGTTTGTGAGTCTGAGCCCCACATAGGGCTCTGCGCGGACAGTGTGGAATGTGCTTGGTATTCTCTCTCTCTCCCTCTCTCTGCTCCTCCCCTGCTCATGCCCTCTTTCTCTCTCTCAAAATAAATAAATAAAGTAAATAAATAACTTAAAATTTAAAAAAAAAGAAAAGTTTCATTTATAATAGCATCAAAAAGAAAAAAAATATGTAGGATTAATTTTAACCAAAGATTTCTTTGCCGAAAACTACAGGATATTCCTGAAAGAAATTAAAGACCTAAATAAATGAAAAGTCACCTCAAGTTCATGATTTGGAAACCTTCGTATTGTTAAGATGGCAATACTGCAGATTCAGTGCAAAATCCCTATGAAAGTCTCAATGCCATTTGGTTTTGTTTTTTGCAGAACTAAGCACATCATAAAGTTTATATGGAACTACCTACATCATTACGCCAATCTTGAAAAAGAGAGTAAATTTGATAGATTTATATTTCCTGATCTTGAAATTGTATAACAGCTATGGAGCAATTTGGTGGTTCCTCAATAAATTAAACATAAAATTATGATATGCTCCAGCAATTTCATTCCTAGGTGCACACCCAAAAGACGGAAAGCAGGTATTCAAATACTTGTACATAAATGTTCGTAGCAGCACTGTTCACAATAACCAAAAGGTGAAAACAACCCATTGTTCATCAATGATGAGTAGATAAAGAAAATGATATATCTGTACAATTAAGCCATAGGAAGGAATAAAGTCTTGATACATGCTACAAAGTGGATGAAACTCATGTTACTTATACATTCTACCATGTGGATGAAAACATTGTGCTGAGTGAAAGAAGCCAGAAACAAAAATCTAAGTATTGTATGAATATAATTATATGAAACATTCAGAACAGGTAAATTCATAGAGACAAAGCAGACTTGTACTATGCAGGAGCTGGGGAGCAGGGAGATTGGGGAGTAACTAATGAGTGCTGAATTTACACTGGATGCAATAAAAATGTCATGGAATTTGATAGAGATGATGGTTGCCAAACATTGTGAATGTACTAAGTAACACTGAATGATACACTTAAAAACGGTTAATCTTGTTATGTGAAGTTTACTTCCATAATAAAAAAAGTTGTTATACTGTTCCTTTTTTTCTTCAAGTAATTTTTTGTATGTATATAAGTAATTTATCTATAAACTACCCCCAAATATTTTCCAATTTATTCAGGATATAATTAAAAAAAGTTTGTAAAATATTTTATTTTTAAGTAATCTCCATACCCAATGTGGGTCTTGAACTTACAACCCTGAGATCAAGAGTCACATGCTCTATGGACTGAGTCAGCCAGGCGCTCCCAGGATATAAATTTAAAAAATTAAAAGGGAATTTAAAATCAATATAATAGCACTTCTAGTAAGGTTTAAACTCACTTACCTTGGGGCGCCCGGGTGGCGCAGTCGGTTAAGCGTCCGACTTCAGCCAGGTCACGATCTCGCGGTCTGTGAGTCTGAGCCCCGCGTCAGGCTCTGGGCTGATGGCTCAGAGCCTGGAGCCTGTTTCTGATTCTGTGTCTCCCTCTCTCTCTGCCCCTCCCCCGTTCATGCTCTGTCTGTCTCTGTCCCAAAAATAAATAAACGTTGAAAAAATAAAATAAAATAAAATCACTTACCTTGATGGGATCCCTTTTTCCTTTTTAGTATTGTACACCCAATTGAGCAATACTTTTCTAATAAAGGCAAGAAGTTTTTTGCTTTCAGAATAAGTCTTTATTGTCTCAGGACTCATATATCTGGGGGGGGGGGAAACAATCATTAAATATGCTTTAAAATTTGGGGGATAGATATAATGTAGTATTATCAGAAAGTAGCAAGACAATTTTGTCCATCGATAACTGGGATTAGGGCACTCTCAAGAGCATAGGTCCAAGTCACAAAGTTGTAGATACAAGTAGATATATAATTATGAATTTAGATTGTGGGGCTCACTCATTAGAGTATAAAAAACCCAGAGAAACATGGTTTATAATGGAGAGGTCAAGGTTCGGGGAAGGAAAGAATAACACGATTTAAATATTTGGAATTCAAATACATCCAGGCTTTCATGTTGGATCCCCCATTACCTAGTGAAGCAATAAACAAATTACCTCACTAACCTGTTTGCTCTATAAAATAGATGTAAAAATATTCATGCCAGTCAGGGATAATTAAATGAGAAAGTAGATATGAAACATCCAGCCTGTCTCACACATCCTCTTATTCCTTTGATTTTACCTTCTGGGCAGGTAGTTGGGAAACTTAGGGGGAATATACACATGGTGGGTAAAGAGTTATGGGTACTTAGGAAAATCAGTGGTCATAAAACCCCAAAAGACAATTTGGTAGCATGTATCCCATTGTCTCTAGGTTTCTTCTGGCTTTTTATTGAGGCAGCTCAGATCTATATGCTGTGATTTGGTCTTGCTTAGGCAAGTCCCTTGGTTTTCGTTATCTTCATCAGAAAGAGGATAGGGTTTTGTCTTTGGGTCTGAAGCCCCACTTTAAAATATGCCTTAAATAGAAGGGCATTGGTGACTTGCATTCAAAGGTGTACCTTGTCCTTCCTCTTGATTATACTGTTCTTACTCTGAAATTTGAGCAATTTCTCTGCTGCAAGGATACAGACATAATTGAAAAGAAGAAAGTCACTGAATTCTTTGTGATTCAATAAAATAATGTAGCAATTACATGGAAAATCACCAACATACATAGGACTTGATTTGTTCCTAATCTTAAAAATATTTATTGAATGTATTATGTTTGCTAAAAGCTGGGGAGAAACCATAAACGAATACGGATCTCTGCCCTTAAGGATCCAGCAGATAAGTGGAGTAAAACATGAAAATAACAATTGTAGTGAAGGGCAGTAAGTGTTGCTGGGGAGACGATAAACAGTAGGGCACTTTGGATCCATCAAATGGGGGGCATTTAATATAGTCTTGGGGAATCAGGAAACCTTCCTGAAGGAATTAATGACTCAACTAAGATCTTGTCATTTGATTAGTTCCTACCAATCCTAGAATTCTGTGATACCAGTAATTCTGTGGTATTTTACAGCCCAAACAACTAAGTAATTCATGCTCCTGAATTCTTATTTTTTACCAACACATTCACTGCTTAGACCTGATTTAGGAAAACAGTTATATCTCTTTGGTTGGATAGTGAGGCAGCTTAAACTTTGAATGGGAGCTCTGTAATCTATCATTCAAGTGACATGGGGTAAATTGTTTATAATCTCTTAGTGCCTCTTCGTTTCTCATCTGCAAAATGAAGATAATAGCACTTACCTCACAGGACTCTTAGAACATTAAATTGGTGGTACATGTAACATGTTTAAAACTACGCTTGGCACAGCACTTAATAAATAAAAGTTCTCTATTCAAAGAATTCTTTCTTAAGCAATGACACAGGCAGTTAGCACAGGACCTGTTTAAATCCCCAACTCTTTATCTCCTTAGACTTGTTTTCTTGCCACAGGACACACCAACACACAGGCTACTGGTAGGAATGACCAGCAAATGGCAAAGTAAATGCCAAGGCAGCCGAGCAAAGAAGCAAGTACTGAATATAAGTGTAATTAACAGGAAGCTCTCTGGGGATTGGAACACCATTCCACTTATCTTGCTATTCCCCACAGTACTTGGCATACACCTTTGCACATATTAGTATTTCATATTTATCTCCTTCATGTGTGACTAAAAAATTATATATTCTAAAATTTGCCTTTGTTGTCCACTATGAGTCCATTCAACACTTTGACCCCCTTCTCCCACTGTTGGCCTCCTGGTTTTGGGTCATCATAGGCATATATTGCTTCTGCCTTCCTGGAGGATTTAAAGAGGAAAAACCCAGGCATTGGGTTGAATTGCTCAATGTTGCTTTTTTTTTATATTAACCTTGCCTGAACAAGGCAGCAATAATGCTTTTCAGCATGATGTATTCATTCTTTTATAAACTTCCACTGTACATCTGTCTTCTTTAAGTGTTCATCATATTGGATACTCTATATGGAAAATCCAAAAGGTTCCACCAAAAACCTGCTAGAACTGATCCATGATTTCGGCAAAGTTACAGGATATAAAATCAATGCACTGAAATCGGTTGCATTCCTATACACCAATAATTAAGCAACAGAAAGAGATATCAAGGAATCGATCCCATTTCCAATTGCACCAAAACCCATAAAACAGCTAGGAATAAATCTAACCAAAGAAGTGAAACATCTGTACACTGAAAACTATAGAAAGCTTATGAAAGAAATTGAAGAAGACACACACACACACAAAATGGAAAAATATTCCATGCTCCTGGATAGGAAGAACAAATATTGTTAAAATGTCAATACTACCCAAAGCGATCTACATATTCAATGCAATACCTATCAAAATAACATCAGCATTCTTCACAGAGTGAGAACAAACAATCCTAAAATTTGTATGGAACCAGAAAAGACCCCAAATGGCCAAAGCAATATTGAAAAAGAAAACTAAAGTAGGAGGTATCACAATCCTGGACTTTGAGTTGTATTACAAAGGTGTAATCATCAAGACAGTATGGTACTGGCACAAAAACAGATACTCAGATCAATGGAACAGAATAGAGAACCCAGAAATGGACCCACAAATGTATAGCCAACTAATCTTTGACAAAGCAGGGAAGAATATCCAATGGAATAAAGACAGTCTCTTCAGCAAGTGGTGCTGGGAAAACTAGACAGTGACATGCAGAAAAATGAACCTCAACCACTTTCTTACACCATACACAAAAATAAACTCAAAATGGATGAAAGACCTCAAGGTAAGACAGAAAGCCATCAAAATCCTCAAGGAGAAAGCAGGCAAAAACCTCTTTAACCTTGGCCGCAGCAACTTCTTACTCAACACGTCTCTGGAGGCAAGGGAAAAAAAAAAAGCAAAAATGAACTACTGGGACCTCATCAAAATAAAAAGCTTCTGCACAGCGAAGGAAACAATCAGCAACACTAAAGGCAACCGATGGAATGGGAGAAGATATTGGCAAATGACATATCAGATAAAGGGTTAGTATCCAAAATCTATAACGAATTTATCAAACTCAACACTCAAAAAACAAATAATCCAGTGAAGAAATGGGCAAAAGACATGAATAGACACTTCTCCAAAGAAGACATCCAGATGGCCAACCGACACATGAAAAAATGCTCAACATCACTCATCATCAAGGAAATACAAATCAAAACCACAATGAGATACCACCTCATATCTGTCAGAATGGCTAACATTAACAACTCAGGCAACAACAGATGTTGGCAAGGATGTGGAGAAAGAGGATCTCTTTTGCAATGCTGGTGGGAATGCAAACTGGTGCAGCCACTCTGGAAAACAGTATGGAGGTTCCTCAAAAAATTAAAAATAGAACTACACTAGGACCCAGCAATTGCACCACTAGGTATTTATCCAAAGGATACAGGAGTGCTGTTTCAAAGGGGCACATGCACCCTCATGTTTATAGCAGCACTATGAATGGATAAAGAAGATGTGGTATATATATACAATGGAGTATTAATCGGCAATCAGAAAGAATGAAATCTTGCCATTTGCAACTATGTGGATGGAACTAGAGGGTATTATACTACCTCTAGTGAAATCAGTCAGTCAGAGAAAGACAAATATCATATGACTTCACTCATATGAGGACTTTAAGATACAAAACAGATGAACATAAGGGAAGGTAAGCAAAAAGAATATAAAAACAGGGAGGGGGACAAAACAGAAGAGACTCTTAAATATGGAGAACAAACTGAGGGTTACTGGAGGGGCTGTGGGAGGGGGGATGGGCTAAATGGGTAAGGGGCATTAAGGAATCTATTCCTGAAATCATTGTTGCACTATATGCTAACTAACTTGGATGTAAATTAAAAAAAAGTAAATTAAATTAAAAAAAAACTGAATAGGTGCCGTCTTAGCTCAGCAGGCAGCGTGTCAGTCTGATAAAAAAAAAGCTGAATAAAGAATATCACTTTTACAAATAAAAAAATAAAAATAAAGAGGGTAGATCTCATGTTAAGGGTTCTTATCATGAAAAAGGAGGGTCGGGGGAGGACATAAGGAAATTTGGGATGTGTTGGATATGCCTATTACCTTGACTGTGGTGATGGCATCACGGGTGTTTGCATATGGGGAAACTCATCAAATTGTATTCACTAAATATGCGCAGTTCTTTGTATATCAATTATACACCAATAAAGCTGTTTTTAAAAAACTAAAAAACAAAGTGTTCATCATATTGTTTTAAAGTGATCACATTTGCCCAGCCCTCTTCCCCAGTCCCCTAACACCACTGAGGTCCCATAAGCTTTTGAACGGCCTCGAGCTGGCGGGGCGGGGAATGGAGGCCCTTGTACTTATACTCACTAATCAAGAAAACAAAATTTTAAGTAAGATATATTTTATCTTCCTACCTTGACAATATAATGTTATAATTATTTGTATGGCTAGGCTTGAAATGGAATCTCTTATACTCTTCAACATCTGTACTTGAACTGCAATGAGACTGCTGCAGTGAGACTCCAGTCCAGCTGCTTCTCCTCCATCACACGGGTTTATCCCTCTCTGTGCCACAGGCCAGTACATGTGAGTGGACACCATGCTGGCACTTCTCTTGGCTCTCAGGGTGTGCACACCAAAGGCCCAGTTTGCTTGTGAGATAATGGCCCAGGGGAAAAGGCTCAAGAGGGCCTTACAAATGAGCTGAGGACCATCTGAGCAGATTATTGGGGTCCTTAGCACCAGGGGTGTGGTCTAGAATAAGAAGGTATGTCCAAGCTTTGGGTGGCCATCATGTATCTGCATGACAGTTTAACTCGTCCTTTTGCACACTCAAATATCTTGCGTCCTTCCAAGGAGATCTGAGGCTATTCTTAATGTGCTGACTTTAAGGAACTTGCTGTGTACTACAGAGGCTTACAGCAAAAGTAACTATTACAAGAACATGCTGAGGATTAAGAGAGAACATATAGGGGCACCTGGATGGCTCAGTCAGTTGAGCATCCGACTCTTGGTTTCAGCTCAGGTCTTGATCTCAGGGTCATGAGTTCAAGCCCTGCATTGGGCTCCACAGTAAGGCATGGAGCCTACTTTAAAAACAAAAATTAAAATTAAAAAAAGAGAGAATACTCATTAAAAGATGTGCCTGGAGGAATTAAGGAAGTCTTTGACCTTACTGAGGCATTCAAGTAGTCTACAAGAGTCTTTTACCACAGCTCAGCTTTGGAGGCAAAAGGAGAAAGGGAAGAGAATCTTAGAAGAAGCGCCTTGTTCAAATTTACAGAAGTGTGAAAAAGTAGAGCAAGTTGGGAAATTAAAAGTGGGTCATTTGGCCTGATTTGGGGGTGTAGAGCAGTCAGTGGCTTGCACACATAATATGGGATGATCCCAAAGTCTCAGAAAGAGCGAGAAAACTCATTTGCCCGATTCCCTAAATGCAGTGGCTGAGGATGGCGGTGTTCTCTTGCCAATATACTTACTCTCCCTTCTTTTCACCGAAGCTTCCCACGGCACCCACCAGCACCTGGGCCGCACTCTGGGACAGAGTCTCATTCGTGTATTGTCTCTGGTAGCTTGCCTAAAAGAAATGTGCAGTCCAATTGTTATGTAGCATGGTTAATGATAACAGATTAGTATTCCCTTTATGGAAAAACAGTCTGTGAGAAAAAAAGTCAAAATCCCTAAATGATCTAGTATCATTATTATAAAAAGAATGTTTCTGTAAAGTCCAGATCTTGAGAGCAGTGTAGAAGGTCTGTCTGTGCTTTGGGTGGAATCAAACTGGTTCTATGGGAAACTAGGTTCCTGCTAGATGTGAACTAGACTTTCAAGAATAAGTGGAGTTCTGGGGCCCAATAAATGTGGGAAGTTCCTGCTGTGAGTATATCCCTATCTTAAAAGCTTATAATGCATCTTAGAAATTTAAAGCTCTGAGAAATCCTGTAGTAGAGGATCCTGGTTTATATCTTTCATTTTTCCAAATGTTTTGACAACAGAACTCTTGTTTTCTCCAATCTATTATAAGTATTAAGTGAATTGCCACTGTGTACAGAAAATATTCATTTGTTTATTCAGTCTGTATACTGAGAGACCACTTTGCTTCAGGCACTACTTTTGATGCTGAAGAAACCATTGTCCGACACTGCCCTGGCCTCAGAGTGCTGACACTGTTAAAAATCTCTGTATGAACCAACTTTCTTTCTTTCTTTTTTTTTTTAAATTTTTTTTTAACATTTATTTATTTTTGAGACAGAGAGAGACAGAACATGAACAGGGGAGGGGCAGAGAGAGAGGGAGACACAGAATCTGAAACAGGCTCCAGGCTCTGAGCGGTCAGCACAGAGCCCGACACGGGGCTCGAACTCACGGACCGTGAGATCATGACCTGAGCCGAAGTCGTACGCTTAACCTACCGAGCCACCCAGGCACCCCTGAACCAACTTTCTAAATTGGAATGCATGATGTAGCTAAAGACTTCTGCTTTCATAGAACATATCCTGTCTGTACAGGATATGGATATTAAAATGCATTTTTGTTCTTGGGGGATGCCAGAAAGGGATAGAACTAATTTAAAGAATGAGGGAACAAAAGGTTGTTTGTCCACGATACAGGAATTCAACAGTCTACTTAAGCTTCATTAAAATATTTATAAAATAATGTGAGATGAACATATTTTCAATATCCTCAAAAGTAAACACCATAGTATGTAGAAAACTAAGGAAACTGAAAGTAATATGGAACTCATGAAAGCTTAGCAACACAAAGGACAACGCAGTTAAGATACTAGAAATATGTTAATTCTTAAGTGATCATTCACACCAAAATGTAAGAAGAATTTAGAGAGTGGTTGATTCCTTAAAATAACCACTATTTATTGATCTCCCTACCATACTATTACATTAACTGACATGTTTTATGCAGAATTATTTAATTCTTGCAGGAAACTTATGGGGAAGATATTTTAATCTGTATTTCATAGATGAGAAAGCTGAGGCTCAGAGAATTAAGTCATTTTCCCAAGATCACATTAGAAACCCAGTTCTCTCTGAATTTAAAACCTGTCTCCTCTTCCCCCCATTATGGTTGGGGGATGTTGCCTCTTCTATACCACTGTCTCACCATGCTGTGCTTCCTCTTCTAACGTACAATAGTAGAGAAGATATTGTCCCAGTGAACAATAACTGACTGAGGAGCGCCTGGGCTGCCCAGTCGGTTAAGTGTCCAGCTCTTGATTTTGGTTCAGGTCATGATATCACAGTTCGTGGGATCGAGACCAATGTCGAGTCCATAGCCTGCTTGGGATTCTCTCTTCTCCCCCTCCCCCACTCCGGTCTCTCTCTGCCCCTCTCCCTCTCTCTCTCTCCCTCTCTCAAAATAAATAAATAAAATCTTAAAACAAAACAAAAAAAACAGTAAATGGCTGAGATTTATTTTTTTTAATGTTTATTTATTTATAATAGAGAGAGAGAGTGCAAGTGGGAGCAGGAGAGAGAGAGAATCCCAAGAAGGCGTTGTGCTGTCAGCACAGTGACTAAGATTTAAATAAAAACTATCAAAGCTTTAAAAACTGTAATAGACCAATTAATATTATGGTTGGAGCAGTGAGCATTAGAATTGACATTGTAAAAACCAAATCAACTAACCAAGGTAAGCGTGAAAATATGTCTAGAACAAAGAAGGGCTAAAAAGATGTGAGGCGAGATAAAGAGCTGGAGAACAGAGCAGAAAGATCCAACTTACTTTAAAAAATAAGGATTTCCTGGGGGACCTGGGTGGCTCAGTAGGCTGAGCGTCTGACTCTTGATTTTGTTTCAGGTTGTGATCCCATGGTTCTTGGAATTGAGACCTGCACTGAGCTCTGCACTGCTAGCATAGAGCCTCTCTCTTCCTCTCTCTCACAGTCTCTGCCCCCCTCACTTGTGCTCCCGTGCTCTTTCTCAAAAATAAACAACAACAAAAACAAACACACAAAAGTATTTCCTGATTCAGACCCAACACGTAGCACAAAAATCAACAAAGATATAATGGTAGAAAACAAACATTTAGGGAAAGAAACCAAAAAGATTCATGGTGGATATGTTGCAGAAAATGTAGAATATCATATATGGAAAGAATCTAAGAGTTCCTGTAGTTAGCATTTTCCTATTTTATGAATGGAGAGAATAAAGACTGAAAAAGAATAAATCCTAAGACATACATCATATTATTAATGAAAAGCAAGATCCAAAATGGAATGTCCTGTATTGATTTTGAGAGATCTTGAATACATATTTTCCTGAAATAAATTAAAAATCTGGAAGTGACTCAAAGACATGATGTCATAAAATCTGCTGGTGGAGCAAAGCACCATATGGGCATAAGTTCATCCGTAATGGCACTGCCTCAATTGCTTAATGAAATTTATTCTGGTCCTTGGAAAAGCTGCCTTTGAGATTCAACCTGTCTGCCAGGACTACTGCTGAAGAGAGAACAATTATACCCTACAAACCTTCCATTTCCCAAGTTAGATTGAACATATAGAATGCTTGGAATCCTGTATGGCTAGAATAGATGAGACATGCACGACAGTTCCATATGCAATGAGGAAGGCCCAACATGAAGAATAGTAAATAAGCTATTAGCAATTTCCCACAGAGTCTGCTCTGTGGCTGTGTCACAGAATTTTTCTAATTTTTATTCAAGATTTGATCTGGAAGCTACTACTCTCTATTTGCAGTTATTAGCAGACTTGGTGGTATCTTTCATGAAAACCTGGCGTGGAACTGGAAGTGGATGGTGTCATCGAAATGACCGCATAACACGTGTGAAGATTGAATTCAACTGTAATTCCTGCCATTGGGATCTGTGAGATTCCCAAATCCTCTTAATAAAACACCTTTCACTTAGGCCAATTTGGATGGATCCATTTTTCTTTTCTCTCTTTTGGCAATCAAGCAGATTCCTAAGACAATGCGAAACTTCCCTTTGCCTTTATAACAATCTATTCAGTTCAGCAGGTAAGCAAAATCTAGATGTCTTTAGCAAGGGAGAAAGCTTTCAGTATAATTTTATGCCAAAATATAATTTTATTTTTTTTTATTTTAGAGAGAGATAGAGCTCCAGTGGGAGAGAGAGGCAGATGGGGAGAGAGGCAGAGAGAGAGAGAGAGAGAGAGAGAGAGAATCCCAAGCACGCCCCATGCTCTCAGTGCAGAGCCTGATGCAGGGCTCAATCTCAGGACCCTAGGATCAAGACCAGAGTCAAAATCAAGAGTTGGATGCTCAGCCAACTCAGCCACCCAGAAGCCCCCACAAATATCATTTTAAAAGTGTATAATCAAGTACTAACTATTTGTGCTGACAAGAGACGCCTGTTGGCCAACTCCATTGCTTCAATGTTAAGGGTCTCATCTATTTCCTTGTTACAGGCTAGACATTTCACCTTTTGATGTTCTGTTGTTTCTCCTTGGCTCAACTAAGTAGAAAGAAATAACAAAAAAGTAATACATGAATATTAATATATTGTTTAGCATAACCCTCAAGCAATTCACATAACAATTTGGTTTGAAAATTATAGAAAATCTGCTAGATACAGAAAAAATGTTCAGATGGGTTTCGTCATCATTTCACAGTTATCTAGAAGGTAAAATAATTGCCAGTTTTTGGGAAAAGGAGTTATATCATATTTTTACCTTTACATGGCATTATTGAGAGTTTATAAAGCTACCATGTATATAATCCCACTTTAACCCAATGGTTCTGAAAGTGTGGTCCCCCAGCAGCCTCAGAATCACCTGAAAATTGTTAGAAATGCAAATTCACGTCTGGGGGAACAGGGCAGAAATCTGTGATTTTACAAACCCATCCCATGATTCTTGCTGCAGTTAGAGTTTGACAATCACTGCTTTAACCTTATCGATTAAGGTAGAATAGAAAATGAACTTGGCCTTGAGAGATGGGAGTTATGGATAATTTCGTTTTACATATGAGAAAAGCTGAAGCTTAGAGAAAATAAAACATTTGCTCAAGATCACAAAGCTATTTATTAAAGTGACAAAGCTAGGATACGAACCCAGATTTTCTGAGTCCAAGGCCAGTGCTCTATCTGTTATACTGTTATAGTCCCCCTTGTCTACACTGTAAAGAGGAGAAAGCAGTTGTTTGGTCACCTGCTATCTGAAACAGATAAGGTATCAGAGTGGGGGCCTCAACGTTGACTCTGAAGTAGAATCAGCTGGGTAAATGGAATAAAAATACATATTCTTAGGACCCTCTTCAGGCCACTTGCATCAGAATTTCCGGAGCAGGGGCTGGGAAATAAAGCCATATTTTAATAAACTTTCTAGAAGATTCTGATGCAGCCAGGTTAGCAAAAGGCCACAATCAGAAATTGGGAGCTATTATAGAAAATAATTGAATTTGATTTGGTACTTGTCTTATCCGGAAATTCCCGGCAGTATTCCTATAGATGGGGGGCTTGGTTCTGGATCCCCATCTAGAGCGTCAAGTACTGGTTAGTGGATATGAAATGGATTTTGAGGAATCCTACTTTATAGAAACCAATTATCTTATGGCTATACTCCTAGAATTTGGCTCCTCATATTGTATGATGCAGAAAAACACTGCAAAAACTGCATCATACAATATGCATTAAAACACTGCATTGAAAACTGGACATGACATAGGAGATAGCAAAACAGCAGTAACATTGAGAAGATTCCAGAACAACTTTTATTATTTCTTCTCATGGCAACCATTACTGATTGGTGAGTTACATATGCTTCAACCACAGATATTCTAAAGCATATCTCAGAAGCAGGAGGTGACATCTCACTCACACCTAAACTTATGACACTGGCTTTGAATTCTGTTTTATATCAAAAAATAATATTAATCATAAGTTAGGGGCTAGCAAGTGCTTGGCAAATACAGTAGTGTAAATAAATGCTGAACAAAGGCACCTGTCCACCGTCAATCTAGCAAAAAACTAGCCATTTTCTAAGACTCACTCTCCTCTTTTTATAGTAACTTTTAAAGGGAGCTCCAATTCATCACTCCTTCTTTTGATATTTACACCACTTATTTTCTACCTACTCAAAGAGGTTGTCACTTCTATGCTGCCCCACAATGATCACAAAATTCCCTAAGATCCCCTTCTTACTATTATGACAGTGAGTCCCCAGTACAACTTCTGTATTGCAAGTATTAAAAATTGTGAATTAATATTTACAACATTTATACTTACTTAAGATAATTAGTTATATCTGCTTTGAAAGAATCAACAAAAGATACTATTTGCTTACTGCATATGGGTTTTGAAGGACAATTGCTTTCTCAACCATATTCCAATCTGCATTAGCAAGATCTTTGTCAAATTTGAGTGCAGAAGCTGCAGATTTGGTTAGCTCTTGAAAGTGTTGAAATGTACAATAAAGAGATTTATATTTTGTTGATGTGACGTCATGAAGACCTTTGATACAAAGAACATGTTTTATCAATAATAAAGATGCCACCATTTTGAATATGGATTATAAGTTTCCCTTTGTATTTTTGATTTAAGTTAAAGACTCAGCATATATTGTTTAATAATGGGAACCCTGACAATTTTAAGCTTTTCTACTTTCATACTCCTCAAAAACACTGAGGTACATAATGGTAACAGTAATAGTTAATAATTATCGAGTGCTTAACATATGCTGAAAAACACATCTCAGCACCTTGAATGCATTGTCTCTGATTACCTTACCCACCTTTTAAGGTAAGTCCCTTTTCCCAGTTTGATAGATGAGGAGACAGAAGAAAAGAGGTGTGATGATTAATTTTATGTGTCAACTTGACTGGGTTACAAGATAACCAGATATTTGGTGTGTCTGTGAAGGTATTTCTGGATAAGAATAATATTTAACTTGGTAGACTTGAGCAAAGCCGACTGACCTCTTCAATGCAGGCAGGCCTCATCAAAACCATTGGAGGCCTGAACAGAACAAAAGAAAATTCATTCTCTCTGCCTCATAGTCTTTCAGTTGGGACTCAGTCCTTTCCTGCCTTCACAATTTGGACAGGAACTTACACTATTGGTTTTCCTGGTTCTCAGACCTTTGGACTATAGATCTTGGGGCTCCTCAGCTTCCATAATCATGTGAGCCAACTTCTTATTGTAAATCTCTTTATAAATATATGATATATACATATAATTCATATACAGAATAGATGACATATACATATATATGTGAGATATAGGAGATATATATCTACACATTCATATATCTGTACTTCTGACGTATACATCCTGACATATACATCTCATATATATGTACATATGTGCAAATATACAGAATATGTGTAAATATACATATATGCAAGAGATACACATGTAGGAGGTATTGATATAGATATATACATATATATACAGAGTATATATACATATACACATCTACCCTACTAAATATAATATTGTATATATTTATATGATAAGTGTTTGATATGTATTTGTCTCCAGACCTCATTAAGGTTTGAAGGACTCTCAATATTAAGCACAAATTCCTTTTTATGAGCCATAGACGTTTCCTTGGAAAGCAATGATGTTCTGTAAGCAGATGTTCACTGCTCTTAGTGCAAGTAAACATACTCCACGATAAGAATTTTAAGTTTATTTAGCTACTAAGTAGAACATATGATGCTCTTTGCAAAACTTTCCCTCTTTAATCTTTTCTTCCCAATTTACTATGTTAAGGCTCAGAGAATTTAAAAAAGTAAAGAGAAAAGATTTTGTTACAAATACAAGGAAGGAATGCAGATTGGGTAATGAAATACCATTCATAAAGATGGACTCTCAGATTGATTAAAAATGCCATTAGAGGGGCACCTGGGTGGCTCAGTCAGTTAAGCCTTGGCTTAGGTCATGATCTCACAGTTTCATGAGTTGGAGTCCTGTGTCCGGCTCTGTGCTGATAGCACAGAACCATCTTGGGATTCTCTCTCTCCCTCTCTGTCTGCCCGTCCCTCACTCATTCTCTCTGTCTCTCTCTGTCTCTCTCTCTCTCTCTCCCTCTCCCTCTCCCTCTCCCTCTCCCTCTCCCTCTCCCTCTCCCTCTCTTCCTTCCTCTCTCTCTCTTAAATTAAAAAATGAATTGCCTTTAGAGTGAAAACGCTGTGTGCAATGGGAAGGGTGATAGAGCAGTTGAGAACATAATGGATTAAAACATCAGGGCCATTTTTTTTTCTAGGTTTTCAACTGCCACATGAATTTTTAACTCTCTAGATCTCGACTTTTCAATTGTTAAAAAGTAGGGGATGAAAACGGACATATTGCATAATGCAGTTGCTTCCTAAAATTGCTATTTCTGCTTTAATGCTCTTTATCCCACAATCAGTTATCCACAGAAGTAGAGTTAACCATATAATTACACTTACTTGCTTAAAACCAGCCAAGAAATTCCTTTTGCTGACAGTGTGGAGCCTGCTTGGGATTCGCTCTCCCTCCCTCTCCCTCCCCTCCTTTCTCTCTCCCTCTCTCTCTCTCTCTGACTTCCCTTCCCCTACTTGAACTCTCTTTCAAAACAAATAAACATTTTTAAAAATGTTATTAGAAAATGTTTCTCTTCACTCAGAATAGTAATTAGTAGGGCTTACCTAGTTTACTAACTGCCATTGGCAAAATAAATCTATTGACAATCAAGGTAACTACGCAAACTGACACTCCATGAAATAATACCTAGAGTAGAAAGAAAAATACAAAGTAAGTAATCATGACAATTTCATGCACTATATTCTATATTTGCTAATGTAAGTTAAACCAGGCTGTATTAAGTCAATAAATGCTCATAGTAGAGGAGAATATGAATGTCAGGCATGATGAAAGTACTCTGGGTATTCTCTATCTCCCTGCATAGATTTTATTCATGCTTTTGGAACCAAATCAATTCTCAGGACACATGATCTGACAAGTAAACAAATACTTATGGAGACATTGGGAACATAAAAAGCTTGTCCTTAAATTTCACTGCTGCACTTCTTGGGCCTTGGGAATATGCTTGTACTTTATCGGTTCTTACTCACTACACACACCACCATGTGCATAACCATGAAGTTCTGTGTTCAACACTACCAGGCACCTCTGTATCAAATAATTCTCCTCATCTGGGGTAAGAGAAGAGCTCGGGGGTCTTGCTATGTTTGCTTACCTCATGTTTTTGCCTCTCTGCCATCCCTTCATTGTCAGGAGGGAGGGGCAATTAATATCTCTGGTGCCACTTGATTTTTTTTCTCTGCTTATACTCCCAGTTGGAACAATACTTTTCAATCTAAGACCGCACACTTCTGTTGACTTACATAACTCTAATTTCCAGAACTTATGTCATACCCCCAGCCTTTCCTTTTTCTGTGGCTACAGATGGAGGTTAGAGACAGAGTGTGAAACCACACCAGAGACTCTCCAGGTGGCATATCAGAATCATGGGGAAACTTTAAAATACTGGTGCCCAAGATGCTCCCACTGAATATTCTGATTTATACGAGGGTGGAGCCCACCCATTAGTAATTAGAAAAACTGAGGTATAATGTACACACATTGAAATGTACTTGTTTACCATTTGATAAATTTTGACATTGTATACACCCACATAACCCTCAATCCTATCAAGATGTAAAATATTCTTATATCCCGCCCCCCCCCCCCAAATATCTCTAGTTCTCCTTGCCAATCAATCCCCTACTCCACAGGAGGTCTGATTTCTACTTCTATAGATAAGAACTACCAATTCTAAAACCTTCATGTAAATTGAACACTATGTTTCTCATTGTAGTTTTAATTTGCACTTCCCTAAAGAAGTGATGTTGAGCATTTTTAATGTGCTTAGTGGTAGATATATCTTTCTTTGTGAAGTATATGTTTATCTCTTTTGCCTGTTTTAAAAAATTAGGCTGTTTTTCGTTTATTATAAAATTGTAGAAAATTTGAAAACTGTATTCGATCGCTTCATATATTTTAACCAGTTTTATAGTTGTTTACTATAGGAAATAAGTCTGATATCCACTATTCATCATGGCCGTGGCCAGAATTCCACACGCACTGATAATTTCCTAAAAGTTCCTGAAGCACTCTAAAGTGCGTCCAAAATTGAGGATCACTAAGTTTGTTAATTTAATAGTAATAAAAGTTAACTTCTATATAGTAAGCATAGAGCACGATATATCAGGCTTATTTAATCCTCACAACAGTTCTGTGAAGTGAATACCAATATTGTCCAATTGCACAGATGGGAAACTTAGGCACTGTCACTTAGCCAAGGTCAATAAACTTGTGAGTAGTAGACACAAGATTAAGTTATTTTTAACCTTTACTCTAGTGCTGCTTTGTGAGTGTTAAAAAGTATTAAAAGGTTAGCTATAGGGTTCAGCCAAATTAAATGATGTGTTACTTTCTTTTCAACTAGTTACTACTCTAGTGAGGGCATCTCCCTAAATGATTTTATTTACTAAGGTTTTATCTCAAAGCATTATAATCATCAACATAGCTCATATTTATTGTACATTTACTATATGCTAAACAATGTATTAAGCATTTTATGTACATTTTCTATTTCTCATACTAACCCTTTGAGATAGTGGTGTGCTAGAGCTGATTTTTCCCAGTTCATGAGAGCTGATCATTAAATTTTCAGGAAGTTATTGAGCTGATTGATGTTCTCTTAGTGAGAGTGATTACACAATGGAAATTGGCAAATACTACAAATTAGGACTCCCTCTGACCCCTAAAAAAGTTATTTGTAAACATTTGCTAAAACAACCATTGGTATTATTATCTTTTAATTTTTTTAATGTTTATTTATTCTTGAGGGGGGTGGGGGCAGTGTGACAGAGGGACATCAAATCCGAAGCAGGCTCCAGGCTCTGAGCTGTCAGCACAGAGCCCGACACGGGGCTTGAATTCACAAAGCTGTGAGATCGTGACCTGAGCCGAAGTTGGCCACCCAACTGACTGAGCCACCCACGTGCCTCAACCATTGGTATTAAGTCCCTTTTAGAATGATGAAACGGACATGTGCAATGAGGTAGGAATTAAATAACTTGGTGATGGTGACACAGCAAATAGCAGTCAACCAGAAATTTCAGAACCCAGATCTGTGCGTGATGTCTACCATTGAAGTGGTCAATATGTATGGTAAGGAATTGACCTTGATTCTTTAGGCATGTGTATATAGGTTAAAAAGGAGGAGAAGGTCATGGGATAGTAGATAGTTTTGGTTTTAAAAGAAGTGTTTGAATGCTTAATTTTTTAATGTTTGGACTATTATCTAATTAGACACACAAATATTCCCTGGATGCTCTTTCCTTTATATTTGGAATTTATGTGTAAAAGAAAACAAAAACAAAAAACACCACAATGGAAGTATTAGATGTTTGTGATATCCGCACAGGAAATTTCTTACAGAGCTCCTTGTAATGATCTTACCTTGAAATAAGGTAGAGGGAGAGTCAAGCCCATTATGTTCTGTTAGGTAGAGTTTGGGGTAACTGTAAGTGAAAAGGTAACTTCACTTGACAATTAAAATGTTCTGATTCCTAGCATTACTAAATGTGGCTTCACAAAGTTACAGAAAGCAATAGAGCCAATAATAAGCAGGTTTCTGCTTTTCTCGAATGGGTATTAGGAGTAAGTAAAAATAAAAACACTTATCAGGTACATACTCTGTTTCAGGTACTATTTTAAATTATTTATAAGTATTTTTTAGGTTCATTTATTTATTGGAGAGACACCGAGAGAGAGCGTGTGTGCTTGTGCACATGGGGAAGGGGCAGAGAGAGAGGAAGAGAGAATCCCAAGCAAGCTCCATGCTGTGAGTACAGAGCCATACACAGGGCTCGGTCCCATGACCATGAGATCATGACCTGAACCAAAATTAAGTGTTAGATGCTTTATCAACTGAGCCCCCAGGTGTTCCTTAAATTATTTATAAGTTTTAATTCCTTTAACCTTTGTAATAAACCTATTTTAAGAGTGTAATGAAAGGATTTAGGAATTCCTAAGCCAGAATGTTCCCCAGGAAGAGGAATGTTGCCAGGTGTTCTTCCTCTATCCAATCTTGGCATCATGGCTAAATCACTCCCACAGTCCAAGTGGCATGAGCTACCTCACTACTAAAATATATTTTAAGTACACAGCAACAGTATTCATAATATGTTCAAAAAAAACAAATCATTTATCTTTACTTGAGATTTTTCCCTCTCAGTTCCAAGAGAAAGGTCAGAGTAGGCAAGGAGAAGAGCCATGTTTATATTAGGTGTTCCTTTCATTTCACTCCAGATCATTATGAACGCCCAACGCCAGTTGAACCCATGACCAAGTCGAGACAAAAGAGGGCTCATTAATAGAAAAACCAGAAGTCTAGAAGACAAAAGAGATTTTTAAAAGTTATTGTTGCCATAGATATTTTCACCACTACCTCCATTTCATTCATTCTACTCCAATATATTCCCTGTGGAATACCAACTCTCAAACAAATGAGCCATATTTCACACACTGTTAGCATGGCACCAAAAAACAAACAAACAAACAAACAAACAAACAGGCAGAAGGGCATTTCATGGAGAGATACAAGAGTATGGCATTATTCTCTTCATTTATTTCTGTTAGGTTTGTAGAAGGTTAATTCCACATCACCCTTGAGTGGCGTTTCTTGAGGTAGAAAAGAAAAAGTTAGAGATGCTTTGTTGATATATTTTATTCTGGATCCCAAAAAGAAATAAAAGCAAATCTAATGAGTGAGAAGTGAAGGGAAAAAGTGCCCTCCTTTTTTTTTCCTTTGTAGATTTTAATCTTGCTGAATCTATCTAATATTGGCCAATTCATTTTTATTTTTTTCTTTTAATCGCACATCTCCTACATTTTACACTAGTTGTATCTCATAATTTTGGACTCATTTCTATTTATTTGGCACTAGCCAACTGATGTCAACTCCCTATTAATTTTCCTAGATGGAAGCAGCATGTTAACAACACTAGTGATGGAGATTGAAGAATCTTGAGACTGCAGTGATGGTGGTTGTTCCTCCTCTGTGTAACCTCCTCTTCCCTTCCAAGGGCAAGGGCAGACTCTTTCCCACCTCTTATCATTGAAAGAGAGTTACAAAAATTATTTAGGCAAAAAGGACATTTACAAAGAAGATATTCTTATGATTGTTAACAAGCTATTTCTAACTATAATTTAATCACAACAGGAAATTATTTGTTATATAATATTAGGCAAACTAAAGCAACATAGAATTTTTATTTAAGATCAGTGTTGAACTTTATGAAACCTCATCGGGAAGATAACATTGGATGAAATATACCAAATGTTAATAGCAGTTGTCTCTAGGTAGTACAATTATGAAAGGTTTTTTTTCCTTCTAATTATCAAAAATTTTATAAAGTGCTTAGATTGCTTTGAAATTCAGTTAAAACTGGAATTAATACAGTTACAAAAAACACTAAAACACTAATTTGCTAGTGATTCCTTGGCAAGTTTAAAAGGCAATTCTTCATATTCATGCTAAGGAATGAAACATTTCTATTTAAAAAATCTCTTTGGGTTTAGTCAATGCCTTATAAATAGAAAAATTCAAATGAAATTCTTACCTTAAAACAATAAGTGTGAAATAGATATTTAATGAATAATATATATCAGAAAATGATATATATAAATATGTATGTGCAGGAATTAGAAGTCCAGTGAAAGTAAACACCATAAGAAAAGCAACAAATGATAGACAATTCCAGAATCTGCATTTTCAGAAAAAAAATGTAGTTAATTATAGTTAACTAATCTAACACATTTATCACAAGGCTTATCTATGTGAGGCATTGTGCTAGGTCTAGTCAAAAAAATAAAGATAGGGCACCTGGGTGGCTCAGTCAGTTGAACGTCCAATTTTGGTTCAAGTCATGATCTCATGGCTTGTGAGCTTGAGCCCTCTATTGGGCTCACTGCTGTCAGTGCAGAGCCCGATTCAGATTCTCCCTCCCCTCTGTCTGCGCCCCCTCAAAAATAAATGAAACATTAAAATAATAATAATAATAATAAGAAGAAGAAGAAGAAGAAGAAGAAAAAGAAGAAGAAAATAAAGGTAATTAATGCATTTACTTACACACTCAAGGGGCTTATAATATAACTGGGAAGAGAGGAGCACTCAGACAAGTAAATAAATAATTCTAAAGCAACTTTAATCAGTTTACACTACGGGTAAATTAGTGTCTTTCTTTTAGATTGATTTTGAAAACATGTTTTGGTTGTAGTTGTACTATTTGACAGAATTTATTTGGGCATTATGGTTCATGTAGCTTGAGAATACTGATTGTGAACTCCTTGTATCATTGGAAAGAGCTAAAATCATTTATCTTTAAAAGGAATAATAAACTGCCAGTCTGCTTTACACAATGATAGGATGAAGGCTTGTCCTAAAATCTAGCTAGTCCTTAGAAGATGTAAATTAATCCTTTATTCTAATGAGTGCCCTTTGTAGATTTTCCACTGGGGATTTGTGAGCATGTGTACATTCTATGAATTTTATGTATTCAACGTCACAATATTATATTCATAAAAAAATAAATTGAAAAGATTAGAAGGGTACATGAATACCATTTTATGAGATGAAGGTAGCTTGGTTTAACCATATGTTACCCTTTAAAGATAATGATTATTTTTTCTCCAGGACTCCTGATTGGCCAAAAAACAAATTCAGTATAAAAATTAAATCTTTCCCTGTTACATTAGTAAGAATTTTCAGGGGTGCCTGGGTGGCTCAGTCAGTTAAGCGTCTGACTTCAGCTCAGATCATGATCTCATGGTTTGTGAATTCAAGCCCCACACTGGGCTTTGCACTGATGGTGCAAAGCCGGCTTGGGATTTTCTCTCTCTCTCCCCCTCTCTCTCTGCCCCTTCTACTCTCTCTTTCTCTCTCAAAATAAATAAATAAACTTAAAAAAAATAAGAATTTTCAGTTTTGAACTATATTTAAGAACCACAAATACCTAGGCATTATTAGAGAAAAATTCAATATAAAACATCCTATATTAGGAAATGTTAAGTCAAAACATTCAAAATACTTTCTTTATGACTGAATTTAGGCTAATTACTCTAGGCTGTGACCAACATTCAAATCACCAAGGAGGAAGTCAAATTTTCACTCTTTGCAGATGACATGATACTTTACGTGGAAAACCCAAAAGACTCCATCAAGAAACTGCTAGAACTGATACCTGAATTCAGGAAAGTCACAGGATATAAAATTAACATACAGAAATCGGTTGCATTTCTATACACCAATTAATGAAACAGCAGAAAGAGAAATCAGGGATCAATCCCATTTACAATTGCACCAAAAGCCATAAAATACCTAGGAATAAATCCAACCAAAGAGGTAAAAAATCTATACACTGAAACTATAGAAAGCTTATGAAAGAAATTGAAGAAGACACAAAGAAATGGAAAAATATTCAATGCTCATGGATTGGAAGAACAAATATTGTTAAAATACCGATACTATCCAAAGCAACTTATGTATTCAAAGCAATCCCTATCAGAATAACACCAGCATTCTTCACAGAGCTAGAACAAACAATTCTAAAATTTGTATGGAACCAGAAAAGACCCCAGATAGCCAAAGTAATGTTGAAAAAGAAAGCCAAAGCTGGAGGCATCACAATTCTGGACTCAAGCTGTATTACAAAACTGTAATCATCAAGACAGTATGGCACTGGCTAAAAAACAGACACTCAGATCAATGGAACAGAATAGAGGACCCAGAAATAGACCCACAGATGTATTGCCAACTAATCTTTGACAAAGTTGGAAATAATATCCAATGGATAAAAGACAATCTCTTCAGCAAAAAGTGTTGTGAAAACTGGACAGCTCCATGCAGAAGAATGAACCTGGAGTACTTTCTTACACCAGACACAAAAATAAACTCAAAATGGATGAAAGACCTAAACATAGGACAAGAAGCCATCAAAATCTTAGAGGAGAAAGCAGATAAGAACCTTTTTGACCTTAGCTGCAGCAACTTCTTACTTGACATGTCTCTGGAGGCAAGGGAAACAAAAGCAAAAATGAACTATTGGAACCTCATCACGATAAAAAGCTTTTGCACAGTGAAGGAAACAATCAGCAAAACTAAGAGGCAACCAAGAGAATGAGAGAAGATATTTTCAAATGACATATCAGATAAAGGGTTAGTATCCAAAATCTATAAAGAACTTATCAAACTCAACACCCAAAAAGCCAAATAACCCAGTGAAGAAATGGGCATAAGATATGAATAGACACTTTTCCAAAGAAGACATCCAGATGGCTAACAGACACATGAAAAAATGCTCATCCTTCATCAGCAGACAAATAGAAATCAAAACCACGATGAGATACTACCTCACACCTGTCAGAATGGCTAAAATTAACTCAGGCAGCAACAGATGTTGGCAAGGATGCGGAGAAAGAGGACACCTTTATCCACCTATTCTACCACTGTTCAGGAATGCAAACTGGTGTAGCCACCCTGGAAAACAGTATGGAGATTCCTCAAAAATTAAAAGTAGAACTATCCAGCAAACCAACAATTGTACTACTAGGTATTTATCCAAAGGATATAAAAATGCTTATTCAAAGGGGCACATGCACCCCAATGTTTACAGCAGTACTATCAACAATAGTCAAATTGTAGAAAGAGCCCAAATGTCCATCTACTGATGAACGGACAAAGAAATAGTGGTATATATGTACAATGGAATATTACTCAGCCATCAAAAACAATGAAATCTTGCCATTTGCAACAATGTGGTTGGAACTAGAGTGTATAATGTTAAGTGAAAGAAGTCAGTCAGAGAAAGACAAATAAAAATATGATTTTATTCATATGGGGAATTTAAGGAACAAAATAGATGAACATAGGGGAAGAAAAGCAAAAATAAGATTAAAACAGAGAGAGAGACAAACCATTAAAGACTCTTAAGTACAGAGAACAAACTGAGGGTTGCTCTCAAGTGTTGGGTAGGGGAATGGGCTAAGTAGGTGATGGATATTAAGAAGGGCACTTGTTGGGATGAGCACTGGGTGTTATATGTAAGTGATGAATCACTAAATTCTACTCCTGAAACCATTATTACACTACATGTTAACTGGGATTTAATTTTGAAAATTAATTTAAAAAAGGTAAAAAAAAAAAAATTTTTAAAAAGATCTTACCTGTTACCAAAAGAGATGAGAAGTTATTAGGTGGTTTTAAACAAAAGAAATGATTTGGGTAAGAAGGAAGTGAGGTGGATGAAGATCAGTAAAAGGTCATAAGATTGACACAGTGTAGTGTCAGCATATTTGCAGAACTGTTCAAATCTGGGTCCTAGAGGCTGTAAGCTGAAAACATGGGAGATGATGATCCTCTTGGAGAGTCACAAGGCCCTGCAGCAGGTTGTTGTAGAATATAGGAGGATTTGCTATTGTCATCTTAGGTTTTTACTGTCTTGGAGAGTAGGACCTGACACATGTCATATCTTTGACAGTAAGATTCTTAACATTGAGATTATGATGTGCTCAATTATATGACCATGTACGTGGGTGGCTGAAGCAGGGGGGCTGAACAGGCTCATGGGAAGAGAGGAGGTCCAGGAACTGAAAGGTGGAATAGAAGGATCAACTGTGGGTATAAACTGAAATCACTGAGAATGGTGATGGGGTAATGGTGCTGGAGAGTCACAGTGAGAGGACGGTCAATATCTTCACGAAATGGAGAGTGTGATTCAGGGATCTAGACATAACTACAGTCAAGAGAGTGGCAGATAGTAAAATCTGATGGCATTCAAAAGAACCAGCTTCAAAACTGGGTTCTTCTCGGGAAGAATGAGAAAGTATGATCTAGAAATGACTTTAAGGTATAGAAAGATCACCAGCCTCAACTCTAGGCTCAGTAGTACCCAGGATACGGGTGAGAAAAACAACTTCTAAAGAAAGCAAGGGAGTAAATGCCTTCAGGGGAGATCCAGCATTTAGTTAGAGCAAAAAGGTGAAGGGAGACTTCAGAATCACTTCCCAAAATCAGATTTAAAACATGTAACATTTTTATTTCTTCCTACAATAATTAATTGTGGCCCAAGTAATTCTGCCTAGGTGTTGGTACAATTGGCTTCCTTTGTAATTGACATGAAATTTTAATAAAGAGTTCCAAAATTCTATTAAGATTCTATACTTTCAAACTTCTGACTTCTGAGTTTATTATATCTTCTATAACATTCTGCAAAACTCCAAAAATCATTGATTACGTTCAGGGCCTCTGTTACTCTATGTTGTCATTGTGCGAGTTAAGTCAAGTTCTCAGCCTGTGTGTTGTATCATTACAGAAAGCACCCTTCTAGCAGGCTGGCACAAATTCCACTCTCCCCTAAGCTGGATGCCCTTGAGCAGGGCACAATTTGTAAATTTGTACATATGGCCACATTTTCTTTTATAACACTGCCAATCCTCTTCAAATGCCCTAGCTTTATCTTTTAATTTGCTTTGCATGCCATCTCTTCATTGTCCTTAAAATATTGGTCTTCTAGCAGCAGCGCCAGGCTGAGCCATATTGGAGCTTGAAGCAGAAGGAACTATCAGTAGTCTTGTTCTAATATTTCTTTAAAATGTTTACATTTTCACCAGGGTTTTTTTGCATTAATTTCTTTTTTTTTTTCTCAAAAATAATGCATTAAAATTTAATTAAAAATTTTAAAAAATGTTTATTTATTTTTGAGAAAGAGAGACAGATTGTGAGCAGGGGAGGGGCAGAGAGAGAGGGGAACACAGAATCTGAAGCAGGCTCCAGGCTCTGAGCTGTCAGCACAGATCAGACGCAGGGCTCAGACCCATGAACTTTGAGATCATGACTTGAGCCGAAGAAAGACGCTTAACTGACTGAGCTACCCAGGCGCCCCCAAAAAGTATTGCATTAAAAGATTATTTATCTTGATTACTGAGTCTTTTGGCACCTTCTTAAATTTTGTGCTTCTGATGAGTGTCTCGCTTGCCTTACCTTAGTCCTCGCCTTGTCTAGTGGGATTATACTGGGAATTACCGAGTAGATGGTCAGAGACTTGGGGGAATTAGGGGGAAAATAGAGCCAACATGAACTCAGGTAAGGTTACAAATTTTGCCTAAAATTAGAGGATTAGAAGACACAAGCAATAGAGTTTCTAGGAAAGGTTTTTATTGAGTAGTTTTCAAGTCAATATCTTACTTTGATAGATATGTAGATATAGATATAGCTATTATTACAATATTATAGCGGCCAATGCATGAAAAAATATGAAAATACGCTAGCTACTCACTCTAGAAGAAGTTCTTCAACTCCTGGTTTAAAACTGGTAGAATTTAAAAAAAGTCCCATAATGGCCAGGGTAAATATTCCAGACATTCCAACTAGTTCACCTATTTTAAAAAGAAATAAATATAAAGTATTAATTTAAGATCAACAGTGGTACAAATTTTGCTCAAGATGAAAATATCAGATATCTTGATAGTATAGTAACTTTATAGAGAGGCTACCCTACTTGGTTTCAACTGGATTATATTGCAGGTTATTACCACCACCTATTGTCCTTCTTCCTCCTCAGATTCACACCCAACTGTATTGTGGCGTCTAACATTCTTGCACAGTTTTGGCTTCAGATCATTGCCAACAATTTGAAGCTCATAAAACTCTTTTACTGTGTTCTCGTGCAGCCAAAGCACCCTCTACAGGAGTTATGTTTTTAGAGGGGCTCTGGAGGGATAAAATGGAAGTGAGCAAATGAGTTCTTTGGACTAGCCCACTTCATATGCTTTCTTTCTTGGGAGACAGTAGGAGATAGAAATGGTTTGACTTTGTGGCAGGACTAAGGGAGTCAAACTGGTAGAAACCCAATAAGGATATACTTCCCCAGTTTAATTTTGTTTGGGTGCATTTACTGTGTGAGAATGAAAAGCATGAAAAACTGGAATATTCTTAAAAGTAGCTGTAGTAGAGTTATATTCCCCCTTGCAATATGAAAGTAGCATATTATCAATGTAAAAAATCCCAATAATATGGTACAGTATAGAGATTATATATATATGTGTGCACGTGTGTATATATATACATATATATATATATATATATATATATATATATAAATTTTTTAATTTTTATTTTTTAAAAGAGGACCCATAATTCAACGACCCAGGCTTCAGGTCCAGATCATCCCCAACTTATGCAAGTTTGACTTATAATTTTTTGACTTTACAATGGTGTGAAAGCAGTATGCATCCAGTAGAAATGGCACTTCAAATTTTGAATATTGATTTTTTTTTCTCAGTCTAGCAATATGCGGGAACATAACCTCTTGTGATGCCGGGCAGTGGCAGTGAGCTGCAGCTCCCAATCAGCCAGGCGATCATGAGGGTGAACAACCAACACACTTACAACCATTCTGGTTTTCTCTTTGAGTCAGCACTCAATAAATTACATGAGGTCTACTTTATCATAAAATAGACTTTGTATGAGATGATTTGCCCAACTGTAGACTAATGTAAATGTTCTGAGCAGGTTTAAGGTAGACTGGGCTAAGCTATGATGTTCAGTAGGTTAGATATACTAAATGCATTTTTGACTTACGAAATTTTCAACTTATGATGGGTTTATTAACACATAGGCCCACTCTAAGTCAAGCAGGATAGGTATAATTTAGCAAAAAATTTATTGGAATTTCTATAATGGAGAGGACTACATTTTCTCAGAAGAAATAATTTGATAAGCTAGTTGAGAATAGAGAATGAGACCCAAAAAGGAGCTTCAAGTATTAAAGGATACTTGCTGAATTACAATACTGGACACAAGTGGTAAAAATTAAGCAGGAAACATGGAAAAGTGAGATTAAAGGTAGCTATCAGGTTTTATAAAATCATGAATTACATAATGTAACTTCCCTTATGAGCTTCCTTGTCCCCATCTTCAGTAAAATTTACTAAGAACCAAAAACATCTATATATTTAAAAGGAGGTAGCAGAGATCATGAAGAGCTAACCTACAAAATTTTTCAGAAATCATGAGGAGATAGATCTTTGGGTGCTCAGAGGCTAAAGAACTGGGAATTTAAGATAATTGGATCAAGATCTTTGAGAGCAGGGGAGTGAGTTCCCAGTGAACACTCACCATGGCATACATCAAGCATACATGCACACAAAGTCACACAGTAAAAAAAGCTATAATGAGATTGTACAGTAATAGAGTTCTGTAACTAGTTTCTTTTTTCCACTTACTGTTTAGCAGACTCTGTTCTAGTTAATAAATAAAAATAAAAATTAAAATTAAAATTTGTTTTAATAGTAAAGAGTATTGTGGATATTCCACCTTTATCATATTGCCATTACTTGTCAATTACCAGGTGTATTTGGATCAGTTATTTTCCCTTCCATCTCTTTGGCGTACTTTACATTGCTTTGTTACAACAGTTGTATTTTAATTACTGGTGGCTTGTTAAATATTTAATACCTACCTAGTAGAGAAAGTTCTCCACTTTTTTTTTTTTAAACTATCTTGTCTATTCTCACATTTAGTATTTCCAGATGATATTTCAAATTGTTTTGTAAAATTTCAACCCCTCCCCTCAAATTTCTATTATTTAATTCGGACCGTAATACATTTTAATTTTATGAAATTGGTATCATTATCACACTACCGAGTCTTTCCCTTCCAGAGATGGAAAATTACAAGTTTTATATTCTTTAGTTTAGTCCTGGCTAGAAATGGTACCTTAAGCCAGGAACTAACACTTTGGTTAGTCAGTTTTGAATTATAAAAGAAGAGGAAAATGTGGACATAGGCACTTTGAGGAGATCAAGTCCTGGACTAGTCATTGTAATTTATTAGGTAACAGTGACACCTGGAAAATATTTATAGGGAATATCTTGAAGATACTAATAATATGAACATTAAGCCAGGTCGGAGTGAAAGTCCTTTTACATTAGATTTATATTTCCTCTGTACCTTGTTTTCAGGAAATTCTGTCCTAGAAGTTTTCTTTCTAAAATATTTATAGAGACATTTTAACTCTAAAAGTTTATAATTATTTTGGGGGGTATAACCCTTAACCTTGAGGCTATGCTCACTTACTAATTAATGTTAGAGAAAAATTATATTTTCTGGAATATATTTTTGTAGAAATTTAGGTATCCACAATTCAAGTAGTACGTGATGAATGTATCTGTACTGGCTGTTCCCTAGATGTCTATTAATTCATTAACTTGATTCTATAAACTCACTTGGTTATAATTGGCTTTAATCTCCTGATAAGTTAGGAAGCCTCAAGATCCTATATTCTACCTTTCCTTCCTCAGACATGAAAATAATGACTCTTGTTAGTCTAGCAATTCTAAAAAGATTTTCTCTGTTTCGGTTTATTCCAATTTTATATTTCTCAGTAAACTCTTATAATTTTCCATGTTTAGACTCAAACTTCTTAAGTTTATTCCTTTATATTTTATAACTTTTTGCCAATGTAACGAGTATCAAATTTTCATTATATTTTCTAACTAACTACTGCTGGCTTATAAGAACACGATTTTTTTTGTATATTTATCTTATATCAAGCTATTAAAAAGCCTTTTGGGCTTAGTTTACTAATTAATTCTTTTGAGTTTTCTATGTAATTTAAAATGTTGTCACTAATGAAATCATTTTCTCTTTTAAAATTATGGATAAATGTCTTTTTTGTTTTTTTTTTCTTATTGCATTAGCTAAAGCTTCCAGAGCTACTTTAAATCATCAATATGAGAATAGGCAACTGTTTTACTCCTAAATGTAAATGAAAGCGCACAGTATAAGTTGGTAACTAGATAACTAGGTATTAGAGTAAAACCTTGGATTGCGAATAACTTATTCTGTGAGTGTTCCACAAAATGAGCAAACATTTCTAAGAAATTTTAACTTGATAAACAAGTGATGTCTTGCCATACAAGTAGTATGCGACACCAAACACCATGTGTTCACAACTGGGCGAATGGTTCTTGAAATTCACTTTGATAAACAAAGTGCTGTGGATTATAAGCATGTTTCTGGAAAGAATTATGTTCACAAACCATTTTACTATATTTACTGCACATGCTAACTCCAAGTCCTTTGGAGGGCTGTTTTGAAGAGCAGGGTTGAATGAGATTCTGAGGCTGCATCAGAAAACAATAATATGATGAATGATTAATAACTACCATACTCCTGTGAGGAAGAAATGGTGGCAAAGGGATTAATAATATTGATAGATTTTCTAATATTTAGACTTACTTGATATGAAACTTCTATTTTGATTTCCTTTTTGATCTAAAAGCTGTCCAGAAAAGTATATTTAATTTCAGGCTGTTAGAATGACTATTTTTAAAGACGCTCCTTTTGTAATTAGTAAATTATAATTGCATTGTGATTGAACAATATTTGGGATTTTATTAAAATGCTCTTTGAGTCTAGTTCATTTCCGTAAATGGTCTACAGGTATATATGTAAAGGATATGTATTTGGTTTGGGGAGATAAGACTGTATATCTTATAAACCAAACACTTAAGTGTTTATTTATATCTTTTTATAGCCATAATTATTTTCTGTTCAATTGGTTATGAAATTATCTGGGAAAGGCATGATAAAGTATCTCATTGAAATTGTGATTTTGTCAAATTCTTTTGTCTTTTATAATGGCATTTACTTTATATATCTTGACACATTGATTTCTGTTGTATAGATACTAATATTTTTATCTCTTCTGATAGGTTATTTTAAAAAAACATTCCTCCAGATAAATTGAATGGTTTATTTTACCAACTTTGCCTGGTATGTATCTTCCCATATCTTTGTATTGAGTTTTTTTGTGTCATTTAATTTTAGGCATAGGCCCCAGACTTACAAATAAAAAAGATGAGGTACAGAATTGACAAGCTGAGACTTATGTGATTGACATCATCACCAAAAACAGTAGCCATCCACAATTGGATCAGTTTTGAACTCAGAATTCCAAACAAGAAACTTGCTAGAAAATAAGACCAAAGTTCAAATAGGATGTCAAAAACTGAAAGAAAGGGGAACAAACAGAAAATAGTTAATAGAGCTTACTTGATCTTAATTTTAAGTGATAATCTGGGTCAACTTTTCTTTTTGTTCCTATCTTTAAAACTAGCCATTGGGGTAGATGTATGGCATTTTCTTATTCCTACATTGAAAGAGTTTCTATTCAAACGCTGAGAGCCATACAAGTTGGCAAAATTCAGTCAGTTTCATTAAAGAGCTTCTTTCGATCCCCAGTAAGAAATATACATTTATTCAGTGCCAAACAGTGTAATAAATTTTGGAGATACAGTAATGAATAAGAAGTAGAAAGTCCCCAAACTCTTGGAACTTATATTCTATATCTAACATGATACACACAGGAAATACAGAAAAGGAATGCCTCTGGGTCCCAGCTTAGTGAATCTCCTGTATTGTTGTGGCTTGTCAAAGCAACTGATTGGTTCCTTATTGTTGAGTATTTCATTTGCTTCCAGTTTTTTTCCCTGATAAAATGCTGCATTGTATATTGTGTATATTTCTGCACATGGTTTTTTGTACTTCTCTGATTACTTCCTTAGGCTCCAGAAGTGGAATTTGCACTAAAGAATAGTTGCTCCTTTACTGATATTGTCATATTTTGCCAAATTTCTTTCCACAATCGTTATGACGTCCTTCCCAGGAAAACAGGAAGCCTAAGCCCTTGATGGCCTTGGTTGCTAAATCAGGCATGCCAGTGGGTGAGGAAATCCCCCCACTTTTACAGGGTGAGGAACAGAGGAATAGAATTTGAATCACAGATAAAAGCAGGTCCTGGGGTCAGGAAAGCAGAAGGGTCAACTGCAACAGAATAGATGGAGAGCAAGAACGAAATGAAAACAAAGAATGGCCAACAGAAAATAGAGCAACCACAACAAAAAGCGAGACTAAATTTGGGAATAAGTAAATCTTGAACTGTGTTCTGAGGTGGCAAAATGAAAAAGAAAAAAATCTTTTATGAGTCCCATTTATAAACGTCCACTGTGGGAGAGGACACTGCTCAGAGTGCTGAGACAATTTAGATTCCTTCTTACCTAGTCCTGTGCCCATGTTTCTAGGTCTGCTAACTGGAAAGATGTAGCATCTGTAGAGATAGTATGAACATGGGAGGGGAGTTTCAGGAGTGGCCTTCTAGGTCATACCTGTTCAAGGCATGGGGTTACCCATAATGGCAATCTGGGGAGTCTAGTACCTCCTGCAACTGAAACAAAGAATGGAGGTTGACTCTGGTTTCAGAAGGATGCAGGGAATGGGAGTTAGAAGACCCAATTTGAAGGTTGCTTTCTTTTTTGAGGTGCCTGGGTGATTTGGTCAGTTAAGTGTCCGACTTTTGATTTGGGCTCAGGTCATGATCTCATGGTTCAAGAGTTCGAGCCCCATGTCAGGTTCTGCGCTGACAGCTTGGATCCTGCTTGGGATTATTTGTTTCCCTCTCTCTCTGCCCCTCCCCCACTTGCACTCACAGGCATGCAGGTACATGCTCGCACTCTCTCTCAAAATAAAATAAATAAACAAAAAAGAAGAAAGTTGCTTTCTTCTTCTCTTTTTAATGTTTATTTCTGAGAGAGAGAAAGAGAGACAGACAGAGTGTGAGTGGGGGAGGAGAAGAGAGAGATGGAGACACAGAATCTGAAGCAGTCTCTAGGCTCTGAGCTGTCAGCACAGAGCCTGAAGCATGGCTTGAACTCAGGAACCTACCTGTGAGATCATGACCTGAGCTGAAGTCAGATGACTAACTGACTGAGCCACCCAAGCACCCCAGTTTCTTTTTTAAGAAAGGAAAATAGTTTCTAATCAGGAAAATATTTACTGAATGGAATTATTAGACTGGGAAAAACCTCAAAGCAAATCCAGTATTTCTTACAACTTTTTTAAACTCCTAACATGCAAATTGGAAAAGACAGACCTCTAAGTACAGTAACTCTTCTTAATTCTCTTTATGAAAAATGCTCTAACTTCAAAAGACAGAGCAACACTGTTTAAATAATTGCATGAGTTTTTAAAGGTAATAATTATTATCTGAGTTATCCAAAAATTATTAATTCACTATTGTGTCAATTGGTATAAATGAAATATCAGCAAATCTTGTCATACATCTTTTTTCTTAAAGGAAAGTTTTCTTTCAAAGCTGTTAAAAATTCAGAGAAACTCCTAAGGGCTGAGGGGATAAGTTCACTGTTCTCTTCCTCCTTCAGCAGAGTTTTTATTATTGTAGAGTGACTACTTATAGTATTTACTCCTGTGAAACCTAAACACAAAATTCTATTCCATTAATTATTATCAAAATTATGAAGCAAACTCTGTGAAAGCAGGGACTATTATGTTCATGGTTGAAGCACTAAGGCCTGGAATAGTAACTGTCACATAGTACATATCAATAAATAATTGTTGTATTAATGAATGAATGAATGGGTTAATGAATGAATTTCCATATCAGTACCCCCCTATATTCTTTTGACTTGCCAGTGAATATAAAAAATGTTCTTTCGATTAGACTGTAGATGTCAACTCTGATAAGGTTCTCTGACATTCTGTGGTTAATATTTACTATCTTAAATGGAGCTTAGTAAAATATTGGACCAAGTTTGGGCCTGGGCATGGATCCTTCCAACCAGCGCGTATGATGATACCTCTCTGCATTTTTCAGTTTCCCCCAAGAGTGGTCCTTGAGTTTTTAAGATGTTTCTGAACATAGACCTCTCTGTGTTGCTCACCCTGGTCTTCTTCAGGAAAGCCCTATCTGCAGGAGGTCTTATGGTAAAAACTCTCTGAGTGACATATTATATCACTTGCTTGTGTGGTCTGGATTTTGGAAGAGGTTGAATGTCTATGGTGGTTAGACTTTCTCACATACCACAGATGGAATATATGAAGCACTTAAAGAAGATGTACCTTCCTGTGCTAAATTGGGTTTCCAGGTTCACCACAGATGTTCCAAGTTGCCATGGCCTGGGTAAGCTAACTGGATATAGAGCAAGGCTAAAGGTGGGTTCTCCTGATGCCCAAATAGGGTAACTGTCCACCATGTGGACGAGCTCCCTTGAGGAAGACATGAGAGGGGTGATGATCCCTAGAATGTGTGTTCTTCAGAAAAAATAATCTTTAATTCTTAGTTTTAGGCATTGATTATAAAGATGTAAGGCAAAGATGGGTCAGAAGAGAGGTAAACAGGAACATTGGCTGCCCAACAGCGAGGTAGTTTCCAGGGACCATGAAAGCCACTACCTATAGCTAAAACGTCCTCTTCCTGAGTGATTAGAAAAGTAATTTGAGATATACTTAATTGCTGGGGAAAGGGGGTAGTAGAAGGATCTGGCTCCAATATAACATATTATTTGTCATCTTAAAGACCCCTTTGATGCACTAGAATGCAGTCTGGAAGCACCGCTTAAATGCTCTTTTTTCAGGATGATAGAAGGGTGAAATCAGATAATGCCACAGAAGGCCTTAGGGCACAAAAGACATCCAGTGAGTGGAATAGTATACGTCAAGAATTTTCTCCAGGAGCCTCTAATCATCACTTTTCCAAAATTGGTGCAAATAGCAGCACACTAAAAAAAGTAAATAACTTCTTTTTTTTTTTTTTAATTTTTTTTTTTCAACGTTTATTTTATTTTTGGGACAGAGAGAGACAGAGCATGAACGGGGGAGGGGCAGAGAGAGAGGGAGACACAGAATCGGAAACAGGCTCCAGGCTCTGAGCCATCAGCCCAGAGCCTGACACGGGGCTCGAACTCACGGTCCGCGAGATCGTGACCTGGCTGAAGTCGGACGCTTAACCGACTGCGCCACCCAGGCGCCCCAGTAAATAACTTCTTAATATTACTTTGAAAATATTTGACTTCATAAACATCCTTAAAGGGTCCTGTGGACACCCTCTCCCACCGCCCTGCCCAAGGTAGTGACTATCCTCTGAGAACCACTGTTGCAGGAAGAGGGTATGGGGTTTTGATCAGGGAGGGGCATATAAGATGGTTCTGGGATTGCTGGTGACACTATATTTCCTGTCCTGAGTGATAATTATACATCTATATATTTTATAATCATTCATCATAGTGTACATGTATCATTCATTATATATATAAAATACACAGACATATGATAAAGTAATCAACGATACTTAGGTTCAGGGTTTTCTGAATGTGGTAAATGAACTCATGAAGGCCTTGCAATCTCTCTGCTTAAAGCCCTGTTCTCAGGCCCTGAAGATGGCCATGTCACTCATACTTGCTCTTTAAGCTGACAGCTTTCCATGTTGCCCCAGTGAAGCCAATGGCAACGGCTGTATCCCTCTCACCACCAGCAGGTGCACTGCCTAGCTTGTCTTCCGAGTTCATCTTCAACTCATAGAAAACAACATCTCTCATGTTCTTGTTGTTGAGCATTTGGACTCAGCCTAGGTCTGTAGAATGCTTCCCCTATAAGCGTCCTCATGAAGTCTCAACCGAGTCTCACAATAAAACCACAACGAATATTAAATAAGAGATATGTGGTAGTGCTTTGTAAAGGGTAAATCATTATACTAATGCTCACGATTATATTTGTACAAGCATAAATTATGGTAAAAGATTACAATATCCATGTCAGCTTTTAGAAAATACAAGATTCCAATTTTAAGAAATTTAGGGAAAAAATAGGTCCTTACCTAATGAATTGTTCCCCTTTTGTAGGTTGCCATTAATATCCTCAATACTATTAAACATAATCAAAGACATTATAGAGGTCATCAGACTTTCTCCATTAATTAAATTGGTGAGGCTTCTAGAAAGACCTATGGAAAAGAAAATATTTTGTTTCACTAAAGAAAATCATCAATATTAAAGATTAAACTTTTATTAGCAAGTAGAAGTATATTCTTATCTATAGATTTATATCACATACTTTTCCCATATACTTAAATAGACTTTAGTCATATTTGAAAACTCCCTTCAAGGAAATTTAATTATATATCAACTTTAAGTTAAGTCTAGACTTCCATAATTAGGAACCAAATTTATTGTGGTTGAGTATGGTTTATTTAACTAAGATAATAAGCTAGAGCTGTTATTGCCTGTTTTAAAGCCCAGATGAAAACATGAAGTTCATTATTTTTTTAATTTGGTGATTTAGTCAATATAAATACACATTATATATTTAAGGCAAGATAAGGAACAATGACAGAGGGATAAAGGAAATTCATAAGCCAAGCTTTATAACATGGTGCCTAAGCAAAGTATTCATGCAATTGTCAAGATAATCTCACTATGATTAGAAATTCTCTGACTTTTCCATACATTCCTGTCAAAGGTTTTAGAGATTAAGCTCTATGAAATGGAAAGCACCCTCATATTATGTACTCCCATCCTAATTTCCCTCCGCTTGTGGCGATACTCTAAGTTTAGCGATCAATGATCATTTTTCTCTATTAAATATGCTGGTAGCGACAAAACTGTAACTTTGAGCATCTTTAATGACTTTCTAGATGTCTGTATGAAGGAAATGTTATTTCATGACCCAACCATTCTATGATCACAACCTAACACACTAAGTATGCTGTTGCAAGACAAGTCAAGTCAAGGCAGTGTGTTCTTGTGGAGGGGAAGTGCACTGATGGTCTAATTCTTCACCTCATTATGCATCCATGCCCTTTCCTGTAAAACTACAGTTTCTCTCCTCTAAGAGATCTAGTCTGTTCTGTTATGAGACTTGATGCAAGCAGAGGCTTGGGAAGGATTTTTGTTTCCTATCTCGGGTACCTCTGCCACCACCACTATAATGTCCCCTGGCTGTGCTACTGGAGGATTGTGAAAATATGTGGAAGAAAGGTGGATTTCTCCAAGGGTCCATCCTAGATCACTTAGCCCCTGGATGATCTTCCATCTGACTGTAGATTCATTAGTGAGCCCAGGCCGTATCATCGCAACTGCCAGACTCACGAAAAATAATAAATAACTGTTGTTTGAAGCCACTGTGTTTTTTCTTACTCAGTTGTTGAAACTCAGAGTTGTTCTTTACTGAGAAAAAACTAACTGGTACTGTTATATAATTATTCCAACTTGGAAAATAGAACTATAACAAATTGTAAATATGTGAAAATACACAACTGACATGGGGGCATAAGAGTCAACAGACCATCGAAAGCTCAAGATGGTGTGAAGTTACTCATGCACTCATAAGCATAGGCAGATTTTGTAGGTGTGCGGGAGTAAAAGAAAACAAATATAAAAATCTTGCTTTGTCAACTCAGGCAAAAATGTTGCCAAGAGAAAAGTACTTTATTTTTATTTTTTTAAAAACTACAAAGTGAGGAGAAAAACAATATTCCAAAAGTCACGGCAAGATGGCCAAAACGTATGAGCATAACTTTGGAAGATAACCCAATAATTTACATTCAGCAATGATAGGCCAGGCAATCACTGGATTACTAACTAGATTACAAGATTATAAAGTTGAAAGAAGTATGTGATGCTGTCAGGTAGCACAAAACTTCACTAAGTCCTGTGAGTGGAAAAGGGGCGGGAACTGACAGAATCCCATAGAGGCAGGGCTGGGGGATAGATGCTGGGGCCTCCTCTCCTTTCTGTTTTTCTTTTTTAATTAAACCATTTTGTTTAATGTTTATTTATTCTTGAGAGAGAGACAGAAACAGAGCATGAGTGGGGGAGGGGGAGAAAAAGAGGGAGACACAGAATCCGAGGCAGGCTCCAGGCTCTGAACTGTCAGCACAGAGCCTGGCCAACTTTGAGATTACGACCTGAGCCGAAGTCTGACGCTTAACCGACTAAGCCACCCAGGCACCAAAACTCTTACCTCACAATCTTAATCTCTTTGATTTGAGAATTGGCATTCCTTTATTCATTTAGGTAGATTGATGTGTCTCCTCTATTCTATTTCTACTTCCCTCCAGTAGCTTCTCCCCCTATAATGGTTATAAAATGAGAAGTGTGTATGTGTGTGTGTGTGTGCGCGCGCACACTCACATGCATGACATATTAAAATTTTATTTCAAAACAAATGTTCTAGTTTGTGTTACTAAAAAGTGTGAGAAAACAAATTAGGTTATTGTTTTTCTTGAATTAGTCTCTTAGATTTGTGTGTGTGTGTGTGTGTGTGTGTGTGTGTGTGTGTGTGTGTGTGTTACATCAACTTGGTACTTTATTTATTTAAAAAATTTTTAATGTTTATTTATTTTTGAGAGAGAGAGACAGAGTGTGAGTGGGGGACGGGCAAAAAGGTAGATAAACAGTCTGAGATACAGGGTTCCAGGCTCTGAGCTGTCAGCACAGAGCCTGACATGGGGCTGGAACTTGGGAACAGCGAGATCATGACTGAGGCCACAGTCAGAGGATTAACCGGCTGAGCCACCCAGGCACCCTGACTTGGTACTTAATTTTAAATATAGATTTATTTCTCCTAAAATAGTACACTCTGAAAACACTGTAAGATTAGTGACTTTACTGTTTTTGACTGTCTGCATTTTTTGGTCTTAATGGTGATGACTCCAAATTTTTTTGTTTTTTGTTTTTTTACAGATGGCATTATCCTAATTAAAGTATTTTCAAAGGAAAAGCAGTATTTGACAATAGAAATGTCATCACAATGTATATGCAAATTGTTCACCCTCAGAACTTTTGGTTTAAGGTAGAAGCATGTATAAAGTCAAGGATTCCAAATAATCCTCTGTCTTATTCCACAAGGGGATGAAAGATTTTAAAAATATATATACTAGGTAAGCCCATCACTAGCATTTCATTGTGTTCTAGGCATCAGCAACCTGAATCTCTATGCTTAATTCCCAATGCCCAGAACCTCATTTCATATAGTGAGAAGCCACAGTGAGCAAAAGATCTTAACACTAGACACATTAAATGCAGAATATGGTATTTTAAATGTAGAAAAAGAGGAAAACATATACCTACCAAGGTCTCTTATAGCAGCTGCAGTCAGCATGGGATCTGAACTCATGAGGATAGTTGCAAATAATAACCATGGAGTGGTTTTCAAAAGTAATTTATTCACAGATGCCAGATACCAAAGAATTAATGTATAATTCATAAAAAAGCCAGGAATTGTAATTAAAATTATCTGCAAAGAAATTTTATGTGTAGAAAAATCAGATTGCCTCTTTATCCTATTTTGAAAAGCAGATTATCAGGATTATTAGAGATACAGAATCACACTGAATCCATCAAAAGGAAATTTTAAATTATCTTATTTAACAAATATGTGGGGGCGTCTGGGTGGCTCAGTCGGTTAAGCCGCCGACTTCGGCTCAGGTCACGATCTCGCGGTCCGTGAGTTCGAGCCCCGCGTCGGGCTCTGGGCTGATGGCTCAGAGCCTGGAGCCTGTTTCAGATTCTGTGCCTCCCTCTCTCTCTGACCTTCCCCCATTCATGCTCTGTCTCTCTCTCTCAAAAATGAATAAACGTTAAAAAAATTAAAAAACAAAACAAATATGTGCTTGCAAGTCTGGAAATAAGAGGCAAATATTGCAATGAGATTCTTAGGACCTATGACACAGCACTTGTAAGAAATAGCATATAATTAAAAGGGAACTTTTAAATTTCTTGATAAGGTCATTGAATATAAATATGTATGTGTAAAGGTATATGCATACACACCATATACACTCACACTCATATATACACATTTAACTATGCATAAAACTGAAACCTATCCTATTAACAGAGAGAAAAAGAACACAAGTTTACAAAGAAGTTACAAAAGAGGAAAAGGAGAAGAAAATAAAATAGAAAGAATGTAGAGAATTGGCAGAGGACTATAGAAAAGATGGGAAGAAAAATTCTATTATTCTAGAACTGGAACCTGGCCTTCTGCCTTCCCACCATTGCCTTCTACTTTCTTTTATTCTATCAGTGGCAGCTATGTAGTAAGATTTCATTGCCAGATGGTCTTGGAAAAATGTGACTGTGCCTGAAGCTACCTATAAGAATTCAGAACTGCACCTCTGTGTTCATTGTAACATTATTTACAATAATGTGAATTTACACTATTTACAATACTCATTTACAGTAATAAGACATGGAAGCAACCTAAGTGTCTATCTATAGATGAGTGGATAAAGAAAATGTATTATATATACAATGGAATATTACTTAACCATAAAATAGAAGGCAATCTTGCTATTTGGGACAGCATAGATGAAACTTGAAGGCATTATGCTACATGAGATGAGTCAGATAGAAAAAGACAATTGTCATATGACCTAACTTATATGTGGAATCTTAAAACAACAACAACAACAAAAAAAAAACCCTGAGCTCATTGATACAAAGAACAGATTGTCAATAGCCAGAAGTGAGGACTCAGGAGGTTGGGAAAGGGATGAAGGGGGTCAAAAGGTACAATCTTCCAACTGTAAAATAGATAAGTCATGGGATTCAATGTACAGCATGGTGACTGTAGTGAATAATACTGTACTGTATATTTAAAAGTTGTTAAGAGAGTAGATCTTAAAATTATGATAAAAAATTTTTATAATACTGTGGTGATGGATGTTAACTAGATTTATTTTGGTGATCATTTCAAAATTTTTTTTAATGTTTATTTATTTTTGAGAGACAGAGAGAGAGACAGAGCTCAAGAGGGGAAGGGCCAGAGAGAGAGGGAGACACAGAATCTGAAGCAGGCTCCAGGCTCTGAGCTGTCAGCACAGAGCCCGATGTGGGGCTTGAACTCAAGAACCGTGAGATCATGACCTAAGCCGAAGTCAGACACTTAACTGACTGAGCCACCCAGGCACCCCGGTGATCATTTCAAAATACAAGTATCAAATCATTATGTTGTATACCCGAAACTAATATAATGTGGTATGTCAATTATATCTCAACTAAAAAATTTTTAAAAATTATAAAAATTTTGTAACGATGTGGAAAAATGCTCTTACTACCAATATTAAATTAAAAAAAGCAATATATATGTATATGTATAGAAAGTGTAGCTTATTTTAATAGTTTTGCTTCTAATGTAATTTAGGTAATGGCCTTATATTTACAAAGCTGTTTTAATTACTTTGGAAGAAATGTATACCCTGCTTAAGATTTGGAGTATTTTTTCTTCAAGCTCTTTCCTTGATGGGGTTCAAATATCACATGATTAGGATAACACAATGGTTTGTGATTTAAAGTTATAGCTGTTTCTATGAGTATTCTCTGTTTTTGTTCATGTGAGTAAGGGAAGTTTTAGAAGGTGGGTATTTTAAAAAAGACTTATCAAAAATAATTAAAAAACTGGACCAAATGTTTTAAAAAAAATTTTTTTTAACGTTTTATTTATTTTTGAGACAGAGAGAGACAGAGCATGAACGGGGGAGGGGCAGAGAGAGGGGGAGACACAGAATGGAAGCAGGCTCCAGGCTCTGAGCCATCAGCCCAGAGCCCGACGCGGGGCTGGAACTCACGGACCGCGAGATCGTGACCTGAGCCAAAGTCGGACGCTCAACCGACTGAGCCACCCAGGCGCCCCCAAATGTTTTTATAATAGCTCTCTAATAGCATCTCAGAGTTAAAATTATAACTGGCATTAAGCCCTGCAAATCAGATTCTCAGAATTACTTTTTTTTCCTCTGAAATTTTTTTTTTTCCTGAGCCCTCAATATGCCGGTCAGTCGCTAAGATATGGTTTATTCACTAAAATATAAAGCTAAATTTACTTCTCCCACACTTCGTACTTTTTCCTTGTCTTCTTTGTTTTATAATTTAGAGCAAAATTTTAAAAATTCGGAGCATAGATAACATATAGTAGTTCATGAGTGAATGATATTATTGGAAAAGATTACTTCTTACCTGCCAAAATAACTTTTGGAGCATGTAAACATCCATGTCGAATGCAACGTTAAAGATAATTATTGGTGTAAATATATTAAAAAATAATTTTGGACTCATCCATTGTATGGCATCTGTGTATCTTTGCACCTAATAATATAAAAATACATCATTTCTCACTTATCCATCCTCCTATTAGCATACAACACATGCCAGACACCCCTCTCTCTAGCAAAAGAGAAAAAGATATATCACAATGTAATAGGTGCTAAAGTCTTAACTCTACTGCATTTTCATAATTTTCCATCAGATTATTACCAGTAACAGAGGAACGTTAATGCACATCTCCATGCCCATTTTATTTTTTAAATAGCAGCTATAGAAAGTACATTGATATGGGTACAAAAGAATGTGTAGGAGATTTTCAGGCATACAAGAGGAAGACAGGTTTCAGGTAGATGGATTATCATGCACGATGTGTACAAATGAATAAACAATCATATCGCATTTCAGAAACTACAAGTAATTAACCATGGCTTATATGGAAAATGTGCATGGAAGAATAGTAGGAATAAAAACTCAGAAGTTATGCTGTTAATGAAATGATTAATTAATGGTGTTTGTCATAAAATATTTAGTTGATAAATCCTCTTATGGGCATCCACTCAACATTTGTTTATTAAGGAAACACTGGTTACTTGCTGTGTGAGGTGATATCTTTGCCTTTGGGAGATGATTCTGCCTGGGTCTCTCGTGTTTCCCCATATCTTATGAGTGGAGGCATTGATTGCTTTTCTTCCAGATTATCTTTCAAAAATATTTGTATGGCTAACAGCTTTGGAAGAGAGAGCCAAGTGTCTCCTTCTAGAGAAAAGAATTGGTTTACTATACTGTACAGTGCAATAAAGATAGTGTCTCTCTCTAGGGCAAGAGGTGGGATGAGGTTACTGCCCATCACAAAATATTCAAGTTCTTTAAACTAAGGTTTCTTCTCTTATAATGCAATCCATTGTGTATGTGGGTTTCACTGGACCCTCTTGGCTTCTCCCTGTGGCTCCCGGGGCTCATGGAACAGGCACAAGAAGATGCTGATAGTCTGGTTTCTGCTATTACTGTCAGTACTAAAGTCCTTTGTCTCGGGCCCAGAAGTCCCTTGTCTTTTGCCAGGACCATGAAACTGTGACAGGCTAACTTATTACTTGCAGGCAGAGTAAAATCTTAGGCCCTTCACAGTTCTTGACTTATGTTCTCTTCTTCTAAAAGGTTACTGACAAATATAAAAGTTTATAGAAGTACTTAATATTGCATATAAGTCAAAATCGTACGGTTACATAACATGTTCATAGCAATAATGTGCTCATAACAAATGAAGTAAGAATACTTCTGGCTCTTATACAAATACATGTTTTCCATAATGTTTGTTAATATCACATCTCCTGTTTGTTTGTTCTCATTCATGTTCTGATTGACTAGAGCAGGTGATGGAAAATTATGGCCCTGGGCCAAATCCGACTCAATGCCTGTTTTTGTAAAGTCTTACTGGAGCACAGCCATGCCACTTCTTACATATTGTCTACGGTTACTTTCGAATTATAATGGCAGAGTTGAGTAATTGTGACAGAGCTTATATGGCCTGTATAATCTAAAATATTTACTAGATGGTCTTCTATAGAAAAGTTTGCTGCCAACCCCGAGGCTAGAGAACTATTTAATGTGTCAATAATGCATTCCACGTCCCTTATTGTAAGATAGTCTCTTTCCTCTACCTGATTCCAGTTCTCAACTTTTTGTAACACTGCAGCTGCCATGACTATATCTACAGTTTGCCTTCCTCCTTACTTCCAACTCCAGGTAAGTGGTCCAACATCTGTTTCTTGAAATCTTGTAAGCCATACACACTTAAAGACTAGCCTCTATTGTAATAGGAATCTTGTAAAATATTCCTAACTGAAGCAATAGATTGGTTCAATGTCAGAATTATCTTGCTACAAGAGACCTGTACTAGCAGCTTAATCTCTCTGGACTTCTTTTTCTCCTTCTTCCTCTTCTTCTTCTTTTTAAAAAAAATTTTTAATGTTTTTATTTATTTTTGAGAGAGAGAGAGACAGAGACAGAGACAGGGCATGAGCAGGGGAGGGGCAGAGAGAGAGGGAGACAGAATCGAAAGCAGGCTCCAGGCTCTGAGCTGTCAGCACAGAGCCCAACACAGAGCTCGAACCCACAAGCCACAAGATTTATGACCTGAGCCAAAGTCGGACACTTAACCAACTGAGCCACCCAGGCACCCCCTCTCTGCGCTTCTATCTTATGTACCAATTCTTGTCTAAACTTTTGAATTCTGCTTAAACTCTCATTAGCTGCTCACACTCTCAGTAGCTGTATGTGTACTCATTCTCTGAGCTGTCCACCCCCTTCCAGACAGTGGCTCTGTTTTGACTGTGTTTGGCTGGATCTCAGCTCTTCCATGCCTGGTTCCTTTTTTCACATATCTGATCTGATAGTATCCATATCACAAGCATCTATCAACTGGCAGAACAGTGAATTGGCAAGTATTTTTTACAAATTTCCTTAAAATTCCATCTTTGAATTTGTATGAATCTGAGGCATAACACAAAATATTTACTATACACACCTTGTCAGATGTAAAACTTAATATTTCAAAACTGCATCCAATTAAAAATAATATCACAGGGAGAGGAACTGGAAAGTCTTTTAAGTGCAGGTTCAAAAATGCTGCAGAAAAATACATTTTTACTGAAAGGCAATGAAATATGACACTTACAGAACTTTAATTTGATATACTTTCTTAATGCTGAGGACAATGAAATACTGTTCCACTTTTTACTTATTTAATTCCAGTAATTAAAACCCTCTCTCATACTTCAGCACTCTGAATCAGTGTAATTGCTAATCTGCTGGATTCTGTATTTACCTCTTGTATGAAATATCTCATTTCCTTAGAATCTTTAGTAAATATTGCTAGCAATCACTGGCTCTTGGGTTATTACTAAACACTTATAGGAATTTTTTTACATGTTATAAATCAGATATTAGTTTCTTCAGCAATCCTGCAGCAAGAGGTTAATAAATAATTAAAGTTTAATGAAATCCCCTGGATGATTTTCAAAATAACAATGAGGAACTAGGTATAATAATTTGCCCAATGAGAAAAACTAGCTTCCTATTACTGGTTATCTACTATGCATTAGGCAGCCTATAATGAATTTCTATCAAAGTACAATAAGGAATATCATCACATTTCCTTCAGTTTAATGTTTTCTTTTTTCCACTTTTTTGTAATATAATTTCTAATCAGTCAAAGAATGCAAAAAAAAAAAAAGAAATCTTTTTATTTCTATAGTATTCTTTTCTTCTCATAAGGGCTAGACATAATTTATCATTTGAACAAAACCTATGGGACACCCTACCAAATGCTTAAAAAGTAACTGACACATTCAGAAGACCCAAAAATTCTTTGTTCAAGTGAACAAAGCAGTACACGACTAGCTTTAATATGTGAATAGTTTATGATAAAGCAGATAACAAGAAAAATACACCAACCCTTGAGTTTTTGATTATCTGCTTCAATTCTTTCAATCATTTAAATCTAACCATGACCTACCAAGTAAAAAGACATGAATACTTTGAACCCAAAGAGGATGAAGACAATGAATCAGACTCTGCATGTCTCTTCTCAGGGACAGATTATCATTGGATTCATTTGGTTGGTAATCTTGGGTTAAAAGTATAAATTTAGGAACAAAATTATAATATTCTATTACTGCTACTGTCCTCAATTCTATATGGCAACATTTACAAGATATATCCATAGAACAAACTCAAATAAATCGTTACACCTACCTCCAACTGTGCAGATCAAAGACAGTATTAGAATGATTTCAGGGAGATCTTCAGAACTAGTCATAAATGTAATTCTGAGAAAACCCACCCATGTGCTGGAAACCGCTTTGGTAAGAAAAGTGATATTAGACACACTGGAATTCAAATCCATTTTGGTGTTTCTCACAAACCATCTGATTTCAGCTCTTATGACTTGGCAAAGCCTTCACAGGATCATAGGATTGTACAATTGGCCTTCTTGGTTTTTCTTAGGAAAAAAAAAGAGGAAGAAGAAGAAGAAAGAAGCTCAGATTTCTCCTTAATTATTTCTAGTGATTAAGAAATTTAAGAAAGGTCCACCAAATTTAAGAAAGCTTTCCCTTTCTATGATGCTTTCATTTTAAAGATGATAGAAAAGGTACAACTCCAAGTGATAGAGACTAGCCAGTGTCATCCTGTGTTCACTCCAAATGCAAAGCACTATTCAGCTGTTATTCACCCTGAATCTACCCAACTGACTAAAAGCGGTTTTCATCTAATCAGTCAGTGGGACTACCAAATGGTGCAGGTTACTTAGTTCTGGGGATGGACAACTGAGGGGTTTATCCTCAACTTATCTGAGCCTCTGGAAGCCTGTCCTGGCAGCTGTTCCAAAGTGGGAAGTGGGATGGGGTCAGAATATTCTGATCTCTGGAGAACTTAAGATGGCAGAGAAGTAGGGGGGACTCCAGGCTTTCCTTTTTTCTCAAACACAGCTGTATTGAGATCAGATCACTTTGAAAACCAAGGAAATAGATCTGCAGAGTGACAGAAGGATGTCCACAGTTGAGAGGGAGACAGCTTGGCAGGTGTGAGGTGCATGAAAGTGAATTGGGGGAGAGAAAAATGATGGTGCCTTGGAGGGGATGAAACCCTTTCTATGGAAAGACAAAAGGGAGAGAAAGAAAGAGGGGTTAAGAAAGTGCTGCACTGAGTTCATACAGAATGAAAACCTCTCTGGACCATGGACTGGGGGAGTGAGAAGTACTGACTGTCCCAGTTTTTGTTTTTGGTTTTTTTTTGGTTTTTTTTTTTTTTTTTTTTTTTTTGCAAACAATGTTTGGAGCTCAAACTTTAAGATTTTGGAGTTGTGCAACTTTCTCCGGACTGGAGCTGTGGCTCTCACTCCTGGGGAGGAGGGAGCTGGCCCCGGGGTGCATACTGTGGTGCAGTGATCATGGGGCACACTGGGAATACTTTTGGAAGAGGATTTATTGCCCCCTAAGGACAAAAGGCCCTGCAGGTGCCAGCAAAAGGCCTTTCATCGCTGGGGGACAGAGGTGCACCCAGAGGGAATATAGCCTTTGCTGCTTTTAGTGGTGTTACACCATAGACGCCATACACTCCAGGCGTGGGACTGTTTCTCAGGGACAGAGGATTTCACTTAGTGTGGAGAGGCTCTACTCTGGAGGAGAGGAGCAGATCCACGTGGTACAAGGTCCTTTAGGACCTTGGGTTTTGAATCCCAGCCACGCACCAAAGGTAAAACTCAGGAGAGCTGTGGTGCAGGGCGAGTTGACTGTCCTGGTTATTCTGTGAAGCTGCCTGAACGGTGGGTGTGTGAGCTTCCTGGTCTGGGGCTGAGATTGGGGTGGCACCATTCCTCCCCCAACACCAACACAATGGGACTTCAGAGAGCAACAGCAGTGTCCAGTGGAGGCAGGACCGCTCGCACCAAACCCTGCCCTACGTTCCTGGCAACTGCTTATTTACTGGGGCAAGACTGACTCTAAGCCAAAGCAGTGGACCTCTCCTCCAGAAGACCAGCACAGCCAACATCCCCAATGCACCAAGTGCACTGGAAATCCAGGGCATCAAAATGACACCTACAGCCTTTTTTTCTTTGTTTCTTTCTTCTTCTTTTTTCTTTTGGAATCAGGCTCATAGTTCCTTTCTGTTTGTTTTGTTTTGTTTTGTTTCGTTTCCTTTTCTCTTTTTTTGGATCAGGCTTTTTTTTTTCTTTTCTTTTTCCTTATTTTTTTCTTTTCTTATTTTTTCCCTCTTTTCTTTTTCTTTGGAAACAGCCTTATAGTCTTTTTATTCTCTGTTTGGTTTTTGTTTCCTTTTCTTTACTGTCTTTTTTTTTTTTGGATCAGGTTCCCCTCCCCCCACCTTTTCCAGGGTTACTTCAACAAACAAATCAAAGCACACCTAATTAAAGGTCCAAACACACAACCATTTCAAGCAAGGAGGAGTTCTGCAGAAGACTGACAAGAGGGAAAAAACAGCCAAAACACAATAGCACAATGCACACAGCATACACCAGAAACACTTCCTGAAGTGTCAGGCCTTGGACAGCGTATAAGCCCTTTTTAATATAGCAGTATTCTCAGGTGTAGGACACAATGAGCTTTTAAAACATGGAAAAGACAGAAACTTAGCCAGAATGATAAGACAGAAGAATTCTCCCCAAAAGAAAGGTCAAGCAGTGGGGTGCCTGTGTGACTCAGCCAGTTGGGTGTCTGACTCTTGATTTTGGCTCAGGTCATGATCTCATGGTTTATGACTTGGAGCCCTGCATTGGGATCTACCCTGATGACAGCATAGAGCCTTCTTGGGATTATCTGTCTCCTTCTCTCTCTGCTCCTCCCCTACTAGTGTTCACTCTCTCTCTCTGTCTCTCTCTCTCTCTGCAAAAAGTAAAAATAAAAAAGAAAGAAAGGTCAAGAAGAAATCACAGACAGGGACTTGATCAAAACAGATATAAGCAATTTATCTGAAAATAATTTAGAACAACAGTCATAAGACTACTAGCTGGATTTGAAAAAAGCATAGAAGACACCAGAGAAACACTTACTGCAGAGATCAAAGACTTACAAACTCATCAAGATGAAATAAAAAATACTATTACTGAGATGCAAAACAAACTGGATACGGGGCAACAAGGATTGAAAAAGCAGAGGAGAGAATAGGTAAAAGAGAAGATAAAATTATGGAAAATATTAAGCTGAAAAAAAAGAGGGAAAGGAAATTATTATATCAGAGAACTAAGTGATTCCATGAAATAAAACAATATCTGTATCATAGGAGTCCTAGAAGAAGAAGAACAAGAAAAAGGAGCAAAAGGTTTATTTGAAACAATTATAGCTGAGAACTTCCCTAATCTGGGGAAGGAAACAGACATACAAGTCCAAGAAGCACAGAGAACTCTCCCCAAAATCAACAAAAACAGCTCAATACCATAACATATCATAGTGAAACTTGCAAAATACAAAGATAAAGAGAATTCTGAAAGCTGCTAGCGACAAAAGGTTCTTAACCTTACAAGGGTAGACACATAAGGTTAGCAGCAAACCTGTCCACTGAAACTTGGCAGACCAGAGAGGAGTGGCAGGAAATTTTCAATGTGATGAATGGGAAAAATATGCAGCCAAAAATTCTTTATCTGGCAATGCAGTCATTCAGAATAGAAGGAGAAATAAAGAGTTTCCCAGACAAACAAAAACTGGAGGAGTTCATGACCACTAAACCACTAAAATAAGAAATTTTCTGGGAGACTCTCTGAGTGTAAAGGAAAAAAAAAAACCCAAAAAACAAAGACCAAGGCAACAAAAACTACAAAGGATCAGACAACATCACCAGAAACATCAACTCTACAGGTAACACAATGGCAATAAATTCATATTGTTCAATAACCACTCTGAATGTAAATGAATTAAATGCTCCAATCAAAAGACATAGGGTATCAGAGTGGATAAAAAAACAAGATCTATTTATGTTCTGTCTACAAGAGACTCATTTTAGACCTAAAGACAACTGTAGGTTGAAAATGAGGGGATGGAGGGCAAACTATCATGCTCATGGAGGTCAAAAGAAAGCTGGAGTAGCCATATGCATATCAGACAAACTAGATTTTAAAAGAAAGACTTTAATAAGAGATGAGGAAGGGCGTTATGTCATAATTAGAGAGCCTATCTATTAAAAAGATCTAACAATTGTAAATATTTATGGCCGTAACTTGAAGAACCCAAATATATGAATCAATTAATTAATAACAAACATAAAGAAACTCAGTGATAATAATACCATAATAGTAAGAGACTTTATTTTACTTTTTTAAAAAGTTTATTGATTTATTTTGAGAGAGAGAAAGAGCACAAGCAGGGGCAGGGAGAGAGGGAAACAGAGAGAAGCAGGCTCTGCACTGTCAGCTCGGAGCCCAACACCAGGCTCAAAGTCATAAACTGTGAGATCATGATCTGAGCTGAAACCACGAATTGGACACAACTGACTGAGCCACCAGGTGCCTCTGGTAGGAGATTTAAATGCTCCACTTACAGCAATGGAAAGATCATGTAAGCAGAAAGTCAACAAGGAAACAATGGCTTTGAATGACACACTGGACCAGATGGACTTAACATATCTATTCAGAACATTTCATCCTAAAGCAGTGGAATACACATTCTTCTCGAGTACACATGGAACATTCTCCAGAATAGATCACATACCGGTTCACAAATCATCCCCAAACAAGTACAAAAAAATCACGATCATACCATGTATATTTTCAGATCACAATGCTATGAAACTTGAAATGAACCAGGAGAAAAAATGTGGAAAACCCTCCAATACATGGAGATTAAAGAACATCCTACTAAAGAATGAATAGGTTAACCAGGAAACTATAGGAGAAATTTAAAAATACATGGAAGCAAATGAAAATGAAAACACGACAGTCTGAACCCTTTGGGAGGTAGAAAAGCAGTCCTGAGAGGAAAATACATTGCAATTCAGGCCTATCTCAAGAGCAAGAAAGATAGAAAGGTCCCAAATACACAACCTAATCTTATACCTAAAGGAGCTAGAAAATGAACAGCAAATAAAGTCCAAAACCAGCAGAAGGGAAATAATAAAGATTAGAGCAGAAATAAATGATATAGAATAATAATTAAAAAAAACAGTAGAACAGATCAATGAAACTAAGAACTGTTTCTTGAAAGAATAAACAAAATTGATAACCCCCTAGCCAGACTTCTCAAAAAAAAAAAAAAAAAAAAAAAAAAGAGAGAGAGAGAGGACTCAAATCGATAAAATCACGAATGAAAGAGGAGAAATCACAACCAACACCACAGAAATACAATTATAACAGAATATTGTAAAACCTTGGTTTGCGAGCAGAATTCATTCTGGAAACATGTTTGTAATCCAAAGCACTTGTATATCAAAGCGAATTTCCCCATAATAAATTATGGAAACTCAGATTTCATTCCACAATCCAAAAATATTCATATAAAAATGATTAAAATACTGTAATACAAAATAATAAAAAAATAAAAATAGAAAGACAAATAAATTAACATGCACTTACCTTTGAAAACCTTCGTGGCTGGTGTGAGAGACAAGAGAGAGGAGGGATGGTGTGTAGGATGACTTTCACTATCACTAAAGGAATCACTGCTATCTATTGGCTCAATGGAATCTTTTTCTTTTTGTGCAACTTTAACAAGAAACCTATCCAATAACACTTGCTTTTGCCTTCTTTTAACAATTTCGTGAAAATATGACTGCATTGTTGTTAAACAGATTCATTGCTCACACTGCTACAGCCTTATTTGGGTGATGCTTTTCTCCAAAATTTTGCACTGTCTCCCATATTTTATATATCTTCCTAATCTCATTTGAAGTGAGGGGATTCCTCTGCCTTTTTCTCCTTCTCCTCTGTAGGCAAGATGCAGACGTAGACTTCTTATAAAATCTTGCAATTATGGCCACTTGCATACCTCATTCATACTTCTCAACAATTCCCTCAACTTCCACTGTAATCATCTCCTTCTTCTTACTGACTTTCTTGTCAACATTTTTCTGCATGGGGGCCATTGTATATGCTCGCACAAATGTTGACTACAGTACAGTATTAACAAATTCTTGTTATATACTGTATTTAATGTAGTTGGCAATAAGGCAGCAGACAAAAAGGTATATATCTGCGGGCAACCTGACCTAAAATGAGGCAAAGCATTCCTAAGCTTAACTTGTATGGAAAAGCAAAGGACTGTCCATAGGTGCTTTGAAGTAACAAAAAATACACCAGTGCCAGTTGTGGGAACCTTCCAATATTCTGAAAAAACACTGACTGCTGCCAAACACCACGGCCTGATACCAAGCCTCTGAGCATAGGAGACGATCTACAATCCCACAGAGAAAGAGAGAAAAGAAACATTGGTTCAGCTGTTATCGTGTGATGTTCAGCATCACATACTATTTATATTGCAAGACATCGCTTTTTTAACAAGTTAAAATTTATTAGAAATATTTGCTGATCTTGTGGAACACTCACAGAACAAGTTACTTGCAATCCAAGGTTTTACTGTACTATGAAAAATTATATGCCAACAAACTGGATAATCTGCAAGAAATGGACAAATTCCTAGAAACTCACATACTACCAAAACTGAAACAGGAAGAAATAGAAAATTTGAACAGACCCATAACCAACAAAGAAATTGAATCAGTTATCAAAAAATCTCCCAACAAATAAGAGCCCTGGGCCAGATGGTTTCCATGGGGGAATTCTACCAGACACTTAAAGAAGAATTAATACCTATTCTTCTCAAACTGTTCCAAAAGGTAGAAATGTAAGGAAAGCTTCCAAACACGTTTTATGAAGCCAGCAATACCTAGATTTCAAAACCAGACAGAGACCCCACTAAAAAGAAGAATTACAGGTCACTATCCCTGATGAACCTGGATGCAAAAATTCTCAACAAGATACTAGCAAATCGAATTCAATAGTACACTAAAATAATTATTCACCATGATCAAGTGGGATTTATTCCTGGGCTGCAGGGCTTGTTCAGTATATACAAACCAATGAACATGATACACCACATTAATAAAAGAAAGGAGCATTTGACAAAATACAGCATCCTTTCTTTATAAAAACCTTAAAGAAAGTAGGGATAGAAGGAACATACCTCAACATCATAAAGGCCATATACGAAATACCCACAGCTAATCTCATCCTCAATGAGGAAAACCTGAGAGCTTTCCTACTAAGGTCAGGAGCACGACAGGGATGTTCACTCTCACCACTGTTGTTAAACATAGTACTAGAAGTCCTAGCCTCAGTGATCAGACAAAAAGAAATAAAACATCCAAATTAGCAATGGAGAAGTCAAACTTTCACTCTTCACAGATGACATGATACTATACTTGGAAAACCCAAAAGACTCCATCAAAAAATGGCTACAACTGATATGTGAATTTGGCAAAATCACAGGATATAAAATCAATGTACAGAAACCAATTGCATTTCTATACACCAACAATGAAGAATCAGAAAGAGAAATCAAGGAATCAATCTCATTTACAATTACACCAAAAACTGTAAGATATCAAGGAATAAACCTAACCAAAGAGGTAAAATATCTGTACACTGAAAACTATAGAACGTTCATGAAAGAAATTGAAGAGGACACACACACAAATGGAAAAACATTCCATGCTCATGGATTGGAAGAGCAAATATTGTTAAAATATCGATACTATCCAAAGCAATCTACATATTCAATACAATTCCTATCAAAATAACACCAGCATTCTTTACAGAGCTAGAGCAAACAATTCTAAAATTTGTATGGAAGCAGGAAAGACCCCAAATAGGCAAAGCAATCTTGAAAAAGAAAACCAAAGCTAGAGGCATCACAATTCCAGACTTCAAGCTCTTTTACAAAGCTGTAATCATCAAGACAGTATGATACTGGCACAAAAACAGACACTCAGATCAATGCAACAGAACTGAGAATGCAGAGATAGACCCACAATTATATAGCCAACTACTCTTTGACAAAACAGGATACAGTATCCAATGGAAAAAAGATAGTCTCTTTAGCAAATTGCATTGGGAAAACTGGACAGTGACATGCAGAAGAATGAACTGGGACCACTTTCATACAGCACACACAAAAATAAATTCAAAATAGATGAAAGACCTAAATGTGAGACAAAACACAATCAAAATCCTACAGAAGAAAACAGGCAGCAACCTCTTTGAGCTTAGCTGCAGCAACTTTTTACTAGACATGACTCTGGAGGCAAAGGAAATAAAAGCAAAAATAAACTATTGGGACCTCATCAAGATAAAAAGCTTCTGCACAGTGAAGGAAACAGTCAGCAAAACTAAAAGGCAACCAGCAGAATGGGAGAAGATATTTGCAAATGACATATCAGATAAAGGGTTAGTACCCAAAATCTATAAAGAACTTATCAAGCTCAACACCCAAAAATAAAAATCAAGTGAAACGTGTAGAAGATATGAATAGACATTTTTCAAAAGAAGACATCCAAATGGCTAACATACAGATGAAAACATGTTCAACATCACTCATCATCAGGGAAATACAAATCAAAACCACGAGATACCACCTCACACCAGTCTGAATGGATAAAATTAACAACACAGGAAACAAAGATGTTGGCAAGGATGTGGAGAAAGAGGAACCCTTTTGCATTGTTGGTGGAAATGCAAACTGGTGCAGCCACTCTGGAAAACAGTATGAAGTTTCCTCAAAAAGTTAAAAATAGAGCTACCCTACAACCCAGCAATTGCACTACTAGGTATTTATCCAAGGGATACAGGTATGCTATTTTGAAAAGACACATGCACCCCCATGTTTATAGCAGCACTATCAACCATAGCCAAAGTATGGAAAGAGCCCAAATGTCCATCGATGGATGAATGGATAAAGAAGGTGTGGTATATATGTGCAATGGAATATTACTTGGCAATCAAAGGGAATGAAATCTTGCCATTTGCAACTATGTGGATGGAACCAGAGGGTGTTATGCTAAGTGAAATAAGTCAGTCAGAGAAAGACAAATATCATATGACTTCACTCATATGTGGAATTTAAGAAACAAATGAGATGAACATGGGGGAAGGGAAGGAAAACTAAGATAAAAACAGAGAGGGAGGCAAACCATAAGAGACTCTTAAATACCGAGAAGCTGAGGTTTGCTAGGTGGGAGGTTGGCAGGGGGATGAGCTAACTGGGAGATGGGCATTGAGGGCACGTGTTGGGATGAGCACTGTGTGTTATATATAAAGGATGTATCACTGGATTCTACTCTTGAACCCAGTACTACACTGTGGGGAATAAGTTTAGGAATTCCCTGGGCCTACACTGATGGGTTAACAAGGCATAAAGAATTACAAAGCCACAGGATGCTCACACCCAAGTTTGGGTAAACAAGATTAGGTAAATAGGTATAGAAAGGGTGGGGCAAAGGCCCCAATATACCCAATATAGAACAAAGATATATGAGGTAAACAAGATTAGGTATTCAGGGTGGAAATCGTCCCCCAATTTAGTATTATAGCAGAAAGCTGCTTTCACCGGAAGGAAGGACCAGATTACATAAGCAGGTAAATAGGGCTATAGGCCGCTGCAGGGTGAAGTTGCCCAGAGAGGAGCTAATTAACAAAAGAATGGTGCCTTGTTGACCTTGAGGTTACATGCTCTATCTGTCTTATCCCCTAGTCTGGCTAAGATAAACAGATATGGCGCCTCACATCTGTTAACAACCATCTGCCCTGCGCCAGGATTTTGTTTTATATTGACCCAAACCCCTAACACCGAATATCTTCAAACCCCCTTTTCCTCACATCCATGAGTTAACGTTCACAGATTCATTGTCTCTTTGTGTATGTCCATCACCATGTTTGTAAGTAAGCCTTCTGATCCTAATAAAAATGGAGCAAGGACCTTTAACTGGGGCTCTTGTCTTCTTCCGGACATTAGCAATCTCTCGCATTTTATTCCTGTGTCCCGCTTTCTTGCTAAACAAGAAAGAACTCTAGATCCAGAGTCTTCACTACACTGTATGTTAACTAACTTGAGTTTAAATAAATAACTTTTAGGGGCGCCTGGGTAGCTCAGTCGGTTAAGAGTCCAACTTCAGTTCAGGTCATTATCTCACGGTCCCTGGGCTAGAGCCTCGCATCGGGCTCTGTGCTGACAGCTCAGAGCCTGGAGCTTGCTTCAGATTCTGTGTCTCCCTCTCTCTCTGCCCCTCCCCCACTCACAATCTGTCTCCCTCAGTCTCAAAAATAAATAAACATTAAAAAAATAACTTTTAAAAATAGAATATTCTGATCTCTTTTGTTGTTCTAGCAAGACAGAAATTAATAGACCATATAATATTCCATTATAGCCTTCTTTTATCTCATTTGGGAGTGATAAGCCAGGTTTCTCTTGCTTTTATATATTTATATAGCGACAAGTACGTAAGAAAAATGTTGAAACCAAAGGATTTAAAACAGGTAAGTTGTTACATGTTCTATCTCATTGTTACTTCATGGAAGAGGACCCATAAGGGCCATGATGTGTCTTGAAATGTGTGTTGTTTTGAAGAAATAGATAATAGCTACAGGTCTGCTAATCTCATCTGCTTCCCATGCTAAGGAAAGTTTTAGGTGGGCATCTTAAAGTTCATGCAGGGAATTCTTCCAATTCTATCCTGTAATAGAATTGCCCTTTTCTTATTTTTATGTTATGTTTATTATACGCCCTTTTCTGATTTTTATTATATCCCCTTTTATGATTCTAAAAACAATATTTGGGGGGGGGAACTAAATAAATGAATACATGCTTATCATGAATGCTTTTGAAATAAATATGGAAACAAACATTTCAGAAATCAGGAAAAACTCAACCACAGTCATGCGATCTAGTGATTCTTGTATGTTTTATTTACACAGTTGGGTTCATTCTTATTTATTACGCTGTTTTCCACTTGGTATTGTATCACTAGCATCAAAGAGCCTTGTAAACATCATTTTCAAAGGTTATATCGTATTAGCACCAATGTCAAAGTGCTGGCTGTAGTCAGACTGCCCGCAAGCAAAGGCCTGATGGGCTGCAGCTGGCAGGGTGAAAGACTCGGCAGCTTACTTCAATGCTGTTGGCCTCAGTTTTCCAATCCGTATAGGTCCCTAGTCTGTGTAACTACTCTCCGTATTTATTATTTTTATTTGACATCACCTGCAGAGTTATAATGATACCGGGGCTTGGATACTCTCCTCAGAGATTTCTATTTAAGTCAGTCTAAACTGCAGCCTGGGTTCTTCCATTTTAATATGTGGTGAAGGTTAGCAACCACTGTGATTCACCCAATTCAAAAGCAACATTTCTCAACTTTTTTTTCTCAAAGCCAGTTTCTTTTTAATATTCTTTTCTTTCATTTAAAGTTCTTTTTCCTTTTCATTTTTTATTATCAAAGTGTGTGCATATTATATATATATATATATATATATATATATATATATATAAATTTACATCAAGTTAGCATATAGTGCAATAATGATTTCAGGTGTAGAATCCAGTGATTCATCCCCTATGTATAACACCCAGTGTTCATCCCAACAAGTATCTTCCTTCATGCCCCTTGCCCATTTAGCCATCCCCCCACCCAGAACCTCTCCAGCAACCCTCAGTTTTTTCTCTATATTTAAAAGTCTCTTATGTTTTGTCCCCTTCCTTTTTATATATTATTTTTGCTTCTCTTCTTTTATGTCCATCTGTTTTGTATCTTAAATTTTACATATGAGTGAAGTCATATGATATTTGTCTTTCTCTAATTTTGCTTAGAATAACAGGCTCCAGTTCCATCCATGTTGTTGCAAATGGCAAGATTTATTCTTTTTGATTGCCAAGTGGCACTCCATTGTATATATACCACATCTTCTTTATCTATTCATCTGTCGATGGACATTTGGGCTCTTTCTGTAATTTGGCTATTGTTGATAGTGCTGCTATAAACATTGGTGTATGTGTCTCTTTGAATCAGCATTTTGGTATCCTTTGGATAAATACCTAGTAGTATAATTGCTGGGTCATAGGGTAGTTCTACTTTTAACCTTTTGAGGAATCTCCATACTGTTTTCCAGAGTCGCTGCACTAGTTTGCATTCTCACCAGCAGTGCAAGACTCTTCCCCTTTCTCTGCATCCTCACCAACATCTGTTTTTGCCTGAGTTGTTAATGTTAGCCATTCTGACTTGGGTGAGGTGGTTTCTCATGGTTTTGATTTGTATTTCCCTGATGATGAGTGATGTTGAGCATTTTTTCACGAGTCTGTTAGCCATCTGGATATCTTCTTTGGAAAAGTGTCTATTCATGTCTTTTGCCCATTTCTTCTCTGGATTATTTGTTTTTTGAGTGTTGAGTTTGATAAGGTCTTTATAGATTTTGGATACTAACCCTTTATCTGATATGTCATTTGCAAATATCTTTTCCCATTCTGATGGTTGCCTTTAGTTTGGCTGACTGTTTCCTTCACTGTGCAGAAGCTTTTTATCTTGATGAGGTCCCAATAGTTAATTTTTGCTTTTATATTCCTTGCCTTTGGAGACGTGTTGAGTAAGGAGTTGCTGTGGCCAAGGTCGAAGAGTTTTTCCCTGCTTTCTCCTCTAGGATTTTGATGGCTTCCTGACTCACATGTAGGTCTTTCATCCATTTTGAATTTATTTTTGTGTATGGTGTAAGAAAGTGGTCCAAGTTCATTCTTCTGCATGTCCAGTTTTCCCAGCACCACTTGCTGAAGAGAGTGTCTTTACTCCATTGGATAGTCTTTCCTGCTTTGTCAAAGATTGGTTGGCCATATGTTTGTGGGTCCATTTCTAGGTTCTCTATTCTGTTTCATTGGTCTGAGTGTCTGTTTTTGTGCCAGTACCATACTGTCTTCATGATTACAGCTTTGTAATATAGCTTGAAGTCCGGGATTGTGATGCCTCTAGCTTTGGTTTTCTGTTTCAGGATTGTTTTGGCTATTTGAGGTCTTTTCTGGTTCCATTCTTTTTGAGAATTTTTGCATCCATGTTTATCAGGAAAACTGGTCTGTAGTTCTCCTTTTTAGTGGGGTCTTTGTCTGGTTTTGGAATCAAGGTAATGCTAACCTTGTAGAATGAGTTTAGATGTTTTCTTTCCACTTTTTTTTTTTGGAACAGCTTCAAAAGAATAGGTGTTAAGTCTTCTTTAGATGTTTCATAGAATTCCCCTGGAAAGTCATCTGGCCCTAGACTTTTGTTTCTTGGGAAACTTTTGATTACTGATCCAATTTCTTTACTGGTTATGGGCCTGTTCAAATTTTCTGTTTCAGTTTTGGTAGTTTTTATGTTTCTAGGAATTTGTCCATTTTCTCCAGATTGCCCTTTTTATTGGCATATAATTGCTTATAATATTCTCTTATTATTGTTTGTATTTCTTCAGGGTTGATTGTGATCTCTGCTTTTTCATTCTTGATTCTAATTATTTGGGTCCTTTTCCTTTTTCTTTTTGATCAAACTGGCTAGGGGATTATCAATTTTATTAATTCTTTCAAAGAACCAGCTCTTAGCTTCATTGATCTGTTTTACTGTTTTTTTCATTTCAATAGCATTGATTTCTGCTCTAATCTTTATTATTTCCTGTCTTCTGTTGGTTTTGCATTTTATTTTCCTTTCTTTTTACAGCCTGTAAGGTTTAAGATTAGGTTGTGTATCTGAGACCTCTCATTTTCATTTCTTTTTTTTTTTTTTTTTTTTTTTTTAATTTTTTTTTTCAACGTTTATTTATTTTTGGGACAGAGAGAGACAGAGCATGAACGGGGGAGGGGCAGAGAGAGAGGGAGACACAGAATCGGAAACAGGCTCCAGGCTCTGAGCCATCAGCCCAGAGCCTGACGCGGGGCTCGAACTCACGGACCGCGAGATCGTGACCTGGCTGAAGTCGGACGCTTAACCGACTGCGCCACCCAGGCGCCCCTCATTTTCATTTCAATAGCATTGATTTCTGCTCTAATCTTTATTATTTCCTGTCTTCTGTTGGTTTTGCATTTTATTTTCCTTTCTTTTTACAGACTGTAAGGTTTAAGATTAGGTTGTGTATCTGAGACCTCTCTTCCTTCTGTAGGAAGGCTTGGATTGCTATATACTTCCCTCTTATGACCCCCTTTTCTGGATCCCAGAGTTTTTGGGCTGTGGTGTTATCATTTTCATTGGCTTCCACGTACTTCTTAATTTCCTCTTTAACTTCTTGGTTAACCCATTGATTCTTTAGTAGGATGTTCTTTAGTTTCCAAGTATTTGTTGTCTTTCCAATTTTTTTCCTTATGATTGATTTAGAATTTCATAGTGTTGTGGTATGAAAATATGCATGGTATGATCTTGATTTTTTTGTACTTGTTGAGGGCTGATTTGACCCAGTATGTGAACTATTCTAGACAAAATTCCATGTGCACTGGAGAAGAATGTATATTCCACTGCTTTAGGATGAAATGTTCTGAATATATCTGTTAATTCCATCTAGTCCAGTGAGTCATTCAAAGTCACTGTTTCCTTGTTGATTTTCTGTTTAGATCGTCTGTCCATTGATATAAGTGGGGTGTTGAAATCACCTACTATTATGATATTATTATTAATGAGTTTATGTTTGTGATTATTGATTTATATACTTGGGTTCCCCATGTTGGGGGCATAAGTGTTTAAAATTGTTAGATCTTTGTGGATAGGCTCCTTAAATATGCTATAATGCCCTTCATCATCTCTTGTTATAGCCCTTATTTTAAAATATAGATTGTCTGATATAGTATGGCTACTCAGGCTTTCTTTTGGCAACCATTAACATGACAGATGGTTCTCCATCCCCTAACTTTCAATCTGAAGGTGTCTTTCAGTCTAAAATGGGTCTCCTGTAAATAGCATATAGATGGATCTTGTTTTCTTATCCATTCTGTTACTCTGTGTCTTTTGATTGGAGAATTTAGTCCATTGATATTTAGACTGAGTACTGAAAGATATGAACTTATTGCCATTATGTTTCTGTATCCAAAAATAAGAAAAAAAATGAATAGTTGGACCAGCGAACAGAATGAGTTCCAGATGAAATTACATCCAGTTTCCCCTAGAAGTCAAACTATGAAGCACTTTATAATCCATACACTAACCAGGGGGAGAGACTTGTGGTCATCCTCTGGGGCTGGGTTGGCTCAGTTGGATGGGGCTTGGTGTAACAGCTCCATTCTTCACTAGGTGGTGCTGCTTAGCTTATTGGGGTGGATCAGTATGGCATGTGTACATGTATATGTGTATGTGCAGGACAGGTGAAAATGGCATCACCCAGCTTCCCATTCTGCAGCATCAGAACTCTGTGCTTTTGCCAACCAGCAATCAAGCATCCCTCCTTTGTCCCCAGCTTCTGTCCAGTCCCTGCTTCTACACTGTTCATGACCAAGACATCAGCCTGCCAAGTGGCACCTCCCTCCCAAATTTTATCTCACTTTATGTTATATCTCACATATGACAGCCCGGTGGCTTGAACCCACTCTGACCTCCAGGGGAGGGTCTCACCGAGCAATGGCTGGATGCTGGCCTGCCCCCCAAATGCTCATGCGACATCACTGCTGCAGAGACTCAGAGGCTGTGGCCGGGTTCCAGCCTGCCCCAGAAAAAATTTTCACGATTGTGTAGCAGTAACAGTTCTAGGACTATGGTAAATCATAACACACATCTGGTGCCAGGCTTCACTGCACCCTAGCGTCCTTGTTCCAACACTGCAAATGTGGCTGTAATCCAGGTTCTGCTGGGACCTTCTTTGCCTATGGGGAGGCTGCACGGCTTCTACCAAATGTCCTCCTGGCAGGGGAACTCTCTCTCCCTGTGTGGCTCTTGGACCCCTTGGACCTTGCTGTCTGCTTTTGGGGATTCACCTTTCCCATCACAGCACCACTACATATTGAACTACAGAGTTTCTGACTCTGTGCTCCCCTGTTTCTAGAGTCCTAATGGTATTGAAACCCTCTCCCTTCTCCTTTCTCCCTTTCTTGTTCAGTTTCTTGTGGGTGTTTCCACCCTTTGTCTTTCTCTGCAGATGTTTTTGGGATAGTGCTTTTCCTGTATTCTCCCCACTGTATCTATCTTCTCTCTGCAAACAAAAACAACTCCATACCCTCCAAGGCTTCTCTCTCCTACAGTTCACCTCTCTGCACCACGTACCAGCCAAGTTCTGTGACTCAAGTTATGCAGATTGTTGTGTTAGTCCTCAGATCAATTTTCTAGGTGTGAAAAATGGCTTGGTGCTGATCTAGCTGGATTTCAGGGATGAAAAAAGCAGAGAATTTCCATGCTATCCCACCATCTAGGCCTCCTCTCTCTTCTCTTTTTAATATTCTTGAGTCGGGTTTTGTGAGAAAGAATATCAATGCCCTTCAGGCAAAGACCACCAGAAACACATGTGGGATGGACAAATTGGGTTCATTATTGACAAATTGGGATAACATTCAGCCTGGGGAAATGTGGGGTGTTTCAACAAAAGGATGTTAAAATTACTGTGGATCTAGGCTGTGGTTGAGTAATTCTGGAGGCAAGTGAGAGTTTACTATGGATTGGGTGTTATATAGATTTGGTGTTGATTGGGTCAGAAAGCAAGGATAATTCCATGACTGGGTATCTTAACAAATCTTCTCTATGGGGAGGGCAGAATAGAATGAGGATAAAGCGGTCACAAGTAAAGAAGCAGCACTCATTTTAGCCAAGAGAGGGGATGTTTGGTATTCTATGGGTTGCCCAGTGACTTTTTGTTTCACTTTATTATGGTTTTGAATGACCTCATATCATGTTAATGTTCTGTGAGATTGTTTGCGTCCAACAGGCAAATAATATGGACTGGGTAAAAGCAACAGGCCAGCTTGTAATGACACTGAGTGACACTTAGCTTTGAAATCAGACTAGTTCCCTGATGTCAGAGACTTCTTTTTTGTTTGTCTATTTTTTGTTTTTCTTCAAAGAATTTCTAAATTCCCTAACATTACATTAACATGTCAAGAGCTGAAGTTTAGACCAGGGGATATTGATAACCATATAAGTGCTAGAGCAGAGCAAGGTTAGCCGTTCCTCTAAGACAAAGATTCTTAACCTTGGCTCCACATTGGAATCACTTAGAGAGTTTTATAAATACAGATGCAGGGGTCCCCGGCTGGCTCAGTTGGTAAGGCATGAGACTTTCGATCTCAGGGTTATAAATTTGAGTCCCACATTGGGTGTAGAGATTACTTAAGAATAAATTATCTAAAAAAAAAAAAATACAGATGCATGGGTGGCACCCCCAGAAGTTAATCTAATCGGTATGAGGTCTTGCCTAGGTATCAGCAACTTTAAAATCTTTCCAGTGATTCTGACGAGTGGCCATTGTTCAGAAGCACTGTCCTAGCAGAAGTCCGTGCCATTAGGGAACAACACTGTGATAGATGGATCATATTTGCTCTTAGTTAACATCAAACTATTTAGGAAATGTTATCAATGTCACCCACTAACTTGCCCACTGTTACTCCAGAACCAAACATCTTGGAGCAAACAAACTTCACCAAAAAAGGAAAAGTATTTTTCGCAACATAAACATTCTTACATGCTTGCAGAATTTAAAACAGTTAAGAAGTCTATTTTTCAAACTAAAAGTAGGGATACATGTTCCCATAAGCATTTTTCTCATTTTTAAAATTGTTTATTTGAAAACTTTAGTAAGCACTTACACATTTAACCTTAATCAATTCCTTTCAGGAAAGAATAAAATTACTCCAAATCTTAATTATCCTTGAAATTCAGGGATCGAGTTCAACATAATTTCACTATCTGGCTGTAAATATGTGGCGAATACTCAGTTGGGCTTTTTCAACCTATACTCCAAATTTTCCTAACAAACCTCTCACCGAAGGGGAGATCTCATTTTTTGTTAACACGTAAATGTTAATATGCCTGTAGTTTTTAATATTTTAAAAGACACCGGTAAAGAAGTAGCAGTGAGACTAGACAGATTTTGCATGTTATTAAAAGTCTTCTTCAGCTTAATGAAACCGACTTTTGACAGCTTTGGAGAAGTTTATGAGTCCGTGTCTCATCACGGAAGAAATACTGGTTTGTCTTGAAATTACCAGCTAGTCTCCTACATTAATTTTTCAACGGATTCGACAAAAACCTTTGTGTGTGGAGGTCATTAACGAAGGCTCTCTCAAAACTGGCCTGTAGCTTTGTCCTCAACAGTCAGCCTTAAGAGATTCCCTTTGTCATGGAAAAGTGTAAGTCAGACCCCCCTTCCCCGCCCTGAAAATGGGAAGTCTGTCTTCCTTCTTAGTCGCCCTTTCCAGGACTCGGCTGACAAGAGCATCCTGAAGAGGGCACTGTGGCATCCCAGTTATCTTCACAGCAGCCCTCTTACTCACGGACTCTGGCGGGGGGGGGAGGGGGGGGCGTTCTGTCGCCCTCCTAATGCCTCCCCACTCCCAGGGAGTCCTTCCTCTCTCTCTGCTCAGCTCCACGCACCCGAGGAGAGCGACCGCGGACGGCATCAGGGTGCTTTCTGCTCAGTGCCCCAGCAAGGCAAAGGGAACAAGCGCAAGCCAGGTAAATAGTCTGGAGGGATGATACGGGAGGAGTGATGGGCAATGGAGGATGATATGGGCAGGGGCCAAGGGGCAACCATTCCAACTGAGAGGCTTGTTGGCCTTGATTTCGCTGCCGCGGGAAAACGGGAAACATGGAAACTTGAGGAGGGAATGGCTGGCTGAAACCGGTAGCTGGAACACCAGCGGGAGCATTGGCTTCTCCCCTAAGGTAAGGCTGAGGCGGGAAACGCCAGAGGGAAAGGGCAGCTTCCTGAAAGGAAAATTAGGGGAAGCTCACCATGCCGAGCCTCAGGAAGAGTATCCCGGAGGGATAAATGAGAAGTGGAGACAACCTATATTCCGTTCACTCCAGAACAGCCACAATCAACCGCAACCTCGATGGCAGTTAACTTGTTCCAAGCCCCGCCCCTGGTCTGCACCCATTGGCTTCAAGGTCATAGCTCCTGACCTGATTGGCTGATGACCCGCACTAGCTGATGCTCCTCGGCACCATTTCCCCTGCACTACCAAGGCAAACTTTGAAGTTTTAAGGCCAAGTTTATTTTAAAATAATAATAAATAGATAAATAAAGGTGAAAAGGAACCCCAAGGATTTTATTGCTATATTAATGTAATGTTTTGGAACAATGGATTTCTGGCAAAGAGCTGATGGACACTGCTTTCCTAGAATTCTGGAAGAAGTGGGTTTCTTGGATAAAACAGGGTGGTAGAGATTTTGAAGTAAGAGGAGGCAGATTGATAGATTAGAGAGGGAGATACAGAATCTGAACAGGCTCCAGGCTCTGAGCTGTCAGTATAGAGACCGATGGGGGGGGTGGGGGTGGGGGCTCGAACTCACATCATGACCTGGGCCAAAGTCAGGCGTACTTAACCGACTGAACTACCCAGGTGCCGGCATTCCTACACTGTGAAGTCCCACTACCCCCCTCTCCTTAGTTCAAGATGACAGGATATCTCATTTTGCCTGTCTTTGAATGTCTATGTCTGCATGGATTCCTTATACATATGAAATTAGGTTTGATTTTCTCCTTAATCTGTCTCATGTCAATTTGATTTTTTTCCAGCTAGAAGGGCCTTGGAGGGCAGAGAGAATTCTTCTTCCTTGACAGTATTAAAACCTGTTTACTTCTAATTCTTGATGAATTGTGTTTGTTTAACACATGTGCCTTCAGAGTTATTTTGGTGCATTAGTAAATGCCACAAGAGTGGCCTAGCCTGTGTACTATAATCATTCAGTAGAAGCAAAGTCATGATCGCTTTTGACTGAGATAGTCAGTGAAGGTTCTCCAAAGGAGACAGAATTTGAGCCTTATTAAGACAGGCAGGAACTGGTTGAATGGATGAGTTTAGTGAAGAAATGTGGGTCTCTGGCAAAATAAAAATCACCTTATCTGCATTATTTGTATATACATGGGAGCCTTCAAGAATACAGAGATAAGTGATCTAGACAGTTATCAATAGTGTAGAATGTGATGTGGGGCCACTAATGAGTGGTCAAGAAAGAATTCTTGACACTTTTTGGTGCAAAAGCTGCTTTTATTATAGCCTGGGGACAGGACTCGTAGGCAGAAAGAGCTGCACTGAGGTTGGAGGAGTGACTGATTATGTACTTTTCTAGTTAGTGGGGGTTAGAGATGGCACAAGTCTCTAAGGAATTTGTGCACGTTAAAATCAAGGTCTCCAGGAGCTTGGAGGGCTAGCTATAGTTAAGGTAAGGTTGCTTTTGGGGCGCCTGGGTGGCGCAGTCGGTTGGGCGGCCGACTTCGGCTCAGGTCATGATCTCGCGGTCCGTGAGTTCGAGCCCCGCGTCGGGCTCTGTGCTGACAGCTCAGAGCCTGGAGCCTGTTTCAGATTCTGTGTCTCCCTCTCTCTGACCCTCCCCTGTTCATGCTCTGTCTCTCCCTGTCTCAAAAACAAATTTAAAAAAAAAAAAAAAAAGTTAAAGAAAAATTAAAAAAAAAAAAAGATAAGGTTGCTTTTATTGTTGTCTAGTAAAACATTAGTCATGAGACTCATCAAATGTGTATTAGTGGGTTATATGTTTGAAAGTTGATTGCTAATATATATCTTGAGGGGGGGCAGTGTTTATGGTTCTTAGAGGGAAGTAACACTAACAAGAGCAAAGCTGTAGCTTTAAAGAAGTCCTTGAGGGACCTGTAGGAGTATTGTAATCTGTATGCCTCAGGCTCAGGACTCCTGCCTGGAGACCTGGAGCTGCAGCAAAGCCCAACCTTTGTTCTTTTTCTCCTGTCAGTATGTATAACATAAAAGCAGTTATGTTAATCATTGTTGAAGGAGGTCATTGAGAGGATATGGCCACTGGTTGACCCTTAAGCTGGACCCAGGCTCCTCACTCCCTCCCCTGTCCTTGGAATATACATTCTGCCCGCTGTTCCCACAGTAGGAGCCATTTGTAAGGATGCAGCCTGAAGAGAGTAATGTGTGTTAAGAATACCTGAACAGTATGTGTAACAGAACCCAGGTGAGCCCTCTGTGTAAACTTTTAGGACTCTGGCAGGTGGGTACAGAGATCTGTGTATCTTGCAACTGCCTAAGAAAGCCTTGTAAGTAAGTTGTTTGCTTATTAAACCTGCTGCCTACGAATCTGGACTGGCTGCCTCTATTTTCAATCTCTCCTTGCTCTCCAAATACAGGGGCCCGTTTCAGAGTTCACTCTGGAAGCTCCCCAGTTTGCAGACCAGCAATTTTTCATGCAAGGAAATAATGAACTTTTTTTGTTTTGTTTTGTTGTTTAGAATTAGAGGTTGGCACAAACAAGGTAATGTCTTAGCAGATTTTGGTAGATAAACTAAGGTTACATATACATGGACTTTTGTGAAATACTATGATGTGTTTGGGACACTCTCCATAGTTTACTGTAGTGGGCAGTGGAATAATATCATTGGTCTTGATAGACAGGTAGAAGATTGTCTTTTTCTTGAGGAAGCTAAATAGCAAATACAATGGGGATAAGGATAGACCAGGAAGCTGAGGAATGTAGTTAAAAAAAAAAATCTCAAGAGATCAATGATTCTGGATTCCACGGATGTTCAATGGATGGCCATTAGAATGTATTAAAAAGTGAAATGGAAGAAAATCTTTAAAATATTTTTTTTGGTTAAGTTTTAGCAGGTACACATACACACACATGAACATATATTAGTTTCACAACTTTTAATTTTCACATATATATCAACCCGTGAAACTACAGCCCATAGAAAGATTCAGAGTATTTTCAACAACCTGGAATATTTCCTGTACTTCTTCCCAGTCAGTATCGCTTTCCCAGAATTACCTTTATTGGATTTGTATTACCCTTTAATATTTTGCCTATTCTTACATTTTCTATAAACATAGTATGTATTCTTTTGCCCCTGATTGCCTCCATTCATTATTATTTTGTGAGATTCATCCATGACATAGTTTTCTTCTTTCTGTTTTATTGCTGCATGGTATCTAATCTTATGAAGAGTACTATAATTTACTTATCTTTTTTAGAATTGATACCATTTGAATTGTTTTGAGTTTTGGCTGCCACAAATAAGGCTTCTATCACATTTTTGTGTATGTCTTTTGGTGGGCATATTAATTTATTTCTCTTGGGTGTATGTACCTAGGTATATACACCTTCGGTGTATATATCTAATATATATTAACTCCTAGGTATATACACCCAAGTCAAAGGGCATGCAAGATACAACTGTGGCAGATAACTGCCAAGATGATGGTGCCAATTTAAACTCTCACCCCTCTTTTTTTTTTAATGTTTATTTATTTATTTATTTATTTATTTATTTATTTATTTAAAGAGTGAGAGAGAGAGAGAGAGAGAGAAAGAGAGAGAGACTGAGCAGGAGAGGGATGGATGGGGGCACAGAGGATCCGAAGTGGGCTCTGCACTGACAGAAATGAGCCCAATGCTGGGTTTGAATTTACAAACCAAACTGTGACATCATGACCCAACCTGAAGTCAAGATGTTCAACCAACTGAACCATCCAAGCCCCTAAACTCTCACCAGTCTTGCCAACACTTGGGATTGACAATCTTCTAAAAAAAATGTTAGTTATTCTTTTGGATGTTTGGTATTATTGTATTTGTATATTTCATTTCCATTTAACTGATGAATGACAATGTTGAGCACTTATCTTTTCATGTGTTTTTTGACCACTTGAATGTTCTTGTTTATGAAGTGCCTGTTTAAGTCTCTTGCCTACTGTTAAAAGGTGAATTATGTGGGACTTCCATATCCCAAAGATAGAGTCTGTGTACTTTTTCCTATCCCTCCCAGTAAGTACAGCTAAAAGCCCTGGACATTATATATAAAACAAACATGAGAAAGAATCTTAAAGATGAAGGGAAGGAAGGCCAGATAGGGACCTTGAGACTTGAATAGCTGCACTGAGATGAGTTCCTTGGGTTTTCTTTTTGCCTCATTTTATCTCGGACTGGGTACTACAGAAGCTGGAAAAATGGAAATGCCAGTAAGTACAGATTTTTAAAAGACTTCAAAAAAAAAAAAAAAAAAAAAAAAAAAAAAAAAAAAAGCCTGTTCTTTCTAGCCATGTGGCCAGGAACGGATAATCTAACAAGACAGAAAATGTTTACCAATAACTGCTTTACTCCAGCCGAACTCCACAGGGAAACTTGAACCATCCCCTCCCTCACACACAAACAAATACACACACCAGCAAGAGCTGAGTGGAAAGTCTAGACCTGACCCATGCCAGACCTCACATGGTGCCAGAAACCTGCCCCCACTCCCATCCCTACAGAAGAGGGTAGCATCAGAAAAGGTCTAGTGGGAGCTAGGAATTGTATACCCACCTTGCAGTAAAGAGGTGCCTCGGGCCCCCATGACTCCATGGAGACCATATTGGAGCCTGGACTTCCACTCCCAACCAGTCAAATCAGGTACCCCTTGTCCTCCTTACTGGGGTGATGTCAGAGGAGGACAAATAGAAAGTTTGGACATTCATCACCATTCAGCTATAAAAAGGTTACTTCTCATGGTATAAGTGGAGGAACATCAAGAAGAAGGGTGCCATTACTACTTCTTAGCAATAAAGAGACAATTTTCCCTAGCTCTGTGTTAATGAAGACTGAATGTAGAACTTGAGCTTCCATTCTACCCTGCCAGTAACAAGATAGTATCCTCACTTTTGCTAGAGCAGTGTTAGCGAAGGCCTGCTAAAACATGGGATTTAAATATGGTCCAGTCTTATAATATTCACAATGTTCAGTTGTCAGTTAAAAATTATCCATTGTGACAAATCAAAACCACACTGAGCAACCACCTCATGCTGGTCAGAGTGGTTAAAATGAACAAATCAGGAGACTATAGATGCTGGAGAGGATGTGGAGAAACAAGAACCCTCTTGCACTGTTGGTGGGAATGCAAACTGGTGCAGCTGCCCTGGAAAACAGTGTGAAGGTGCCTCAAAAAGTTAAAAATAGAACTACCCTATGACCCAGCAATAGCACTGCTAGGAATTTACCCAAGGGATACAGGAGTGCTGATGCACAGGGGCACATGTACCCCAATGTTTGTAGCAGCACTTTCAACAATAGCCAAATTATGGAAAGAGCTTAAATGTCTATCAACTGACAAATGGATAAAGAAGATGTCATTTATGTACACAATGGAATACTACTTGGCAACAAGAAAGAATGAAATCTGGCCATTTGCAGCAACGTGGAAGGTATTATGCTAAGTAAAATAAGTCAGTCAGAGAAAGATACCATATGTTTTCACTCATATGTGGATCCTGAGAAACTAAACAGAAGACCATGGGGAGGGGAAGGGGAAAAAAAGTTACGGAGAGGAAGGGAGGCAAACTATAAAAGACTCTTGGATACTGAGAACAGACTGAGGGTTGATGGGGGTGGGGAAGAGGGGAAAGTAGGTGATGGGCAATGAGGAGAGGACCTGTTGGGATGAGCACTGGGTGTTGTATGGAAACCAATTTGACAATAAATTATATTTTTAAAAAAATCCATTGTGCTCCAAGACTCAAGATGGATTCAAACTTAGACAATAAACAGTTGCCAAATCCAACACGACACAAATTTTTAGTATTACCCGAATAGAATTTAACATAGCCATTATAAAAATACTTCAGTGAGTGGTTATAAGTACAATTAAGACTAATGAAAAAAATATGAACTCTGGGCAAAGAAATAAAAAGTTGCAGAAAAACAAAAAGGTGATATAAAGAAAAATTAAATGGGAATTTCAAAAATAAGATATAGCAAATGAAAAAAATTAAAAAGCAACAAATGGGCTCAATAGCAGAATGGAGAAGACAAGGGAAAGAGTCATTGAACTTGAGGAGAGAACAATAGAAATGACCAATTCTGAAAAACACAGAAAAAAATTCACTGAAAAAAAAAAAAGGAACACACCTTCAGGAACAAGTCAGACTAAAACAAAAGATCTAACTAACATTTGGGTCTTTAGAATTCCAGAAGGAGAGGATAAAGAGGGTGGTACAGAAAAAATATTCAAAGAAATAATGATTGAAAGTTTCCCAAATTTGGAAAAAGACACTCCTACAGGATCAAGAAGAAGAGTTAACTCCAAACAGGATAAATCCAAATAAATCCATGCCAAGACACAAGTTAAACTTCAGAAAGCTAAAGATGAAGAAAAAAGTCTTGAAAGCTGTTGTAGAGAAGTGATGTATTACTTATGGGGGGGGGGGGGGAAGACTAGTCAAATAATAGCAGAATTTTTATTATAAACCTTGGAGGCCAGAAAGAGGTTGCATATCATTTTCAAGTGCTAAAAAATAATGAACTTATGACTCCTATAGCTATCTCCAGGGGAAAATATTCTCCACAAATGAAAGAGAAATCAAGACTAGCAGATGAAGGAAAACCGACAATTTGTCACCCTAAATGACCCCTAAACGAATGACTACAGGAAGTTCTCTAAGCAGAAAAAATACAATAAAATAAGAAATCTTGGAACATCAGCAAGTAAGAAAGAATATGTAAGCAAACTTATGGGTAAATACAAAAGACTTTCTTTCTCCTTGAGAGTTTTATGAATTACATTTGATGATTGAAGCAAAACTGTGACACTGTCAAATGTGGATCTCAATGTATGTAGAGGCAATGGGTAAAAAAAAAAATACATCGTTAATAGAGGCGGATAAAGGAATGCAAAGAGAGGTAAGCTTTCTACACCTCACTAGAATTGGTAAAGTGTTGACACCTGTAAACAGTGATAAACTGTACACACACACGCACACACACACACACACATACACACACATAAACCCAAATACATCTCATGCATTACGTTATACATATATATATACATATATATAATGTAATATTTAGAATAACTATTAATAAAGCTATAAAGAAGGTATACTCAAAACACCATAGATAAATTAAGATGAAATTATAAAAAGTGTTCAAGTATCCTACAAAAAGGCAGAAAAGCAAAATAGAAGGGGAAACAGAACAAACAGAATATTAAAAAATAAAATGGCAAACTTAAGTCTTAAAAAATATAAAAATTATGTGTAAATGATCTATAGATACCAAAGGATTGAGATTGGTAGAACGGGTTAAAAAAAAAAAAAATGACCCAGCTATATGCTACCTACAAGAGACTCACTTCAATTATAGAAATATAGGTAGGTTGGAATAAACTTAGGGAAAAAGATATACTCTGCAAAGTAATTAAGAGGAAGCAGGATCAGCTGTATTAAATATGCTTCAGAACAACAACAAAATAACTTACCAGAGACAGAAAGAGAAAACACATGAAGGTGAATTGGTCAATATACTAAGAAGATATAACATTCCTAAGTGTGTGTTCACAAAACAACAGTACTGCAAAATATGTTGAGTAAAACTGATAGAACTGAAAGGAGAAATAGACACATCCACAATTATAGTTGAGGACTTCAACTCCCTCTGTCTCAAAAATTGATAGGACATGGGGCGCCTGGGTGGCGCAGTCGGTTAAGCGTCCGACTTCAGCCAGGTCACGATCTCGCTGTCCGTGAGTTCGAGCCCCGCGTCGGGCTCTGGGCTGATGGCTCAGAGCCTGGAGCCTGTTTCCGATTCTGTGTCTCCCTCTCTCTCTGCCCCTCCCCCGTTCATGCTCTGTCTCTCTCTGTCCCAAAAATAAAATAAAAAAACGTTGAAAAAAAAAAATTAAAAAAAAAAATTGATAGGACAACAAAAACAAATAAACAAAAAAAAAAACCTAAGTGAACAATGAAACAGAAAATCAGCAAGTACATAGAAGAATTCAACAACACTATCCAACAACAAGATCCAATTAATATGTATAGGAAATGCCACCTCATAACAGCAAAATACAAAAAAAAAAAAAAGGGTTTTTTTTTCAAGCGCCTATGGAATATATACCAAGATCAACCATATCCTGGCATAAAACAAACCTCATAAAAAGAGGATATATTCCCTGATCACATAGAATGAGACACAAATCAATAATAGAAAAATAACAGAAAACATTAAGAAACACAGAAAACATTAAGAAAAAAAACACTTTAATTATCCTTGAGTCAAAAAGGAAATCAAGGGAAATCAAAAATTACATTGAACCAAATGAAGCCATCAATGACAGAATTACAGGAGGGAAAAAAAATTCTTACTTTCAAATGTTCATTATTAAAGTATGCTGGGAGGTGGTAGTGAGTGAGCACTACTTTTCCACAATCCTAGCAGGAGAAAGACATTCTGGGTAATCTTGTATGAGTTTGTGAACATAAAATGCCAAGGGACAAGTAAGTGGCTGGGTTGGAATTTAAAGGAGGAAAACACAGGGGCGCCTGGGTGGCGCAGTCGGTTAAGCGTCCGACTTCAGCCAGGTCACGATCTCGCGGTCCGTGAGTTCGAGCCCCGCATCGGGCTCTGGGCTGATGGCTCAGAGCCTGGAGCCTGTTTCCGATTCTGTGTCTCCCTCTCTCTCTGCCCCTCCCCCATTCATGCTCTGTCTCTCTCTGTCCCAAAAATAAATAAACGTTGAAAAAAAAATTAAAAAAAAAAAAAAAAAGGAGGAAAACACCAACCCAAAGCATCAGGCAGGGAGGGCTTTCCCTTTGTTTACTTATTTATTTGTTTAAAAATGTTTATTTATTTATTTTAAGAGAGTGAGAGAAAGCTCAAGCAGGGGAGGGACAGAGAGGGAGACAGAGAACCCCAAGCAGGCTCTGTGCTGCCAACGTGGAGCCCGATGTGGGGCTCGAACCCATGAACCATGAGATCATGACCTGAGCCAAAACCAAGACTCTGATGCTTAACTGACTGAGCCACCCAGGTGCCCCTTTCCCTCTATTTAAAATACTATGTAGAGGAGGAGTTTATAGAAAGATGAAAGTGATCTGTGTCTGTTTTTTTTTTTTAATTTTAATACAGTGTGTATAATTTGAAACTATTTGATGATTTTACTTAAAACTTTTTTTTTTTTTTAATTTCCTATTCCAATTTGAGGAGGTGATTGTGGGGATGTAGATGCCAAGTGGAATGATTTTTAGAAACCTAGCATACCTCTGTGGAGAGAGGTCTTTTCACTTGACCTCACTCCTTGTGGAGAAACTAGTGTGAATTTTATTTTGTACATAAATAACAGGACATGAAAGACTGGGAAAAGTTAGTAGCAGGCCCCAAAGAAGGACTCACGAAACTTTCTTGCAAGTTAGCAGGTAGGTTTTCAGAACCTGTGCATGAATCCTGCGACAGCTGCAGAATAGCAGGCACATACGGTGACAAAAATTATATAGACCTGAGATTCTAGCAAATTTGGAGCCTAGGCAGAGAAGGAAGTCGAAATGCCACAAGATTAGAAAAGTCTTAACGGACTTTCTGAGCAAGTGGTTAATGAGTAACAGATTTTGGCGGCTATATCGGAAGATATTGCCATTTTCATGTGAAAGTTGTTAGAGAATAAAACACTCCACATGTTAGTGATGGGTTTATCATCAGATTTCATGGGCTTTCCACTCTACCTCATTCTCCAGCCCCTCTTGCTTTCCATCTGGGCACAAGGATCAGGTAACTCTTCACCTTTTCTCGCAATTGTTTTGTGGCTGGAAATGAATGGTAAATAAATACCAGGATGGAGTCTTTTCACTTTTATAAAGTTAGAGGAGCAGAGCATTATGTTTGGGTCTGCATGTTAACCATGTAGCTATCCAGGTGGTTGGCAACTAGCAGTTTTAAGGTGAGCATATTGAAACAGTGACTTAGTAAGCAGAGAATGAAAGAAAGGTATTAAGGAAGCCTTGCTTCTGAAGTAAGCCCGAGTAGTTCAGATTAGAGGCCACAAACCTGCTGGAAGCAAATGGGCTCTCTGCAAGTTAGTTAGTTAGTCCGTCAGTTAGTTAGTTAGCTAGTTATGCAGTATTTCCTGCAGCCCATTTGCCTTTTAAGCCTGAATCTGACTTGTTTTGAGGCTCTCCTTGGTCACTAAAAGGTTTATCATTTTTATATTGTCAAATTTGTTCATTGTTTCCTTCATGGGTTTGCTTATCATTACAAACTGAAGTACTCCTGAGATGTTAGGGATTTACTAAATATTCAGTTACTAATATTTTCTAGTCATTAAAATTATTTGGTTAAAGATATTTAACTCAATTCCATCTTAAATCTCTTGGGTTCATAGTAAGGGCAATAACTAATGTTCTTAGGAATTCAGTTGAGAAAATAAATCATGATTACTTCCAGTTAGGGAGTTTTTTTCCTCAAGAAGTATCATTTGAATTCAATTAGATAATCCAATCAAAAGTTGAATGAGGAGTGACATATGCTGAGAACAAAATGATGTGACAGAAGAGGAAACCAGTATGTCCCATGTTACTATCATCTAAACTACAAAATGGAGAACACTGGTTCTGAAATCAGATAACTCAAAATCCAGTAGGGCAGACAGCCTGTGGGCAAATAATGATAAAGAGATGTGGCAAGCACAATGAGAGAAGTTGTTACAGTAATAGTGATAGCTTATTTGTTACCTTTAGACTTTCATTAGGTATTAGAGGTGTCCCCTGCTTTCTGAAGGTTCATATCACATCACTTTGCTTTTCTGAAGGATCTGCATTAGTAACTGTTGTCGCTAGCTAAAAAAAAAAATTTGAAGAGGACTTTGCTTTTACAAAAAAGCCCTCCTGTGCTAATAATGTAGGTTCTTCATAAAAGCAAAATGGTGGAACTGCGACTTTCAGAAAGCAGGGAACCACTCTTCACTTTAAGCCATTTCGGTTTATGAACGGTTTTATAGGAACACACTAGTTTCAGATAGTGAGGGAAACCTGTTAGGGGTCTTTGGGGACGGGGACTACATCACCCATGATACCTGAAATATCTTGGTGATTTAGAACTGTCGTTATATTTACATATTCTTTTCGGATACTCACAATACGCTGTAAATCAGGTATCTTAAGCTCATTTTTCAGATGAAAAACCTGAGGCTCGGCAAAGTAAATGCTTGCTCTAAAACCTTACTTCTTGAAATTAGCACAGGTAAGACATCATTACAGCTCTCTTGTTCACAAATGAAATACTCTTTATAAAACAAACATGTTCTATGTATTTAAATATTCTCCAATGCTGAGTATAGTTGCAGACCAATGAATTTTTGAAAAATATTTGCAAAAAAATTTGTTTATAATTTGAATATAAAAGCCAAGAGAAGTGAACGAAAACCAGATATAGTCTGAGGTAAGTGGAGTAAGGTACATGAGGTTTTTTTTTTAACCTTTGCATTTAAGTAAGGCAGACATACAGGAATGTGTATGAACATAAGTATGCAGTTTGATTAATTTTTTTAATGATTAGACCAACATATCTAGCAAAGATCAAGAACAGAACATTAACAGCATCCCAAAGCTTTATTCATGCCCCCTTCCTTTCTTTCCTACAAATGCCACTATCCAAATTTCTTACACCATAGATTCATTTTATCTGTTGTTGATATATAATACATATATTGATTATATATATTGATTATGTATGTTAATATATATGTTATAAATATATATGTTATGTATATTATATATATAGAAACATAATCATTTAGCGTTTATTCATTTGTGTTTAATTTCTTTGGCTCAACAATACATTGGTGAGTTTTATCCGTATTGTTGAGAGTAGATGTAATTTATTAAATCTCATTGCAGTTTATTAAATCCCGTTGTGTAAATACCATAACTTATTTATCAATTCTACTGTTGATTTGCATTTGGGTAATTTCTGTTTTGACTTTTACAAATCATGCCTCTATGACCATTTATGTACGTGTGTTTTGAAGAATATAAGTAGGCATTTCTATTAGATATATACCTAGGAGTAGATTTTCTGATCACAGGATATGCCTATGTTCCACATTTTTTAAATTAAAATATAGTTGATACACAATGCTACATTAATTTCAGGAGTACAACATGGCGATGTGATAAGTCTAGATATTATGCTATGCTCACCACAAGTGTAGCTACTATTTGTCCATACAACATTGTTACAGTACCATCGACCATGAAGCCAAAAGGTTTTCCAGTTTCCACTCCCATCAAAGTATTAATTGGGTTTTTTACATATTTTCACTAAACTTGGTATTGTCTGTCTTTCAAGCTAGTCATTTTGGTCATGTATAGTCCAGGTTTTAATCTGCATTTCTTTGATGACTAAAGAAGTTGAGCATCTTGTCTATTGGCCACTTAAACATTCTCTTTTATGATGTGCATAGTCATATATTTTGCTCCATTTTCTATAGAGTTGCCTGTCTTTGTCTTATTGCTTTGTAGAATACAAATCCTTACTCATATATATATACATATAGCAAGTATCTTCTCTTACTTTATGGGTTGCCTTGTTACTGCCGAATATGTATCTTTTGGTAGACTGCAGTTAATTAATATTAAAATAGATCAATCACTCACTTCTAATTTTTTATAATTTCATATTTCTAAAAAAGGAATAAAGCATCATATAACTGTTGATGTATGCCCTACTTAAGAAATCGGCTACTCCAGCCAAGTAGATGTTCTATAATACTTTATTTGTAAAGCAGTGTTTTATTTTCACATTTACATTTTTAATGCATTTGAAGTGGATTTTTGTTTCTACTTTTAGATGGGAGTCAATGCATTTGAAATAGATTTTTGTCTTTAGTCTTAGATGAGAGCCAATATATAATTTTTCTATATGGATATCTAATTTACACATCATCATTTATTGGGAAGATAATCTTTTTCCCAAATCTATGCACTGTCTGTTCCATTTGTGATATATATCAGATGCACATATATGTGTGGGACTGTTTCTGACTCTACTTCATTGTGTTTCATCCATTTCCTTATCCTTGAATAAAAATAACATTGTATTACTTTAGCTTTACATTCAGATAGTAGGTCTTGTTTATGCCCTTGGCTTTTTTAGACTCAGCTTGTCAAATGCAGAATTAAAAAAAAAAAAAAAAAAAAAAACTGCTTGGGGGCACCTGGGTGGCTCAGTCAGTTAAGTGTCCAACTTCAGCTCAGGACATGATCTCGCAGTTTTTGGGTTCAAGCCCCATGTGCTCAGAGCCTTTGCTGACAGCTCCGAGCCTGGAGTCTGCTTCAGATTCTATGTCTCCCTCTGTCTGTCCCTCCCCTGCTCACACTTGTCTCTCTCTCTCTCTTTCTCAAAAATAACTAAACATTAAAAAATCTTTTTAAAAACTGCTTTAAATTTTATTAGAGTTGCATTGAGTCTAAAAATTAGCTTGAAAAGAATTAACATCATTATGTTTTTTTCTTTATTTACAGTATGATGTATCTTTCCATTTATTTAAGTCTTCTTTATTTTTTTTAGATGTTATTTTGCATATTTCAGTAAAGAGGCCTTGTATATCATCCAATAGGTTTTTATTACTATATATTTCTTTCTTCTTTACTTGGGAAGCTATTTTATATGGTATTTTTAATTTTTTTCCATTTACTTATTGAAGATATATAGAAATATAATTGATTCCTTAAAAAGACTTTATTTTTTAGAACAGTTTTAGGCTTACAGAAAAACTGAGAAAATAGTACAATGTTCCCATATATCCCTTACCCAGCTTTCCCTACTATTAACATCTTATGTCAGTATGGTACATTTGTTTTAATTAACAAATTACATTTTATGTATTTTTCATAACTAAAGTCCACAGTTTATTTGCATTTCTTGATTTTTAACTTTTTTTTTTTTTTTTTTTTTTTTTTTTTTAAGGATCCCACCCTGGTTATCCCATTACATTTCTTTGTGTTGTCTCCTTAAGCTTCTCTTAACTGACCGTTATCTCAGAATTTCCATATTTTTTATGACATTGACTGTTTTGAGGGGACTGGTCAAGTATGTTGTAGAATTACCCTCTATCAGAATTTGTCTGATATTTTTCTCATGACTAGAGTGCCTTACAGGTTTAGGGGAGGAAGGCCACAGAGGTAAAATGCTATTTTAATTATGTCATATCAAGTGTACATACTATAAACTCTTATGTCTACATAGGATACATTTGTAATACAGTTAGATTTTAAGGTTTCAGACTGCACTCCTTGGCAACCTCTGTCTCATATTTTTTTTTTCTTAAATGTTTATTTATTTTGAGAGAGAGCACGTGTACAAGTAAGAGAGGGGCAGAGAGAGAATCCCAAGCAGGCTCTTCACTGTCCTGTCAGCGCAGAGCCCGAGGGGCTTGATCTCACAAACCATGAGATATTGACCTGAGCCAATATCAAGGGTTGGACGATTAACCAACAGAGCGAGCTACCCAGGTACCCCAATAATTTCTTAAATTGTGTACTTGAAGATTCACTTTATGTGCTATAAATCTCTATACATTTTGACAAATGTGTGAGGTCACTTAGCAACCATTACAGTATCATACAGAATAGTTTCATTGCCCTAAAAATCCCCTGTGTCTCACCTGTTCAACTCTCCTGGCTACTCCTGAACCCCTGGACACCACTGATATTTCTACTGTCTGTATGGTTTTACCTTTTCCAAAATGGTATATACTTGGAATCATACAGTGTGTAGCCTTCTTAGTTTGGATTCTTTCACTTAGCAATATGTATTCCATATTTATCCATGGTTTGTATGTGTGTGCACGATTTGATAGTTTGTTTCTTTTTATCGCTGGATCATATTCTGTTGTGTAGATACTACAGTTTACTCATTTACCTATTGAAGTCATACTGGTGCTTTCAGTTTTTGGTGATGATGAATATGCTGCTCTAAACATTTACCTGTAGATTTTTATGTAGATATAAGTTTTCAAATAAACTGGGTGAATACCTAAGAGCACAAGCACTGGATCCCATGGTAAGAATATGTGTAGGTTTGTTAAGAAACTGCCAACTCTCTTCCAAAGTGGCTCTATCATTTTGCATTCCAATCAACAATGAATGAGAATTCCTGCTGCTCCATACCCTCACCGACGTTTAGTATTGTATATACATATTTTAAATATTAGCCATTCTAATAGGTGTGTCGTGGAAGCTCATTATTATTTTAATTGGCAATTTTCTAACAACAAGAGATTTTGTGCATCGTTTCATGTGCTTATTTGCCAATTATGTATCTTCTTTTGGTGAGGCGTCCATTCGGATTTTTTGCCTATTTTTACATTGTATTGTTTGTTTTCATGTTGTTTTTTTTTTTTTTTTTTTTTTTTTTTTGTATATTTGGATACAAGTCTGCTATGGCCTGAGTCTTTATGACCCCTCAAAATTCATATGTTAAAATTTTAACACTCAACGGTTATGGTATGAGTAGGTGGGGCCTTTGGGAAGTGATTAGCTCATGAGTGTGGAGCCCTCATAAATGGGATTAGATTATAAAAATCCACAGAATTTCCTAGTTCCTTCCACCATGTGAGGACACAACAAAATTCTATGACCCAGAAGAGAGCCCTTACTCAACCATGCTGCCCCCTTGATCTTGGATTTCCAACCTCCAGAACTGTGAGAAACAAATTTCTGTTGTTTATAAACTACCCAATCTGTGGTATTTAATTTTAACAGCCTGAATGAACTATGACAAAGTATGTGTTTTACAAATACTTTCTTGCAGTCTGTGGCTTGTTGTCATATTGTCTTTACTTTGTCTTTCACAAAGCAAAGGTCTTTAATTATAATAAAGTATAACATCAATTTTTTTTTCATTTATGAATCATACTTCTGGTATTATATCTAATAACTTATTACCAAACACAGGGTCACCTAGATTTTCTCCTGTGTTTTCTTCTAAGTTTTATAGTTTTGTATTTTTCATTTAGGTCTATAATCCATGTTGAGTTAATTTTTGTTAGTTAGGTGTCTATCTTCATTTTTTTTAGCATATGCTTGTTGTAGTGGGTTGAATAGTGCTCCCACTCCCATTCTTGTCTATCTGGAACGTAGAATATAATCTTATTTGGAAATAAGGTCTTTGCAGATACAATTAAGGTGATTTCAGGAGAAATCACGTTGGGTTAGGGTGAACCCTGAATCCCAAACACCTTGATTTAGGACTTCAGACCTCTAGATCTGTGAAAAATAAATTTCTATTGTTTCAAGTCATGAAGTTTGTGGTACTTTGTTATGGCAGACCTAGGAAACTAATCAGACACCCAACTGTCCCAGCAGCATCATTTGTCAAAAAGGCCATCCTTGGGGTACCTGGGTGGCTCAGTAGGTTGAGGTCCGACTTCAGCTCAGGTCATGATCTCGAGGTTCATGAGTTTGAGTCCTGTGTCAGGCTCTGTGCTGACAGCTCAGAGCCTGGAGTCTGCTTCAGATTTTGTGTCTCCCTCTCTCTCTCTGACCCTCCCCCGCTTCTACAAGCTCTCTTTCAAAAATAAACATTAAAAATGTTTAATTAAAAAAGTAATAAAAAAATAAAATAAGAAAAGGGCTATCCTTTCTCTGTTGAATTTCTTTGCACCTTTGCCAAAGATCAGTTGACTCTATGTGTGTGAGTCCATATCTGGACTCTATTCTGTTCCATTGATCTATTTTATTTTATTTATTTATTTATTTTTTTGCCAATTCCACAGAGTATTGATTACTCTAGTTATAGTAAGTTTTTAAGTTGAATAGTGTTAGCCCTCAAACTTTGTTGTCCTTCCATATTATGTTGGCTATTCTGGGTCTTCTACTTCTCTTTATAAACTTTAGAATCAGTTTGTCAATGTCTGTAAATAACTTGTTAAGATTTTAATTGGGATTGCATTGAATCTACAGATCAGGTTGGGACAAACTGATATCTTGACAATATTGAGTCTGCCTATTCACGAACATGGAATATTTCTCATTTATTTAGTTCTTCCCTGATTTGCTCATCGGAGTTTTATAATTTCCCTCATATAGATCTTGTACTTATTTTGTTAGATTTATAACTAAGTATTTCATTTGGGAGCTGCTTATGTAAATGGTATTATGTTTTTAATTTCAAGCTCCACTTGCTCATTGTTGATATACAGGAAAGCGATTGACTTTTGTATATTAATTGTGTGATCCTACAACTTTGCTATAATTGCTTATTAGTTCCAGGAGTTTCTTTGTTGCTTCTTTTTGCTTTTCTACATAGATGATCATGTCATTTATGAACAAAGACAGTTTTATGTATTCCTTCCCAATCTGCATACCTTTTATTTATTTTTCTTGCCTTATTGCATTAGGAAGAGCTTTCAGTATGTGTTGGAAAGGAGTGGTGAGAGGGGGCATTCCTGCCTTGTACCTGATCTTAATGGGAAAGCTTTGAGTTTTACACTATTAAAGTGTAATACTAGCTGTAGGGTTTTTGTAGATATTCTTTTTTTTTTTTTTTTTTAAGATGTTCTTTCTCAGGTGAAGGAAGTTACCCTCTATTCCTAGTTTACTGTGAGGTTTTATTATGAATTGGTGATGGATTTTATCAAATACTTTTTCTAAATCTGTTGATAGGATCTTGTGACTTTTCTATTTTAGTCTGTTGAGGTAATAAATTACATTAGTTGATTTTCAAGTGTTGAACCAGCTTTGTAGACATGGGATAAATCTCACTTGGTCATGGAGTTTATTTTTTTATACTTTTTTAGATTCAACTTGTTTAGAATTTTTGCATATATGTTTATAAGAGATATTGGTCTGTAGTTTTATTTTCTTGTAATGTCTTTGGCATTTTCTCTTTATTCTTTTTAGCATTTCCGTATCTATGCTTACATTATCCATATGTTTTTGCACGTGTCAAACTTTTCCATGAGTCTTTACTATATTAATCATAGTTGACTTTAATTCTCTGTCTGATAATTACAAAATCTGTACTGTATTTGAGTCTGGCTTGGATACTTGCTTTGTCTTTTCCGATTACTTTTATTCTGGGCTTTTAGCATGCCTTACAACTTTTTTTTTTTTTTTTTTTTTTTAATCCAGACATGACATGTCAGATAAGAACTAAGGTAAATAGAGCTTTAACTTGGGTTTTATGTTACTCTGACAGGGAGTTGGGTTGTGTTTACTGTTTACTATAGGTTAAGGTATCAAGGGTTTCAAATTCTTGTAGTTTCTTTGTTTTTGTCTCTCCTATTGATGATTGAAGTCTGAGCGTTACAACCATTTCAACTGTAATCCACTGTCATTATATTGGAACCCTACTGCTGTGGTGGGGAAGACTTAAGGAAGTAAGTATTTTAAAATCTTATGTTTAAATTTCACTCTTGGTAGGCCTATGACCCTTGGCTGTGACTTCACAAGTTTTTGTACCTTTTCCCCCTGCCTTCCCCACCTTAGATAAGATAGGAAAGCTAAAGGGAAACAGATCTGGGTCATTGTCCTTCCACCCATGTGAGATAAGCTCTGATAAAGTCTTTTCCCCTGGAGAAGGGGACATTTTTATGGAAAATGCACTGGGCTTATTTCAACATGATTACTTTCTCCTTCCTTTGCCAAAGATATGAGGTGAGTTTTCCTGGCTCCTCACTGCGAGAAACTGGCTAGGTTCATGCTGGTGGAAACTATGAATTTTAGGTCCTCCCTAATACTGGAGCCCTGAGGAGTTTGTCACCCTCAAGCTAGTTCACCCTCAACCTCCAGAGATTCATCAAAATTACCATTACTTGTGTTGGTAATTTATGTTTCAAGTTTTGCCGTCAATAAATATTTGTCAATAGGTAGTATATGTCAGAAACACTTTTAGAAACTACCTATCAATGGTGAAGAAGATAAGAAAGCTCATTTTCTAGTGGGGAAAGACACAAATAAAAAGATAATTATAAAACAGAGAGATAAGGGAGTGCTATGATAGGGATAGTATCCAAGGTAGTATGAAAGTACATTTCTCTTAATTTATACTGGGCTTTATTTTCAGATTCTCCACATAGAATAAAATACAAAAATAATGAGACAGCTGTATTTGGAGAAAATGTGACGATTTTCTGCAATTTGACAACTCCAGCAGATGTTGTGCAAATTACCTGGCAGAAGATCCAAGGTTCTTTGCGACAAAATATTGGCACATATAGCAATATATATGGAGAAAAGATTCTTCCACCATACAGAGATCGGCTGCACTGTGAGGTCATCGAACCCAATTCCTCATTCATAACTATCCGTGAAGTAACATTTGAAGATGAAGCCTGCTACAAATGTCTATTTAATGTGTTCCCGCAAGGCAGCCATAGTGGACAAAGTTGCCTTAACATTATAGGTATGTAAATGTTTTATGTAGAGTCAAAATCAAGGGGATGTGAGCTTTGAAGTTTAAGGTCCAGAGAAAGAATATTAGAGAAGGAAAGACTATTATAGAGGCCATCCATAACCAGTCTTTTGTTATACAGAAGAAAAAAAGTGGAAGCCAATGATGGCTACATGACTTTCTGATTTCCACATGGTTCCTGACCAGGCATAACATTTAGGTCTTCTGACCTCTCATCTAAATTTTACACTGCATTGATTTTATTTATTTATTTTTTTTAATTTTTTTTTTTCAACGTTTATTTATTTTTGGGACAGAGAGAGACAGAGCATGAACGGGGGAGGGGCAGAGAGAGAGGGAGACACAGAATCGGAAACAGGCTCCAGGCTCTGAGCCATCAGCCCAGAGCCCGACGCGGGGCTCGAACTCACGGACCGCGAGATCGTGACCTGGCTGAAGTCGGACGCCCAACCGACTGCGCCACCCAGGCGCCCCTACACTGCATTGATTTTAATCCAGTAGATAAAAGTCATAAATGACATCAGAATTTTCCCTGGGAAAGAGAGGAAAAGAAAAGGAGAGAGTAGAGAGAAAAAAAAAAGAGGAAAGAAGACTTAGAGAATAAAAATTTGCTAACAAATTAACAAAATGTCGAAGGAATAGTGATAGTGACATAGTGTCCCCTCATTATTTTGCTATAACTTTAAAGTGTTGGAGATTTATAGAATGTAATTTTAAGGTTGAATGAAAGTGAAGATACCAACTGTTCCTCTTAAATTGGAATAGTGGGTATAAGAGACGAAATTGTGAAGTTTTGCAAAATGTGAGGAGAGGTATCTGAGAGGGACATGTTTACAACATTTGGGGAAGTCCATCTTTTTTTTTTTTTTTTTTTAATTTTTTTTTTTTTTCAGCGTTTATTTATTTTTGGGACAGAGAGAGACAGAGCATGAACGGGGGAGGGGCAGAGAGAGAGGGAGACACAGAATCAGAAACAGGCTCCAGGCTCCGAGCCATCAGCCCAGAGCCCGACGCGGGGCTCGAACTCATGGACCGCGAGATCGTGACCTGGCTGAAGTCGGACGCTTAACCGACTGCGCCACCCAGGCGCCCGTGGGAAAGTCCATCTTTAACACTTCAGAAATCTTGTGTGACATATTTTTATATTTAATTTTGTGTCTCCTTTTTTGTCTCAGCTGTATCTGAAATAAAAACTGAGCTCCAGTCCAACTTTGACTCTGAAGATTTTCTTAGTTTTATTTACTCAGCTGTGGGAAAACCTGTTCCTCAAATATCTCTCTTCCCATCAAAAGTCTTGATTAATCCACCAGAGGAATACCTTGCTCCGAACCCAAATGGCACAGTGACTATCACGAAAATGTACAACGTCTCCTTGGAGACTGTGAGATCCCTAAGTCTCCAACACCTGATTGTGCACATGGATCATCCTCTAAGGAATGAAGAGAAGATTGTTCCTCTGTCAGTCAAACAAGAATGTAAGTAGAAATAATAATCAACAAGGGGAAATGTTTCAAAAATTCATACCAGAAGTGTTTGTGTACTCATCTATTTTTAGAAATGTTGAGTCTTTGTGGTACTCCTGCATGGTTAAAAGAATCAGGCAATGCAAATGTTCTCTACCCCAGTTCTGTCTCCAATGGTAACTGTTCTTAAAGGGCAAATTTTTCATTGATCTCCCTTAACTGCTTTCCACTGAATTTCTGCCACAGGCAGTGAAGACTAGGTTCACTCATACCTCCTTCCACCTTTCCTCCTCCCAATATGGTTCCTTTCTTCCCAATATAGTTCTCTTACTGCTTACCTCTGCAGCCGTCAGCAGCATGGTAAAACCTATTTTTTGTTTTATCCACCATAGAAAGTCTCTCTCAGCTGCCCATTTCTCCTTGCCTGTCTTCCACCCAAGCTCTGTCAATTGTACCCTGTTTCAAAGCCGTAGTTAAACAAGGTATGATTTTTCTTAAAACTTTAAATAATAATTTCAATATATTTATGTTCTGCATTTATATAATGTAATTGCCTACAAAATTTAAATAATCGTTTTTATATTTCACCTGCATAATCTTTCAACATGAAACCATTTTGTCTCTATACATTAAGTGTAAATCTGATATATTTAGGTTTTCATTTACCGCCTTATTATTTGTTTCCTATTTTCTGACCTGTTTTATAATCCTTTCTCTCCCTGAATTCTTTTGGATTATTTATTTTTGTTTCATTTACCTCTTCTATTAGCTTGTTAACTATACATTCCTGCACCCTTCTTTAAGGGTTGTCTTGGAGACTGCAACATACATCTCTTGACTTATTAAAGTCTAATATAATTTACTATTTTTACTACTTTTCAGATAATGCAATGGGCTTATATGAATGCCCACTCCTTGTGCTATTGGTTTGTGCATTTTATTTACTTATTTATTTATTTGAGTATAGTTGACAAACAATGCTATATTAGTTTCGGGCGCATATTTTGTACATTTTAATTCTTTATATATGTTTAAATGCCAAAATATGTTATTGTTTTTGTTCCTGTTATTTATAATAATATTCTTTATATTTATCCTTTCCATTGTTTTTTATTTCTTTGTCCATGTTCACACTTTTCCTTCTGCCTAAAGAATTCTTTTTTGTTTTTTTCATAGTGAAAAATTATAGATGGCCAATTATTTTAATATTTTTGGTCATAAAATGTTTTAACTTTTGAAGAACATTTTTACAGGATTTCTGATTCCAGTTTGATAGTTATTTCGTATTTTTCATCACCTTGACAATGGTATTTTATTGGCTTCAGACTTTCATTACTTTTGTTGAAAAGATATATATCAATTTTATTGCTGGTCCTTTGAAATGTATCTCCCTTTCATCCTGGCGGCTTTTAAGATTTTCTCCTTGTATTTGTTTTATGTCAGTTTTATTATCAGTGCTTTGGTGTCACATCCTTTGTATTTGTCTTGCTTGTGTTTTCCTAAGGTTCTTGAGTCTTTAGTTAATGTCCTTCATCACTTTTGGAAAAAATGTAAAGTCAGGAAGTGGGGAGGATAAAATTTCTCCATAGTTTGTCACATTCATTCAAGAACAAAAAGCATCACTCGCCATCAATGATATTGGTTCATAAAGTTTGAATGAGTGAAGGACACATCACATTTTTTGGAAGTTTAACAATTTGGGGTACATAACCAGCGACTGGACTATTGGAATAAGTAGCCTACTACATAGTACAGATGGGCTAAACATAACCTCATTTGAACCTAGGACGTCTCATTAATCTCTGAATTAAACAATCTGTGGACTAACCTGAATAAAGTACAAGGTAATAACCAGCACAAAATGAAACTACTACAAAATATAACACACTCAGGCCAACATAAATTATCCTTCCATCATTTTCATGCCTCACTCCCCCAGGTTAACACAACCTGGTTAAAGCAAAGTCACCTCAGTGCCGTGGAATTAGAACAGTGGGAAATTTCCCTAGGGATTCTGATAGTCATGCTAACAGGCCACAGGGTCTCTCCTATGGTCTTACAATGCTGTTTCATGTGATTGATAGTTTGCTTGTTACACAACTTTAGTTTAACAACCCTTTTGCCCTCAGAATTTGCAAAGTAGTCCTCCATTGTTTTTGATTGTCCATTGTGATTGATGAAAAGTCAAATGTCAATCAGAAAATTGTAATAGTAAATATTACCATATCTTCTCTTTGGTAACGGTAACCTTCTCATTATCCTTAGAGCTCTGAAACTTTCTACTACTATTTTTAGAGTATTTTATTTATAGTTCTTTAATGTAATTGGCATTTGGTGAGTTCATTCAATTTGGAGACTCAAATCTTTAAACTCTGAATATTCTCTCCTTTCTTTGAAAAATTTCCACCTGTTCACTTAATTTATTCTCTTTTTATAAACCTCAATTAATTGGGCATGAAAACATTTACATTGAATCTTATTTTCATCTTTTAAAAAATATGTCTTTTCTTCCCTTCATAGTATCTGGGAGACTTAAAAAAATATCTTTAAACTTTTTCATTCAAGTTTTTCTTTTTTTGACAATCAGGCTTATAATTTTGAATTGCTTTTATAATTTAAGATTAATTTTATAAATTAAAGTTGATTTAATTTTTTCATACCCTTCTCTTCCTGCTTTAAGAAAGTAATATCTTGTCAAATCTTGTAATTATCTTCTGTTTCTTTAATTATCTCCTCCACTGCCCACCCTTGGGACACTACCACCATTTTAATTTTATTTATGCTTCCTTTACTCAATGTTTCTCACTTTGATTACAGGTTTTATTCAAACTCTGATGAGCCCTGACTGCAGCTTTACAGATTTTTTGTGTGTTTTTTTACATCTTGTAAAGAGACAGACTTTTGTTTGTAGAAAGGAGGCAGCAGAAGACTCTAAAAGCCAGAATGGAGGGGCCTATACTCAAGGTGTCTGACCCCCTACCCTAAGTATTCCTAGTATATATTCATTATATTCAGTGAATTACTTAACTATTCCTTCTTCCTCTTCCTCTTGTCCTCCTCCTCCTCCTGCTTCTTCTTCTTCTTCTTCTTGCTGAAGGATCAGAGCACCTGGCTGTCCAGAACTGAACTCTCGGATATGGAAATGGGTGCTTTTGAGTGTAAGTTTCATTCTGTGATTAATCCCTCCTTCTTTTGTCATCTGAGTTCTAATGCTGTCCAGTTTCTATGGGGCTCTCTCTGCAGGTGTAGTCTGTTTTGTGCATACATGAGCCTGCAGCTTCTCTCACCCTGCACCTTCAGAGGCCATTCCTCTATCCACTTCACATCTGTTGTAAATTTGTTTAAATCTCTTGCCAATGAAGATCATTCTTCTGTCTGCTGTTTTTCGCTGAATCAGTTTATTTTTGTTACTATAATTTTAATGGAGTCTTAGGAAGGGTAGAGGTAAATATTTTTGTTACATGTGTTTCTTGAAGCTGAAGTTAATCAGGTCCTCTTTCCGTAAAAATTCCTTAAATCATGAGATTGGAACATGCCCATTGAATAGCATATGTATATATCTCTCATCAATCTATTGGCTGGATTATTATGGTTAATTTCACTTCTCACTAAAATGCAAATGTCTGTAAAGAAGTAACTTGTCAATTCAGAAGATAATTCTTCCTTGCTTAGCTTTGCAACAAATAGTAGGGATATAAATTCCTGATTTTTTTTTTTTTTTTTTTTTTTAGAGAGAGAGAAAGCATGTCAGCAGGAGAGGGGCAGAGGGAAAGAGGGAGAGAATCTCAAGCAAGCTCTGCACTGAGCATGATGTGGGGGCTCGATCCCACGATCCTGGGATCATGACCTGAGCCGAAATCAAGAGTCGGACCTGCAACCGACTAAGCCACCCAGGTGCCCCCTATAAATTTCTGGTTTTACTGAAATCTCATAGAAAGCCTTTTTCCCCCATGCTTTATTATTGCTGACTTTGGTGCTGTGTTCACATTTTAGTGCCAATTTCAGGGCTGTATTCACATTTTATGCCCATTCAGCCTTCTTTGCCCAGTTTGAATGAGCTATGTAGTATCTCATTGAAAAAGAATATAGTTAAAACTAGAACCTGAGACCAAGTGACCTCTGAACAGTCAAAAATAAATAGCACAGAGTTTCTCACATGGATTTTCCTAACAGTATCAAGGAAGAAGTAATCGCTAACAAAAATTTCTCGAAAAAAGGACTCAAAAACTCTACCACAAGCAGACCTAAGAATGCAAAATGCACAATAATTCATGCCATTTACTGTAAGCACAATTTCCTCACAAGGTCCATCCACAAAGTGTATTGGTTCATTTTTATATTATATCTAAGAACTAGCATTGATGATCATGATGATCTTCGGTTAAATTTAAGTTGTAATGAAAAATGTAATTATATTCAGAAGATAGAATATACATATCTATACACAGATAGAAGTGGATTTGTAAGGGGCGCCTGGGTGGCTCAGTCAGTTAAGCATCTGACTTCGGCTCAGGTCATGATCTTGCGGTCCATGAGTTTGAGCCCCGCGTCGGGCTCTGTGCTGACCGCTCAGAGCCTGGAGCTTTTTTCGGATTCTGTGTCTCCCTCTCTCTCTGACCCTCCCCCATTCATGCTCTGTCTCTCTCTGTCTCAAAAATAAATAAACGTTAAAAAAAAAAAAAAGAAGTGGATTTGTAATACAATTTAGGAATACTGTGGCCAAAATAGTTACTATAAAGAGTGTTGATAGGGCGCCTGGGTGGCTCAGTTGGTTAGGTATCAGACTCTTGATTTTGGCTCAGGTCATGGTCTCATGGTTTGTGAGACTGGATTCTCTCACTCCCTCTCAATCTGCCCCTCCCCTACTTGTGCTCTTTTTCTCTAAAAATGCATTTAAAAAAACTTAAAAAAAAAGAACTTATCCAACTCAACACTCAAAAAACAGCTAATCCAGTTAAGAAATGGTCAGAAGACATGCATGAACAGACATTTCTCCAAAGAAGGTATACAAATGCCTAACAGACACATAAAAAAATGCTCACCATCACTCATCATCAGGTAAATACAAATCAAAACCACAATGAGATACCACCTCACACCTGTCAGAATGGCTAACATTAACAACTCAGGAATCAACAGATGTTGGCAAAGATGCAGAGAAAGGGAAACCCTCTTCCACTGTTGGTAGGACTGCAAACTGGTGCAGCCACTCTGGAAAACAGTGGGGAAGTTCCTCAAAAAATTAAAAATAGATCTACCCTGTGACCCAGCAATTGCACTGCTAGGTCTTTACTCAAAGGAAACCAAAATGCTGATTTGAAGGGGAACATGCCCCATTGTTTACAGCAGCGCTATCAACAATAGCCAAATTATGGAAAGAGTCCAAGTATCCATCAACAGATGAATGGATAAAGAAGATGTGATAAATATATACACAAAGGAATATTACTCAGCCATCAAAAAGAATGAAATCTTGCCATTTGTATCAATGCGATGGAACTAGAGTGTGTTATGCTAAATGAAAAAAGTCGATCAGAGAAAGACAAATACCATATGATTTCACACATATGTGGTATTTAAGAAACAAAACAGATGAACATAGGGGAAGGGAAGGAAAAACAAAATAAGATAAAAACAGAGAGGGCAGCAAACCACAAGAGAGTGTTAAAAAGAGAACAAGCTGAAGGTTCCTAGAGGGGCAGTTAGTGGGGTGATGAGCTAAATGGCTGATAGGCATTAAGGAGGGCACTTGTGATGAGCACTGGGTGCTATATATAATTGATGAATCACCAAATTCTACTCCTGAAACCAATACTATACTATATGTTAGCTAACTTGAATTTAAATAAAATCTTGGAAGTAAATTTAAAAAAAGTGTTGATACTCAAAGTTTTACAATATTCTTTTTCATAAGACTGCAGGCTCTGGAATCAGACAATACTGAACTTGCTTCCCAATTTTGCCACTTAATCACTATGTATCTTTGGCCAATTTTCTTAACATCTCAGAGCCTCTATTTTCCCATCTGTATCTAATAATGTACTCCCCTGGTTAATGTAAATAATCCTTATAAGATGCTTATCACATTGCTTAACACATTAATCTTAAGTACTAATTATCATTATAAATTTATTTTCTGGGGCTTTTGCAGATACATTTTAATAATTGAATAATATTTCATTGTGACTACATTATGTTTTTCTTAAACATTTTCTTGTGATTGTTCTTTTGGTGGTTATATCTTTTTTTCTTATTCTTGAGTGGGGTAAAATGGTATTAAATATTACCTGTCTTCAATTTGAAAATGCGTTAGTATATTCTTTTACAAAATTGAATATGGTAAATAATATTAAAGTATCAATTTGATTATCAACAAAGCAATGGTAAGTCAAAAGAGCATTGAAGATTTAAAGTACCGTGTATAGAAATGACATATAGTCACAAAGAATATGTTTCTGCTTGTGTCTTTCAGGTACTTCTGGTTCTCCTTATATTTTGTTGTATGCATTTGGTTCATTCATAATTTTTCTATGTATTGTATTTATCATTTTCCATCTTGTTCAGAGAAAGAAAAAGTAAGTTATATTACTTCCTGTCTATGATAGGGAAGGTGGGTAAAATAGGTCTAGTTTTAAATCTAAAAAAATTTTTTTTTCATGGAAAAATTCATCATGGAAAGAATGATGATGGAAAACTCTTTTCCCTATATTTAATAATTCTTGCAGTCAAGGGTTTATTCTTATTAAAATGATACCATACTTGGGATTGTTACAAAGGTAGGCTGTTAGTAATTTATGCTATGGTAAATTGAGTTTAAGATTCTTTCCTGAGGACAGATTTTGACAGGACAGAGCATATGGACTTCAGGTGACTGGTGGGAGGGGATCCACTGAGTGGTGAAAAAGGCTGAATGTGAACAGTTTTTAGGATTCAAGAATGAACGAAAGGAGGTTTTTAAAAGAGGTGATTGCCATAGTCAAAATGGGAATCAACAGTGGTCTGGACTAGGGTGGTTGCAGTGGGAGTTGAGGGAATTAGGGATAGGTTTAGGATGACAAGATTTGCTGCTGGAGAAGATGTGGATAAAGGGTAAACAGGGGAAATTCTCTTGATGATTCTAAATGTTTTGCCATGGAGTGAAGAAACCTTTTACAAATGGGGAATTATTAGAGGAAGAAGAAATTTGGAGGGAGGATCAAGAGTTCTATTTTGAACATATTTGTTTTTACATGCTAATTTGACATCCAAGAGAATATGTCAATTATCTCTATATATGAATCTAGAATTTACAGAGCAGATAAGGACCAGAGGTACAAATTTGGGAGAGTAGAAGGTATGCTCTTTAACAGGACAAATCCTAAGTTATGACTCCACTACAATAGAGTGGAAATAACCTGCAAGTTCTGTTAATGGAGTATATTTATGCTGAACTCAGCATTGAAAAGATATTTTGATCAATCTCTAAAGAGATCTGAATCTCCCTTTTTTTTTTTTTTTTTTTTTTTAATTCATAGTGTACTCTCACAATATACTGCCATTAGGGGGAGTGTTTGGACTGTATTCTTCTAATGAATATATCAATGTCACCATACCTGTAGGTCAGAGAATGTGCCTGAAACCACACCCCAGCTGAGACATCCTGAGGGGGAGTCCTTAGTAACCCGATGTTTTCCTGCTCACAGGTAATTAAATTGGCAGGTGTGTGATTTTTGCTGTCACTGTGTATACTTCAGATTTAAGACTTAACCTTCCATATTAAATCATCCATTTGGTAGCAACAATTATCATTTAAAAAATAAGTGGAAACAAAGATTTGTTTATATAATCCAGTTGCATGAACTAGTGGGTTCAAGTGAAATTGTATTAATGTTAATGACTTTGAATGTTCCTATTCATCTCCTGATTCAGGATCCCTCCAATCAACACCAATTGAATGGTTTCTTTGATTTGTGTGATTGTGTGTGTGTGTGTGTGTGTGTGTGTGTGTTTTCTGATTATTAGTAAGTATGAGAATGTCTTCATGTATTTGTTAGACATTCAGGTTTCCCCTTCTGTGAGGTTCTTGTCTACATCTTCATGTAATTCCTGGTTGTTTGTCTATATTTGCAGAAATTCTTTATATTTTAGATTCTTTGCATACTAGACATTGATTACTTCTCCCTATTTGGCACCACTGTATCTCAGTTACATCATTAAAAGAACAGAAATATTTAATGCTTTAATGTTGCTAAATTCATCAATTTTCACCTAACAGTTTGAGTTTGGGGAATTGTTTAAGAAGTCATTATCCACCTAAATTCACAAAAATATGATCATATTTATTGGTTTCATATTTTTCTATTTTATGTTTAGATTTTTATTTATCTACTTATTTTTTTAAATGTTTATTTATTTTAAGAGAAAGAGCATGCACACACACAAGCTGGGGAGGGGCAGAGAGAGAGGGAGACAGAGGATCTGAAGCAAGACTCTGCACTGTTATCAGAGTTCAAACTCACAAACTATGAGATCGTGACCTGAGCCACCCAGACACCCAGAATTTCCTTCTTTTTATTTAATTTTATTTTTTTAATTTTATTTTTTTTAATTTATATCCAAATTAGTTAGCATATAGTGCAACAATGATTTCAGGAGTAGACTCCTTAATGTCCCTTACCCATTTAGCTCATCCCCCCTCCCAGAACCCCTCCAGTAACCCTCAGTTTGTCCTCCGTATTTATGAGTCTCTTCTGTTTTGTCCCTCCCTGTTTTTATATTCTTTTTGTTTCCCTTCCCTTATGTTCATCTGTTTTGTCTCTTAAAGTCCTCATATGAGTGAAGTCGTGTGATTTTTGTCTTTCTCTGACTGACTAATTTCACTTAGCATAATACCTTCCACTTCCATCCACGTAGTTGCAAATGGCAAGATTTCATTCTTTTTGATTGCCGAGTAATACTCCATTGTGTATATATACCACATCTTCTTTATCCACAGGATTTCCTTTTTTTTTTAAGTTGAGTAGTATTCTGTTGTTTGTGTGTACCATATTTTCTTTATCCATTCATCTGTTGATCAACATTGAGGTTGTTTCTGCATCTTGGCTGTTGTGCACAGTGCCACAAGGAACATGGAAGTACTAATATCTCTTTGAGATTCTGATTTCACTTCTTTTCCATAAATACCCAAAAGTGGGATTGCATCATATGTACTTTGATTTTTATTTTTTGAGAGGTGGGGAGGGGTTGCGGAAGAGGGGGAGAGAGAAAAAATCTTTTTCCCTCTCTGGGTGTGGAGCCCAACACGGGGCTCGATCTTACAACCATGAGATCATGACCTGAGCTGAAATCAAGAGTTGGTTGCTTAACCGACTGAGCCACTCAAGTGCCCCTATTTTTAATTTTTAAAGAAATCTCCATACTGTTTTCCACATTGGCTGTACCATTTTGCAACTCCACCAATAGCAAGCAAGGGTTTCAATTTCTACACATCCTCACCAACCTATGCTGTCTTTTGTTTCTTGTTTTATTAGTTTTGGGTTTTTTTTGTTTCTTTCTAGTTATTAGCAAGTTGTTTTAATTGAAGTAAGTTAACATACAATATTATATATTAGTTTCAAGTGTACAACATAGTGATTTGGTAATTATATATGTTACATATGCTCACCACAATAAATGTAGTTACTATCCAGCATGATACAAAGTTATTACCATATTATTTACCCTATTCCCTATGCTGTACTTTTCATCCCTGTGACTTAATTATTTTATAACTGGAAGTTTGTACTTCGTAATTCCCTTCATCTATTTGGTCCATTTCCCCACTTTCTTCCCCTCCGGTAACCATTAGTTTGTTCTCAGTATTTATGAGTCTTTCTGCTTTTTGTTGGTTCATTGGTTTGTTGGTTTCTTGATTTGTTTTGTTTTTTAGATTCCACATATAACAGCAATCATATGGTATTTGTCTTTCTCTGTCTGACTTATTTCACGTGGCATAATACCCTCTAGGTCTATTCATGTTGTTGTGAATGGCAAGATTTCATTCTTTCCTGTGGCTGAAAAATATATATATCTCACATCTTCTTTATCCATTCATTTAGTGGTGGATACTTAAGTTGATTCCATATCTTGGTTATTGTAAATACTGAGCAATAAACACAGGGGTGCATATATCTTTTTGAATTAGTGTTTCCATTTTCTTTGGGTAAATACCCAGAAGTGGAATTACTTAATCATACAGTATTTCTAATTTTTAATTTTTTGAGGAACCTCCATACTGTTTTCCACAGTGGCTGCATCAGTTTACATTCCTACCAACAGTGCACATGGTTTCTCTTTTCTCCATATCCTCTCTGACACTCGTTTTATTTTTTGATACTAGCCATTCTGACAGGTGGAAGATGACATGTTAACAATATTAATTCACAAATATCCTAAATTTGGTCAGTAAATCTCCTTCATGGATAGCCCAGGTGCTTTCCAAGAGGCTGCTTCTGTGCTGGGTCTCAGACGGAGTGATATACTGTGCTGGCCCTTTGAGAGTCTCAATTTCTTATGGTTCTCCGGCTCACCCCAAATTAAGCCCCTCTGGTTTTCAAAAGCTCCTGGAGTTAAGCCCTGATGACTTTCAAAGCCAGATGTTGTGAGGCTTTATGTTCCCTTTCCTGTTCAGGTCCCCAGAGCCAGTGGTGCCTGATGTGGGTCTTGGTCCCCTTGCTCCTCAGGGAGGACCTCCGCACCTGTGATATCCCTTCTGTAGGTCACCATGTTGGAGGTTTGGTTCCTGGCTGCATCTCTGCCCTTCCTACCCTTCTCACTGGGACTTCTATTTATGCCTTCAGCTGTGAAAAATCCGTTCACCAGGCCCAAGTTTTTTTCAGAGAGAGCTGTATTACATGTACATGTTGCCTTGGTGAGCTCATGGGAGGAGGTGAACTCAAAATCCTTCTATGCTGCCATTTTCCCCACTTTCCTGTCTCATTATCTTGATAACAGCCATCCTGGCACGTGTCAAATAATATCTCACTGAGGTACTGATTTGCATTTCCCTGACAATTAACGACATTGAGCACTTCTTCACATGCCCGTTGGCCATTTATATCTTCTTTGAGAAATACCTGTGCAGATTTCAAATCCTTAGTCTATTTTTTTTTCAGCTGGGTTATTGGGTTTTTTTTGCTATTGAGTTGCAGTTCTTTACGTGCTTTGGAGATTAACCTCTTATCAGTCACATGGGTTGAAACTATTTTTTTTCCAGAGGTCAGGTTGTCTTTTATCACTAGCACTGATTAATTTAAAAACACACCTGGAAGCATGCCCTAAATAAAATGAAAACTCATTTTAGCAACTCATTAGGCCAGATGGTGTGACTGAAATTGAGAAATGGATACATTCCTAGAAACACAATCATCACCATGATGAAATCTTGAAGAAGTAGAGAAGTCTGAACAGACCTATATCTAGTATGGAGAGTAAATCAGAAATCAAAAACTTTCAACAGAGAAAAGGCAAGGACTGTTTGGCTTCACTAGTGAATTCAACCAACACTTAAACAAGAGTTGGGGCGCCTGGGTGGCTCAGTCAGTTATGCATCCGACTTCGGCTCAAGTCGTGATCTCACTGTTCCCGCTTCAGGCTCTGTGCTAATTCCTCAGAGCCTGCAGCCTGTTTCGGATTCTGTGTCTCCCTCTCTCTCGGCCCCTCCCCTGCTCGTGCTCTGTCTCTCTCTCTCAAAAATGAAGACAATATTTAAAAAAAATTTTAAACAAGAGTTAATGTCAATGCTTCTCAAACTCCTTTAAACAATTGAAGGGGAGGGAACACTTCCCAACTCATTTGTTGACGCCAAGGGTACCTTGATACCAAAGCCAAAGACATCACAAGAAAACAAAAACAAAACAAAAACAAAAACAAAACTCCCAGCCAATATTCCTACAAATATAGATGCAAAAATCTTTAACAAAATACTAGTAAACTGAATCCAGCAGCATATTAAAAGGCACACACACCATGACCAAGTGGGATTTATCTCTGGGATGCAAGGATAATTCAACATCTGCAGATTAATTAATGTGATACACCATATTAATGCAATAAAGGATAAAAGTCACATGATCATCTCAATACATGTAGAAAAAGCATTTGAAAAACTTCAAGATACTTTCACGATGAAAATTTTGAACAAAGTAGGAATAGAAGGAAAGTATCTCAACATAATAAATGTCATATTTGAAAAAAACATAGCTAACAACACCCTCAACAGTGAAACACTGAAAGCTTGACCTCTATTATCAGGAACAAAGCATGAGTGCACACTCTTAACACTTGTATCTAACATAGTACTGGAAGTCTTAGCCAGAGGAATTAATCAGGAAGAAAAAAACAAAAAGCTTAGAAATCAGTAAGGAAGAGGTAAAACTGTCCTTGTTTGCAGATGCCATGATCTTATATATACAAAATCCCAAAGACGCCATAAAAAACTTAGAATAAATAAATGAATTCAGGAAAGTTACAATATAAAAAAACCAACATACAAAAATCAGTTGTGTTTCTACACTAACAATGAACTGTCTAAAAAGGAAATTAGGAAAAGCAACTCCATTTACAGTAACACCAAAAGAAATAAAATACTTAGGAATAAAACTAACAAAGGAGGTAAAAGACTTGTATACTGATAACTATAAAACATTAATGAGGGGTGTCTGGCTGGCTCACTCAGAAGACCACGCGACTCTTGATCTCATCATAAGTTCGAGACCCACGTTGGGTGTAGAGATTACTAAAAATAAATTAATTAAAAAAAACATTAATTAACAAAATTAGACAAGACACAGCAAATGGGACAATATCCCAAATTCATGTACTGGAAGCCTTAATATTGTTAAAGTGTCAGTTATTAAATTTTTGTGACCAATTTGGCACTTTGAGAATTTTGTCCATTTTGTGTTTTCGAATTGATATGAATGTTCATAATATTGTCTTATTTTTTCTATTTGTTATATCAATGCTAGTTCTCATTTTTCATTCTATATTGTTTCTTTTTCTTTTTAATTTTCTTAGCAATTTTTGCCACAGATTTGTTCAATTAATTTCTAGACGAAAGCCCTTTTTCTGTTCATTCAATTTTGTTCCTTCTAATTGATTTTTGTCTTTAGTTTTACCAGCAGGCTCCACTGTCAGAGCGGAGCCCAACACAGAACTCAATCCATGACCTTGGGATCATGACCTAAGCTGAAATCAAGAGTCAGATGCTCAACTGACACTGAGTCACCCAGGCACCCCTGTCCAAGAATTTTAAATGTCATATTTCCCTTTTTTTGCAAAATGTCAATTTTATGTAAGCACATTTCTTCTTTTCCAAAGAACTTTTAAAGCAATAGTTATGCTTCATAATGGCAGGGATTTTTTTCCCCTCATTCACTCTTCTGTGTCCTAAGTTTCTATCTTTTGTGTTTTTAACCTACTTGTATATGTTGCAGTTACTGATATATACAATAGGACATTTTTTCCATTTTATTTTTAAATTTATATTTTACTTTAGTGATAGTCTTTTTTTCTCCCATACTGTCTGTCATTGGGTTAAATATTCTTTTGTTACTTTGAGTTATATTTCATGCTTAGTCTTCTGATGTTCTTTCCTAACTTACTAAGGACAATACTTGTATTTATTTTATAATGTCAATTTCTTAAACATATACAACTTGCCATAATTCTCACCTACCTCCCATGATCTCCTTTCCTCCTTCCATGTAGGTTTGAATTATTCAATTATTTTACATAGGGATACAAGTTGGGGGAATTTGCTTTATGGGGGCAATTCATCAATTTTTATGAATTATTTATCCTTTCTATATATCTTTCTGTTTGTCTGGAAAAATCCAGTCATTATGTTGTTATTTACAGCCCTCAGATTTACAGCCACATGGATGCTTAAGTAAAAGCTTTTTCCCAGCACCTTGTCAAAGGGTGGTCCTAGGAAAACATAAAGGCTTCAGAAGATGAACAGTTCATTGATTTCTCTCTCTCTCTCTCTCTCTCTCTCTCTCTCCCTAAGAGCCAAGAACTCTGGAATGTGTTAAAATAAGAAGACTCCTCATCATTAACTCAAGTGGAAAAAAAAAAAATCACATCATGAAGGGAGAGATCATTACAGAATTGGTTGCTTGAATATATAATTTGATACTAGATACATTGATTGCTTGAATATATAATTTGATTCTGGATTAAAAATAAATGTACAATTGTTTTTTATTTTTTATTTTTTTTAGTGTTTATTTATTTTTTAGAGATAGAGTGGGGGAAGGGCAGAGGGAGGGAGACACAAAATCGGAAGCAGGCTCCAGGCTCTGAGCTCAGCACAGAGCCAGATGCGAGGCTTGAACCCATGAGGCAGAAGACCGTGACCTGAGCTGAAGTCAGATGCTTAACCAACTGAGCCACACAAGCACCCCACGTACATTTGTTTTATAGTGTCTGTTGGTGAAATTCAGTGACAATAGTTTTGCACGCAGTTAAATTTCAACAGAACAACTGGCGTTCAGGTCATATGAGGACAGTAAAGTTAATAAACACATAGTAGGGGCAGTTTAATCTGATGGCAGCAAGAAAATAATAAGATAGTTATCAGAAGTGGCTCAACGGGTCAGCACCAGATTAGCATCTTTTCCCCTTACCTTCTTTGTCTACAACATACAATTACCCCTTCCTTCTTTCTCATACCACCCCCCCTTTTGCTTTCCCTACCAGAGCAACACTTTTTTGGTTTCCTGAAACCTGTGCTCCCCTGAATTGCAATTCCGAGACTCCAAATAACAAACCTTTGTTCTTTTTCAGTTTCACCTCCTTCTGTGGATTAACACCTGCTGAGCAATGCAGACAGCCATACCTCTGAGCGAGAGCTCAAACGATTGAGGTCTCCCCACCTCCCCCCATTTCCTTTTTCTCTGGGTCCTTGTAGAGTGGAAATGGAAAGAGTGTATGTTTTTCCCAACACTTTCTCAAAGTGTTTCCAAAACGGCCACCTCTGACAAATGCACCGTGTTTCAGATGGGGAATTTACCCACGAGACTGGAAACCCCAACCGCTGGCTCCCGCGAGTGGGTGTAGCGGTGAGGACTCCAGCGGGGGAGGGGGGCGCGGCGAGGAGAGCCACTTGCAGCAGCTCCTCGGGGCGGGGACCGGCCGCGCCTTCTAGGCTTCCAGCTCCTTTAGCGAGTACCCTCGGGCTTTCCAGCTGAGGCCGGCCATCCCACGCGGCAGGGAGCGACGATGGAGAGGCTGGTGAGCCGGGCCGGGCGGGACGCGGGACGGCGGGCGCGGGGTGGGCGATGCGGCGCGCGTGGCCCCGGGCTGGCGGCGGGCAGAGCTGTCTGTGGCTTCGGTGTCTGTCGGCGCTGGCCCCGCGACGCTTTACCTGCGGAGGAGCGGATTTTGCCTCCGGAAGGGAGGTCTTCAGGCCGTTCCTGGCGGCCCGGGTCCCTGTCCCAGTGTCCTGGAAAAAGGATGCTGCCGGGAGACGCTTCTCCCGGGCTCTTTCGGAGGGGAGCTGGGCGGGGAGGCGCGCTGGCGGCCGGCGGGCCCTCTGGGCAGTCCGGCGGCCTGGCTTACTGGCCGGGGCTCGAGGGCGGCAGAGCACGTTCTGTTGTACCCTGTCCCAAGGAGGGGATGGCGGTGCTGTTCTGGCTCCGTCGTGGCACCCAAAGCTGCGGTGGGGCTGCAGGATTCAGGGCTGGTCCTCTCCGGGGGAGCTCGCTCCCTCCTGGGATACACAGGCCTCTTTTTCCATCCTCCGGTCCCTTTGTCTTGAGAGCCATAAAGGATTTGCCTTGAGAGCCTATAAATCCGGGTTAAACCCCAGGATATCCAAGAGAGACAGGCCCTTTGTTTATTCAGGACCTGTTTACTAACTGAATGGGAGCCTTTTTATTTACGCTGCTGTAATGAAAAGAAGTAATAACAATGAATAAAACAGTTAAAATCCAAATACAAGTAATACCTCAAGGTAATTTTTTTCAGATGTAGTTTACTGGCGACACCACACAGCCAGTCATTCGGCATCTTAACAAAGGAGTATGGTGGCCTGCGAGCTAGTGTTTCCTCGCACTGGACGCTTCTGATCTTAACAGCCTTCAGAGAAGGAATTTTACAAATTCCCTGATTTTACAAATAAGGAAACAAGCAGAGAGGTTAATTTTTACATGTCCATGTGACTGCATGTGATGGGATCAGGATTTGGACCCAGACACTCAGGGGAAGAGGCTCTGAGCAGTTGGTTGCCAGAGGCACAGGTCTCTGTGAACCTTGGCCTTGTCGGCAAAGAGCTCCTGGATTTCTCCATTTAATATTTGTACTCCCTCTATATGATGTGATTCGTGGATTTTTTTAGTTACCTAACATGTCTTGGTATTTACTGTATCTTAGGCGCTGTATTAAGTATTTTAAATGCCGAGTTCTTACAGCAACCCGATGAAATAATAACGATATTCATTCACCGCTTATCTGTGTCACTCACTATTCTGGGATCCTTACATGTACTACTTTGTTTAGTCTTTTTAATAAAAGAGTTCGGTGCTGTTATTTTGCCCACATCTTGGAGAGGTAGAGTCATTTGTCCTGGCTCACGCATCCTGCATTTGTGCTAACCCAACTCATTACCCAGGATAATTATGTATATATTTAATAGCAAGGCTTTCCTCCGAACTCCCTAGTCTCAATCATTGTGTTTTGCTTCTTAAAAACATTGTCGGCTCCCAGCTGACACACTGCGTTTTGGTGTGCATCTGTTTTCTCTGTTATCCTAAAACACAGATTTTCACTACGAGAACCAATCCATTCTGCATTTCTCATCATCTTTGCTGTTGGATTTCCACATAAGAGAGGGGCATATGGTTTTTTAAAAAAACACCATGGAATTAGAATGCCAAAGAAGACTTTTTGGTTTCAGAAGCCAAGGTGTTGATATAGCAAAAGCCTAAGCGTTTGAGTTTTAAAAAGCCTAAATATGCTGAAAACCCCACAACATATGTTATTCCAGATGGGAGAAACGCAGGGTGATGGAGGAACCAGCTTTCCCAACCCTAGCGGAAGTAAATGTTTTCTAGGCTAGGAGAGCAAAGAAGGTCTGTCTGAAGTCTATATTCAGACACAAATTTGTGCTCTGAAAAGGTGGCCCTGTGCCTGGTGCCCATGAGTGGGGAGTTCAGGGAGGATGATAAATAGAACTTACAGGGAGGTGTTGAAATCCAATAACAGAGAACACCTGTGCCTTGCTTTCTTGGGGGCAACTGTGGAAAGAGACCGGCCTCCCCATCATGATAAGTGAACAGTAAGGCAAGAGATGGATGATGGATAGGCAGAGAACACGCAGAACGTCCCTTTGCTGAACACAGGGAGAATCCAGGAGCACGGAATCAGGAGAACAAAAGAGAAAAAGAGAAGACACTGTAAGCACAAGGTTTAATTGTTTAATTGCTATGACCATGATGCCTTGAGGGGAACACGGCCATCTTAGAGAATGCCACCGTGGAGAGATGGTTGTAACCAAGGATTAGGAGCCCTGCCCCGTGGCTTGGCATTGTGTGAGCCTCTAGGAATGGAGACGCAATGCAATGCCAGAGACTGGAACGGTTGTGAAGTCCTGGGGTGGCAGGGGGCTGAATTGACAGAGATTATGTGACATTGACTGCAATGAAGTCTCTACCTCTAGTTGGAATGGCAACGTGAAATAACAATGAAATTTAGTTAAAGAAAAATACAGAGAAACCCACATTTCTTATGTATCTCTATTATAGAAAAATGTAGGGAAGAGTTACATTTCTGGCCTGTACCCCTTACGATGAACACACATGTAGACCAAATGAATGGATCTATGGAGCTACTGTAGAGAGAGGTTAATCTGTCTACATCCCATCCTCTCATCTTATAGTAAAATCATACCCAGAATAACATTTCATTAAATATCACCATGTAAAATGCCAGGGGTTTCCGCCCGGTCGCTTTAAGCATTGAAGAAAAAAAAAAGGACATTACTGTTTTTTCAAAAGGTGCGATTCATGTAAAATTTGCAGAATTCGCAGGGAAAAATACTTCAGCAAACTTCAAGGCAGTCACATCTTTCTGAAAGATGGTTACCCCTGAGTTACATTTTTAATGTTAACAGATGTGGATTATTTGGGATGTAAATGCTTTCTAACGTTTGCAGTCTCTGTGTTTTCTGTATGTATTTATGGCAGTTTTTTTTTCCCCCCCTGACCATCCTACATCTTTGAGACCTTGCTGTTTACAGTAGTGGCTTTGAGAGCAAGGCCTCCAATTGCTAGGGATTGCCATAATGGATGAGCCACACGGTTGCTTTTCCCTTCCCGTATCCTGAGCACCGTCTTTTATTTCTTCCATTTATAGCCCCTGGTTCCACATCCAAAGAACCAAAGTTCTCTGGTGGTTAAAACTTCAGCTGCAGCATTTCTGGAGGTAGCAATGAGATGGAAGCTTCTTGAGCTTTTTGTCCACATCCAAATGCCCATTTCTCTGCTTTGCTTTCTGTCTTCAGGTGTTCATTGGGCTCTTGTGTCATCTGTCTGCCTACAGACTGATTTGGTTCTTCGCAGCAGTGAGGCTCTGCAGGGCGGCCCAAGGTAAAAAGTTATGCAATTCCCCTGTGTGGAGTCTAGGAAACAAAATTTCTGGGATGGAAACATTTGGCCACTGTTGTTTGGCCTGTGCTAGTTCATTTGTCTGCGTGAATTATTTACATGTGTAATTTGCTTGGAGGAATGGGAGTGGTTCTTTCTGCTTTCCACATTTTTGTTTTCAAAGTGGAAAAAGACATTGGATACTTACAAACTGTTTTCATAGATTATACCAGACGTAAAAAAAAATTCTTCCTAATTTAAGATGTTTTTTACCTATCAAATCGAGTAACTTCTAAATATCATTTAAACGTAATTCCCTGTTTGTAAAGATAGGGAAACGCTTGGGGAGTATAAATTAATATACCCTTTTTAGAAGGTATTCTAGCAGTAAGCTTTTTAAATGGGGTTGCCCCTTTTTATAGAAAACTATGGAAAAGAACGAAGTATTGAGGTTCCGTAGGTTCACAGTCTGTTATGTAACACATGCTTGTGCTGTCCACTTATCTGCTGAATTTCCTGATTGGGCCAGACCTGTCTGCTCTGTTTCATAGGAAATCACACCTCACTTTGCTGCTGGCCTGTTATCACCTTCCATGTGATGTGCCTTTACGACAGCCTTTACAGCTGGGGGCAGGGCAGGTTTCACACCATCCACAGCACAGGCTTCACCAACTGACTGGGGAATCTAAATGGAATTCTATAGAAGCATCAAAGAATCGTAAACGTTCTCACCAAATTATTTCTTCCATAGTCAAAAGAGAAAAATCACCTAAGAAGTTAAAACTCTAGCTTTGATTCCTTTCTACTCTCCATTCTAAAAGCAGCAGTTTCTTCAAATCTCTGCTCTGCAAAATCTCAAGGAACTTTCAGAGAACCCCAATCCCAATGGCAGGTATTGCTTCTAGAACTTTTCACATCTACCAAGAATATGCCTCCCTAAAACTATATATGTATAACATCTATATTAACTCACTGCTTTTATTTTTGGGAGGCGGTGTGGGATTCTGGATATATGTGTGTATTCATTTTTCATTCTCTTGTTTCCTAATGAAATTAGGATTAAATATTTCCCTCTGAAAACTGCTTTATCAGTTTCTTTGGATTTCAATACATTATATTCTCTTTGTCACTCATAGTAATTGATTATTCTTCCTATGGTTTCTGGTGTAATTAGAGTTAAAAGAAGCATGTAAATTTCCTGTTTTATTGCATTGTGGACAGTGTTCAGGATCATAAAGTAGCAGCTTTTTCTGCGTCCTTTTTTTTTTAAATTTTTAATCTTTATTCATTTTTGAGAGAGAAACAGAGTGTGAGCAGGGAAGGAGCAGAGACAGAGGGAGACACAGAATCTGAAGCAGGCTCCAGGTCCCGAGCCATCGGCACAGAGCCGGACGCGGGGCTCAAACCCACAAACCGTGAGATCATGACCTGAGCTGAAGTCGGATGCTCAACCGACTGACCACCCAGGCGCCCCATTTTGCGTCCTTTTTCAAGTTCAATTTTGGGGAATGTTTGTAGAGATTGTATGTTCTCTTTGTTTTTTCTTAAATATTTATTTTTGAGAGAGAGAGAGAGAGAGAGAGAGAGAGAGAGAGAGAAACAGAGCGCACACAAGTGGGGGAGGGGCAAAGAGAGAGGGGAACAGAGGATCTTAAGTAGGCTCTGCACTGACCACAGCAAGCTTGATGTGGGGCTCAAACTTGTGAACCATGAGATCATGACCTGAGCCGAAGTCAGATGCTCAACTGACTGAGCTACCCAGGTGCCCCTATATGTTCTATTTGGATAAAAGTTTATAAATACATACCTATATGCATATACATATATAATTTATATATAATTATTCATATATAAATATTCAGTTTTCAAATCGTCTCTATCCATATATATATATATATATATATATATATATGTATAAACTTTATTCAAGAGAGACAGAGAGAGTAAATGGGGGAGGGGCAGAGAGAGAGGGAGAGAGAGAATCCCAAGCACGCTCCGCACTGCCAGCCCAGAGTCCAATGTGGGGCTCGAACTCACGAAACTATACATCATGACCTGAGCTGAAACCAAGAGTCTGACGCTTAACCGACTGAGCACCCAGGTGTCCCTTCTCTATCCTTATATTTGACTTTTTTGCTTTATATATATTTTTTAATATATGGAAGTGAAACTCTCCCATTATCTCTGTGGGTTTAAAATTTTTTCTTTGCAGTTCTATTGGCTTTTGTATGTTTCGCTTATGTTGTTAGGCATATAAAGGTTTTTAATTAATATATCTTATTTTAAATTGCTCCTTTTGTCATTTTGAAATGTCCCTTACAGTGTTTTTATCTTCTATTCTTTCTTTTCCCCTTTTTTTAAAGTTTTGATGGACTACCAGTGAAACATTCTAGGTCTTTGAATTTTTCTTTAATTTTTTCCATATCTTTATCCCTTTGTGCTATATTCTGAAAGAATTTCATAATCTGGTCTTCCTACTTAACTAATTGACTCTTCAGCAATGTCCATTTTGCTAAGTGAGCCAAGTTAAGATTTTATAGATGTCATTTGCTACACCTCTAATTTCTACTATTTACAATGCTGGCTTCTTTTTACACGTAAGATATGACATTTATTCATGTCAAAGTGTTTCTTGATTTATGATATCTTTATTCATTTGGTAGGAGTTCTTAGGTTTTGTAGAGTTCATTTTTCTTCTTTCATTGTGTCAGCTTTCTCACACCTGTGCCTGTTTGTTTTTATATTGCAGTTTCCTATGGAATCATCTATCATATCAACATGAGTAGCCAGCATTGTGGGGGAAGAAGTTATTGTCATGCCTTATGCTCTGCATTGCATTAAGTAAAAATGTGGGGGTGTGTAGATTCTTATTTGGCTGCCAAAGCCGTCTGTTATGATGCAGCCTCCTGAAGCACTGTCCTGAATATTTCTCTACCTTACATTCCCGTATTCAGCACTGCTTTCTGGAGGCAGACGCCACTGTTGCTGCCCCTTCTTTTGCAGGGTGTGTGTGTGTGGAATGTATGGGGCTGCTGTATCTTCACTTAAACTCATCACTCTGCCAATTGTCCATTGGCCCTTTCCCTGCTTCTGCCTCTCTGGGCACGAACACATTCTATTCTATCTGACAGTGTTCAACTTCAACCTCATTCTACCTACTTTCAGTTTCCAGGGATTCTTTACACAGTATTTGTTCAGTGAGAGTTTGCTTTCTTGTTTTTCTACTCTGTTACTCTTAAAGATTGAATATACGTATTTGAACGTATATTTCTCTAACAGCATCAGGCATGTACATAAATGTTTTCTTTGCATTTTTCTCTATTTTTTCTTTTTTTTCACTAGCAAAAGAATTTTACTTATTATTTATTTATTTATTTAATTCAATTTAATTTAAATTCAGGAGAGTTAACATACAGTGTAGTCTTGGCTTCAGGAGTAGAACCCAGTGATTCATCTCTTACATATGACACCCGGTGCTCGCCCCAAAAAGTGCCCTCCTTAATGTCCATCAACCATTTAGCCCATCCCCCCACTGCCCTCCCCTCCAGCAACCCTCAGTTTGTTCTCTGTATTTACGAGTCTCTCACGGTTTGCCTCCCTCTTTGTTTTAATCTTATTTTTCCCTCCCTTCCCCTATGTTCATCTGTTGTGTTTCTCAAATTCCACATATGAGTGAAATCATATGATATCTTTCTCTGACTGACTTATTTCACTTAGCATAATACACTCTAGTTCCATCCACATTGTTGCAAATGGCAAGATTTCATTATTTTGATTTCCAAGTAATATTCCATTGCATATATATACAACATCTTCTGTATCTATTCATCAGTTGATAGACATTTTTGCTCTTTCTATAATTTGGTTATTGTAGATAGTGCTGCTATAAACATTGGGGTGCATGTATCCCTTCGAAATAGCACACCTGTATCCCGTGGATAAATGCCTAGTAGTGCAATTGCTGGGTCATAGGGTAGTTCTGTTTTTAACTTTTTGAGGAACCTCCCTACTGTTTTCCAGAGTGGCTGCCCCAGTTTGCATTCCCGCCAACAGTGCAAAAGGGTTCTCCTTTCTCCACATCCTCACCAACATCTGTTGTTTGCTGACTGGTTAATGTTAGCCATTCTGAAAGGTATGAAGTGGTATCTCATTTTGGTTTTGATTTGCGTTTCCCTGATGATGAGTGATGTTGAGCATCTTTTCATGTGTCAGCCATCTGGATGCCTTCTTTGGAAAAGTGTCTATTCATGTCTTCTTCTCATTTCTTCACTGGATTATTATTATTATTATTATTATTATTATTATTATCTGTTGGGGGGGTGTTGAGTTTGGTAAGTTCTTTATAGATTTTGGACATGAATCCTTTATCTGATATGCCACTTACAAATATCCTCTCCCATTCCATTGGTTGCCTTTTAGTTTTGCTGACAGTTTCCTTCACTGTGCAGAAGATTTTTATCTTGATGAGGTCCCAATAGTTCAGTTTTGCTTTTATTTCCTTTGCCTCCAGAGTCATGTCTAGTAAGAAGTTGCTGTGGCTGAGGTCAAAAAGGTTGCTGCCTGTTTTCTCCTGTAGGATTTTGATGGTTTCCTGTCTCACCTTTAGGTCTTTCATCCATTTTGAATTTATTTTTGTCTATGGTGTAAGAAAATGGTCCAGTTTCATTCTTTGGTGTGTCGCTGTCCAGTTTTCCCAGCACATTTGCTGAAGAGATGTCTTTTTGCCATTGGATAATCTTTCCTACTTTGTCAAAAAATAGTTGGCCATATATTTGTGGGTTAATTTTGGGTTCTCTATTCTATTCCATCGATCTATGTGTCTGCCTATACTATACTGTCTTGATGATTACAGCTTTGTAATACAGCTTAAAGTCCGAAATTGTGATGCCTTCACCTCTGGTTTTCTTTTCCAAATTAATTTGAGTTTTAGAGCTCTTTTCTGGTTCCGTACAAATTTTAGGATTGTTTCTTCTAGCTCTGTGAGGAATACTGCTGTTATTTTGATAAGGATTCCATTGAATGTTGTAGATTGCTTTGGGTAGTATCAACATTTTAACACTATTTTTTTTTCCAGTCCATGAGCATGGAATGTTTTTCCGTTTCTTTGTGTCTGCTTCAATTTCCTTCATAGGCTTTTCTATAGTTTTCAATTGCTTTCATAAGCTTTCTATAGTTTTCTATAGCATACAGTTCTTTTCCTATTAGGTTAGATTTATTCCTAGGTATCTTATGATTTTTGGTGCAATTGTAAATGGGCTCAATTCCTTGATTTCTCTTTCTGCTTTTTCATTGTTGATGTATAGAAATGCAACCAATTTCTGTACATTGACTTTATATCCTACAACTTTGCTGAATTCATGTATCAGTTCTAGCAGTTTTTTTGGTGGAATCTTTTGGGTTTTCCACGTAGAGTATCTTATATATCATCTATGAAGAGTGAAAGTTTGACTTTTAACTTGTCAGTTTGGATGCCTTTTATTTCTTTGTGTTCTCTGATAGCTGAGGCTAGGACTTCCAGGGCTATGTTGAACAATAGTGGTGACAGTGAACATCCCTGTCATGTTTCTGGTCTTAGGGGGAAATCTCTCAGTGCTTTCCCATTCAGGATGATATTAGTGGTGGGCCTTTCATATATGGCTTTTATGATGTTAAAGTATGATCCTTCTATCCCTACTTTCTTGAGGGTTTTTATCAAGAAAGGATGCTGTATTTTGTCAAATGCTTTCTCTGCATCTATTGAAAGGATCTTATCCTCTCTTTTATTAATGTGGTGTGTCACATTCATGGATTTGTGAATATTGAACGAGCCTTGCAACCCAGGAATGAATCCCACTTGATCATGGTAAATAATTATTTTAATGTACTGTTGGATTCGTTTACCAGTATCTCTTGAGAAATTTTGCATCCAGGTTCATCAAGGATATTGATCTGTAATTCTTTTTAGTGCTGTCTTTGTCTTGTTTTGGAATCAAGGTTTTGCTGGCTCCAAGAATGAGTTTGGAAGCTTTCTTTCCCTTTGTATTTTTAGAACAGTTTGAGGAGAATAGGTATTAACTCTTCTTTAAACGTCTAATAGAATTCCCCTGGGAAGCTATCTGGCCCAGAACTCTTGTTTGTTGGGAGCTTTTTGATTATAGATTTGATTTCTTTACTGGTTATGGGCCTGTTCAAATTTTCTATTTCTTCCTGTTTCAGTTTTGGTAGTGTGTGTCTAGGAATTTGTCCATTTCTTCCAGACAGTCCAGTTTTACGGCATATGATTTTCATAGTATTATCTTATAATTGTATTTCTGTGGTGTTGGTTGTGATCGTTCCTCTTTCATTCATGATTTTATCTCTGTGGCTCCTCTCTCATTTCTTTTTGAGAGGTCTTGCTAGGGGTTTATCAATTTTGTTTATTCTTTCAAAAGACCAGTTCTTAGTTTCATTGATCTGTTCTACTGTATTTTTTTTTTATGTTTTATTTATTTTTGAGAGCAAGAGAGAGAGAGCACAAGCAGGGAAGGAGCAGAAAGAGAGGAAGACACAGAAAGAGAGAAGACACACAGGCTCCAGGCACTGAAGTTGTCAGCTCAGAGCCCGATGCAGGGCTGGAACTCACAGACCTCGAGATCATGACCTGAGCCGAAGTCGGACACTTACTCGACTGAGCCACCAGGCGCCCATCTACTGGATTTTTTTATTCTATATTGTTTATTTCTGCTGTAGGATTTATTATTTCCCTTCTTTTGTTAGCTTTGGGCTTTATTTGGTGCTCCTTTTCTAGCTCCTATAGGTATAAGTTTAGGTTGTTTATTTGGGACCTTTCTACCTTTCTTGCTTCTTAAGATAGCCCTGAATTGCAATGTATTTTCCTTTTAGGACTGCCTTTCGTGCATCCCAAAAGGTTTGGACTGTTGTGTTTCATTTTAATTTGCTTCCATGTATTTTTTAACTTTGTCTTTAATTTTCTGGTCATCCCATTCGTTCTTTAGTAGGATGTTCTCTACCCTCCGTGTATTTGAGGGCATTCCACCTTTTCTTTTATGGCTGATTTCAAGTTTGATAGTGTGATCTGAAAATATGCATGATATTATCTCAGTCTTTTGGTACCTGATGAGGACTCATTTGTGACCCAATATGTGATCTATTCTGGAGAATGTTCCATGTGCACTCTAGAAGAATGTGTATTCTGCTGCTTTAGGATGAGATGTTCTGAATTTATCTGTTAAGTCCATCTGGTCAGTGTGTCATTCAGAACCTTTGTTTCCTTGTTGATTTTCTGCTTAAATGATCTGTCCATTGTTGTAAATGGAGTACTAAAGTCTCCTACTACTATGATATTAGCAGTGAGTTTGCTTAGGTTGTGATTAATTGATTTATATATTTGGGTGCTTTTATGTTGGGTGCTACAATTGTTAGCTCTTCTTGATGGATATACCCCTTAAATATAATATAATGACCTTCTTCATGTCTTGTTACAGTCTTCGTTTTAAAATCTAGTTGGTCTGTTATAAGTGTGGTACTCTGGCTTTCTTTTGATATCCATTGGCATGATAGATGGTTCTCCATCTCTTCACTTTCTTTTTTTTTTTTATTTTTATTTTTTTAATGTTTATTTTTGAGAGAGAGAGAGCAAGCAATGGAGAGGCAGAGAGAGAGGGAGACAGAGAATTGAAGCAAACTGTGCACTATCAGCACAAAGTCCGATGTGGGGCTCAAACTCACAACTGTGAGATTATGACCCGAGCTAAAGTCAGATGCTCAACTGACTGAGACACCCAGGCATCCCTCCGTCCCCTCACTTTCAATCTGCAGGTGTCCTCAGGTCTAAAATGAGTCTGTTGTAGGCAGCATATAGATGTATCTTGTTGTTTGTTTTTGTTTTTTTTTTATCCATTCTGATACTCTATGTCTTTATAGTAGGACATTTAATTCATTTACATTCAGAGAGCTTATTGAAAGATACGAACTTAGCGCCATTGTGTTACCTGTAGATTTTGTGTTTCTGGTAATGTTCTCTGGTCCTTTGTAGTCTTTGCTGCTTTCTACTCAGAGAGTCCCCCTTAGAATTTTTGCTGGACTGGTTTAGTGGTCACAATTTCCCTTAGTTTTTGTTTGCCTGGGAAACTTTATCTCTCCTTCTATTCTGAAGGACAGCCTCATTGGATAAAGGATTCTTGACTGCATATTTTTCTTATTCAGCACATTGAATATTTCCTGCCATTCTCTTCTGGTCTGTCAAGTTTCAATGGACAGGTCTGCCTACCCTCATAGGTTAAGGACCTTTTGTCCCTAGCTGCTTTCAGAATTCTTTCTTTGCCTTTGTATTTTGCAAGTTACTTTATGATATGGCATGGTGTTGACCTGTTTTTGTTGATTTTGAAGGGAGTTCTCTGTGCCTCTTGGACTTGGATGCCTGTTTCCTTCCCCAGATTAGGGAAGTTCTCAGTATAATTTATTTAAATAAGCTTTGCCCCTTTTTTTGCTCTTCTTCTTCTGGGACTCAATGATATGGATATTATTTCATTTTATAGAATCACTTAGTTCTCTAATTCTCCCCTCATGGTCTAGGAATTTCCTTTCCCTCTTTTTCAGCTTCATTCTATTCCATCATTTTATCTTCTATTTCACCTATTCTCTCCTCGGCCTCTTCGGTCCTCACTGTCACTACATCTAGTTTATTTTGTGTCTCATCTATAGCATTCTTTAAAATTCATCTCGGTGAGTTCTCAGGTCTTTGATCTCTACAGCAAGGGTTTCTCTGGTGTTTTCTATGCTTTTTTCAAGCCCAGCTATTAGGCTTATGACTGTTGTTCTGAATATATTTATATTGTTTATATCTGTTTGGAGCAAGTCTCTGGCTGTGATTTCTTCTTGATCTTCCTTTTGGAGAGAATTCCTCCATCTTGTCATTTTGACTAGGTGTCTGTCTTTTGTGTATTTTAAAAGCATATTATGTGTCCTATACCTAAGAGTAATGCTATATTAAAAAAGGGTCATACACTGTTGAGGGCCTGGCACTCCGGGAAGTGTTTCTGGTGTTTTCTTGAGTGTACTCTCCTTTTGCATTTTGGCTGCTTTATGCCACTGGTCAGTCCTCCACAGAGCTCCTCCTTGCTTGTAGTGGGGAGTGTTTGGACCTTTAACTAGGTGTGCTTTGATTTGTTTGTTGAAGCAACTCTGGGGGAAGAAAGGAAGGGGAGGGGAGCCGGATCCCATTAAAAGAGAAAAAAGAAAGGGGAGAAAAGAAAACCAAATAGAAAATCAAAACCTATAAGGCCGATTCCAAGGAAAGTGAAAGGAAAAGAAATTGGGGGGGGGGGGGGGGGGGGAGGAAAGAAGAAGGAAAAAGAAAGGAAGGAAAAAGAAAAGGATTTTAAAAAAACAAATAAAAAAATATGTAATAAGAAATGTCAAAAAACAAATCAGAAAGTCTGAGCCTGATTCCAAAAGAAAAAAAGAAGAGGGATGAAAAAAAGGAAAAAGAACCCCAGAGTTGTCTGTTGGTGTGTGTTTGGGGGGTGGCTGTGCTGGTCTGGAGGCAAGGCCGGCTGTGTTGGGTCAGTCTTGTTTCAGTAAATAAGCAGTTGCTAGGCATGGAGAGGAGGGGTTAGGTGTAAGTGTGTCCGGCCTCCAGTGGGGGCAGCTGTGCTGCTCTCTGAAGTCCCACCGCATTGTTGTTAGGGGGAAAAAAGGACGTCCTCCCAATCTAGGGGTCTCAGATTGGGATCTCAACTAGGGATCTCAACCCACGCTGTTCAGGCAGTCCTCACAGAATAGCGAGGGCGGTCAGCTTGCCCTGCGCCACAATTCTCCTGTGCCTTCTCCTTGGCACTCAGTTGGGATTCAAAACCCAAAGTCTTAAAGGACTGGCGTGACAGCGATCTGCTCTCCTGCTCCAGAGTAGAGCCTTTCCACCCGGCTGATGAAAGACCTTTGGCTCACACCTGCGGGGTCTTTTGTCCTTGCGGAGGCAATAAACTCTCTTTCTAAAGTAGTCCAGGAAGGGGATTGTTCTCTTCCATTGTGCCCCAAAGATCACTACATCATGCTGTGCACTCTGGGACCAGCTCCCTCCTCCCCGGTATTGCTTGCCACGGCTCTGCTCCAAAGAAACTCGTGCACTTCCAGAACCTGAGAGTTTCAGCTCCAAAGACTGCAAAAACAGACTAGTACACTCAGTACTTTTCGCTCCCTAGTCCACGGTCCAGAGAGGTTTTCCTCTTGTGCTAACTCACTGCTATGCTTTCACAACCCCTCTTTGTTTCCCTTGTCTCTTCACAGAAGGGGTTCCCACCTCTCCATAACAGCACTATTTTATCTCCCACAACTCACACACATGCATCTCCATCCTGCCAGGCTGTCTCCTTCCAACCGTGGAGATCCTTCTGTCACTCCGCAGATCTATTTCCTGGGTGTTCCAAGTATTCTGACCTCAATAAGGCTATGTTTGAAGGACAAGGAAAATCCAGATCCCCCTTCTTCTCCACTATCCCCTTTCCTCCAGCATTTCCCCCTATGTTTTCTATATTTAACTTTGAACATGCATTTTTAAATCAGAAAAATGTGTACTTGTATGTATTAAATTTTAAAATATAAGTGTTCTTTTATGATTCTATGATAAAAGTGGTGACCCAAGATGAAGAAGAGCTGCTGAACACACCTGCTTCCTTAAGATGCTCTCTGCAAAATTCCGAGGAAGTCTTGATTGTGACATGGCAGAAAATCAAGGCTGTAAGCCCAGAAAACATGGTCACCTTCAGCAAGAACCATGGGGTTGTAGTCCAGCCTGCCTATAAGGACAAGATAAACATCACCCAGCTGGAACTCACGAACTCAACCATTACGTTCTGGAATACCACCCTGGAGGATGAAGGGTGTTACAAGTGCCTCTTCAATACTTTTGGTTCCGGGAAGATCTCAGGAAAAGCCTGCCTCACCCTCTCTGGTGAGAATCTCTGATAATACATTGTCTCTGGCTAGAAATGTTGTTTTCAAGAATGTTTGGAACATGGTGGTGGTGCCTAGTTTTTCAGGATCTTAACCTCAGAAAGGTTTATAAGAAGAAACTTAGCCTCTCATGTCTACCATAATGTAGTTATGGTTATTGGAAGAGTTCATGGGGCCACATTGAATCTCTGCCTGGAGTTATCTTTGCTCTGAGGAATTGTGTTGTCAGCAAGGGTAAATTAAGGACGATGGTGAAGATAATGGGGTTCTCCTAAGTAGTGATATGATTCTGACCTGGCTTTGCCATTAGCAATCATGTGACCCTGCAAGAGTCCCGTCCACTCTCCGAAGCAGAGTTTATTTATCTACACAATAAGTATAAAACAGATTATCTGTAAAGTCCCTAACAGCACAAACATTTTTGGATCTAAGGAAAGAGCCAGATTGGGATAACCTGAAGCCAGTTATGTGGTACCTCTCATTTTGGTTTAATGTAGTTCTCTCGGGATTGAAAGGGGATGTACCATAAAGGCCTTTCATACCTGAGGCCAACTAGAGATTTAACTGGATAATAAGCATTCTTTTACAATCCAATAGGGTTAGTTTGACAAGATTCCTCTTCTTTCAACTGACACATAACTGAGATCAAGAATTAAGAAGTGGGAATGAGGCATAACTTTGGAGCATAGCACAGTTGGTGGTAGGTTTAGAAGGGAAAAGACAAATTTAGACATAGTTATCAGGAATGTTAAAGCGAGAGTTTGAACACACTAAGAATATTGAACCTGGGGTAAGAGGATGCTCAGTAGACAAGAGTGCGAGGGACATATGGCAACACCAAAAAAAAAAAAAAAAATATATATATATATATATATATGTATATATATATATATATATATTTCTTTCACTTATTTTTGCCTATAGTGAATCCTTTCTGCAGAATCTTATGTCAGATTTTCTTCTTGATTCTATGTCTTCTGTTCTGTCTCTTTGTATCTTTTTTTTCCTCTCCCCCTGCCTCCAATCTTTCTTCCTTCTTTCCTTTCCTTTTTCCTCTCTCCTCCTTCCCTTCTTCCTTCCTTCTTTCTTTCCTTCCTTCCTTCCTTCCTTCCTTCCTTCCTTCCTTCCTTCCCCCTTCCTCATCACTTTTCATCTTTTTCCTTCTTGTGTCATTCTCATTTCTGTTACTTTTTCTTGTTCCCCTTCTCCCTCCATCCTCCTCCTTCTCCTCCCCCTGCCACTTCTTCCTCACCTCCTCCCCCTCCTCCTTCTTCCTCCTTCTTCCCTCTTCCTTCTTCTTCCTTCTTCCTTCTTCTCCTCCTCTTCCTTCTTCTTCTCCTTCTTCTTCTTCCCCCCCATACTTTACTCTTAATATTTTGTAATAGTTTTTGCCTGAAAACCACACTCCCCTGAGTCTTCTGGGTAGTAACCCTATTCTTTTCCATTCTGACCCTTTCCAGCTACACCTTACAGCCTTCATCTAAGTCATCCTTGGATATACCAGAGCACCTTGCCACCCAGTCTCACCATGTAACCCTACTCATCTTCCCTCACTTTTATCTGTCTTCCCCCAGTGCCCCTTGACATTAGTATCTGGGTACTCTTTGGAAAAAGCCACAGCCCTTTGGGCCCATTTCCTCCAGCCCACTGTCACCCTCCCATGTCTTGAACCTCTAAGCACAGACCAGGCTTTCATTTAGTTACCGCCCTTTAATTATCTTGAGGGCTCTGAAGCAACCACAGGAAAGCAAAACTGCATTTGCTCAGCAGAGATAAACTGCACATTGAAAAATATACGATGGCAATGAATTCATCAGTCAAGGGACTTTTGGAAGGGAACAGGATTACAGCTGGACTAAAATAATATCCTTTTCTCATTAACTAGTTGTTTTAACTCCATTCAGGTGATCTCCAAGGTCTTTCCAACTGTCATTCTGTGATTTTCTAGTAATGGGCATGTGAATTTCTAATTTACATTTTTTATGGATATTCCAAGCAGGGACTTTCCAAGTCTCCTCCATGCATCTCATTCCCTGGTCCAGCTCCAAGCAGAGAAAGGCCATCCCTAAGCAGCAGCCCCTCTACGGGCTCTCTGTTCTGAAACTGCCCTGGTACTTCTGAGAAGTGCAAGCTACCTGTATGGAAGTGCTGATTGGTGACTATTGTCAGACTATGAGAGGGATACCCAGAAGAAGGCAGAGGTGCTGCATTGCCCGTGGAAAAAGAGAACAGAATAATTAAGCTCTGGACTGTATGGGAAAGAAGATGCCCTTTATCCATTCAGCTAATTCCCCCGAAGAGAAACGACAGAGAGGATTTTTCTTGTTGCAGGGTTGTACTAGGCCAGTTTCCATCCTGCCGGCCAGAGAATTAGACACAGGAAGAACTGAGATGCCCCAGTTTGGGTTGGATGTGCCATCTTATGTCTTGAGCCCCCAGTGTCTTTCTGTACAGATCTTCCTTCGTCCTCTGAGGAGAATGTGGTGCTTAACTGATGGCAGGCCATCATTTTTTTTTGTCCCAGTACAGCCCACAGTGTTCCTTCACTATAAATTTTTCGAAGACCACGTAAATATCACTTGCTCTGCCAATGCCCGCCCAGCCCCTGTGATCTCCTGGAAGGTCTCTGGGTCAGGGATTGAAAACAGTACTGAGATTCTCTCACACCCCAATGGGACCACGTCTGTCACGAGTGTCCTCCAGGTCAAAGACCCCAAGAGCCAGGTGGGGAAGGAGGTAATCTGCCAGGTGCTACACCTGGGGACTATGACCAGCGTCAGGCAAACCTTGGACAAAGGTAAGAGAAGGTGGGCAAAGATGTGTCACACACCTGGAAGGTGGTGGATGTTTTGCTAGCCTGTTGGTTTCTTAGCAAAGGAGCCAGTAAGAGAGAGAATGGCATAAGTGGGGAGAGAAAAACAGGGTTGAGGAACCCAATAAAGCCAGTTTTACTTTGGTAAATGTGGTATGTTTCCCACATACCAAATGCTTTTGCTGAGATCCATCCATTCATTTATTTTTCCACACTGCTGACATTTACTGAGTATCTGTTCTGTGCCAGGCTTTGGGACTGTTGAAATGTGACAGTCAGCAAGGCTCAGTCCCTTTGCTCAGAAAGCTTCTGGTTTACTGGGAATACAGAACGGGCAGTTATAAAACTGTGTGTTAAATGCTTCAATAAGAAAGCTACGGTGCACCCTGAGAGGATTGAGGGCAGGGAGGAGGGACATCAGCTCAATCTGGAGGGATCAAGGAGATTTCCTGGAAGAAGTGACCTCTCCAATAAAGGCTTTGGTAATCTACACTGTGGAAAAGGGGCAACAGAGGTTTTAAGAAAGAGGCGTATCGGAAGGTGTTTTCCTCACCCCTTTGAAACAAACTGCCTCCTGTTCAAAACCCCTCTTGCTTTCTTGCGTTTTTCTCTAAACTGCTATCTCTGGGTCTCATGGATACAAGAAGTAAAGGTTATGGGTGGGAGAATAAAGGGAGTGGCCGTTTTAGAGGCAAGACACTTTGCAAACAGTCATGGTTTTCTTTCTCTCTGTGGTTCTGAGGCACCAACTCTGGATGAGGCTGTCTGTAATAAGCCTCCTAAAAAGGTATTGATGGGTTTTGATTTTTTTTTTTTTTTCAGGGAGGATTTTAAGCAACAGAGCTTGGAAAAACTTTTTCCTGTGTATGCCTTATTGGCGTGGTGGCCTCTAAGCAAAATTTCCTGTAGTCATTTTTGGGGTCCTTGTAAAAAACAGACGAATCAAAAAGTCGACATTTAGGTAAATTTGGTCAAAAGATATGCAGTGTTAGATTTGGATACTTGTGAAGAGATCCTCATTTTCAGCCAAGGCAAAGGGTCAATTTCCCTGAAAAACAAGAAGTTGCAAAGGAACTGGTCTTCTTTCCTAAGAATGCTAAAATCGACTTATGTCATGTACAATGTGTGAACATCATTTTTGTAATGTTTGTTTGTTCTGCGAATGCTTACTAAAAGTCTCCCGCGCTTCGAGCATGTGTCAAGCACAGAAACTGTTGAACTTAGACACATCTCTGTCTGAAGGTGCACGATTCAATTATGATGTAACAAATCCCTTTACGGAGGTATGGGGAAGATGCTGGAAACTCCCCAATCAGGAGGCTCTTCCTCCCGTCTTTGTATTGCAGAGTGATGCTGAGGAACTTTGTTTGTTGGCCTTGGCCCGTGGAAAGAGCTTTAATAACAAAGATGCAGATTAGAAGACATACAGTAAAAGCATTGAGATGAGTTACTCCTGGGATCGGAATCATGAGATGCATGATTTTTTTTTTCTTTCTATTACTCTGTATTTTCCAAAGCGCCCTCAATAAATATATGACTTTCACGGACCGTAAGGCAAAGAATATGCACTTTAGAGGCAAACCAAGCTCTGACCAAGCCCTGGTTCTGCTGCTTACTACTCTGATTATGGGCTTGCTTAACTTCTCTCAGCCTCAGTTTTTTGTTCTATTGTTGTTGTTTGTATATGTGAGATAATAATAATAATACCTAACTCTTGGGCTGTTTTGAGGACTAAATGAAACCACACATTCAAAGGTCTTAAGAGATAGCAACCACATAAACCGTGTGGTTAGATTATTATTAACTAAATGCTATCGAAATAATATAAAGCCATGAATGTAAACTTCAATAGATATATACTTAAGGGTAGTTTTCATTTTAAGCTCAGTTCTAGGAAAAACTAATCACAACTGTTTCTCTATCCTTTTTTGCCTCAACAGCTTCTTATGACTTTGTGTCTCCTTTTTCCCCTTCAACATCTATAGGCTTTTGGTTTTCAGTTCCACTATTGTTAAGTATTCTTTCCCTGGTCATTCTCCTGGTCCTAATCTCAATCTTATTATACTGGAAACGTCGTCGGAACCAAGACCGAGGTGAGTGATCACGAGAAATACACAGAAGGAAACAAATGACTTTTTAATAGCAATTTGGGGGGGTCTCGTGAAGACATAAATAAGGGATGGCAACAATGTGTTTTGTTCGCTGTTTCCGAAATACCTAAATGTTTCTGGTATTTTAGAACACATCAGCGTCATTTTCTTGTAATTGGATGTTAAAACTGGATGCTTCTGCTTTTTGTTTCCCAAGATCATTTAGTGGCTAATTATTTGTAACTTGAGAGTAAGGGTTGATGAGAGGAAATGTGGAAAATGTTGATCCAACCATTGTTGAATCAGCTGATGGCAAAACCAGGGAGAGAAGTCTCAGCGTCCACACTGTGTTCTTCCACTTATTACTGAGAAGGACAATCTCTTTTCTTTTTACAGCGCTCCCCAGGGCCAGCTACTCCATGCAACAGACTCTGAAATTATCCAATATACTCACTAATTAAATAGTATTTTCTCTGTTATACTCTTACTATGTCTCAAACACTATAGGCAACATATAGGCCATCTTCTAACTACATTATGTCATTCTGTCTTTATAGACTGCACATTTTCTCTCTGTCCCTTACAACATCTATCACAACATCTTATGTATATTATTAGGTGCTCAATAGCTGTTCATTAAAATAGTGAATGAATCAGTGGATGAATGGATGGGTGGATGGCTGGCTGGCTGGATGGAAGGATAGATTTTGAAAGTGATGTTTTCAATTCTCCTTTTCTTATTGTAATTTCAGTACCTTATAAATGCTGAGTCTAAAGCATTGTGAGATATTATAAAATGAGACGCTGTAAAACGAGGAGTCAGCTAGAAAGAGAGAATTAAATTTTTTTGTTTTCTGAAGACAGTGCATAATTCATTAAAGTTAATTCAAAGCTGCAGTTTATGGCATATTGATGGGGATTTCCAAGGGTGAAAGGCTGATATGGGAGTTTTCACCATCTCAGATAACTGTAAGGGAAGGAAGAAAATGTTGGTTTAGAGTGTTATTTTAAATTTCTATTAAAAACTTCACTTAAGCGCTACTTTCCCCCCTTTTTCTTTTATGTCTCATGAGCTATCTCTCATGTGCTAGGTTTTTCAAACACTTAATTCTGCATAAACCTTATATAAACACCAGATTAATGTCATTTTATAAAAAACAACAAATCTTCAGTGCCAGTGACCCCTTTGCAAAAGTAGTCAAAAGAATGTGTTCTGTGGGGAGAGGGGATTACATATCAGATAATTTTATTGCATATAAACATAAGCCCATAGAATTCATTAGTGCTCTGCAGAATGTCAAAGGCAGAAGTCTGTTTGACTCTATCCAAACGTTTCGTTTTTCCAGTTAGGAACTGAAGCCAGAGAGGGAAATTGACTTTTTTCCTAAGGTCACACAGCTAGTTAACAACAGGTTTAGGACGAGAACCGTGGTCTTGGTCTCCTGACCTCTGCCAGAATGTTCTTCCAGCTGTGATACCCTGGAGTTCTGACTTGAAAGGCACTATTGGGTTGCATTTATTTTAGTCTTAGCTTTCTGTTACTGCTGTATTCTTTTGGAAAGTACGAAGAAAAAAAGTATGAAGTGTTCAAATTTGTTTTAAAAAGTCCCTGTTGGACAAGAATCTTATAATGCAATCTATTCAAGCCCAAGGTAAATTCCACTAGAATGGGGCATTTGAAGAATACTTGTCCTTTGTTCATTAAGTCTTAGGTTTTCTGGGAAAAAGAATTGTTCAAGGCCTTTTCCAATTCCTGAAGCAAAGGGAGTCAGCTTATCTTTGTACCCAGGCTTTTCTCATTTATGAAATAAACACTTGCACCTCTCTAGGATCTTGTAAGCACTAGAATTGCTATTTACTGATAATATCTTCATGACATATGGCCAACTCAGTTAATTACACTGAATGTGAAGTGGCATATTTTGGGTGGCTGAATTGTTTTGTGGGTTTCAAAAATGTTAGTAGGTCCCATACACTGAAATAGCTAGTAAAACCAAGTGTTTGTTATGCTGGAGACTTAAACACTCAGGACCAAAACTTAAGTTATACAAAAAGTTGGCAGAAAGGGATGAAAACCATCGGAGATACTGACGTTTAAAATTTCTTTAAGTAACAAATTTTGATTATCAATTTGTGATGAAAGTGAACAGTCCTACTACATTTGCTTCCTACTTTTTTCCCTACCCTTGCTTTGGGTTTTCCTTTTCTCTTCTCTTTGCTTTCCATCATCTGAAAACATAAAACTTTTGGATGGGCAGGGGAACATGATGATCAGTCAAAAATGACACCAAATTTCTGGACCTGGTTACTGGAAAAAATGGCAACTGTTGAGAAATAAGGAAGTGAAGAGGGGGAACTAAATGTGTGTGTGTGTGTGTGTGTGTGTGTGTGTGTGTGTTCATAGTTCATGGAGAAAGAAAGAGGAGAGAAAGGATGAATTAATTCTTGCACTAGTTGAATGTGGGCAAAGAAATCATCTCTGAGAAGCTGCTGGGTGGTAAGACAAATCTAGTTAAGTAAGGGTTTGACTCTTTGTTAGGTCCATAACAAACACAACAAAAAAGCTTATTTTAGACCAAAATCACTTATTCATTGCTCACAAAAGCACAGCAAACTTACAGTTTCAGGATAGAGGGGTAATATGTAATGATGATGTTATTTTTGTACAAATTAGGATCTATTTTTCTTGTGATCCTGTTTAATGCCAGAGAGAATGTTGTTCTTTTCACCAGGAAAGGTGTCCTCTGGAGGAAGGTATGGGGAGTTAGAGGCAGTTTCTCTTTGTTCCATTCCTGATAGGATCAGATCACAGTTACTTCCCATGAGACTACAACAACCAGATAATAATAGATTGATAGGTTTTCAAAAAAAATCCCTTTTATTTTCTTTCATGAATGTAGTGCTTTATTACTGAAATAGAAAGTGAAAAAAAATAAAATTTCCTAGGGAAAATTTCCCCTATTCTATAATATTCTATTAAAACCCAATTGAGGTCATAAATTTTTCCCTTCCACATATACTACAATGAAGTTAAATTTGGGATTGAAAATAACCTCTTATTTCTCGTTAGTCAACCCACCAATGATTACGTGCTTCTCAGTAACAAAAACCTCACGTGGGGGCAGATCTGAGCAGATACTCATCTCACTTTTTGAAATGTTTGAGTAGCAGTTTTCTTTTGTTTGATTGAGTCAAAGTATAAGTGGAAAACAGTAAAAAATTTACACAACCGTAGGAAATGCCTATTCCAAACTTCACTTTTTCTTCAAATCATCCAGCTATTTTGTAACAAAGTGGTTTTTCCTTCACCAACATTATCTGTATAATTACCTTGAATTCTTTCACTTCACTTCATAATAACCTGACCTTTAAATGGGCTGTCTTTTCATTGAGAACAATGGAGGTGTTGATAAAACACTGTGTCCTCAGTGGAATCATGTCGCTTTCTCTTATTTTCAGCTTAGTACTATGTCAAATACCAGAAGTGCTCAATAATTTTGATGGTGAAATAGTGATTAGTTGTAAGGGCAATACAAAAAATATTTGTTTCCAAAAACAAATGCAATTCTTTGCTTTGCGTAATAATTGTACCTATGTCTCCCTAATGCAGAGTGGTTGTGGGGGTGGGGGTGGTCCTTACCCCTACTCCAGTTTCCTCAGAGCTCCAAGCAGAAGAGATGTGGCACTTTTTATGAGAGAAGTGTTAAGCAACCTTTACTGAACTGCTTAGGTCAATACTGCCGGGAGAAATCTTGCCTTCCAACTGATTTTTCTACAAAAGTTTACACTCCAATGGGTGCAGATGCCATCCATCATATCAAAAAAATGGCAAGGCATGATCTGATTACAGAGTCATTGGCTAACAGAATCTTAAGCCCGGGCATTCTTGCCTGAGCTGCTTTACGTCTTTTACCACAGATAGTAGATACTGGGCATATTGGCAAGTTTAAAACATTGCAGTTTCTGGTGAAGAGTTAACTTAACGATTTACATAGAGAATGAGAGGTGGCACCAAGATAAAATCCTAGGCCTTTTACTTCACTAACTACACGCCTTGAGGGGAGGCCCACATCCTTTCAGTTTATGTGCTAGAAATCTGATAGCCCTTGAAAGGCCCTCCATATGTCTTCTTTGTGACACCTGAATGCCACCCAATGTCTAGCAAGTTAATATCCACAGGAAGCAAAGCTCAAGGTCTTATAAATAAAGTACACATAGATCATTCGAAATTCTTTAAAAAAAAAGTTTTTTTCTATGTTTATTTATTTTTGAGAGAGAGAGAGAGCGAGCTTGAGTGGGGGAGGGCAGAGAGAGAGGGAGACCGAGAGTCCGAAGCAGGCCCCAGGCTCTGAGCTGTCAGCACAGAGCCCAACATGGGGCTCGAACTCACAAACTGAGAGATCATGACCTGAGCTGACGTCAGACGCCTAACCGACTGAGCCACCCAGGTGCCCCAGATCATTTGGAATTCTTTAATGTTTTTTTCACTTGTAGTCTTAAGTGATTCTGCAGAACATTTTTTTCCTAGAATTACCTGTCCTTTTATTTTTAAGCAATTACATTTTTTTTAATGTTTATTTTTGAGAGAGAGTGGGGGAAGGGCATGGAGAGAGAGATGGACAGAGGATCTGAAGCTGGCTCTATTCTGACAGCAGAGAGACCGATACGAGGCTCAAATGCATGAACTGTAAGATCATGACCTGAACCAAAGTCAGTCACTTAACTGCCTGAGCCTCCCAGGAGTCCCTACCTATGTCCTTTTAAAGAGTCACCATGTCCTTGTGTCACATTGGATCAAGAAATGTCCTTATCTTTGCCAGTTAAATATGCACAGGAGTATTCTGTGTTTAGTGACCCTTTTGTTATTTATAGAAATACATACCACTATGTATAGAAATTATACATGTTTGAAGTTAATATCTTGTTCTTTCTTTTATCTAGAGCCCTAGAAGACTCACACAGAACCCTGAATATTATGTCCTGGTCTACTTGAATCTGATTCATGAGAAAGGCAGGAGGAAAAGGGTCATTCTCCAAGAACAAAAGAGGTAGGGACAAAAGACCTAAGAATTTCAAGATTTCCTTCTGCCATGTAAGCGACCCAGTGCTGGTGAGTGTTCCAAAAGGAAGTCATTTCACCTCTCAAGTCTGTTGTAGGACTTGATTTTGTGAAGTAGGGCAGTGTTGTCCTGTTGAATGGACTCTGGATCAGTAGCCACAACTCAGAGACTGACTCTGGCTCCAGCTGATGGCAGCCCCACGTTCATCACTTTATCTCAATGAGCTTCCACATCTGCATCCAGAAAATTAAGAAGTTGGACCAGATAATTTGCCATTCTGCTCTAAAAACTGATGTAATTCCAGGAAAGAAAATGAATAATGAAATGAAAAAGAGAAAGGAGAATACAGAAAGGTGTTGAGGACCAAAGAACTTTTCTGAGACTACCTTTAACCTTTCTGTCGATGTTCCTTCTCTTCTTCCATATTGTTCTTAGGTCCACGAGTCTGTTTTTTCATGTGTTTCTTCACTGCATTGTTAATAGCTGGTCTTTCTAAAGTCTTTGGTTTCACTGCTATATTTCATGTTCTTTTGTGACGTTTACCACAATGAATGTGGGACTGAATTTATTGCAAAATAACATCGGCAACCTTAACTTTACTTATCTATTTTTATAGAAGAATAAGTATTGTTAGTCCAGCAGCTCGCATATTTAAAAAAGTTTGCATTTCCTGTCCCATTTGACTCATAAGATGTCAGTCCTATTTTAGTCGTTGTGAATTCAAACTTGTGTAATGAAAACATATGATAAGAATAGGCATTTAGGAAGTTTTGTAAATAACAGTCAGTCAATTCAAATGCTATTCTCTCCTGTCTTCTTTTCTCATGAGTTAACTTCTCATAATAGCAGAGAAGGCATGTATGGGTTTATAGATCCCTTTGGTCTAAATATATTTCCCTTTCCTTTCCTTTCCTTTCCTTTCCTTTTTATTTATTTATTTTGAGGGGGGATGGGACAGAGAGAGAGAGACAGAGAGATAGAGAGAGAGAGAGAGAGAAACTCAAGCAGGCTTCATGCCCACCACCCTAGGATCATGACCCAAGCTGAAATCAAGAGTCAGACACTCAACCAACTGAGCCACCCACGTGACCCCTAAATAGATTTTTCGAACTAGTGGAACAATTTTGAACTCTTATTACTCACAAGACCAAATTAGTGACTTTTTCAGTATTGCCTGCTTTCTTCTCTCTACTCCGTGACTAAAACTTAACTTGTTTTCACTGTTGAATTGGATATTTGTATATTTAAGCCTTTCATATGTTATTTAATTCTGTACTATTCCATATATTTGTATTAAAATACTGAATGATTAAAAGTGTCAAGGCTAAATATTTGGTTCATGATACTCTTTTGGGGAATGTGGTAGCATTAGTGATAATCTTTATACTTTCCCTCTGTGTGTGAAACCCTCCCCTCCCCTCTATCTCTCACCCACTAGAAGATGCCAGTAACATTTCTGATTAGTCACAAAGTCACAAATCAGATATCCCTGATCTAGCCAGCGGGAGCTCTATCAGTTTGGTAACTGTGTCCATTTGATGTGATATGGTCAATTTTGGAGCACTTCCTTACATGTGCTCTTTTGATTTTGCTTTTTGACACCAACCTTTGCAAACTGATTAGCTTACACAGTTTTGAATTTAATAGGAGCCACCACCCTGCCTCTCGTTTTGTTGCGTTACTGTATGTATCTTTGTATCTCAACTGCCAGATCAGGCAGGACAGCTAAAGCAGCAGTTCTCAAAAATTTAGAACATCCCTAAAAACATTATTGAGGACCCCAAAGAACTTTCTGGTAAAGAGAAGTGTTTGCCAATATTTACCACATTTGAAATTAAAACTTACATATTTGAAAAAAATATACAAGCATGTATTCTATTAGCCATCAGAATGATGTCAACATTACACATCGTGTAGCTTCTGGAAAATTCCACAGCACATTTGAGAGAATGAAAGTGAAATAGGCAAATGATGTTTTTGTATGATGGTGACAATAGTTTTGACCTTGTGGGCCCCCTGAAATGGTCTCAGGGACAATATTAAAGACTGATCCTGTAAAGTATACGCAAAGAAGGAGACCACCTGATGAGAAGATTTTGTGAGTCTTTCCCAAGGAAACTCCTTGTTAAACAGGTATCTTCACAGTGCCTAAACATTTCATCATTTCATCATAACTTAGTGCAGAGAACCCTAGGACGAATCCTTCTTTGTCACTAATCCAGGAGTACCTCAGAGATATTGTGGTTTGGTTTCAGACCTCTGCAAAAAAGCAAATATCATTAAAAAAGGGCTCAGATGGGGCGCCTGGGTGGCACAGTCGGTTAAGCATCCGACTTTAGCCAGATCACGATCTCGCGGTCCGTGAGTTCGAGCCCCGCGTCGGGCTCTGGGCTGATGGCTCAGAGCCTGGAGCCTGTTTCCGATTCTGTGTCTCCCTCTCTCTCTGCCCCTCCCCTGTTCATGCTCTGTCTCTCTCTGTCCCAAAAATAAATAAACGTTAAAAAAAAAAAAAAAAGGGCTCAGATGAATTTCTTGTTTTCCCAGTACCTTTAAGTTACGTTGACACTATACTGTAATCTATTAAGTGTGCATTAACGTTATGTCTGAAAAACAATGCGCCTATCTCAGTTAAAGAATACTTTATTGCTAAAAAGTGCTAACCATCTCTGAGCTTTCATCAAGTCATACTCACTGATCACAGATCACCTAACAAATAGAATAATAATGAAAACGTTTGGAATATTGCAAGAATTACCAAAATGTGACACAGACACACAAATGACAAAATGTTTCTGGAAAAAGACACCCATGGACTTGCGTGAGGAAGGGTTGCCCCAAACTTTCAATTTGTAAAAAACACAGTATCGGTGAAGTGAAATAAAGCAAGGTACCCATGTAATTCAATTAAATTGGCTTATAAAGTGGCTTATCAGTTACCTTGGAGGATATTGAGGGACTTGGACTTACACTAGTAGGCTGTGATGAAAAAACCCCAGGAAGGTCATAGCCAATGAAGACAGGAGGAGGAAGGGGTAGCCCAGAGCATGCGGCTGAGAAGGCCGATGCATGTGGAACACCTGTCTTGCCCTCTGATTCCTGCCTGGTCACCCCTGGGAGGAGCTCTCCAACATCCCATACTTATCCTGAAAGTTTCAATTAGGAGTGCTTTTTCTGAATTTGTGAATTGGAAAGAGGCAGCTTGGGCTTTGTATGCTTAAGTAATGCTGGGAAAGTTGTAAGCACTTGAGTCATTTAGAATAACTCAGTCACATAGTTCTCTTGTTGGTAAAAATTTAGAAAAATTCCAAGGTGGTGATAAACCTGTTCAGAGATAGGGGAAAGCAAAAGAAGCCTTTTGGGTTTAAAATAAAACTAAAACTGAAGATGAGAATTTGGGGGAGGATGTAAAAATGTATTAATCACCAACGAGGTAACATTTATAAATACAGGTTCAAAGAGTACAAAATCCATACAGTAACTAGGGATCATAAAGCTTTGGTTAAAACAGCTTCCTTGAAGGGTGCCTGGGTGGCTCAGTCGGTTAAGCGTCCGACTTTGGCTCAGGTCATGATCTCACAGTTTGTGAGTTCGAGCCCCGCATCAGGCTCTGTGCTGACAGCTTGGAACCTGCTTCAGATTCTGCGTCTCCCTCTCTCTCTGCCCTTGCCCCGCTTGTGCTCTCTCATTAAAAAAATTAAATCAGAAAACCCCTTATGAGTTAAAAACAACAGTTTCCTTGAACAGACTTTCTTCTTTGGCTATCCTTAGCCTACCAAGAAAGAGATCTAGCTTTTAAAAGTAAACGTCCCTAAATTAATTCCTCACAACTGTAATATCTCTTGGGTTTGGGTTTTTGTAGTTGCTCCCAAGACATTTCAGATTTGACCACAGCCTCCCCACCACAGTTGCTCAGGCTAATGAACTTGCATGAAGTCACACAGAACTGTGATTCATTTCTAAGAAAGTCTGCTTTTGCACAGACGTCACAATACACTTGAGACTCCTGTGGTCAAGAAGGAGCTAAAGCCATTGTTCTAGAGGTGAAAAATGAGGCCCCAAGCTTTTCAGTGACTTTCCTCAGGTAACATTGTAAATGTGAGATGGACTGAAACTCAACTGAGAAGGCCAGGCTTCTTGCCCAGTGCCCTCTCTCCCCTCCTCTCACCCCGTGATTCAGCCCACACTCTATTTATCAGCATATTCTGTTTATTCTAGCAAGATATTCAGAGTCCAACTCCTACCATCTGGCCCCAAACCACCACTGTCTCCTAGACTGTTGTTGTAGCTTTCTTGTTAGTCTCCTTGCTCTGCTCTCTCCCCTGTTCAGTCTATTCTCAGAACTGTTTGAAAATAGGGGTCAGTACAAATCATGTCATTCTGCACAAAATGTCCAAATACTTCCGGTGTTATTTAGAGTAGAAGCCAAGGTCTTTACGTGGGCTATAAGGCTGTCCATGATTGGCCCCCCTGATAACTCCCTGAAATCATCTACCCCTCTTTCTCCTGATAATGTCCTGCCAGCTACACTAGCCTCCTTACTATTTCACCACTGTTCAGGCATGCTTCTGCCACAGGACTCTGGCACCTACTCTTTTTTTCTGCCTGGAATGTTCTTCCGAAGATTGCCACAATCTGAAGATTTCCCCAACAAATTCTCTTTGTCTCGTTCTCCTTTTTATTTGTCTCCATTGCACACACCTCCATCTAGCACACGCTGGGCTTTATTTATTTCATTTATTATCCGTCTTCTCCCATTACATGGTAAGCTTCATGATGGTGAGCGGAGATTTTTATCTGCTTGCTTGCTTGCTTGCTCTTTTCTAGCACCTAGTACAGACAGGTGGTCGACAAATAGTTTTTGTACAAATTAACTTTATGCTAATATATTTTGGGAGGGAGGAGTAGTTCAATCGACTTTGCACTGGAACATCCTTCCTGCCCTATGGGAAAGCAGGATTGGCCAAGACAGCAGGAAAAGTCCTTTTAGAAATTGGCGGTCATGAAGCCTGGGGACAAGCATAATGGATTTAGAGCCAATAGACGGAGTATATCTGAACGGTGTCTGATCTGCCTCACTGACAAACCCTGTCATTCCCAAGAGGCTTTCACTAGTTGGCTAAGTGCTGTGGGCCTCTTACTCTTAAATGTCACCACAGAACCATCCTGCCCCACCACCTTCAAACGAATACGATTCTTGTTCTCAGTCTTGGCTACTTCCTGGGCTTTTTGTTGGCCGTGCTGAGCACTGGAGTCTCCTCAGCTGCCACTGCACAAAAGAGGTACCAGGTTCACACTGCATAAGCACACAAACGGGACCGGGAGCAGCAGAAGGAGGTGGCGGTGGTGGAGGAGGGAAGGGGTGTTGGCTTTCTGACTACAGTTTTTCCATCTTGCTCCAGGGTATTAACAGCCAGGACCCTCCATCAGAGATGGCAAAGAGCCCCCCTAAACGCTTACAGAGGATGCCCAGATTGACATCCCTGAATTGCCCCCCTAGACTTAATGTTCCTTCACCAGATCTGCTACTGTGTCGTGACAGAAGGACCTTGCCAGCACTTGCAAGGTTCCAGAGAACTCACATAGCTTAAAAGAGATCCTAGAATTGTATTCCCTCTTTCCATTTGTCCCCATGGGTTTCTGAGAAGCCAAGCCGGTTCCACAGCGACCTAGACATGGTAGGAACCGCCTGGGGAGAGAAGATGCTTCTCTCTGCTTCATCTTAAAGCTAGCTTTAATTTACAAAGGCAGAACGTAGTCCCCAAGGGAACTCCATGCCTGTCAAGTTGTGTTTGAATATTTTTGACTTGGCCAGGTTCTAGCGCCAAGGTATCATCAGAAGCCACCAACTTGTATAAAAAATAACAACAGTTTGAGACCTAACATCTCAGGAGTTGATTGGCATATGCTCCCGGGTGAGTTGAAACTTCCTGCCGTATGCAAAGGGACACAGCATCCTGTGAGTCTCTGTACAAAAGACTGAGTAGGAATCACAAAAAGTCAGTATTAGAAGTGATTTCAGAGATGGGGAAACTGAGGCCTGGAGATTTCAAGTGGCTCACTGAAACTTCTTAAGACTCATTCCTTTATCAGGAGAGAGGAAAGAAAGAGGGAGTAGAAATTCCCAACATAGCTCAGGCAAGACTCTTCTGCGGCCTGATAGAAGCTGGTTAGGGGCACTGACTCAGCCAAGAAAAAACATTTCCTAAGTTTAAATATAGCTTCAGGAGGTCAGGGCTTTACTGGAACCCAAAATTTTCCTGAACTGCCTCTTTCTGCATGTGGTTCAAAGCTGTTCCTATCACTGGTTTTTGATGTACTTCCAATTTCTCTCACAGTGAACAGGTAAACATCTGGCTTGATAGATATTACACACAGTTCTGATTTTACACTTAAATTCTGGAGAATACTTTCTCTTGGCTGACACAGTCTGAATTGCTTTCAGCAAACATATTTTTTGCCTTGGATCTTGACAATGGTGGGAGGGTGGCACATTCTTGGGTAGGGAGAGGAAAGTTTATATATATAGGTTAAAAACAAACAAAGAGGGGCGCCTGAGTGGCTCAGTCGGCTAAGCGTCCGACTTCAGCTCAGGTCATGATCTCACAATTCGTGAGTTCGACAAGCCCCGAGTTGGGCTCTGTGCTGACAACTCAGAGCCCGGAGCCTGCTTTGGATTCTGTGTCTCCCTCTCTCTCTGCCCCTCCCTCGCTCATTCTGTGTCTCTCTCTGTCTCTCCAAAATGAATAAACGTTAAAACAAACAAAGAAAACCAAGAGTCACTTATGAAGTGAACACTTACAAGCCAGACTTGAATTTACATTCACTTTCATCAAGTTTCAAAAGGTAAATGTTTCAGAGAGAACATTTCAACAGCGGTGAAAGATGAATAGAAAGAAAACGAATGATTTCACATTCAAGCGCTTGGCTTGGCATTTTGAAGAAAGGGATGGAGGGAATGATGTCATTGGACGAAGTTCGTGATAATAGTTTTTAGAACAATTAAGTGTAGAATACGTTCTCTCTTTTTTAAGTTTATTTTGAGAAAGAGAGAGAAAGCGCGTGGGCACGAGTAGGGGAGGGGCAGAGAGAGAAAGAGGATCCCAAGGGGGCTCAGCACTGTCTGTGTAAAGCCTACCTCAAGGCTGGATCTCACAACCTTGAGATCATGACCTGAGCTAAAATCAAGAGCCGGACACTTAACTGACTGAGCCACCCAGGCGCTCCAAGTATAGATTACTTTCTGACCATACAATTATTAGGAAGTGGCATTGCATTTCTTTTTATTACTTTACATACTTCCTTCTGCTAGTTGCGTTTCTGGTGATCAGCACGTATCTCAAAGCGGGTAGCATTTATCAAGTACTGTTCCAGCTGCTCCGCTGCACTGGGTCCTGAGAGATAGTTACAGAGGGAGGCACCAGTAAAACCCTTTTTCTGGAGGAATTTAACCCTTAATGACAGGAAAATGAACCTATCTGTGTGTATTAAAAGCAACTTGTGAAGGGGTGCCTGGGTGGCTCAGTCGGTTGAGTGTCCAACTTCAGCTCAGGTCACGATCTCACGGTCCGTGAGTTCGAGCCCCGCGTCTGGGCTCTGGGCTGATGGCTCAGAGCCTGGAGCCTGCTTCTGATTCTGTGTCTCCCTCTCTCTCTGCCCCTCCCCCGTTCATGCTCTGTCTCTCTCTGTCTCAAAAATAAATAAACGTAAAAAAAAAATTTTTTTTAAATAAAAAATAAATAAAATAAAAGCAACTTGTGAAATATGAAGTAATGTCACGAAGGGGAAATAAAATTTTAGAAATGCACTTATTATAATTGAGTTTATATTTTGATTACATATGTAATGGCAAGATGTCTTGGATATGGACGAGAGGGAACGAGATTGGCCGCATGTTGGTCAGTGTTGAAACTGAGGTTCGTTACATTCTTCTCTCTAGTTTTGCGTGTTTGAAAATCTCTTAATCCAAACTTTAAAACAAAGAACTGAGCTCCAACCTTGCGATTAACTGGCTGCTTGAGGGTGGCCTTTCATATAAGTGAGAACATTCTCTCTTCTATGTTCACAATCTAGTCATCTCCTGCCTCCTTTTCATGCGTCTTCCAAATAAAATCTTTCTTCAGTCAATAACCTTGAATTCCGTTACTCTAGGCCTTTACCAACGAAAATATAATCCTAATACAGTATTATTACAAAACTTTAAACACATATTTTATTTATCATCCTCAGATAGTCAAAGCTGTTACAGCCAGCTCGGAGCACGCTTCCAAACTCAGCGCTGATGAACCAGATCCAGGAATCATGCCTTTCTACTTGCTCATGGGCTCATTTCACAGCGATCTTTAGGAGTAATTGACTAAGGACACATAGTTCGTTTACTGGGCATGTCTTCTCAGACCACATAATCTTAGGCCATTACAATATCACTTACAGCTTCTGCTGTTTTTGAACAAGGCTGCAAGAAGCATTTTCAGGAATTTGTGAGAAATGAGGGCATTGTATGACCTAGTGTTTTGAGTAAAAGCCAGTACTAGAAAAACTGTTACTTTCCTCGAAGGAATTGACCTACTACCTCCTCTCGGATTCTAATTATCTAAATGACTGATTTCCCCTTTTTACCTTGACTATCAAGAAGGCAAAGTCCAATTAAGAAGTCACTTTCCAATTATGAAAATAATAAATATTACATGCTTATGATAGAAAAGTTGTAAAATACCCAAGGAGCAAAAACAAGGAAAAGAGAGACATAAAAAAATTAACCCATGATCCCGTCATCCAGAAAAGCCACTGTTAATGTTTTTTGTAAGAGACAAATATGAGACTCAGTTAATGGAATTAAATTTACCATTAGGGTTGATATGAGTGCTTACCTTTTACTTGGTTCTGATTTTCTCAATTTCGTACCTTTTAAGTATATGCATGTTGAAACTGTTTTAAGCCATTTGGGGGAAGAAGAGTTGCCAACAAAAATTTATCCTTAAACTAATATGGTGGCAATATGAGGCAACTATTGTCAAGTTTGGGTCTCCTGATACAATACCTGCTTACTATGGGATTATGAGGATTATATCAAGTGAGTCACCGGTTACACATTGAAAATTCCAAAGTACTATAAAATAATGATAATAAAACGAGCTAACACTATTTGAGTTCTTTGCTATGTTTCCCGGCACAACAACCCTACAAAATGGTACTGTTTTAGCATTTCAGTCTTTGGTGTTATTAAATAGTTCACTCTTTTGTAGAGTAATGAGGTATAAACCTTAATCCCTATAACCTCAGAATGTTATCTTCTCTGAAAATAAGTCTGTGCAGGTGTAATTTAAAATAATGACATTGAGATGAAATCATCCTGGATTTCCACAGGATGCCCTAAGTCCAATGAAAAGTGTCTTTATAAGACACACCTCAGAGGAAAAGTAATGTGACCATGGAAGAAAAGATTTGAGTGCTGTGACATCAAGCCAAGGAAAGCCTGGGGCCACCAAAAACTAGACAAGGCAAATGACCAATTGCCCATAGAGCCTTCAGAGGGGGTGAGCCATGTGGAAAACCTTGATTTTGGACTTCTATCTTCCAGAACTGGTAAAGAATATGTTTCTGTGGTTTAAAGCCATAAAATTTGTGGTAATTTGTTACGATGGCCCTAGGAAGATAATACAGAGATCCAGAAAGCATAAGTTGAAAGTTTAAAACAAAACAAAAAAAAAAAGAACTTTCTAATTATTGGAATTGTTCGAGATTGTGAGAGGCTAAGTTATGAAATCATGGGCCTCTGGAAATTGGAGTAGTGGTTTCGAGGTTGAATGGCCAGGAGGGAAGGGTTTAAGACTCCTTTACACTTTGTTTCCCTCAGATTTACATATTTCTGATTACAGTTTTCTGGAATCACTTCTCAGAAATCCCCAGATTTTACTCACATCATTGGCCAATATCCCTGGTTGGGTTAAAAATAATACAGTTAGATCCAAACAGGAAGGTTAGTTTCCAGGGCAGGAAGAAGCCAATGTTGACCACGCCTGGCAAATAGATTGGGAATACCTGGCAGAGCTTCATAACTGTGCAACCATCTACCTGAAGTGGATTCATCTGATGCTTTCCTCATTTGCAGAGGAACAGACTTTCCCATAGGCTCTAGCACAAAATGATGAATGATGCCTGCGGACAGATTAGGTCTCACCCTCTTAGAGGGTGCCTCTCCTGGCATATGCTACAGTATACTTCCAGAATGCTCTTTAATTTGTCATTTCTTTGGTCAAGTCTACTGTCTCCTGGGTTTCCATTTGGAGGATTGCTAGTGGGGCTACAATTAGGTAGCCAACAACAAGATAATTCCACATAAACAAAATATTTCTCCCACAATTCCAAGACTGGGAAAAGTGGTAAAGTGCTGTTCATGTAATCCCAAACCCTGTAATTTGGAACAACCATTTGGAACAGAATATAAGTCTTCACGATATATTTTCTTTGAACAAATCCTGCTTCCCCTGCAAGACACAGTTTAAGTGCTCCGCTCCTCTTGAAGAATGTTCTCAGATTTCCCAGACTAAGATCCCAGAGCACTTTTATAGATTTATATTTTAGTTTTTAGTATAGTAATTAATATTTTTTCTTCACTGTCCTGTGGAACAAAATTTACATCTTATTTTTCTCATCTCCAGTGGCCATCAGAACTAGGCACATAGAAGGTGCTCAGTAAATGTTTGTGAAACACATTAAAGTTGCTTCACATTTGGGATCATGAAATGGACTTAAGTTGTTTCTCTTTGAAACAATGGGGGCAAAAAAGGAAATTGTTAGAATGTATCACATGTGATAAGGCTAAATGCTCATGGGTCTGAATTCTGGGTCAGGGCGTTAGATGTATTTCTTCTTGTGTGTTAATTGAAAATGTGAAAAACTTGAATTAAAGTATGACTGAGTTATTAATACCCACACAACTCAGCAGATATTTTTTAGCATATATTTTGGTAATTTTTTGGTTAAAAATCCAAGTGTGCCTGTCATTTTTTGACCAACACAGCTATCCTTCTCCCTAGGAAATTTCAGATAACTTGTTGAGATCCTCCTGTGACCAGGTGATTACATGGACATGATCAACTTCTGGGGGCTAATGAAGACAGACAAACACATGGTGGCTGAGATCAATGAGACAAAAGTCACTCCTCTTTCTTAGTAGCAGAGCTGGGATACAAACCCAGGTGAGCAGGCTCCAAAGCCCAAGCTCATTTTTCTCTGTCTTGCTATGGAAATGACTCCCTGCAGAAGCAGAAGCAGAAGCTTTCCTGAGAGCTGCCAGTCAGAGCCTTGTGAGCAATGATGCTGAATATCCATCCTCAGGGATCAAGAGGAAGTCCTAAACATTTATGTACTCCTCACAGGACCTCACGCCCCACATTTCTCAAGAACAGGATCTTTGTCACCACTACCTAACTTGTCTTTATCCCTGTTTATGGCAGTCACTACAAGAAGCCCAGGAAAGCGCTCATTCCTCCAGGCACTGTGGTCCCCTTTCCTGACTCTGTCTCCCACCAACCCCTAAATCCTGAAATCCTTCACCTCTATTCCCTGGAATTCAGGGCCAGTCATCAGCAAACTCCCCTGTGTTCACACCTTTTTCTTTCTTTTTTTTTTACATTGATTTATTGATTGGAGTATAATTTATGTACAATATTATATTAGTTTCAGGTGCACAACATATTGATTCAACAATTCTATACATTGCTCAGTGCTCACCATGGTTAAGTGTGGTTACCATATAATGTTATTACAGTGTTAATGACTATATTCTTTATGGTGTACTTTTCATCCGTGACTTACCTATTTTATAACTGCAGGTTTGTTATCTCTTAATTGCCTTTATCTATTTGAACATTTTTTCTAAATGTTTCCATTCATCTTTTGCGATAACTGAACCCATGCCCCCCCTGAGGACAGAGTCCTGCAGCCCCGGCAGGGGTTTGGCTGTACCTACTTATGGCATGAGGAGGCACTTTTTTTTGCCCCTCTATGACATTTCTAGGCCATTTTCCTTTCTGACTCCATGAAAAGCCCTTTCTTTGAATCTCAAATCTTCAAATAATTTACTATCCCCTCCTCTTTCTTACAGTCACCCAGCTTCCCAGGTCATCTTTATTTCTTGACAATGTTAGTCCTGACTAACTGCTATCATCTCCAAAACTACTTCTGTCATAATTTTTGGTGATATGTGCATAGATGGTGTTTCAATTCCTTTGCCTCTTCCCCTCCACTAGCCTAATCCTAGTCCTCACCCTACCTCACACACTTACTTCTATGCCCATGTTCTAATTGTTGTTCTCACAGAAACTTCTACTCATTCATGATCTCATTTCACACTTTTCACTGCTGTAAGGCAACCTCCCTATTTTTCCTGTTTATTTCCTCAGGTACTCCAACTCCAGCTAACCTTTATCTGTGGTTTTCTTTAGTCTCTACCTGTCGTTCTGGACCGAAGGCAATTTTGACCCTCAACCCCAACCCTGGGAGACACATGGAAATGTTTGAAGACATGTATGGTTGTCACAGCTGGATGCTAAATGCTATTAACATTTACCAGATAGAAGCCAGGATTTCTGCCAAATATTCTACAATGCACAAGACAGCCCTCCACAGCCAAACATTATCCAGTCCCCACTGTCAACAGTGCCAAGGTTGAGAAACTCGGCGTAACGTGACAAGGATCCTCAATATATTGATTCTTCCATGGCTTATGGTTTGAATTGTTTCTTTGGAAAAAGGGCATATTGAAATCCTAACCTCTGGTTCCTCAGAATGTGAAATTGTTTGGAGATAAAGTCATTGCAGGTATAATTAGTTAAGAGGGGGTCATGCCGGAGCAGGATGGGCCTCTCTAATCTAATGACTGGTATTCTTATAAAGAGAATGCCATGTGTGGATAGATACAGAAACACAGGGAGAATTCCACGTGAGGATGGAATGATACACCTACAAGTCATAGAATGCCAAAGATGGCCAGGAAACCAGCAGAAATTAGGAAGAGTCAAGGAAGGATCCTTCCCTAAAGGTGTCAGAGACAGCATGACTCTGCTGACACCTTGATTTTGGACTTTGAGCCTTCAGAACTGTGATGCAAATAAGCAGCCCAGTTTGTGATACTTTGTTATGGCAGTCCTAGGAGGCTAATACTTATGCTTTCACTGAACTGTACTCCATTAATATCCTCACTTGCTGCCTTGCCCAGTTGAAATAATGGTGATCGCTAAAGCAATGGAATATACAATCTTGCACAACTGTATTTATTTCAATCAGGAAGTAAGGAGATTGAAATCTGGGTATATGTTCCAGTATCTATCTATCCAAATTGAGTATTAAAATGTTGCAGGCAGGTATGATAAAAAGTTTGGGTAAGGATGAAACTGGAAAGAAGTCGAGGACTTATATGATTCACTAAATTGATATACCAGTGGGTTCTCCATTGACTTAGCAGAACTCTTGAAAAGGGCCTTACCCTGTACACCTGAGCTGACTCTTCTTGGGGTATGCTTTGTACTGGTTCACATAATCCAGGTTTTAATTCCTTGAGCAATGACCAAGAACCTCAAATCCACAACATTGGTGTCAAATCTCTGGCCAAAAACTCCAAGTGTATAATCTCAGCTATTGTGCCGGGTCTGAAATAGTGATTTTCTTTTACTTTGTTGATTAAATGATTTTGCAAACCTGAGACTGTACCAAAAAAAACAAAAAACAAAAAAAAAACAATAGTAATAAACACAGGTATAATGAAAAAATAGATATGGGTTTTTGGTATGAATTTATTTTTATGCAAATATAACAATTTTAAAGATAATTTTACTGCTTTGTATATTCGTTATGTTAAAGACATTTGAGAGAAACTAACATAGTAAACAAATTATTTTAACTGAAATACTTGGGGTGTTTATCCATTTATACACATTTCCAGTCAATTTTCAATACTTAATGTAATCTTATTTACTAAATTTATGAGTTTGAGGTTTAAAATATTTTTAAATTATTTTTTTGAGGTATAATTGACACACCATGTTGTATTACGTTTCAAGTGTACAACATATTGATTTGGCAAGTCTGTGCATTACTTAGTGCTCGTGATAAGTGTAGTCACCATCTGTCAGTATTATATTACAATAGTACTGACTACATTCCCTATGCTGTACTTTGCCATCTCTGTGACTTATTTATTTTATGACTGAAGTTCGTACCTCCTAACGTCCTCTATCTCTTTCATCCATCCCCCAACCCGCTTTCCCTCTGGCAACCACCAGTTCATTCTCTGTGTTTAAGAGTCTGTTTGCTTTTTGTGGTTCATTTGCCTTGGTTTTTAGATTGTACGGATAAGTGACATCATATGGTATTTGTCTTTCTCTGACTTGTTTCACTTAGTGTTAATACCCTCTAGGCCTCCATGTTGTTGCAAGTGGCAAAATCTCATTATTTTTTAGTGGCTGAGTAATGTTCTACTCTATATAGAATATTATATATATTATATATATACCACAACTTGCTTGCCCATTCATCTATCAATGGGCACTTAGGTTGCTTCTATATCGTGGCTGTTGTAAATTAATGCTGCAATTAACATAGGGGTGCATATATCTTTTCAGATTAGCACTTTTGCCTTTTTTGGGTAAATGCCCAATAATTTTTGAAGAATCTCCAACCCACAATGGCTGTACAAGTTTATATTCCTACCAACAATGCAGAAGATTTTCTTTTTCTCCACACCCTCTCAACACTTGTTGTTTCTTGTCCTTTTGACACTAGTCATTCCGATTGATGTCAGGTAATATCTCACTGTGGTTTTGTCTTCATTTCCCTGATTAGCCTTGTTGAGCACCTTCTTGCGTGTCTGTTGGCCATCTGTCTGTCTTTGGAAAAATGTTTGTTCAGGTCTTCTGCCAATTTTTGAATCAAAATTTTTTTTTTTGGTGTTGAGTTGTTTAGTTTATATATATGTGTGTATATATATATTCACTAGGTTGCCTTTCTGTTGTTGATGGTTTCCTTTGCTATGCAGATGTTTTTTTTTTTTTTATTTTGTGTAGTCCCAATAATTTAATTTGCTTTGTTTCTCTTGCCAACATATCGATAAATATGTTGCTAAGGCTGACATCCAAGAGATCACTGCCTATGTTTTCTTTTAGGGGTTTTATGGTTTCAGGTCTCACATGTAGGTGTTTAATCCATTTTGAATTTAGTTTTGTGTATGGTATAAGAAAGTAGTCCAGTTTTATTCTTTTGCATGTAACTGTCTAGTTTTCCCAACATCATTTGTAAAAAGACGTCTTTTCCCCATTGTATATTCTTTCCTCCTTTGTCATGGATTAATTGAACATACAAGCATGGGTTTATTTCTGGGTTTTCTATTCTGTTCTATTGATCTATGTGTCTATTTTTATGCTATATCATACTGTTTTGATTACTACAGCTTTTTGTATATCTTGAAATCTGGGATTGCTGATAGCTCCAGCTTTGTTCTTCGTTCTCAAGATTACTTTGGTGAGTTTAGCTTTTCTTTTTTTAATTTTTAAAAATTTGTATCCAAATTAGTCACCATATAGTGCAACAATGATTTCAGGAGTAGATTCCTTAGTGCCTCTGGTGAGTTTAGCTTTTAAGAAGCTAAAATACTTAAGAGAATTATATGTAAATATGAAAGTTTTATATTTAGCTTTATTAAAGTTGTGTATGTGCTTATGGAGATTTGTTTATGGGGTTTGTATGTCTGTTTTCTTAAATGCTTGAGATTCTTGAGGAAATACATTATATGAAATATGACTGCAGCTGGAAAATTCACAAGAATGTAAGTAACCAGGTCTGTGAAATGTGTTTAAATATGTAAGAACATTCAAATTACCGGATTCACACATTCATTTATTGAATTATATACATTTAAAGTATGAGATAGTTTTATATATAGTATCTAAAGGATTATTCAAATTTTGTTAAAGTATAAGCTAACCTAACAATAAGTACAAACTGCATTTAATTTCAAACTAAAAATTCTTAGTTTACTATATTTCTGCAATTGTGTTTAAAAGCTCAGAAAAAAATAAGTTTTTCAATTTATAACTGTAGGCGATTGAATGTCAGTGATAACACAGGCTACTGTAAGCATTGTTTTCTGTACACAAAAGCCTCTATGAGATTTAAAAAAAAAAAAAAAAAAAAAGCCCAACTGATGTCAGACTGGGACGGATCTGAGAAATCTTTCTGATGAAAGTGACTCTAAAGCTGGAAATAAGGAATCTGAAAAAGTTAGCCAGGAGAGAGGAATAACAATGTGTAGGGGAACACAGAATTTCAGTCTTACTGGAAAGAAAGGATCAAAGAGGAATCCCTAGGGAGGCAGATATCACAACTCCTTATTTGGAAAACTATCCAAGGGGCAGCTAAAAACAGTTCTGCAAAGTGCTTCCCACTTCTAAAGCACCATCGACATACTTGGTATGGTAATAATGAATCTAACTGCCTATTCCAGAACTCTCTGCTGTGAAGAGGCCGTGGTGGGCAATGCCAATTGGGAAACAAGGCTGTGGTTTGTGCCGCCTTCAGCAGAACCTGGTGCCAGCTCTGTGGCTCCGGAAACAGAGCTCAATTGTATCTTCCACTCCTCTCTCTTTTTAACCTAATAAACTTTTCTGACAGGCAATGGCACCACTCAGGCCTCACTGCCCGGTAGCCATATGATCTCCATCTGCACTGAGGTCAGCACATAGGCGTAAATGGAAGGAAGCAGAAAGCGTATCAGGAGGAAACACATGAATGGAATAAAATGTAAACCAGACTTCTGTCCTGCCGTTGGCCCTCCCAGGCTACCAGAGACTCTTCCTCCTGGCTGACCTCTTCTACAGAGCCTTCTCCTACATTCGCTGGGGATCAACCACAGGTAGCTGACTGCTTCCACGCATCTGTGCATTCCCAACTCAGGGTCTTCATTCACATTAGCTGTTTCCTCTGCCGGAATATGAACCTTTTCTATCTTGTCTACTCCTATACTTCCAGTGCCCAGAACAACATCTTCACATAATAGCCTCTCGGAGAACATGTGTGGGTGCCTGAATGGAGAATAGGAAGTACGAGAACACTCTTTCAATGGCCTCTTTAGCATTTTCTGTTTCTGTTCACCTTCAGAGCAGAAAGGGCACCTCTGGGCAGCACTAGATTAGCTCTCTGTTCTCCTTTAGGCAGCCTTTTGGAAAACTAACAGAGCAAAGTCTTAAGGGCACAGATGGACTGTGTGTACTCAGTCTTTTTTCATACTGGCTATTCTAAGTCTTGCTCAACCCCTGGGAATAAGAGACCAAATAAAGTGTAACCAAACCCAAGTACATCTGCACTATGTGTATGTAGCAAAGCCAATCACTGAGACGTCAGGTTTGCAGCAAGGAAAGAGTTTATTGGAGAGGCAGGCAAAACAAGGAGAGGAGATGGGAGGACAAGCCTCAAATCTGCCTCCCTGAAGGGGGACAGAACAAGTTTTTTTTATAATCATAGGGGTTGAGAATACAAACATATTGATGAAGAGGGCAGGGAAACTTATGACTCTTCGTGAGGAAAGATGGAGAATACACATTTAACAAACACGTAAAACATACATCCTGTGTTAACTTTGGGGTACAGACTTAGCATCAGAATGAGGCAAAATTCAGCCCCTGACATCAGGAGGTTGCTTTAGGATGTCCTGAGAGCCAGTATAAACTGGATGGAGTCTTAGGCTCATTACCTCAGGTAAGGAAAGCAGGGTCTTGCTTGTTCATAGGTTAGAACCCTTATCAGTTGACCTTGAGTCCTGGTTTTTGCAGAGACAGCTAGTGGATTTGTTAGTGGGGTCTGAAAAAACATAATAGCTGATTAGGGAGAAACAGTTCTCTGAGAAACAAGCTTTAAACAAGTTTTCAATCTTACTAACCTTATGGGGCATGGTTTCAAAAAAAGTACAAGGTGCAAGAGTTTTGGGTTGACACTGTCTCTTCTATTTACTTGCTCTGTGACCTTGAGCAATTCATCAATTTTCTCTGTACATCTGCATAAAATGAGTTAAGACAATACTTGGCTCATATGGTTGCAGTGAGGAACAAAGAAGATAATTTTTGCAAAGATTTAGTAAAGTTCCTTAAGAGGTGTTAACTGCATTGTTAACATATGTATATATTATATATGTATTGTAATATAATAAATGTATTGTGATTTTTTTATTATGTTATTATTAGTTATAAAATGAAGGAAAGTATCATTTGGTGGGTTTCAAGCTATTTTAGATAACTGAAGATTTCTTACAGGCACTTCAGGTTCTGCAAATGTTTAATTCTATTTTTTAATAAACTTTTTACTTTATAGTTGTTGTTGTTGTTGTTTTTTAATAGACTTTAGTTTGGAGCACCTATGTGTCTCAGTCAATTAAGCATCTGACTCTTGATTTCCGCTCAGGTCATGATCTCACAATTCATGAGATTGAGCCCTGAGTCTGGCTCTGTGCTGACAATGCAGAGCCTGCTTGGTATTCTCTCTCTGTCTCTACCCCTCCCACACTCATTCAAGCACTGTGTCTCTCTCCCTCTCTATCTCTGTCAAAATAAATAAATGGTCTTCTGACTTTGCTCTTCTCCTTCAATATTGTGTTGGCTATTTTGAGTCTTTCGCCAATTAATATAAACTTTAGAATCCATTCGTTGATACCCACAAAATAAATTGTTGAAATTTTGATTGGAATTGCATTGCATCTATAGAGTAGAGAATAATTAACATCTTGACAATGAGTTTCCCTATCCATGGTCATGGGATATCTCCCCATTTAGTTCTTTTTTGATTTCTTTCATAAGAGTTTTATAGGTTTCGTCATATAGACCTTATATATATTCTGTTATATTTATACCTAAGAATTTTATTTTGGAGGGTAATAACATAAATCTTATTCTGCTTTGAATTGCAAATTTCACTTGCTCATTGCTGGTATATAAAAAAGTGATTGACTTTCATATATTAATCTTGAATCCTGTAATCTTGTTATAATCACTTCTTTAGTCAAGTTTTCTTGGCAATTGTATCTGATTTTCTACATAATTATGTTATCTGTGAGCAAAGACAGTTTTATTTCTTCCTTCTCAATCTACATACCTTCTGTTTCCTTACTTTTATTGCATTAGCTAGGACTTCTAGTACAATGTTGAAAAGGAGTGGTGAGAGGGGACATTCTTGCTGTTTTCCTGATCTTAGCAGAAAAATCCTAGCTTTTCACCATTAAGTATCATGTTAGGTAAAATGTATTTTTAAAAGTACTTTTTAAGCTGTTATAAATTTGAATAGAAAATAACAGTCAAGTAAGTTTGCACGCCTAATTTTAAATAAGTGCAGACAATTAAGGTTCCAAGTGGGCTTGGAAAAAAGCCCACTCCTGCATCCCTGATATTCTAATAATACTGTCATTGATTAGGAACACTTGAGGTCTGGAGTGGTTTTCACTTCCTTGGAAGACAATGCTGAACTTTCTCAGGGGTGCCCCTTGTGAAGATGCCAGTAGATTAATGGACTATAGCTGACTTGATCAAATTTTGATCAAACTACAGAAAACTTTGACATGGAAATTCAGACCCAGTTCACTAATAGTTTAAACATTGAGAAAGGATCATCTCCTTAGTGCAGACCCTGTGCTTCTCAGTACTGAATTCAGTGGCAGATATAAACCAGGTTAAAGTGGCTCCATAACATCTTCTGTAGAGTCAAGTTAGTGTCATGTGTTTTACATGGCATTCTTAAAAAAAATGTGTTTTATTATATGTTCAGACTTTTTACAAAATTTCGTTATGGATAGAAAACCAGACAAATGAACTGATTAGTAAAACCCTCCCGAATGCCAGCAGAATGGACTCCATAATGTTCCTAGACCTTCTGCATAGGAGGGCCCATTCTCCTTCAACTTCAGCTTCAGCTATAATCTTTCCCTAACTCTAGAGATTGGCAGGGGACAAAGCAATGAGTTGTTTTTTTTTTAATTCATCTTATTTTTACTTATTTTCAACTAATTTATTAAGAAAGGATTTATAAGGGAACTCCTGTGTGGCTCAGTCGATTAAGCATCTGACTTTGGCTCAGGTCATGCCTCATGGTTCATGAGTTTGAGCCCCGTGTCGGGCTCTGTGCTGAAACTCAGAGCCTGGAGCCTGCCTCAGATTCTGTGTCTCCCTTTTCCTCTGCCCCTCTTCTGCTTGCAGTCTTTTTTTCTCTCTCCCAAAAATAAAAAAACATTAAATTTTTTTAAATATAAAAAATTTAAAAAGGATTTATAAGGAATAAAAGATGATAAAATAAGCATGTAATGTGACCCCACAAATTTGAAGAAATAGATCATTGTCAATTACGAACATTGTTTAAACTCAAAGGCGGGCAAGCTTAATATTTATTTCTTTTTTTAAATTATTGGAGCTTTGTTTTTTCTTAATTGTCTTTGAAAGTAATAAAATTATATGTGGGAAGCAGATGCCTGCTTATTGTGCCATCAAGCGCTATGATGACTGCCAAACAAGGACACTGGTCAGACGACTTTGAGTCATTTACTCATTCATTCAATAAACATTTGTTGAGCTTCTATTATATGGCAGGTGCTTGTGTTTTACTTAGCATCCTGTGATGGTGTTCTTAATTTGAATTGAGATGATTCCCATAGCTCATGGTGTGTCCCATACTGTCAGTCTTGGGGTTCTTTCAATTCCACCTCTGGGCAACACTTGTATCTTCGTCCCTCTCCGAGGTAAATGGATCCCCCTTGTTCTTGCTTATACCTATTTACTCGTTATAATTGCTAACCATCTTCCTCGGATTTTCAGGGGCACGTCAGTGTTCAAACTTTTGACTCATAAAATATGCTAATTGCAGTTATATGTAAATAACTTCCTTGTTCTTGGCTTTGTTGAGAATATAACATGCATATTTGTCATATAAGGGAAAGCACTCTATAAGTACTTGTTGAGTAAATTGATAAATATGTCTTCATTGGCTGAATTTATTAAAAGAAAAAATGTATCACACTCAGTTTTCAGCTAGATTGGTGTACCTTTTTTAAAAAGAATGTTTATTTGTTCATTTTGATTGATTGACGGGGGGGGGGGCACAAGTGGGGGAGGGGCAGAGAGAGGAGAGAGAGAATCCTAAACAGGCTCCGTGCTGTTAGCACAGAGCCCGATGAGGGGTAGGATCTCATGAACCCAGAGACTATGACCTGAGCTGAAATCAAAAGTCAGATCTTAACTAACTGAGCCACCCAGCTACCCCTAGTTTGGAGTACTTTTAAGGAGAAAATAAGATCCTTATCACCTCAAGCTTGTACTTCTGCCTATCTCTGCCTCAAAAGTCTCTGTTACAACCTTTTATATTGCTGTGTTTGTGCTCATATGTACACTTTTCTGACTAGGGTGAATTGTCCCTCCACTTCACTTCTGCTCTGCTTATGTAAATCTTTCCCACCCTTCAAAAGTGATTCCTCCACAAAATTTATCCAGGTTCAGTCTCTATGCTTCCATTGACCAGTCGCTAGACATCTAAAGACCCAGGGATAAAAAGAGAAAAAATTCAGATGATTTTTTCTAAGCTTTTGATTCCTATTATTTCCTAACTTCTAAAAAAATAAGAGATGAGAGTACGTAGATTCCTTGTCTCCATATTTTTTCTCAATAATACAAGTACATATCATATCTTAAATATAACAAACTAAATTGTTTACATCAGCAAAGTGTTACATAATAGATTTTCATGTCCCCAGACAATGTAAATTTAGATTTGTTCAAGTCACAAAAGGCAAAGAGCTTTGTATACTTTTCCTTAAAAAAAAAAAAAATCATTTCTAGCCTCATTCTCTTAAGTTATAGCTTTTGATGCACATTTGAAAATTAATCATGTACTGCCTCATGACATGATCTATATCATATTAGTGTCTGTAGAGTTGTTTAATAGTTCATTAATTAAGCAACATGGTAAGGGTGACAAGAACAAAGTAAGCTCCCCAGAAATCTTGGAAGGAGAGGAACTACTTTGGGACTGGTTAAAGTTTTGAGGCACTGGAATTGAGATTCCTGAGTGAAAAGAAAAGAAAAAAAAAATAAGGAAAGGAATGGAGATAAAGTTTGTTTATGCCTCTAGAGGGGAAACTGCAATCTCAGATGCCTATACAAGTCAGGGGAAGTAAATTAAAATAAATGATTTAATAAGAATAGGGAGTTTTAGGCTCAGTGTCAAATATCAACTCAAGCACTGGATAGAAACAAAATGGCTAGGAAGCTAGGGACCTGCTCTTGTAACGTTGAAATATTAGTTCGTGACTCATGAAAATTAATATTTTTAGGTATAAATCTTGCTGGGATTGCTTATATGTCTTCGAATTCCCTTTGACTGAGCCCAGGATAATTTGCTGTTTCTCAGTGGAGTATCCAACTCAACTTGAGGTTCTTGAGACCTCATTCCCCTCCATCCCGCTTGGAATTGAGTTTTTAAAATTTTATTTATTTATTTTATTATATAGAGAGAAAGAGAGCGAGAGTGGAGGAAGAGGGGTAGAAGGAAGGAGAGAGAAACAATCTTTTTTTTTTAAATTAGTTTAATGTGTATTTATTTTTGAGAGAGCGAGCACAAGTGGGGGTGGGGCAGAGAGAGGGAGACACAGAATCCTTAGCAGGCTCCAGGCTCTGAGCTATCAGTACAGGGCCCGATGCAGGGCTCGAACTCATGAACCGTGAGATCATGACCTGAGCCGAAGTTGTGTGCTTAACTGACTGAGCCACCCAGGTGCCTCAAGAGAAAGAAATAATCTTAAGCAGGTCCCATGCTCAGCATGGAGCCCAAAGTGGGGCTCAATCTCATGACCCTGGGATCATGACCTGAGCCGAAATCAAGAGTCAGATGTCCAGCCAACTAAGCCACCTAGGTGCCCCTGAAATTGATATTTTTAAGTGAAGAATAAAGAGATTAGAACAAAGTTGGTGCCCTTGGACTTCTAAAAAAGGGTTTTGTATCTCGGGTGCTTTAAAAAATTCCTCATGCTCCTTGTAGGCACTTCTAGGCTAGCCCTTGCCTTTCTCTTCACCTTGGTCCTGGTCTCTTGGCCTTAGAGTTGATTTTCTCCTATGGCTCATCCCTTTGCCCTTTAGAAAAATTTCTATATTTGTGCCACTTGACTCCCAACTTCACTTTCCCGAAGATTCTGGCCTCCAGTTTCCCCTTTGCTCTACAATCTATTCCTCTGTGAAGTTTCATGTTATTATCAAACTCAGTGCAAGTTTTCAGAACCTCAGCCAAGAGCAAAGCCCTCAGGTCCCTATCTGCCAAGGAAAGGAATTTGGACATGAATAATGTCTCAAGAAAATTAAGGTAATTAAGAGGAAATGTTACCCAAGCCAAGGAAGAGCTTCCATTTGAGTGGATAAGCGAACAGAGAGCCTTCTCCCCTTGGCAGAGATGGCAGCCAGCAGGACTGGTTTTTGCCTTTAGGCTTTCCAGGTAGCAGCAAGGTTCCTGCATCCACAGTACAAACAGTCTGGTTGTGTTTGAACTTCTCATTACATATGGTCATAACAAGCGAAGGGAGAGAGGTAGCATATCTCCAGGATGAGAAAGCCCAAATACCTACCACGGTGAATATAAAACACTCCGTAGACTCTCAGTGGAGAGGAGGAAGGAAACGGAGGGAGGACAACTCTTGAAATTGTTAGTGTAAGGAAACCACTGTCAAAGATAACTGAGAAAGCATGTATACTCTTTGTTGCCCTTCTCCTGATGCTCTGCCCCCAGGAAGAAGAAGCTACAGATGTTTCCTCAACAAAACACTCTGAACAGAGCAGAGTAATGCAGCTATTCTGGACTTGGAACCAGAAGACTCAGCTTCACATTCTGACAAAAGCACTGCCATGCCATGTCCCACAAGTCAGTCACCTCTCTAAATCTTGACTTCTCCATTTTTTAAAAAGAGATGATGTAAGAATATTCATCTTATACTGTTGAGAGAAATGTAAGGGGTAATGTATGTAGAAGAACTTTGAAATACTAAAGGATCCCACTAACTTGAGGTTGTATTATGACTTGCCATGTTTTAGTACTTAATAGTGTTCATACCAAGTATTTGTGATTTATTTTTTATTATTTTTTTAATGTTTATTTTTGAAAGAGAGAGAGAAAATGCACCCACAAGCAGGGGAGGGGCAGAGAGAGAGACACACAGAAGCCAAAGCAGCCTCCAGGCTCTGAGTTGTCAGCAAGAGCCGGACGTGGAACTCGAACCCATGAACTGCGAGATCATGGCCTGAGCCGAAGCTGGATTGTCAACCTACTGAGCTACACAGGTGCCCCAAGTGTTTGAGATTTAAATGATACAGGCTAAAAATAAAATTTGGATTTTTAATCAAAAAAAAATTATGAGTATTAAAAGAGACTTCTAGCAGTAGTATAATAACATGATGGGTTGTGGAGTCAAATTCCTGCAAATTCAAGATTTGCAACAGACTACATAATCATAGGTATCAACTTTTCATGCCACATGTCCTCATCTGTGAATAATTCTTTGCACTGTTTTCCAGGGTTAAATGAGAAGGCATAGCAGAGCATCGTGTTTGTTTTCTTTCCTTTCCTTTCTTCTACTTTTTGACATGCTTTCTCTGTTTCCCAAGCTCATTAAAACCTGAAAAAGGAAAATTACCTTAGTGGATCCGAGCAAGAGATACTGGCATGGGAATATCATGGAGCCAGGAGGAGAATGAATTTTTCTTATATGGCAGACAATGTTAAACTCTGCTTCTGCACCCACAGTCTGGGGTATCATTTGTACTCTCACAAATCCACAATGCTTAGTTTAAAGAAGTTTTGGGTGATGCAAGACTGACTTGACAGTATGCAGTTGCCATTATAAAGAGGGATGCAGGGCTACATAGGAAAACAATGTGTCCATGACTCACTGCGATTTTAAAGGTCTGTTTTTTCCTGAGCTGACACTTACAAAGATGTGCCTCATGAGCTCATGCTCTGCAATTTGAGGAATGTATTATTAAGTCAACTGGTTGTCTTGTTTATGCCTATTTATGGTTATGGTACCTTATTTATGAGTCTGTGTTATGAATAGTTAAGCTTCCATCAATGATAGTGGTTAGGCTGAGAGACTAAAACAATGACACACTTGCCCAGCAAATATAAATGGGTACTACAAAATTTTTATACACACGTAGTGGGAGGATGTCTAGAAAGGCAGAATCTGGTACGTTTCTAACTCACACGTGTGTTGAAGGAACAAATTCCTTGAAACCCAGGCCTATTTTGCCATGTAAAAGTTATCATTGGATGTAACTCTCCCAGGAAAGAGTAAGTTATTATTATTTTTTCCTTTCAGTGTATACCTTGAGAAACTACTACAGGACAAACAGGTTGGCAAGAAACAATGAATGCAACTGTCTGACTTTGTGGGAGCATTAAGGTTGAGTGATCCTCTTCTCCCTCAAGAAGTTCTTGGCATCAGGGCTGACAACTGGAAATGAATGGAAACAAAGTGCTTTAAGGGCCCCAGTGATAGCAATAGCCCAGTGTTCTTCAGAGTCATAGATGCTTTGTTTAAAGATTTCCCAGAGGAGCATCAGTGCCAGGAGGAAAACAGGATCAACCCAAAGAATCTTCTGTACATGGCCAGGGTTATTGCATAGCAGCTGGGGCAACATCAGTGAGGGGAGAATTTCATTGAAAATAGCCTTCACTAGGGGCACCTGGGCAGCTCAGTCATTTAAGTGTCCAACTTTGACTCAGGTCATGATCTTGCAGTTCCTGAGTTCAAACCCGACGTTGGGTTCTGTGCTGACAGCTCAGAGCCGGGAGCCTGTTTCGGGTTTTGTGTCTCCCTCTCTCTCTCTGCCCTTTCCCCACTCTCACTCTGTCTCTTTCTCTCTCTTTAAATAAGCACTAAAAAAAAAAAAAAAAAGAAAGAAAAGAAAAAGAAAAAGAAAAAGAAAAGGAAAGGAAAGAAAAGAAAAAAAGAAAAGAAAAGAAAAGAAAAGAAAAGAAAAGAAAAGGAAAGAAAAGAAAAGAAAATAGCCTTCACTTTCGGCCATAAAGCATGACCCAGCAGAGTGAATTTATGGAGGTAGTTTTGACAAACTCCAGTTTCAAGGTGAAGCTCTTCCTTACAGGATATGATGAATATGTGTAAGCCCTCTGGGCAATTAGGATTACCATAAAGAAGATGACTACAAGGGAGGAGAGAAGCTTATTATCACGAAGGGCAGGTCAGTATGAAGCCTTAATCTGGTTTTGATTTGAATAACATAGGACCTTACTTGTTCCCTTCTTTGAAGTGGGTTAAAGGGATTATCCTACTAGGTGTGATTAAGAATATAGTGAGATGAATCTTAAACTATTAGCTCAGATGTGCAAGATACCATATTTCTTTTATTTAAGAAAAATCAACTTATCCTACTTTGTCCCTGGTTTCCAAATCAAAACTTATTTTGTTACACAGAGGAAAAAAGTCTGCTTTGGAGAGAAAATTGAACTTGGGTCACCTTGAACTCTAAGAAAATATGATCATAATTCTACAAAGAAATAAAACACCATACATATGCTAAATTGTAGTCACTCTTGTCACTCAACATATTAGCCTCTAATAATAATATTGAGGAATGCATACAAGGTAGGCTACTGATTTTTAAAAATAATCATACTGGGTGTCTCGGTTAAGCATTGACTTCGGCTCAGGTCATGATCTCGTGGTTCATGAGTTTGAGCCCTATGTTGGGCTTTGTGCTGACAGCTCAGAGCCTGAAGCCTGCTTCGGATTCTGTGTCTCCCTCTCTCTCTGCACCTCCCTCCCACTCTGTCTCTCTCTCTCTCTCTCTCTTTCTCTCTCTCTCAAAAATAAATAAACATTTTAGCCACTCTGACCAGTGTGAGGCTGTATCTCAGTGCAGCTTTTATTTGTATTTCCCTGATGAGTGATGTTCAGCAGCATCTTTTCATGTGTTTCTTGGCTGTCTGAATGTCTTCCTTGGAAAAGTGTCTATTCATGTCTTCTGCTCATTTCTTCACTGGATTATTTATTTTACAGATGTTGAATTTGGTAAATTCTTTATAGATTTTTGATATTAACCCTTTTTCTGATATGTCATTTGCAAATATCTTTTCAAATTCCGTCAGTTGCCTTTTAGTTTTGTTGATTATTTCCTTTGCAGTTTCCTCTGCAAGATTTTAATCTTGAGGAAGTCCAAAGAGTTCATTTTTGCTTTTAGTTCCCTTTCCTTTGGAGATGTGTTGAGCAAGAAATTGCTGCAGCTGAGGCCAAAGCAATTGTTGCCTGCTTTCTCCTCTAAGGTTTTGATGGCTTCCATTTAGGTCTGTCATCCATTTTGAGTTTATTTTTGTGTATGGTGTAAGAAAGTGGTCTGGTTTCATTCTTCTGCCTGTTGCTGTCCAGTTCTCCCAGCACCATTGGCTAAAGAGACTGTCTTTTCCATTGGATTCTCTTTCCTGCTTTGTCAAAGATTAGTTGACCATATATTTGTGGGTCCAGTTCTGGGTTCTCTATTCTATTCCATTGGTCTATGTGCCTGTATTTGTGCCAGTACCATACTGTCTTCATGCTTACAGCTTTGTAGTAGAGGCTAGAGTCTAGATTGTGATGCCTCCCACTTTGGTTTTCTCCTTCAATATTACTTTGGCTATTTGGGGTCTGTTGTGGTTCCATACAAATTTCCGGATTGTTTATTCTAGCTTTGAGAAGAATGCCAGTGCGATTTTGATTGGGATTGCATTGGATGTGTAGATTGCTTTGGGTAGTATTGACATTTTAACAATATTTATTCTCCCAATCAATGAGCATGGAATGTTTTTTTCCATTTCTTTGTGTCTTCTTCAATTTCCTTCATAAGCTTTCTATAATTTTCAGCTTATAGATCTTTTACATCTTGGTTAGGTTTATTCCTAGCTATTTTATGGCTCTTGGTGCAATTGTAAATGGGATCAGTTTTTTTATTATGTTTCTGTTGCTTCATTATGGGTGTATAAAAATGCAACCGATTTCTGTACATTGATTTTGTACCCTGCGACCTTGCTGAATTCATGTATCAGTTCTAACAGTCTTTGGGTGGAGTCTTGCAGGTTTTCCATGTATAGCATCATGTCATCTGTGAAGAGGGAAAGTTTGACTTCTTCCTTGCTGATTTGGATACGTTTTATTTCATTTTGTTGTCTGATTGCTGAAGCTAGGACTTTCAACACTCTGTTAAACAACAGTGGTGAGAGTGGACATCCCTGTTGTGTTCCTCATTTCAGGGGGAAAGCTGTCAGTTTTTCCCTATTGAGGGTGATATTAGCTATGGGATTTTTATATATGGCTTTTATGATGTTTAAATATGTTCCTTCTTTCCTGACTTTCTTGAGGGTTTTTATTAAGAAAGGATGCTGGTATTTTGTCAATTCTTTTTCTGCATCTATTGACAGGATCATATGGTTCTTATCCTTTGTTTTATTTATGTGATGTATCCCATTGATTGATTTGTGAATATTGAACCAGCTCTGCAGTCCAGGAATGAATCTCACTTGATCATGGTGAATAATTATTTTTCTATACTGTTGAATTTGATTTGCTAGTATCTTGTTGAGAATTTTTGCATCCATGTTCATCAAGGATATTGGCCTGTAATTCTACTTTTTTGTGGGGTCTCTGTCTGGTTTGGGAATCAAGGTAATGCTGGCTTCATAGAATGAGTCTGGAAGTTTGCCTTCCATTTCTATTTTTTTGAAAAGCTTAAGAGGGATAGGTATTAACTCTGCTTTAAATGTCTGGTAAAATTCTCCAGGGAAGCCATCTGGTCTTGGACTCTTATTTGTTGGGAAATTTTTGATAACTGATTCCATTTCTTCATTAATTATGGGTCTGTTCCAATTTTCTATTTCTTCCTGTTTGAGTTTTGTTTAGTGTATAGGTGTCCAGGAATTTGCCCATTTCTTCTAGGTTGTCCAGTTTGTTGGCATATAATTTTTCATAGTATTCTCTGATACTTGCTTATATTTATGAGGGTTTGGTTGTGATAAATCCATTTTCATTCATGATTTTATCTATTTGGGTCCTCTCTCTTTCCCTTTTGAGAAGTCTGGCTAGGGGTTTATCAATTTTGTTTATTTTTTCAGAAAACCAACTCTTCATTTCGTTGATCTGTTCTACTGTTTTTTTCAGATTCTATATTGTTCATTTCTGCTCTGATCTTTATTATCTATCTTCTTCTGCTGGTTTGGGGTTTCTTTGTGTTCTGCTTCTAGTTCCTTTATGTGTGCTGTTAGATGTTGTATTTGGGATTTTTGATGCTGGCGAGGATGCGGAGAAACAGGAATGCTCTTACACTGTTGGTGGGAATGCAAACTGGTGCAGCCACTCTGGAAAACAGTGTGGAGGTTCCTCAAAAAATTACAAATAGAACTACCCTATGACCCAGCAATAGCACTACTAGGAATTTACCCAAGGGATACAAGAGTTCTAATTCATAGGGGCACATGTGCCCCAATGTTTATAGCAGCACTGTCAACAATAGCCAAATTATGGAAGGAGCCTAAATGCCCATCAACTGATGAATGGATAAAGAAGATGTGGTTTATATATACAATGGAATACTACTTGGCAATAAGAATGAAAACATGCCATTTGCAGCAACATGGATGGAAATGGAAGGTATTATGCTGAGTGAAATAAGTCAATCAGAGAAGGACAGATATCATATGTTTTCACTCATATGTGGATTTTGAGAAACTTAACAGAAGACCATGGGGGAAGAAAAGAGGGAAAAATTACTAACAGGGAGGAAGTTACTAACAGGGAGGAAGGGAAGCAAACCATAAGAGACTCTTAAATACAGAGAACAAACTGAAGGTTGGTGGGGGTGGGGGAGAGGGGAAGGTGGATGATGGGCATTGAGGAGGGCACTTGTTGGGATGAGCACTGGGTGTTGTATGTAAGCCAATTTGACAATAAACTATATTAAATAAATAAATAAGCATTAAAAAATAATCATTATCATACTGGTTAAGGCCACTGTTTGAGCAACTCAAAATGTAGCTTGAGTTGATTTGGGACTTTCCCCATTTTGAACTGCTGAAGCCCAGTAAATTGTAGATAGTGGTTTTCAATTACTATTTATTGGATGAATGAATAAATACAGAAAGTTTTTAGAACTTTCCACTTTGAGTGAACTTGTTACTCTTGAACTTTGACTTAGTAATTTCCTTTCTTCTTGTCAAGCACCACAGAAGAAATAGTTCTTGTCTTTCAAATTTCTCCAGAAATCTACAAGGGCTGAGTTTCTTTAAAGAAACTGTAGTAGAAAAGTAAATGAGTTCTAGGGTATTAGAAATAAGTTCTAATCCATGTTTTGACAGAGCTGTTCAACTTACTAAATTATAAAGTTTGTCAACGCAAGCTAAACTTTTAAATTCTGAAATTAACAATATAATACTGAACTACATTGTTTTGGTTTTATTATGAAAAATAAGAGGAAAACCCAACATGTGCAAATAAGTTTAAAATATATACATACTTAAAATCCAGTTTGTTAATTAGAAATGTATCTGTTATTGCTACGCATCTCATTATACTTGTCTTGCATTTGTTACTTAGGAAGGAATAAATGGGATTAAGGTAAGAGTTTCTTTAGAGGAAGAATTTTCGAAAGAGTGAGGAGGGCCTAGGCACAGATGAGAATCAGTCACTGAGCAGCTCTGACCAGCCAGGAATGAAGGAAGAGGAGCTGAGGAGACAGAAATCACGGTGTCATGTATGACAATGTTTTTGTGATGGAAAACAAAGAATAAATTTGGGCAAAGCCTGGAGGTAAATTCTCAGAACAATCTCTCCTAAAGGGCCAATCAATCAAATCTTAGCAGAAGATTGAGAGGACTCATTCAGGGAGGGAAAACAAACAAATAAAACTTGAGTTTTAGTGATAAAGATAGAAGAATGCCTCATTTTATATATGCTTTTCTAAACATCTCTGTAATAATAATTTGTTTTGCATAATTATATATGCATTAAGTTTTAATCAATAAATATCAGTAAATAAAGGAGCTTTATTTTGCTTACTTAAGGGAGAATGTCTACTTTTAAATTTTGCTCCTTTACCCTGACTGGTCATCCATACTCACCTGGTATATTAATAGAAACTGTTCATGAGAGAACTCAACAGGTTGAATGTGAATAGACTTTTCTGTGTCACAATATCTCAAAACTGGACATACAAGTAACAATCACCTGTTAGAGGCATCTATCTGATGGTAAAGTCAGATGAGGAAGTCTTTTCAAGAGATTGGTAAAAGGCTGTTGGGAATTCTAGATAGGAATTAGTAAATCTGGGTCTTGGTGGAGGCTATTGTAAGCAAATGCAGCAAGTGTGTTTTTACAGGAACCACTCTGTAAGTCTTGGTAAAAGGCCATTGGGAATTATAGACAGGATTAGTAAATTTGGGTGTGGGGGGTGCTATTGTAAGCAAATGCAGCATGTTTTGAAGGAACTACTCGGATTTAGAATTCCATCTACTGCAGCTCACTTCCTCATTACCTCATGGTAATTCGGAGTGAGCATTAATTCTGAAATAATGTAAGACCCGGGAAGGCAATAGTGTTCTCTTACATGATTAATGGTGTCTTTACATCAAAGCGCTTTCATATATTTGATTACATTTATTGTCAATTTATACATTAGGAAACGGAGGGTCACAGATGACACTGAACTGACTCAGTGTCTCAAAACTAGTTAGTAGCAAAGCCAGGACGGTGCCCTTTCCAGTATGTCCTGCCTGAGAGACTATCAGATAGATGACAAAATTAAATTACATTTTCTGTCACATTAGTGTGGGGAGAGACATCCTGACTCACTGGCTGAATTGATAGAAAAGAGAGTGACTTTAATCCAGGGCCAGCACGCTGATGCGGGAGCCCAAACAGAAAAGTCCTTCATCTTGGGCCTTTTCCTATTGCTTTGTCCTTGCTCATTTATTTGTCATCCTTTTCAAAGATTGACAAAAGGAAAGGAACTGCTAAAATAGGAAGTATATAAAGGGAACTATTTTCATAACATGTGCTCAAACTGATCAAGCAACATTAGACAATAGATCTGCCACTCACTTCACCTATTTAATGTCTACTGTCATGTCAAATCCACTTGACACTTAAAGTAATTGAAAACCTGTCATTTATCTCATCTCTATATAGTTTATATCTTAGAAACTATGTTCTCAAATATGAACACAAGCTATATTTTAAATTCTGGGATCCTCAGAGCTTAGAACAGAGCCTGGCACACACTTGATACTTAATAAATGTTTGTTGAATGAATGAATGAATGAGCGAATTATGCCTTGGTGATGGAAGGCTGAGAGGAATAATGAAAGAAAGGAAGAAAAGTCAACTGTCACAGACATGACCTTCCTTCTATTGTGTGCCTGGATGCTGGCAACAAAATATGACCCAACGTTGGCAACAGTAGAAACTTCATTGGGAAATTTTTTGGTCTTTCAGAAATGGGATGCTTCTTTTCAAAGGAAGTCAAAGAACAAAGTTTACTGAATATAGTTTCCTTGTGCATGCAAGTGTTATTAACAATGGAACTCATAAAGACATTTCTATTGTATATCAAAAGCAAAAACTGTAAGGAAATGATCTACTTCCTACAAATATTTTTCTTGAGTTATTTGAGTGCAGGGTTTCTCAATCTGTAGTGTGCCTGTAAATCACCTGGTGAACTTACCAAAATATGGGGCTTACAGGTTATGATTCAATGAGTCCACAACTGGGAACTGAGATTCTGCTTTGCTAACAGCTCCCAAATAAAGGCAACGCTGCAGATGTGTAGGTCACAGGTTGAGTAGCATGTGTTTTTAACTTTTGGAAGGGATTCCATGTTTTCCTTTATCTTCACTCAAAACCTTACAATGTCAACATTGATATATACTCATAAAAGTCAGTAATATCCTCTAGGCGAATCCTTGGATTGATTCTTTATTCTTCCTGTATCACCGATTATATTTAGGTCACTGTCAGGCTGTTGATGTGGCATATTGTGATTAGTCAATCTTATTATCATGGTATTTTTCATTATTGAGAAATCCAAATTAATTGCTTTAGGAAGCTGCCTACATCACACCTGAGTATGACTGATTGCTTTGCAATAAACATAGCTTCATTAACAGGCTATCCAGTCATCAGAAAAATTTCTCTTTATTTCCAATTTTTACAGTTTCTTTCTTTCTTTTTTTAAACTTTATTTGAGATGGAGAGAGAGAGAATGGAGAGAATGCAAGTGGGGAAGGGACAGAGAGAGAGGGAGAGAGAATCCCAAACAGGTTCCCTGCTGTCAGCACAGAGCCTGAAGTGGGGCTCGAACCCATGAACTGTGAGATCATGACCTGAGCTGAAACCAAGAGTCGAATGCTTAACTGACTGAGCCACTCAGGTGCCCCTTCTCAGTTTATTTCTATTACCTGAGGCTATGAGCTGGATCATTCCTCTCTGCAAAGTAAAGCTGAGAAACTCTTCTCAATCATGATCCCTTTAAGTTGTGAAGTATTTCAAAAATAATTATGTGGTAGCACTGAATATAATAAAGCAGTGAAATTGGCAAACAATATTTAAAAATTATAGTCCATTCAAGGTTATCTCTCTACCAAGAGTTCTCAGACTTGTGGATCAGTAAGAATCATCTGGAAGACTTCTGAAACCACAAATGCTGCGGCTCTCTCTTGGTTTCTGTTTCATTAAGTCTGGATGATGTGCACCTCTAACAAATACCCAGGTAATATTCTATGCCACAGTTTCTCAACCTCACACTATTGACCTTTCAGGACGGATAATTCTTTGTTGTGAGGGCTGTCCTCAGCATCATAGGATGTTTAGCAGAATCTTTGGGCCCTTCCCACTAAACGTCAGTAATGCTCCCACTCCCTGCAGTTGTGATGATCAAAATGTTTTCAGGCATTGAGGGGCACCTGGATGGCTCAGTTGGTTAAGCGACCGACTTAGGCTCAGGTCATGATCTCGTGGTTTGTGGGTTTGAGCCCTGCATCGGGCTCTGTGCTGACAGCCTGGAGCCTGCTTCGGATTCTGTGTTTCCCTCTCTCTCTCTGCCCTTCCCCAACTTGTGCTCTCTCTCTCTCAAAATTAAATAAACATAAAAGAAAAATTTTTAAAAATTTTAAAAATGTTTTCATGTATTGACAAATGTACCCTGAAGATGAATCTACCCTTCGCTGAGAACCACTGTTCTAAGCTATGTCATTCTCATCAATTTGTTTTTTTTTTTTTTTTTTTAATTTTTTTTTTTTTCAACGTTTATTTATTTTTGGGACAGAGAGAGACAGAGCATGAACGGGGGAGGGGCAGAGAGAGAGGCAGACACAGAATCGGAAACAGGCTCCAGGCTCTGAGCCATCAGCCCAGAGCCCGACGCGGGGCTCGAACTCACGGACCGCGAGATCGTGACCTGGCTGAAGTCGGACGCTTAACCGACTGCGCCACCCAGGCGCCCCTTCAATTTGTATTTTAATATGCTTCATTAAGTGGAAGACTAAGGATGTGCCAACTCTGGTATAACAGTAGGCCTGTGTGGTAAGTGTGCACAACATTTCCCATGAGTGTTTCCATGGAGGAACTGGTTGAGGTCACTGCTATCCTAATCAACATTGTTCCAACATCTAAACAAAAGAACACAAATGAACATTTGGAACACAATCCATTCTTCTGCCAGGGCAATCTCTAGGTATCCAGTAGGGTGTCTAGAAAATACATGTGATTACTGTAAGATCATATTCTGTCTCTCTGTCTTCCTGTCTTTTTTGCTATCTGTTTCTCTTTCACTGAACTGTGCTTTCTCCATGTTTGGACAGTATTTTTTGAATCTTCCTTCATATCTCACATTAAGATGTTATCTTTGTGTCTGAGAAGCATTATGCAATCTTTGTGTCTTCATTGATTGTGTAGTTCATTTAATTCACTGAATTACTTCTCAGGAGAAAAATTTTACAAAGACTCATGGATAACCCAATGAATAACGATGTTATTCATATTGATAAAGGGTAACTTTTTCCTGTTTCACTCTAGTTCTCGTGTTGACCCAGAATTCTTACTGAGAGATTTCTCAAAACCTATTTTTGTTCATTTACTGAAAGACGTCCATTGACATTGGATTCAGATTTCCCCTGAAGCAGAAAAAAGAAACATTAATTTAGAAACTGTGATCCAAAGACACAAAACAATTCCGGAAGTTTCATACAGTGAAAACTAATAGAAGGCTAAAGAAAAGAAGAGGGTGGATTTTCTTCAGATAAATCTTCTATTCCCTTCTTCTTGCCCCCATCTCAAACATCCCTACAAGCCCTACCAGGCCCTCTTGTACACAGTTCCAATATCCAATTACTCACTCCTCTCGTCTTCTTTTGCTCTCCCTACCACACCCCTACTAAAGAAAAAAGGTTGAGTAAGGACTAAGATGTTATCTAATATGGGAGAATCGCTCCCCTAAAAGAGAAGTTTTAGATTATGAACAGGACAGTGCAGAAAAAAGGTAAGTAAAATTCCTGCAATTTAAGACTAGAGCGAAGAAGAGCTCTAGGAGTGAAGCACGAGACAATACTACTGGTACTCAAGGGAATCAGCTCTGTCAGAGGCAAACATCAGAAGATGCTGTGGGGCTAAAGGAATTGACTTTGAGGGAAGTGGAAGACCTTTCAAAACTAATAATTTCCATTAGAATGATAAGGTATATTGAACACTTATAAGTTCACGATTTACTTGATTCTGTGTAATGTGTATATAAATTGTGGCACTTGAAGTATCTTATATATTTAGCTATTTGTGTTTAATTTTTTTAATGTTTACTTATTTTTGAGAGAGAGACACAGACAGAGTGTGAGCGGAGAGGGGCAGAGAGAGAGAGGCACAGAATCTGAAGCAGGCTCTGGGCTCTGAGCTGTCAGCACAGAGTCCAATGTGGGACTGGAACCCATGAGACGGGAGATCATGACCTGAGCCGAAGTTGAACGCTTAACCGACTGAGCCACCCAGGCACCCCGCTATATTTTTTGGTTTTTGTTTTTTATGAATTCTGATCAAGTGTTTAAATAAAATTGAAACTTATAAATACCGGAACAAACTCCTTAATACTGGCATTATAATTTTTCTTCAGTATTATGCTTACTTATTCAACATGTCTAAAACTGAAGTGATACTTGTCCCCCAAATACTTCCTCCCTATCAGAATCTTCAATAAAAAGAATTCCTTTTTAGACATTCAAACCCTGGGTGTAATCATTGATGCCTCCTTATTCAGTCCCCCTCTCCAAACTATTAACAAATCTCATAAGTTCTACCTTTTAAATATTTCTAGAATTCCATGGACGAAAGAGTTTGGAGAAATCGAGTCTTCCAAATGAAGCATACAGCACAACATTGGAAAGAAAGAAAAATATGACTTTGGACACATTGGAGAGACTGGGAGAAACTTTGCCAGTGCAGCCCGTCCCACTGAGACTACACAAGATAGTGCTGAACTAGCTAGGGTGACTTCTTCATAAGGAAAAAAGATAGCGGAGTAGGTGCCTGGCTACTCAGTTGTGTGGGACATTGGAGAAACCTACTTTTCTCCAGAAGCACCCACAGTACTGAGGCAGGACCTCTGTGACTGGTGGGAGGGAGAAAATTGGGAAAAAAACATAGAAGACTCTCAAAGGGCATTCCAGAGACTTGGTTCCTGCTGACTGCTCTCAAGACTTCTGCAGGAAGTCTGCTCACAAGTCTTTGGGAGAACCTCATCCAAAGATCCTCCCAGCAGATTGCAGTCAACCCAACACTCCAAGTGTCAAATCCATACCTCTCCCCACTCTGTGACCAGCTCCTCTAACTCCCAAGTGTAGTGGTAAGTGAGCTCTACTAAACAGAGTATCAAACTAGTCTTTGGACAAGGGGAACCACAAACTGGAACTGTAGCACCACCTGCTGGAAAACAAAAGAGAGGTTTTTAGCAGCCAGCCTGGTGAGTTGTAACAACCATAGAAGAAATAAAAGCTTAAGATTTTGTCATGAGAAAAATCGAGGAGTGTGGAGCAGGTCACAGAAAACTCCAGATATAACAGGACAATGCATAGTACATCCCAAATGAAGGCAACCAGTTAAGATTTGAGAAGGATTTTGCTACTTCAATTGTGAAAGCAACAATGCAAAATTGCAAAAACACATGAAGAATCAAGAAAACACTTTATTCCCCAAAGATAACAATATTCCTACAATACCTGAACTCAAAAGCATAGAAATTTGTGAGTTAGCTGATAATTAAAAATAGCTTTTCCTCTTTTGAGGAAACTCAACATGCTACAAGGAATACAAAATGACAATTCAACGAAATAAGGAAAACAATACATAAATAAAATGAGAAATTTAACAAAGAAATAGAAATCATAAAGAACCAAACAGAAACTCCAGAGTTAAAAAATTCAGTGAGTGAAATGAAAAACACAGCAGCATCTATAGCAGAGTAGACCAAATGGAAGATAGAATCAATGATCTAGAGGATAAGAACTTTGAAATGACCTAATCAAAGAAGAAAAAGAAAAAAGAATGAAAAGGAGCAAAGAAAATCTATGAGGTCTATGAGACTCTATAAAATATTAGAATAATTGGGGTTTCAGAAGGACTCAGAGATGGAGAAGGAGGCAGAAAGTTTATTTAAAGAAATAAAAGCTCAGAACTTCCCAAACCTGGGGAAAGTCATGAACATCCAAGTTCATGTACTTATTAGATCACCCTATTACCTTAGTGCAAAAAGAGCTTCTCTATGACACATTATAATTAAATTGTCAAAAATCAAAGACAAAGAGAAAATCCTGAAAGCAGCCAGAGGAAAAAACCTACAAAGGACCTCTCATTAAGCTATAAGCAGATTTCTCAACAGACACTCTCTGCTGGGTAGAGGGAGAAGAATTACATATTCAGAGTGTTGAAATCATAAAATTGCCAATCAAAAATAATTTATCTAGGAAAGTTATCATTCAGATATGAAGGAGAAATAAAGGCTTCCCAGGCAAGCAAAAGCTGAGAGAGTTCATTCCACTATACCCGCCTTGTGGGAAATGCTGAAAGAAGACCTTTAAGCTAAAATGAAAAGATGCTAACTAATGATATGAAAACATGTGAAAGTTTATGACACACTGGTAAAGATAAATAGATTTAGAAAACTGTAGAATTGTGTGTTAACCACTTTATATAGCATAAAAGTTAAAGGAAAAGTATTAAAATAACTATAACTATAGTTTTTGTTAATAATTTGTTAATAAATACACAATATAAATAGAGGTAAATTCTGAGATAAAAAATAGAAACAGGATGGGAGTAAAAGGGTGGCACTCTCACATACCATAAAAGCTAAGTTGCTATAAGCTTAAAAATGGACTGTTTTATCTTTGTTTTATATGAACCTCATGGTAACTACAAAACAAAAGTCTAGATTAGAGTAACAAAAAAAATTTAAATGATAAACAAAGCATACCACTACAGAAAATCACCTATTTACAAAGGTAGGCAGAAAGAAAGGAAAAAAGAAACAATGGAACTACCAAACATACCGAAAGCAACAAGATGACATTAGTAAATCATTACATGTCAATAATTACTCTAAATACAAGTGGATTTAATTCACAAATCAAAAGGCACAGAGCATCTAAATGGATTAAAGACACAATACCCAATGATATGTTGTCTACAAGAACTCATTTTAGATTTAAGGATACACAAAGGGCCAAAGTGAAGAAACAAAAAAAGGTGTTTCGGACAAGTGGAAAGCAAAAGAAAGTAAGGGTAGCTATAATTATATCAAACAAAATAACCTTTAAGCCAAAAACAGTAATAAGAGATGAAGAAGGCCGTTTTGTAATCATAAAGGGGTCAATTCATCAAGAAGACATAATGAACATAAATATAGACACACTGGAGTTCCTAAATATATTAAGCACATAATAACAGATCTGAAGGGAGAAAGAGACAAGAATCCAATAATAGTAGGGGACTTCAAAACCTCTTTCAGCAATGGGTAGATCATCTAGAGTGAAAATCTGGACTTGGGGCACCTGGGTGGCTCAGTCAGTTAAGCATCGGACTTTGGCTCAGGTCATGATGTCGCAGCTCATGGGTTTGAGCCCTTCATCAGGCTCTGTGCTGACAGCTCAGAGCCTGGAGTCTGCTTAGGATTTTGTGTCTCCCTCCCTCTCTGCCCCTTTCCTGCTTGCACTCTGTCTCTCTCTTTCTCTCAAAAACAAAGAAACATTAAAAAATAAAAAATATGGACTTGAAACATACATTACACCAAATGAACTCAACAGATATTTATGAACATTTTATTTAATAGCAGAAGAATACACATTATTCTGAAGTGCACACGGAACATCCTCCAGGATGAATCATATGATATGCCACAAAATAACTTAGCAAATCTAATAAGACTGAAATAATGCCAAATATATTCTTGAACATATAAAACTGGAAACACAATATGCAAAACCTATGGGATGCTGCAAAAGCAATTCTGAGAGGAAGATTTCTAGCAATAAATGCATATATTAAAAAAATAGAATGATCTCAAATAAACAACCTAACTTTACACTTTAAGAAACTAGACAATTAACCAAAAAATGAAATAACAAAGATCAGAGTGGAAATAAATGAAAAATAAAGACTGCAGTACACAATAGAAATGATTAATAAAAAAAGAGATGGTTTTTTGAAATGGTAAACATAACTGAAAAAGTCTTAATGTTATAATTAATAATAAATTAAAATTAATTAACTAGTTAAAAGTGCTCACCTAGACAAAGAGAGAGAGAGAGAAGACTCAAAAAAACAATACCAGAAATGAAAGAAAAGACATTACAACTGATACTAGAGAATACATAGGTTCATAAGAAACTACTATGGACAATTATATGTCAGCAAATTGGACAACCTAGAAGAAATGGATAAAGTCCTAAAAAAAAAATCTACCAAGATGAATAATGAAGAAATGGAAAATCTGGACAGACTGATAATGACTAAGGAGATTGAAGCAGTCATTAAAACCCTCCCAATACAGAAAAGCCTAGAACCAGATGGCTTCTCCGGTAAATTCTACCAAACATGTAAAGAAGAATAAATGCCAACCCTTCCAAAAACCGTGAGTTCTCAGACTCACTTTACAGGGTCCATATTATCCTGATATCAAAACCAAATAAAGACATAACAGAAAAAGAAAACTATAGCACAATATTCCTGATTAATATAGATGCAAAAATTCTCAACAAATTGTTAGTAAACCAAGTTCAACAACACGTTTAAAGAATCATACACCATGACCAAATAGGATTTATCCCTGGAATGCAAAGATGATTCGACATATGTAAATCAATAAATGTGACACATCACATTAATAGAATGAAAGATAAAACTCTTATAATCATCTCAATAGATGCAGGAAAAGCATTTGACAAAATACAGCATTGTTTCATAGTGAAAACCCATAAGAAATTGGGTACAGAAGTAATATACTTTAAATAGTCAATGCCATATACCACAAACCTATAGCTAACATCATACGCAATGAGGAAATAAAAAAATTTTCCACTAAGATCAATAACAGGAAAAGGGTGCCTACTCTCATTTTATTCAACATAGTACTGGAAGTCCTAGTCAGAGCAACTAAGGAAGACAAATAAATAAAAGCTATCCAAATCAGAAAGAAAGAAATAAAACTGTTATTTGCAGATGATATAATCTTATATACAGAAAATTTTGAGGACAATGAAAATACTCCTGGAACTAATCAATGAATTCAGTAAAGTTGCAGAATATAAAAACAACATACAGAAATTAGCTGTGTTTCTATACACTAACACAAATGTGAAGAAAAAAGCAATCCGATATTCACAATAGCATCAAAAACAATAAAATACTTAGAAATAAATTTTAGCAAAGGAAATGAAAGATCTGTACAATGAACACTATAAGACTTTGATGAAAGAAATTGAAGAAGACATAAACAAATGGAAGTATAGCCTGTGTTCATGAGTCATAGGAATTATTGTTGAGATGTCCATACTACCCAAAGCCATCTACAGATTAGATGCAATCCCTACCAAAATTCCACTGAAATGTTTGACAGAAATAGAAAAGCAACTCTAATATTTTTATGGAACCACAACAGACTCCAAATAGTCAAAGCAAACCTGAGAAAGAAGAACAAATAGGAAGCATCATACTTTCTGACTTCAAACTATACTACAAAGCCACAATAATTAAAATAGTATGATACTGGCATTAAAAACAACCACATATACATATGGAAAGAATAATGAACCCAGAAATAAACCCCCGCATCTATGGTCAACTAATATGTGACAAGGAAGCCAAGAACATTCAAGGAGAAATGTTAGTCTCTTCAACAAATGGTGTAGGGAAAACTGGATAACCACATACAGAAAAATAAAATTGGACTTTTACCTTACACAACTCACAAAAATTAATTTGAAACAGATTAAAGGCTTAAACATAAGATCTGATACAATAAAACTCCCCAAAATAAAACATAAAAATATGGAAGAAGATCCTTGACATGTGTCTTGGCAATTACTTTTTTGGATATAACACCAAAAGCAAAGATCAACAAGTAGGATTACATCAAGCCAAAAAGCTTCTGTACAGCAAAAGAAACAGTCGACAAAAAGAAAAGGCAATCTACGGAATGGGTAAAAATATTTGCAAACCACATATTGCATAAGGGTTGAATAGCCAAAATAAATAAATAACTCATACAACCCAATAACAAGCAAACAAAAACAATCCATCTAAAAAATGGGATGAGGGGCGCCTGGGTGGCGCAGTCGGTTAAGCGTCCGACTTCAGCCAGGTCACGATCTCGCGGTCCGTGAGTTCGAGCCCCGCGTCACGCTCTGGTTTGATGGCTCAGAGCCTGGAGCCTGTTTCCGATTCTGTGTCTCCCTCTCTCTCTGACCCTCCCCTGTTCATGCTCTGTCTCTCTCTGTCCCAAAAATAAATAAACATTGAAAAAAAAATTAAAAAATGGGATGAGGAACATGAAAGAAATAGAGAATCGATTCTGGATGTCCAACAATAGACTAAAAGGAATTTTTTAAATAGTAAGTTTACAGAAATCATCACAGGAAGGAATTGTAAAGAGTATATATAAAGAGAAGATAATTCCCACACGTGAAGGGTAACACTGAAAGGTACCACTGAATGGCAAGGACAATAAATGAAATGAAAACCCACATATATCCATGGAGGTTAAGAAGACCAGAGAGAGGGGAAAAAACAAAACCAAATTACCTACCAATGAACAAGAATCAGAGGGCATCAGATTTCTTATGGATCTCCAGGATTCTTGAATTATAAGGTAGTGCTGGAGTTCAGAACATAAGCAGTTACATCTGAGGGAAATAAGAAAAAAAGTAAATTAAATACAGAAATAAGCCATACGAGATTTCCATGGAGTCAATGACAGTAATTCCTATTTTTTTAAATATTAGGCTAAAATATGAATAACACATTTATTTTAAATTCCTTTTCTTAGATTTTCAGATGCTCCTGAGCTGGTCTCCTATGCCCCCCAACAAACCCTCCAGTATAAAAAACAAGTTAAGGTTACCTTTTTCACTACACCCTCATAATTAAAATTTTTTTTAATGTTTATTTATTTTTGAGAAAGAGAGAGACAAAGTGCAAGTGGCGTAGGGGCAGAGAGAGAGGGAGACACAGAATCCAAAACAGGCTCCAGGCTCCGAGCTGTCAGCACAGAGCCTAATGCGAGGCTTGAATTCACGAACCATGAGATCATGGCCAGAGCCAAAGGTGGACGCTTAACCAACTGAACCACCAAGGTGCCCCCCAATTTTTGTTTCTTAAATGTTCATATGTTTGAAACAGAATAGGTGTATTTCCCTACTGTCACTTTTTCATCCTTCTCCTCCTTTATACTTTCTCTTTTTCCATTTCTTCTGCTACTTTGCAAAAGTCAGTCTGAGTGTCTTTATAATGCTTACCCATATTAATGCATTGTCTGCTGGGAAAGAAAAAGTAGTAAGGAAATGATACAGAAGTACCTGTTTCATGGTCACTGTGCCTCTTAACCCAGGCTGCTCTCAGCTCTCTTGTCCATAGCACAAAAGTCATGGACTATTTAAGTCCAATTGGTCTTCCAGCTTTAATATACCTTCTCTGAGTACAATCCCTGAAAGGTCAAGGCCCAGGATTTCTGCCACAGCAATTTGCTCCCCCTGGAAAACATCAGATTCTGAGAATAGTAGATATGCCCGTTCTCCATGGTTGCCATGTAGAAACACAGTAAGGGGACATTTGTAACAAGCTTAATCCTAAGAAATCACTTCTTAAATGGCTCTGAAATGCTTTTGATGTTTTGCAATGCAATCAATCTCAATATGGTTGCAGAATCCACCCCCTCCCCCATATTTATATTATAAATGTATCATTTTTATTTAAGAGTCTACTCTCTTGCCAGGACATTCATCTACTGACCTGGTCAAACTGCAGAAAAGGATTGCATTCACTCCCAGCACATAGGGAAAACCTAAAAATAAAACCTCTAATTTACAGGGAGCCACATATTTCTATCGCTCTCTGGACTTAGCCATGTTCTAACACTTACTCTTGTGTGTCATAATTATCTTTGTCCAGGTCTCTCTTCTAGGGTTGTCAGATAAAAATAGAACTCTCAGTTAAATTTGAATTTTAGATCATCAACAAAGGTTTTTAGTCTGTTCCAAATACTCCATGAACATTCATACTAAACATTTAGTTGCTTATCTGAAATTCAAATTTAACTGGATGTCCTGCATTTTTATTTACTAAATCTGGCATCCCTACTCTCTTTCCACATAGACTACAAGATCCTTAAGGGAAGGGCCTCTATTTTCACTTCTGTGTCCACCCTCCATGCACAATATCTTCACAGAGTAGATACTCAATTTTTGCTGAATTAACAAGTAAAAATATAAATGAAACAACTATAAAATAGGTAGTGTTAGCAAATTTTATTTGTACCTTAGTAGCTCATAAGTTGAATGAATCATTCAACTAGACTAAGCACACTGTATGATTAGAGCAGAGCAGGTCACAGTATGACTGCATACAAATTTTGAGTATTTAAACAAATCTGAGAGGAATTACTGTGATGTCTCGTTCAAACCCTTTCTGAACCCCTTGACTGCTCTTCTTTTACATTTTTTAAAATGCTTTTATTTATCTTTGAGACAGAGAGAGACAGAACATGAACAGGGGAGGGGCAGAGAGAGAGGGAGACACAGAATCTGAAGCAGGCTCCAGGCTCTGAGCTGGCAGCACAGAGCCCAACCCGGGGCTCGAACTCATGGACCAAGAGATTATGACCTGAGCCGAAGTCCCACGATTAACCGACTGAGCCACCCAGGCGACCCTGAAACCCTTGACTTCTGACACAATGTTAAGACTATGAGTAGCTCCAATATAGTGAGTACACCATTTCTAAGAGAGGGAAAATACTAAGTTAGATGGTCATGGAAACTCAACTGAACTGAGAAGAATTTTTACTTCCTTTAGTAATATTTTCCCTTGACACCTGGGACTAGTAATCAAGGACATAAATAAGTTAATATACTAGTAATCAAACCATTTTCCACAGGAAATTATAAATTAAAAAGAAAAAATTTCCAGTCAGTATCAAAGGAACGTTTTGGAGACATTATTCCATGAACAACATGTAAATCAGATTTTTACATAAAAACAAAACAAAATAAATCTAAAATTGCTTCTGTCTATCACTTGATTTTGTTCATTTTCATTTTTCTTATTTCTCCCCTTTTCTCTGACTCTCATTCTAAAGTTGAGGAAATTTGGCTTCTAATTTTTAACAAATTCCTCTTGACTATCTGCTGCAGACTGGTATTCTAAGGATTAGTTTTTATAAAAAGTGGTACACTCAATTTGTCACCAAAGACTTATGTCCATCTGCCGCTTTGCAGAATATGCTCTTGTGCCAGTCTCTTCTGAGTTTCTGTTTACTCCACTGCAAGATGGAGACCAGGATTCCTGTCTCACATGGTAACCATGTTGTAACAATCCAATGAGAACATACGTGTTAAATCACCTCCGCTAGACACTACAGATATATTGGTTTCCATGTATTATGAGTGTGGTCTGAGTGGGGGGAAGACAAAAGATAGACACCTGGACAGGAAAGAGAAAATTACTTGGATTCAACTTGGAAGCTGCCACGAGAGCACTTCTCTAGTAAATAGCCTGACGTTCCATGAAAAAGAATAATTGACTCACTCGATTATATTTAATCCATATCTACAACCACTTTTTGAGAATCTTCTGTGGTAGAAACTAGAAATACCGAGATAAAAGAGATATGGGTCCAGCCCAAAAGGAGCCCTGTGTGAATTTCCTTGGAACTTCGCTCATTCACTTGATTCATTCCTGCAACAAATGTTTGCTGGGTTTGTTGAGTTGACAGAGCCTGTGCTAAGTACTATCACTACAACAAAGAACAGGGCACTTTTCATCTTTGACAATCTTGTGGTGTATACCAAAACAAAATTCTCTCTCAGCCTCTTCATCTATTATGAAAAATAACTACTGATGGCCTAGATTCCACCAAGTACTTGTCTCCAATTGTTTTCAATTAGTCTTATAGATCAACTACATATATAAAAAGATTATTAAATACACGCACACACACACACATGCACACGCACATGCACATCTTGAGATATTGTGTTTTCAGTTCTAGACCATCATAATAAAGGAAATATTGCAATTAAGTGTCTGAAATAAATTTTTTGGTTTCCCACCCAGTCCATATAAAAGTTATGTTTACACTATACTGTAGTGTATCAAATATGAGATAATGTTATGTTTAAAAACACAATTTACATACCTTGGTTAAAAAATATTTTACTGCCGGGGGACCTGGGTGGCTTAGTTGGTTAAGCGTCTGACTCTTGGCTTCAGCTCAGATTATGATCTCCTGATTTCATGAGTTTGAGCCCTGAGTAGGTCTCTCTGCACTGTCCACACAGAGCCTGCTTGGGATTCTCTGTCTCCCTTCCTCTTTGCCCCTCTCCTGCTCACACTCTCTCTGTCTCTCTCAAACTAACAACTAACTAACTAACTAACCAACTATTTATTGCTTAGAAATCCTTGGGGCGCCTGGGTGGCTCATTTGGTTGAGTGCCCAACTTGCTCAGGTCATGATCTCATCCGACTTCACCTCAGGTCATAATCTCATGGTTAATGAGTTTGAACCCCACATCAGGCTTGCTGTTGTCAGCTCAGAGCCCGCTTTGGATCCTCTGTCTCTCTCTCTCTGCCCCTCCCCTATTCGCGCTCTCTCTCAAAAATAAACTTAAAAAAAAAAAAAAGAAGAAGAAGAAATGCTGCCCATTATCTGAGCTTTCGGCAAGTCATACTCTTTTTGCTGGTGGAGGGTCTTGCCTCAAAGTTGATGGCTGCTGGCTGATCACAGTGACAGTTGCTGAAGGTTGGGGCGGTAGTGGCAACATTTTAAAATAAGACAGCAATGAAATTTGCCATTTTGATTGACTCTTTCTTTCATGAATGATTATTCTGGAGCATATGATACTGTTTGACAGCACTAAATCTTATGTCGTCATTTCAATGATCATCACAGCATCTTCACCAGGAGTAGCTTCCATCTCAAGAAACCATTTTCTTTGCTTATTTGAAATAAATAACTCCTCTCTCATTAAAGTTTTATGCGATTGCAGCAATCCAGTCCTATCTTCAGGTTCCACTTCTCATTCCAGTTCTCCTGCTATTTCCACCACATCTGCAGTTACTGCCTCCACTCAAGTCTTGGACTCCTCAAAGTCATCCATGAGGATTGGAATAAACTTCCTTCAAACTCCTGTTAATGTTTTAGGCACTTCCAGCTAAATACTTTAATTTGCATGGAATGAACTAGATGTCAGTATTTAGAGTTTTTTCTTTTTATGTAAAATTTGTATGCAATTAAATGTACAAAGCTCACAGGTAAATTTGCTGAGTTTTGAAAAATGCATGCATCTGGCTAACTCAAATGCCTATCACAATATGAGCATTACTATCACCTCAGAAAATCCCTTCATGCCCTCTCCAAGTCCTAGATACAACTGCTGTTTTGATTTTTCCACCATAGATATTATTAAATAATATATACCTGGGTTTAAAAAAGGATTTTCTATCTAAATGGAGTAATAGAACTTAATTGTTTTTGATGTGTTGATTTATTTGATTGAGCTATTCTTTACCTTACCTTATATTTCATGTTTTTTATTTAGTCTACTTCATTGTTTTTTTTTTCCCATTTTCCTGCCTTTTTTCTCCCCCTTTTCCCTCGACTTATTTGAATGTTTGGTATTCTCATTCTATTCTATAAAGGTTGATTTTTTTTGTCCCATGTAATTAATACATATTTTTCTAACAATCTAGGCTTAATGAGTGCCTATATTGTTCAATTGGACAAGAAAATTGGTACATTTAAGAGTTTCTCTGCTCACTTTCAAAGCCTCTCCATATCCTTATTCCATGTTTTATTACATGAAAGTTTCTGTTTAACAAATCAATACATGTTTACAATAAGCTTTAGTAATTTCTTTGGTTATCATTGCTCCTTGAATTCCATGGATTCAATGGTTCATTGAATTCAATGATGTTTTTCTCACTAATTTACATCCTCAAGAAATATATCATTTTTTTTGAGAGAGAGAGAGAAAGAGAGCAAGTGGGGGAGAGGGGCAGAGGAAAAGAGGGAGGGAGAGAGAGAGAGAGAGAGAGAGAGAGAGAGAGAGAGAGAGAATCTTAAGCAGGCTTCACACTCAGAATGACCCTGGGGTCATGTCCCAAGCCAAAATTAAGAGATCAAGAGTTGGACACTCAACTGACAGAGCCACCCAGGTCCCTCATCCTCAAGAAATTCTTGTGGTAAGAGTTTTGTTGGTAAATATTTTCAGTTCTTCCATGTATAAAATATTTTTATTTTATCTACAAAATTTGGCTAAGATTGGAATTCTAGGCTCAAAATTGCCTTCTTTTGAAACTTTGAAGATAATAGTTCATGATCTTATCACTCCCACTGTTATTTATCAGAAGACTGATGTCAATTAATTTTTATTCATTTGTAGGTAATTGTTGTTTTTGTCTTGTGGAAGCTTTAAGGGTTTTCTACCTAATCTTTAGTGTTCTGAAACTTACACTATAGGTGGTCTAGTCTTTTCTTTTTCTTTTTTTGGCTTTCAGTAAGATTTTTGACCTTGGGACTCAAGTGTTTCCCAGTTTAGATTAAATATTCTCTGTCATTTGTTTAAATATCATCTCTCCTCCATTTGGTCTATTCTTACTCTTGGGGACTACTATGAAGTGGTTATTTAAAATCTGGATGTATTCATCAGCTGTGTGTGCTTTACTTTACAGACTATCTCTTGAAGCTTTCATTTCAACATCCAAATATTTAATTTTTGTGCTCTGTAATTGGTTATTTTTATGACTGTGATAGCTTTTTTTTCATCACTCCTGAGCTTTATTATTTTTTTGAAAGATTTATTTAGCTCGTTCTATTAACTGTTTCTCCATTGTTGGTTCTTCCATTCATTGAGCTTGCTTTCTCTCTGATGTATTGGTTTTCTCAAATATCTCATTATTCTGGGTTGTTTGTTCTTCTTTGTAGCAGAGGTTTTATTTTTGATTATCTGGTTATAAGTGTTTCTTCAGCCTGCCAGAACACTGTCACACTGAAAGTTTGGGGAAGGTCTACCATGCTGACAGAATGTTGATATTTTGGACTCTTCCCATGAATCACAAGTGTTATTAATGGTATCTAGAATAGTGAATCCTTTCCAGAAGGTTTTCAATTTACTTTCCCCAGATCCATCAGAAGAATCACTTATGGCAGCAACAGCTTTTTGAAATGTATTTCTTAAATAGTAAGACTTGAAAGTCAAAATGACTCCTTGATCCATGGGCCACAGAATGGATGTGGTGTTAGCAGGAAACCTGGAGAACACACTAAAAGCCACTTAATCATACACTTTCAAATGGTGAATTTTATGTTATGTGAATTATATCCCAACAAAGTGACCAAAATGAATAAAATCTTTAAGATGCTGAGGGCAGAATCTGGGTAATGGGTACCTAGGTGCTAACTTTAAAATCGTTTTAATGTTTCTATATATTTGAAAATGCAAAGTGTTGTGAAAAAAATTATGGGCCTGACTTTCCTGATATTATTCCCCATTTCACGGTCTGGATTTTAATAGACCTTTCTTGCTTAACAAAACTTTGAATCTGATCACACCATGACTTACTCAACTCACTTTATTAAGCACTTGACAGGCAGGCATGAAGAGACACACAAACATGGCATGCAAACTGCTTTTAAGAAGCACATAGCAAATTAAGATGGTCCACAGTGGAGCACAGAGTCTGAAGATTCAGAGTTTGATAGTTCCTGGTGGTGCTCTGGTAAGGAAACAGGGAGAATCCCCAGGAGCAAGCAGTGTGGTCTGAGAAGTCTGTGTGCCACATGGGGAGAAGCAATTCTCCTGGTGGAAGAGCATTTGGTAGAGGCCATATTGCTTCCCCATGGGCAAGGATCCCAGAGGACCCCAGAGGGCAGCCCATGAGCAAAGGTCCAGAGGACTCCAGAGGGCAGCCACGTTTCCTGGTATTGGGACGAAGACACCCGAGTGAAGTGAAACCTGGTGCCACCTGTGTGTTGTGATTTGCCATAATCTCTGAACCTCTGCTCTATGCTATTGCACGAACATTTTCTGGGCAAGCTGGCACCTAGCCACTGCTCAGTGAGACCCTCCCCCAGAGAGTTGGAGCAGGTCCTAGCTGCAGGGGTCTCTGAAGTGTGGGGTTTTGAAACACAACCCCTCTGACATAAAACTCTGGAGGAAGGCACCACCTGGCAAGTGGGCAGCTTGGAGAAGGACAAAGTAGAGGTGGGGAGTTGACAGAGGCCTGAGACAAAGGAGGGGTGCTTGATTGTAGGTCGGTGAGAGTGCAAAGCTCCTGCACCAGGGACTAGGGAGCTGGGTGAAACCATTTCACCTCTACCAAACACGTGCATGTGCCCACATCCACATTTCCATGCCAGGAAGCTAAGCAGCGCCGCCTAGTGGAGAATGGAGCCATTACACCAAGCTTCCCCCAACTGCACCCTCTAGTCACATCACTCAGAAGACCAACACAAGGGGCGCCTGGGTGGCGCAGTCAGTTAAGCTTCCGACTTCAGCCAGGTCACGATCTCGCGGTCCATGAGTTCGAGCCCCGCGTCAGGCTCTGGGCTGATGGCTCAGAGCCTGGAGCCTGTTTCCGATTCTGTGTCTCCCTCTCTCTCTGCTCCTCCCCTGTTCATGCTCTGTCTCTCTCTGTCCCAAAAAAAAAAAAAAAAAAAAGACCAACACAAATCCCTCCACCTGCTTAGTACGATTCAAAGTTTGGGTTCTAGGGGAAACTAGATGTAACTTCATTCAGGTTTCATTCTGTTTCTGGTTTGTTTATTTGTTCATTTCCTTTGCTTCTGTTTTTGCTTAAATTGTCCTCTTTTTTCTTTCTTTTCTTTCTCTTCCTTGGATACACAAAGAGCAAATTCTTTTTTTTTTTTAACTTTTTTGTAAGATTGTTTATTCTTTTTTATTTTCCTTATTTTATTCTATTTTATTATTTTATTATTTTAATTTTTAAATATTTTCTTAACTTTTTTTTCTTTCTTTTCCATTTTTTTTTTCTCTATTCTATCAAGCTTCTTTCAATAAGCAGACTTAAACACATCTGGGATCTAGCTTCCTTTATTTGATTTTTTGTTTGTTTCTGATTTTTTAATTTTAACTTTTTGCTTATTAATTCTTTTCCTTCCTCCAAAATGACAAGGCAGAAGAATTCACCCTAAAATAAAGAACAGGAAGAAGTGATGGCCAGGGATTTAATAAACACAGATATCAGTAAGATGTCTGAACTAGAATTTAAAAGCACAATTATAAAAATACTAGCCAGGATCGAAAAATTATAGAAGACACCAGAGAATCCTTTTCTGTGGAGATAAAAGAACTAAAGTCTAATCAAGCCAAAGTTAAAAATTCTATAACTGAGATGCAATCTCAAATGGATGCCATGATGGCAATGATGGACAAAACAAAGCAGTGAATCAGCGACATAGAAGATAAAATTATGGAGAATAATGAAGCAGAAAAAAAGAGAAACAAAGGCAAAAGGTCATGACACAAGACTTAGAGAACTCAGTGACTTATTAAAAAGGAATAACATCCGGGGTGCCTGGGTGGCGCAGTCGGTTAAGCGTCCGACTTCAGCCAGGTCACGATCTCGCGGTCTGTGAGTTCGAGCCCCGCGTCAGGCTCTGGGCTGATGGCTCAGAGCCTGGAGCCTGTTTCCGATTCTGTGTCTCCCTCTCTCTCTGCCCCTCCCCCGTTCATGCTCTGTCTCTCTCTGTCCCAAAAATAAATAAACGTTGAAAAAAAAATTAAAAAAAAAAAAAAAAAAAAAGGAATAACATCTGAATCATAGGAGTCCCAGAAGATGAAGAGAGAGAAAAAGGGACAGAAGGTTTATGTGGGCAAATTGTAACAGAAAACTTTCCTAATCTGGGGTAGGATACTGATATCAAAATCCAAGAAGCACAGAGATCTCCCATTAGATTCAATAAAAACTGACCATCACCAAAGCATATCATAGTCAAATTCACAAAATACACAGACAAGGAAAGAATTACGAAAGCAGCAAGGGAAGAAAGGTCCTTAGCCTATAAGGGAAGACAGATCGAGTTCACAGCAGACCTATCCACAAAAACTTGGCAGGCCAGAAAGGAGCGGCAGGATAGTCAACAGAATCAGAAAAATATGTAGCCAAGAATTCTTTATCCAGCAATGCTGTCATTCAAAATAGAAGGAGAGATAAAGAGTTTCCCAGACAAACAAAAACAAAAGGAGTTTCTGACCATAAATCAGCCTTCCAAGAAATTTTAAGGAGAAGTGGAGAAAAGACAAAACGAGAAGACCAAAGACAACAAAAATAAGAAAGGAACAGTGAACATCACCAGAAACACCAATTCTACAGACAACACAATAGCACTAAATTTATATCTTTCAATAATCATTCTAAATGTAAATGGACTAAATGCTCCAATCAAAAGACATAGGGTATCAGAATGGATAAGAAAACAAGACCCATCTATATGCTACCTACAAGAGACTCATTTTAGACCCTAACGACACCTATAGGTGTGCAGGATGGTTTAGTGTTGATCTGGCTGCATTTCATGGACACAGACGCAAAAAAAAACTTCTATGCTGTTCTGCCATCTTGGCTCCTTTTCCTAAAGACACCTACAGATTAAAAATAAGGAGATGGAGAACCATCTATCATGCTAATGGACATCAAAAGGAAGCTGGAACAGCCATATTTATATCAGACAAATCAGATTTTAAAACAGACTATAACAAGGTATGAAGAAGGGCATTATATCATAATTAAGGAGTCTATCCACCAAGAAAATCTAACAATTATAAATATTTATGCCCCTGATGTGGAAGCACCCAAATATATAAATCGATTAATCACAAACATAAAGAAACTCATCGATAATAATACCATAATATTAGGGGACTTCAACACCCAATTACAACAATAAACAGATCATCTAAGCAGAAAATGAACAAGGAAACAATGGCTTTGAATGACACACTGGACTGGATAGACTTAACAGATATATTCAGAACATTTCATCCTAAAGCAGCAGAATATACATTCTTCTAGAGTGCATATGGAACGTTCTCCAGAATAGATCATATACTTGGTCACAAATCAGACCTCAACAAGTACAGAAAAGATCAATATCATGTCATGCATATTTTCAGACCACAACACTATGAAACTTGAAATCAACCACAAGAAAACAATTGGAAAAGCCACGAATATTCAGAGATTAAAGAACATCCTATTAGGGATGCCTGGGTGGCTCAGTCAATTAAGTGTCCAACTCTTGATTTCGACTCAGGTCGTGACCTCATGGTTTGTGAGTTTAAGCCCCACATCAGGCTCTGCACTGATAGCCCCAAAACTGCTTGAGATTTTCTCTCTCCCTCTCTCCACCCCTCCACTGTGTTCCCTCTCTCTCCCAGAAAATAAATAACTAAAAAATAAAAAAGAACATCCTACTAACAAATGAATGAGTTAATCAAGAAATTAAAGAGGAATTTAAAAAAGTACATGGAAGTCAATGAAAATGAAAGCACAACAGTCCAAAACCTCCGGGATGCAACAGAGCTGGTCTTCAGAGGGAAGTATATAGCAATCCAGGCCTTCCTAAAGAAGGAAGAAAGGTCTCAAATACACAACCTAACCTTACATCTAAAGGAGCTGGAAAAAGAACATCAAATAAAGCCCAAAACCAGCAGAAGAAGGGAAATAATAAAGTTTAGAACAGAAATCAATGATAAAACAAACAAACAAACAAACAAACAAACAGTAGAACAGATCACAGATCAAGGAAGCCAGGAGTTGATTCTTTGAAACAATTAGCAAAATTGATAAACCCCTAGCCAGATTGATCGAAAAGAATAAATAAAATCACGAATGAAAGAGGAGAGATCACAACCAACACTGAAGAAATACAAATAATAATAAGAGAATATTATGAGCCAACAAATATTATACGCCAACAAATTGAGCAATATGGAAGAAATGGACAAATTGCTATAAACATAAACTACCAAAACTGAAACAGGAAGAAATAGAAATTTTGAGCACACCCATAGCCAGTGAAGAAATTGAATCAGTAGAGGTGCGTGGGTGGCTCAATTGGCTAAGCATCCTACTTTGGCTCGGGTCATGATCTCATAGCTCATGAGTTTGAGCCCCGTGTCAGGTTCTGTGCTGATAGCTAGGAGCCTGGAGCCTGCTTCAGATTCTGTGTCTCCCTCTCTCTCTGTTCCTACCCCGCTCACACTCTGTCTCTCTCCTCTCTTTCAAGAATAAATTAACATTAAAAAACATTAAACATTAAAAAAAAAGAAGAGGAAGAAATTGAATCAGTAATAAAAAGTCTCCCAAGAAACAAGAGTCCAGGGCCAGATGGTTTTCTGGGAGAATTCTATGAAACATTTAAAGAAGACTTAATACCTATTATTTTGAAGCTGTTCCAAAAAAAACAGAAGTGAAAGGAAAACTTCTAAACTTATTCTATAAAGTTAGCATTGCCTTGATTCCAAAACCAAACAAAGATCCCAATAAAAAGGAGAACTACAGACCAATTTTTCTGATGGACATAGATGCAAAAATTCTCAACAAGATACTAGCAAACTGGATCCAACAATACACTAAAAGAGTCATTCACCATGATAAAGTGGGATTTATTCCCGGGATGCAGAGCTGGTTCAATATTCACAAATCAATCAATGTGATACATCACATTAATAAGAGAAAGGATAAGAACCACATGATCCTCTGAATAGATGTTGAAAAAGTATTTGACAAAATACAGCATCCTTTCTTGATAAAAACCCTCAAGAAAATAGAGATAGAAAGAACATACCTCAAGATCATAAAGGCCATATGTGAAAGACCCACAGCTATTATCATCCTCAATGGGGAAAAACTGAGAGCTTTCCCTTTATAATCAGGAACACAACAGGGATATCCACTCTCACCACTGTCATTCAACATAGGACTGTAAGTCCTAGCCCTCAGCAATCAGACAACAAAAAGAAATAAAATACATCTAAATCAGTAAGGAAGAAGTCAAACTTTCAGTCTTTGCAGATGGCATGATACTCTAAGTGCAAAACCCAAAGACCCCACCAAAAAACTGCTAGAACTAATACATGAATTAAGCAAAGTTGCAGGATATAAAATTAACATACAGAAATCAGATGCATTTCTATACACCAGTAATGAGGCAGCAGAAAGAGAAATCAAGGAATTGATTCCATTTACAATTACACCAAAACCCATAAAATACCTAGGAATAAACTTAACCAAGGAGGTAAAATATCTATACACTGAAAACTGTAGAAAAGTTATGAAAGAAACTGAAGGAGAAAGAAATGGAAAAACATTCCATGCTCATGGTTTGGAAGAAGAAATATTGTTAAAATGTCAATACTACTCAAAGCAATCTACATATTCAATGAAATCCCGATCAAAATAACACCAGCATTCTTCACAGAGCTAGAACAAACAATTCTAAAATTTTTATGGAACCACAAATGACCCCGAATAGCCAAAGTAATGTTGAAAAGAAAAACAAAGCTGGAGGCATCACAATTCCGGACTTCAAATTGTACTACAAAGCTGTAATCATCAAGACAGCATGGTATTGGCACATATAAAACAGACACTCAGATCAATGGAACAGAATAGAGAACCCAGAAGTGGACCCACAAATGTATGTCCAAATAATCTTTGACTAAGCAGAAAAGAATATCCAATGGAATAAAGAAACTTTCTTCAGAAAATGGTGTTGGGAAAGTTGGACAACAACATGTAGAAGAATGAAACTGGATCACCTTCTTACACCATACACAAAAAATAAACTGAAAATGGCTGAAAGACATAAATGTATGATAGGAAACAGTCAAAATACTAGAGGAGAAAGCAGGCAACAACCTCTTCAACCTCGGCCACAGCAACTTCTTACTTGACATGGGAGGCAAGGGAAATAAAAGCAAAAATGAACTATTGGAACCTCATCAAGATAAAAAGCTTTTGCACAGTGAAGGAAACAATCAGAAAAACTAATAGGCAACTGAGAGAATGAGAAGTGACATATAAGATAAAGCATTAATATCCAAAATCTATAAAGAACTTATCAAATTTAACACCCAGAAAACAAATAATCCAGTGAAGAAATGAGCAGAAGACACGAGTAGATACTTCTCCAAAGAAGACACCCAGATGGCTAACAGATACATGAAAAGATACTCAACATCACTCATCATCAGGGAAATACAAATTAAAACGGAATGAGATACCACCTCACACCTGTCAGAATGGCTAAAATTAACTCAGACAACAACAGATGTTGATGAGGATGTGGGTAAAGGGGAATCCTGTGGCACTGCTGGTGGGAATGCAAACTGGTGCAGCCTCTCTGGAAAATAGTATGGAGGTTCCTCAAAAAATTAAAAATAGAACTACCCTATGACCCAGCAATTGCACCACTAGATATTTATCCAAAGGATACCAAAATGCTGATTCAAAGGGCACATGCACGCCAATATTTATAGCAACACTATTGACAATAGTCAAATTATGGAAAGAGACCAAATGTCCGTTGACTGACGAATGGATAAAGAAGATGTGGTATATATGTACAATAGAATATTCCTCAGTGATTAAAAAGAAGGAAATTTTGTTACTTGCAACATGAGTGGAAACAGAATGTATTATGCTAAGTGAAATAAGTCAGTGAGTGAAAGACAAATATCATATGATTTCACTCAAATGTGCAATTAAAGAAATAAAACAGATGAATATAGGGGAAGGGAAGCAAAAATAAGATAAAAACAGAGAGGGAGGCAAACCATAAAAGACTCTTAAATACAGAGAACAAACTGAGGTTTGCTGGAGGGGAAGTGAATGGGGGGATGGGCTAAATGGGTGATGGGCATTAAGGAGGGCACTTGGGATGAGCACTGGGTGTTGCATGTAAGTGATGGATCATTAAAATCTACTCCTAAAATCATGATTACATTTTATGTTAACTTACTTGATTTAAATTAAGGGGAAAAAAGAAAGAAACACCTAGCACCAGTAGCTTGGGAGAACAGACACCTAACTATAATAATGTACCTTCCACTGCCCAGAAGAGGAGACTGCAGGAAATGGGAATCCAGTGAAGGGCTCTGAACCAGAAGGAGGCAAAACACAGTGAAGGAGGAATGAAAGTAGCTCCGAGGGTTATCATCCAGCCTTGAGACTTTGACACTGAGCCCAACTTGTGCCTCAGTCTAGGATTTTAAAATTGTTTCCTATGAAAATAGACCCTATTCTCCAAATGTGATTGCCTTAGGACCCAGAGAAAAGGGAGGCTCTCCAAATGGAAAGTGGGAGCCATGAGAGAAAGTATTCCTATGCCCATAAATTTTGTTCTCTCATAGAATAAAAACTCATAAGGGCAAGAGTATCCTGTGTCTCCACCACAGTATAAGTGTCTCAAGGGATGCAAACAACTTCACATGGTTAAGATACATTAATGTGAAATTCATGTATCTTGGAATTTAGATATGATCCACTTCCTGAGTTCCTATGAAGACATGCCTAACCTCTGGAAGCTTACAACACCCAGAGTGGCATTCTTCCTGTGTGTTTAATCTATCAGATATAATTGGAATGTTAATTATTTCCTCAAACATTTTTCACTTCCATCTATGATGGCAGGTTCCTCTACATTTAGTGTTGAATGGATTCTGTTAATAGAAGTTCCTAGAAAAGAGGGAAACATTAGAAAGAAGAAAATACTTGTACTTGAAGCGAGTGATTGCATAAGGTTTTGAAAATCTCCACTGGAAAGATATTTAATGGGTAGTGTCAGAACATGGGGCCACCTGTCGCGACCGGCACGACAAACACCGAGGTCAGGGTCCTGAGGGTAGGGGAATGCAAGAAAAAAAGAGAAGAGAGAAAGTTTGGGAACAGGAGGGTCCCCTGGGCTGATGGCCCAAGTGACGGCTTTATTGTTGCTATACACAATCTTTTATAATATAAGACTCTTATGGATCAGGTCATTCTAAGAATAAACAGGTTTCACATGATCACTGCCAGCCAAAACATTTAGTTCTGTGTACCTTGTGAACTTTCTGAACGGGTCACAAGACCTTGTTGATAGACTGCTAGCAAAACACAGTTCCCATGTTTGTTTCTATCTGACTCGGGGTAGAAAAAGGTAGGTAGCATTACTGCCAACACCTGCAGACCACAGGCTTCAGGAATTAACTTTCTCAGCCTTGACAAGGCTTTCGTATGCCCTTGAAAGTGGGGGAATGGGAGGGGGAACCACCGGGTTGGCTAAGTCAACAGGGAACGTTGCTCCACCCGGTCTCAGCCTGGCACCGGGGCCCGGCCCCCCACAGCTACCCATAGATTACCCTCTTCCTCTCTCCATTGATTTGGGCAGTTAGACAATTAGAGTCATAGCTAGACTGATAAATATTAAAATATAATAAATTAGAACCAAAAGTTGGATTGGAGTATATAGCTTAAATATGCAGCCACAGTGAGTTTCTTAGTACGTCACTACAGACTTAAACTGATCCTCTCACATGGTTAATCTTTCCCACGGAGTCCAGGCCTGCTCCACCAGCAGGCAGATCCAAAATTCAATTTCATCTCATGAATTCACTAGGTCGATACGTCACTCCTTTTCTTGTAGGAAGGTATGTAGAGAATTCGAAGTGTTTTGTACAGAACATTCCCTGTTGATTGGAGTGGAGTAAAAATTCTCCATTTTCGTAAATATAAGAATCAGAGATAATGTTCCCCCACTGGATATCCGTCTGTCCAAAATGAATTCTTATAATAGTGTGCATTTTATGACATTTTGTCATTTATAATTGACTTTCTCATGATTATCTCATTTGGCTCTTATAGGGTTCTTCTGAGAATTGGGGGGCTCAAAACAGGAATTCTGTAAGTAACTATGAGTCCTGCAATTCTAAGATCTACACATAGATTCCCATGATACTACTGTTCTAAGATTTGGGATTATAACCAATGTCACATTTATCATAATATTTCAGGACCATTTAACTTCAATTTAGGACAATACGGTCCAAAAATAAAAGCGGCATTAAAAGGAGAGGATGAGGGGTGTCTGGGTGCCTCAGTCAGTTGAGCATCTGATTCTTGGTTTCCCCTCAGGTCATGATCCCAGGGTCATGGGATCAAGCCTCAAGTTGGGCTCTGTGTTGAGTGTGGAGCTTGCTCAGGATTCTCTCTCTTCCTTTCCCTTGGCCCCTCTCCTCCACTTGCTCTCTCTCTCTCTCTCTAAAATTAAATACATATATTTGGAAAATAGTTAAGTGGAATTATGTAGGCACAAATAACCAAATGAATTATCATCCTTGATATTCCTCTTTTCCATTAGCACTGATAATCACTCCACAGAGCCTGGGAATCCTCTCTCTTTCTTCCTGATCCCTCTGACCAAGTTTTGACAAGTCTTCCTCCATTCTCTCCCTCACTTATTACCTCCCCTTCCATGCCTACCACCATATTTTCAGTCTCAGCCTTCACCCCCTACTCTGCAACAGCCTACCCACTGATTTCCCTGGCTCCAGAACCCTGCCTCATCTTGCCCATCTTCTACTCTATAGAAACAATGACCTTCCAAATACATAAATCTGTTTACCACCTCTCCTCACTCTCAGTGAGAGATGCTGTTAATGGGGTAAATCTACACACAGTTCAACTCCCCTTTTCCTTCGCAATCCCAGCTCAAGCGGTGATTGAGTTCTCTCAACTGCCTTGAACCTAGTAAGAGCCATCGTGTTTATTCATGTCACCAGCTATAGGGAATTCAATTGAATGACTTCCGGGAAAGTTTCACAATTTTAATAAAGGGCATCTATGCAGTAAATCCTCCCAACACCAGCCAGTGCTAGCTCAGAGAGAGAGCTGAGAATATTATTCTCTTGCTCTGAAATGCTCTAACAGAAATAGTATGATTATACTCTTCTTTAATACTGTGATTCTTTTGCAAGTGCCCTTTCCTTCTTTTATGATCTCTCACTGATTCCAATCATTACCTTTCTGACACATACTGCCCTCCGTGGTTGAATTATTTGGCTCAGCAGATGTGCCATTTATCCATATAGCTGTTAAGAACGGCCGTAATGGTCATGGGTACTTAAAAATTTTCCTTCAGCTTAATTGAGGTATAATTGACCTATAACATTGTGTAAGGTAAATGTGTACAACGTAATGATTTAATATATGCATATATTGCAAAATGATTACCACAATAAGGTTAGTTAATATGTTTACCCCTTCACATAGTTACAATTTTTGTGTGTGCATGAGAACTTTTAAGATATACTCTCCTACAAGTTTTAAATCTACACTATTGTTAACTATAGTCACCATGCTATATTATTCCACATTATTCCTCTGGAACTTATTCATCTTGTAACCGGAAGTTTGTACCCTTTGACTACCTTCATCCATTTCCCTACCCTCCTCAAACCCCTGACTCCTGGCAACCATCAATCTGATCTTTATTTCTATGAGTTTGATTTTTTTAGATTCCACATATGTGTGAGATCATACAGTATTTGTCTTTCTCCGTCAGACTTATTTCACTTAACATAATGCCTTCAACATACTTTCAAGTTTCATCCATGTTGTTATGAATGGCAGGATTTACTTCTTTTTGGCTAAATAATATTTCATTGTGTGTATCTACCACATCTTCTTTATCCATTTATTTATTAGTGGACACTTAGGTTGTTTCCATATCTGGGATATTGCAAATAACGCTGCAGTGAACAAGGAAGGGAGTGAAGATATCTCTTTAAGATAGTGATTTCAGTTCCTTTGGATATATACTCAGGAGTAGAATTTCTGGATCATATGGTAGCTTTACTTTTAATTTTTTGAGGAACCTCATGCTATTTTCCAAAATGACTGCACCAATTTACATTCCCACCAACAGTGCACAAGGGTTGCCTTTTCTCCACATTCTTACCAGCACTTGTTATGTCTTCTCTTTTGGTAATAGCAATTCTGATAGATGTGAGGGGATATCTCATTGTGGTTTTGTTTTTCATTTCCCTGATGATTAGTGATGCTCAGCACTTTTTGTGTACTGCTGGTCATTCGTATATTTTCTTTGTAAAACGTCTTTTCAGGTTTTTTGTCGTTTTAAAAATATCTGATTTTTTTTTTTTTTTTTTTTTTTTTTTTTTTTTTGCTATTGAGTTGTATGAGTTGCTTATATATTTTAGATATTGAGGTCACTGTTTAAACTCCCTGGTTATGTGGGACGAGAGGTTACACTTAACAGTTGGACAGTACTGCCGGCCTGGCTCCCTGCTTAAGCACACCTGTAGGATGAGCTCTACAGCTGCTCAGATTCCTTGGTCAGCCTTTTGGGTCAAGTAGGCCTAGAGGCTATACTCAGCAATCGGGCAGGGCTGCAAATTTGCTCCCCTGACTGGTTGGGACTATAGAATGGGCTCATTGCTTGCATGGTTTGTTGACTGGAGACCAGAATTATGCAGAACTGCCCACCAAGCTCCCTGAGCAGATGTGGCCACTAGCTTGACTCTGGGCAGAGCTACTGGCTGGGATCTCTTCCCAGGGCACTGCTGCGAGGAAGAATGTGATTCTCCAAGATCTGAGTGCTGTTGCTGTAAACCTTGCCCCACATTCTCTCTATCTAATCCTCAGTGATCAAGTCTTGAAGATTCCCCCAGTGATCCCCATGAGGCGAGATCTGAGTGGGCCTCCCAAGAAGTGTCCCACAACTCTGAGGGAGCTATATGTCTACCTCAGGCTCTCTTTTATCCACTGGGTAAAATGTAGGCCCAAAGGGGCCCTCTTGGTGCAGCACAGAGCTGGTCTGGAGGAGGGGAAATGTGGTCAGTGTATAGCCAATCCTCTTGCCCTTCTAATGCAGTCCTTCAGGGTCTCTGTGGTGGGGGGAGGATGCTTCAGCCTCACCCCGGGTTCTGGGATTTCCTCAATGGAAATGTCTTGGAAATTGAATGTCTGGACTATGGATAGTTGTTAGTCTTCTTGTGAGAGAGACTGAAGTCTGTAATGGTTTATGCCACTGTTATGCCCAGAATTCGTGATCCCCAAAGACCACCAGGGAGCCAAGTCCGATGCAAAAGCAAAGAGCCTTTATTCGAGCTAGCTTTAGCTCAATCCCCTACCTGCACCGACGCAGCGGTGAGATACTAGAGAGAGAGAGGGGGTTTCAAAAGCACAAAGGTTTTATAGGGATCATGGCCTTAGCCAATTGGCTGGGGAAGGGTCATGGCCTCAGCCGATTGGCTGGGGAAGGATAGAACAATGGCTGCCCAGACGAGCAATTATCAGTGTCACCTGGAACTTGTTAAAAACGCAAATGTTGGGCCTGGTGGTCACAGATCCACTGAATCAGAAACTCTGGGGGTGGGACTCAGCAATCTGTGTTTGAACAAGTCTTCCAGGAGATTCTGATGCACCTGAAGTTTAAGAACCACTGTGTCTGAGGATCTCTAACATGTTTGGCCTCAGTGTATACAGAACTTTTCTCACTGGTCACCTATTAACCATTGGCTGTCAGCCTTGCTGTGCTATATAAATAGCTAGCACCAAACACCATCCCCAGAGACTCTGATTTAATTGGTTTGGGGAGGGGTAAAATGCTCCTAGGTCATTCTAAGCCTGGGCAGGGTTGAGGGCTCCTGCCTCTGGCCCCTACCTGAGAGAAGCCCTCCCTCTTCTACTCACACTTTCCACGCCTCTCACACTCCCCTTCCTCCCACCTTAGACTTCGGAAGAATGCATCAATCGGTAGCCTGCTCTCTTAGAAAACATAAGTTACTCAAGGGGAGGAGGTGTGGTCTGAGCTTTGAGCAGGAACTTCTTTCTGCGGCCATGTTGGGGACATAGTCACTAGTCGGCGGCCTAGGTCTGCTCTTTCAGTCACCAACTTCTTGACCTCCATTCCTAATGTCATATTTGAAAGGTAAAGAAACATAGGACTAGTTCTGCTGCTTGGAGATGGAATTATATTTATAGTTAGGCAAAATTTGGTTACATAAATTGAACTTATGATCTACTCACGAGTATCTTCAGGAATACGTACTGTCAAAGTTATATTGTGTCTTATTCATTTATATCACCTTTCTTGGGAACATATAAATTTAAATCCAGGCCTGGTATGCACGGAAAACTTCTGTGAGATGGGAAAGGTATAAGGTACTGCTTTACATTCTTTCTATCCATCATTTGCATCTCCAGATCCAGAAATAGATCCACTTGAGTCCTCATTTTACTTCCTGTCATATTCAATCATTTGAATAACAATCCAGCTCTTAAAATCTTATTTTCAGCAGCTTTTGTGAAACAAGGGTTTCAGACGCCACGATAGGTTTGTAATGGAACCACTGCTCTAAGAGCGAAAAGAAGTGTGGTAGAGCCATGCAATGTTAATTTTCTTTGTTCATTTCTGTACATTGGTAGAAGAAAAACATGTACCAGAAAAAATATATTCAACTGAACCATATTGATGGATAATTTGCTCTTCCGAGCCTGAATTATATTTTCTGAGGGTTCTTCTGGGTTACAGGATAAGCAAACCCATTATAGTACAGTCTCAATCCCAGTTAAAACCATTTGTAGCCCACTATGGGACTACCAGTAAAGGTAGAATGCAATCCACTAGCGAACTATGCACAGACTTTTGCCTTCAAGCAATCTTACCCAACCAGTTTCAAAGGATTTGTTCCTTGTAGACAAAGGTATAGTTTCTTTACCTTTACCTTTCATTTCTTTACCCTTTGTCATTAGTCAGCAGTTACTAAGGGAATGTGTCATCTGTAAGCCCAAAAATGCATGACCTGAGTCCCTCCATGCCTATTCATTTTGCCCAGGTAGCTTCAAGGTAGGGATATGACTAAAAAACAGTGGCCTGCTCTCCCAATTCCCTTCTGAGCCAGCAACTGGGGTTTTTGATGAGCAGCTACATGACTCACTTTAATTTTTCCTCTAAATTTCCACAGGGGATTCTAAATCTGAGTTCCACATACAGGGATATTCCTTTTGTTCAGTCACCTAGGCCTCATTTGCCTGACCATATAGCAGGGCCACTGGCTGTAGCTACAGAGATTCTAAGCATCCAAAACACTACCAGAGGGTAGGAGCTTTACTCCCCTTTCAGTGTTAAATAGACAACCCTCAGCTCTCTGCCCATTGTACAGATTTGTGTTGCCTTCTTCCTTTAAGGCTAACCCTCTTTAGCATGCTGCTGATTTCCATATAGCAACATGACCCTCAGTCCAAGAACTCCAATCAGTGAACAGTGAACAAAGCCAGCGACCCCAGGCCTTTCTTCAGCTGGGATAAAAATCATAAGGTTCAGACAGCAATAGGGCTAGGGAGTCCTCAGAGACCTCTATCAAATTCCCTACAGGCAATAAATCAGCTTGCTCCTATATGTGTGGGACACACCTGGACATCTCCCTTTGGCATGCTCTTGAGTATATCACTTCCACTTTAGGAGAGTCTTCTGTGCTTGTTCTTTTTGTGCATGTGTGTGATTTTTTTTTTTTAATTTAACCAACATACAGTGTATACAGTGTGTTCTTGGTTTTGGGGGGAGATTCCATGATTCATTGCTTATATACAACACCCAGTGCTCATCCCAACAAGTGCCCTCCTGGGCAGTCTCTTTGGCATTACCCAAGACATGGTTCACATTACTGGCCCCAAATCAGTTGGTGCCTTTCTATGGTGAGGGTAGTTTTGACCAAGGCCAAGAAACAAGCTAGCAATTGTTTTTCACGTGGGCAGTTTTTGCGAACAAAACTTGAGAGGTGTCCATTGAGTAATGTATTGCATTTCTGCCAAAAGCTCCAATCCTGTGTATGTTGTGGTTGTACTTATTTCTAATGTCATCTGAGGAGTTGGTTCATAGAACAGAATAAGGCTGCCTGTGCCACTGTCCTTTGTACATTTTTTAACACTTGTTTCTGCTCAAAAACTCATTGAAATTCAAATTTCTTTGGAGGAATTAAGTCCAACAAGATTTCTAGGTGAGGAGTATGACTTCTTCCCAAACCTGAGTAGCCAGTCCTCCTGGTCTCTGATATACTTGTTTATTGGCAGAATCTCCAAGAGATAATTGACTTCTCACAGTTTGAGGAATGTTTCTAGTTTTTCCAGTGCACATGATCCCCAGATTGGGCTGGGCGTTGAATTTTAGCAGCAGTTATTGGCCCCCATTTTCTTATCATAATATTCCAAAGGCCCTTAGGCCTCCTCCTGAGCATCCTTTCAGGAATGTCTGGAGTGTGGTACTTTCCCTTGTTCTTAATGGTGATCAGGCCTAATCTCATCTCATTAGATTGTGACATTATGTCATCACATTCAAATTTGCTGTGCCCAAACAGTAAATGCATACTGGGTTTCATTCCATGGGAATACCAATGTACTTACTTAGCTGGACTCAGAAATTGTTTCAGAAAAGAAATCACCAGGAAGACCTAAAATGGCATCCTAATCTCCTTTAGCTTTTCTACATAGTCTTTACTATATCGGATATTGCTAAAGCTATCAGTGAAATCAGTTTATTTTCATCCTCCACAGTCTACTGTTAACCTCTGGGAGACATCTGCCTTATGTACTGCAGCCAGACAGGACTCTTAAGGGAGCTAGTAGGAATCAAAACTCCCACTTCAATTATTTCCATCAGAGCAGTTATTTTTTGATGCTTCCTGGAATTCTGCATTTATGAATATTTACTAGAAAGGAGGGCTAAGATAATTCCAAAGATTCTCATGTGGCATGGCCAATTAAAATTGGGCAAAGGTTGAGGACATCAGGCTTCATTCATGTATAATATTATCCCATTTACATATTCAGGTTAAGGTGATGACGACCAAATAACTCTCCAGCCACATTTTTTCAATAGGCAACATTCCCCCGTCTTAGTTCTCTTCATCTGTGGCATCTGCATGTCCTCCCAATTTTACCTTCAGGCCTTTGGGGGCACCTTCTTGGTCTCCCAGGTTTATCAGGGGATTTTCCCTGCCTATCTTCTTTCTTTCTTGGGAGTTCACCAGTAAAGCAATATGGGTTGCAGACCCACTGCTTAATCATTTCCTTCCCAAGCACCGTTCATCACCTGCTCCCCTGCCTAGCTTACATCTCTCTAAGACAAATGAAGTACATAACCACCATTTATGAGATTAGTTGGATTAGATTAGATTTTCTAGGAGGGGAGCTTCAGAAATGGATTTTTATAGACAAGTTTTATTGAGGGAGTAGTCTTCAGAACGAATCTCTAAGACAGAATGTGAAGCAGAAGAGGGAAGTAGAGAGAGGTAATCAGGATGTGACTTCAGGTACAAAATAGCCTGGGTTGGTTCCTTGGGGGTGGGGGTGCGCTGGAGCATAAATTGCACCACAGAGTTGTTCCCCTTTGAGATAAGGGGTTGATCTATCATACCTAGTATGAACTAGTCACTGATTGCTTATAGGCTATGGTGAGGGAGTTGGCAGTCTCCCAGAGAGGTGACAACCATCATCCAAGGAAGTGGGTGGATAGGTAGCTGTGAGTCATTGGCAGTCCACACTTCCAACAGTTTGGGAATTTGTATAACTGCTGGTAAATGCAATTGGGAAGAGGTAACAATGCCATCAATACACATGCCCTATTCCACCTATTTGACTTGAGATAATTGACTTGAAAACTCTAAAAATGTATTAAAGCGGAAACATAAAACACTTTAGAAATGTTGTTGATGAAGTGACAGATGTACATGTAACATTAGTGAAGTTGGTAGTATGCTTTGTGAAATGAAATAGACTGCACTGGGGTTCCCTTCAGACATGTGGATACATACAGATTCAGTAGGGGTAAGAATACTGATAAGTATGGGAGCTTACCAGTTAGGGCAGAATTTACAAAATTTTGATGGTAGGAAACTTGTCATTAAAAAATTGTATACAATTTGAAATTTTTAGCAGGCATTCCTTTTGAAAACCATTACCTGTGCCCAAACAGAGGTGATTTTTTTTTTTGTAATGTTTTTTATTTGAGTATGGTTGCCACACAATGTTACATTAGTTTCGGGTGTACAACATAGTAATTCAATTTCTCTTTACATTACACTATGCTCACCACGAGATGTGATTTTGGAATAAATTCATGGGTAGCATTTATTTCTTTATAAAGATGAGAAAACTGATCTTCAATCTATACATTTGTTATATATTATATATATATTATTGTTATATATTATAAGCATATATATATATATATATATATATATATATATATATATATATGGAGAGAGAGAGAGACAGAGAGAGAGAGAGATTGATTGATTAATTTTAAGGAATTAGCTTACATATGAAGGCTGGCAAGTCTAAAATCTACAGGGGGAGCTGACAGGCTGGAGACCCAGGGAGGAGCTGATGTTGTAGTTCTAGTCCAAAGGCCATCTGGTAGTAGAATCCTTCTTCTGGGAAGGTCAGTCTTTTTATATCAAGGCCTTCAACTGATTGGATGAGGCCCACCCTCAAATTATGGAGGACAATGTGCTTAGCTCAAAATCTACTGATTTAAATATTGATCTTGGGGTGTCTGGGTGGCTTTGTCAGTTAAGCATCCAACTCTTGATTTTGGCTCAAGTCATGATCTCACACTTCGCGAGATAAAGTCCCACATGGGGCTCTTTGCTGACAGCACAGAGCCTGCTTGGGATTCTTTTTCTCCCTCTCTTTCTCTGCCCCTCCCCCACTCATTCTTTCTCTCTTTCTCTCTCACTCTCAAAAGTAAATAAACATTTAAAAATATAAATATTGATCTCATTTAGAAAATACCTTCACGGAAACTTCTAAAACAACATTTGACCAAATATTTTGGTAATTTGGCCTAGAGAAATTGACACATGAAATTAATCATCATATTGCCCAATCCTTTACAAACTTCTAGAGTATTCAGCTCCTTTTCTTCTCTTATATTTCATAGTATAACTTCTCCTATGCTGAGCCTTGTGCATTTATTCACCAGGCTATTCTTAAATTTTCTATTCTTAAATTTTCCTGGTTCAATGTATTTCACACATCAATCACATCCTCCCCTGAATTAGTTGGAAAGTATAATGTTCTATACTTTTTTTAAGTTTATTTATTTTGAAAGAGATGGAGATAGTTTAAATTTAGCTTTTTAAGTGTATTCATTTTGAGAGAGATGAATGGGGGGAAGGGCAGAGAGACAGGGTGAGAGAAAATCCCAAGCAGGCTCTGCACTGTCAGCACAGGGTCCAATGCAGAGCTCAAACCCACAAAGCCATGAGATCATTACCTGAGCCAAAATCAAGAGTTGAATGCTTAATCGATGGAGCCACTAAGGCGCCCCAGAATGTTTTGTACTTTTGCCCCCTCTGCAATAACTATTTGGGGAGTTGTGTTTTAAGAATGCTGAGGTTAAGGTCATAGCAAGGAAAAGCAAAATCAACTCATCTGACATTGCAAATCCATGAGTCACAAGATAAAGCTCACAGCACAGGTAACACAAGGGAAGTAGTCAGAAATTTTTTTGGTGTATAATTTCAATGTTTTTCCCATCCCAAGAGTTCATTTTGAACAGGCAGCGTTGGTTTAAGAGTTTGGAGTTCTTTTAAAATATATAAAGAAAATAAATGATTTAGGAAAATGAGCATTTCTATTACACTAAACTGTCCACCAAAACAACGCAAATAATGAACTGTGAACATTCTCTGAGCTCTCTTGCTTCACATCTTTGGTTATTCTTCCCCTTAACCTGAACTTCCACCAGACAAATTCCAACTCCCTCCATCAAGACATTAAAAAGAAGAGGAAGAAGAAGAAGAAGAAGAAAGAAAGAAAGAAAGAAAGAAAATAAGATAGAAAGAAAGAAAGGAAGAAAGAAAGAAAGAAAGAAAGAAAGAAAGAAAGAAAGAAAGAAAGAAAAGAAAGAAGAGGAAGAAAGAAAGAAAGAAAGAAAGAAAGAAAGAAAGAAAGAAAAAAGAAGAAAGGAAAGAAAGAAAGGAAAGAAAGAAAGGAAAGAAAGAAAAAGCCTCACTTCCAGGTTCTGAGATTTTCACAAAAGTATTCTTGTCTGTGGATAGTTGCTATTTGGTTTTCTGGGGGGGAGCGGATTTCATTTTATTTTATTTTTGTTTGTTTGTTTTTGTGAAGGGAAAAATAGTGTCAAGAACCTCTCATTCTGCCATATTTATTGATATCACTGTCAGAATTCTATTATTGTTTTTGTAAGAACACTTAACTAAGCAGAATCCTGTAAGATTTATTATATTAAGTCTACTCCTGGAAGAGAGTCTATGTTTCATCAAGCTAAAATTTTATATGGACCATGGGAGTCAATTAAAGAACAGTTAATGATTCAGAATAGGGACAACTTAAGATTTTGGTCACTGTTAGCTCTTAGAGTTACTATTTTAGTCACTATTATCTCTGGAAGAGCAACCATAGTTTTTCATATTATTGGCTATGGTTAAAATCCAAGACTATCTCATATTTTTACTAAATGTTATTCTTGTTATTAGGGGTTTTTTCTTCAAACTCCTGCTTTATGGTATCCTGTGTTAATTAGGAGTGATAAACTTGGATGAGATACTGTAATAAATTTGGGGATTTGTTTCAAGTTAAGAGCTATGCATGTATACTCATGTACAATGCTTGGATTGCTTAGTTATATTCCTTTATGGCTACTGAAGAGTTTCCAAATGCTTTATGGCTGAAGCAGAGCTATTTGGAGAACTCTGTTTTTAAGTTTAATTTTAGAGATTTCTTATTTAAGTAATTCAATCATTATAAGAGATTAAAACCATATTGTAGCATGATTTAGAGGATTTAGAAACTTGGGTAGTTTTTGATGGTGAAGAAATCTGCTTCATTTGGTGATTATGCTGTTCGGTTTCTAATGCGTGGGTGTGGTGATTAATTACCAGTATTTTCAAGTCAAGTGGTTTGTCAGTGTTTGGTATTTTTTTACATTACTATGATCACTGAGAATCCAAAAGACCAGAATTGGGAAAATGCGGGAATAAAATTCATTAAGTACTTTCAAGTGTCATTTGTAATTACGTAACTGGATTGATTAGGGCAAGGTGCATAAGCTAGATTTTCCGTTGTTTTTTTTTTTTTTTTTTTTTTACAATATAATTTATTCTCAAATTGGCTAACATGCAGTGTGTGTAAAGTGTGCTCTTGGTTTTTGGGGTAGATTCCCTTAGCTCATTGCTTACATACCACACCAAGTGCTTATCCCAACAAGTGCCTTCCTCAATGCCCATCACCCATTTTCCCCTCTCCCCCAGTCCCCAACAACCCTTAGTTTTTTGTCTGTATTTAAGAGTCTCCTATGGTTTGCCTCCCTCCCTCTCTGTTTGTAACTTTTTTACCCTTCCCTTCCCCCATGGTCTTCTGTTAATTTTCTCAAGATCCACATATGAGTGAAAACATATGATATTTGTCTTTCTCTGACTGACTTATTTCACTCAGCATAATACTTTCCAGTTCCATCCATGTTGCTGCAAATGGCAAGATTTCATTCTTTCTTATTGCCAAGTAGTATTCCATTGTATATACAAACAACATCTTCATTACCCATTCATCAGTTGATGGACTTTTAGGCTCTTTCCATAATTTGGCTATTGTTGATAGTGCTGCTATAAACATTGGGGTACATGTGCCCCTATGAATCAGCACTCCTGTATCCCTTGGATAAATTCCTAGTAGTGCTAGTACTGTGTCATGGAGTAGTTCTATTTGTAATTTTTTGAGGAAACTCCACACTGTTTTCCAGAGTGGCTGCACCAGTTTGCATTCCCACCAACAGTGCAAGAGGGTTCCCATTTCTCCACATCCTCGTCAACATCTGTAGTTTCCTCATTTGTTCATTTAGCCACTCTGACCAGTGTGAGGTGGTCTCTCAGTGTGGTTTTGATGTGTATTTCCCTAATGATGGGTGACATTGAGCATCTTTTCATGTGTCTGTTGGCCATCTGGATGTCTTCTTTGGAAAAGTGTCTACTCATGTCTTCTGTCCATTTCTTCACTGGATTATTCGTTTTTTGGGTGTGGAGTTTGGTAAGTTCTTTACAGATTTGGACACTAACCCTTTTTCTGGTATGTCATTTGCAAATATCTTTTCCCATTTCATCAGTTGCCTTTTAGTTTTGTCAATTGTTTCCTTTGCAGTGCAAAAGCTTTTTATCTTGGTGAGGTCCAATAGTTCATTTTTGCTTTAATTTTCTTGCCTTTGGAGATGTGTTGAGTAAGAAATTGCTGCAGCTGAGGTCAAAGATGTTGTTTCCTGATTTCTACTCTAGGGTATTGATGGCTTCCTATCTCACATTTAGGTCTTTCATCTATTTCGAGTTTATTTTTGTGAATGGTGTAAGAAAGTAGTCTGGTTTCATTCTTCTGCACATCACTGTCCAGTTCTCCCAGCACCTTTGCTGAAGAGACTTTTTTCCATTGGATACTCTTTCCTGCTTTGTCAAAGATTAGTTGGCCATACATTTGGAGGTCCTTTTCTGGGTTCTTTATTTGGTTCCATTGATCTAAATGTTCTTGTGCCAGTACCATACTGTCTTGATGATTATAGCTTTGTAGTACAGCTTGAAGTCCAGGACTGTGATGCTTCCTGCTTTGGTTTTCTTTTTCAAGATTGCTTTGGCTATTTGGGGTCTATTTTGGTTCCATACAAATTTTAGGATTGTTTGTTCTAGCTTTGAGAAAAATGCCAGTGCAATTTTGATTGGGATTGCATTGGATGTGTAGATTGCTTTGGGTAGTATTGACATTTTGACAATATTTATTCTTCCAATCCATGAGCATGGGATGTTTTTCCATTTCTTTGTGTCTTCTTCAATTTCCTTCATAAGCTTTCTATAAATTTTCAGTATACAGATCTTTTACATCTTTGGTTAGGTTTATTCCTAGAAATTTTATGGTTATTGATGCATTTGCATATTGATGGATCAGTTTCTTGATTTCTCTTTCTGTTGCTTCATTATTGTGTATAGAAATGCAACGAATTTCTGTACATTGATTTTTTTACCCTGTGACTTTGCTAAATTCATGTATCAGTTCCAGCAGTCTTTTGATGGAGGCTTTCAGGTTTTACATGAGGAGTATCATGTTGTCTGCGAAAAGGGAAAGTTTGGCTTATTCTTTGCCTGGGTGGCTCAGTCGGTTAAGGGGCCAACTTCAGCTCAGGTCATGATGTCCCGGTCTGTGAGTTTGAGCCCTGTGAGCCCTGTGTTAGGCTCTGTGCTGACAGCTCAGAGCCTGGAGCCTACCTCTGATTCTGTGTCTCCCTCTCTCTCTGCCCATTTTCTTGCTTGCTCTCTGTCTCTGTCTCACTCAAAAATAATAAACATTAAAAAAAAATTAAACCCTTATGTCTTAAAGAGTCCCGCCCCATGTGCCCCAGTTTTGAGGAAGTGCTACCAGTTTCAGGGAAGTGCCACTCTGCACTGCCAGATATATTGCCTCTGGCTGGCAGGCGCAGGCAGTCTTTGTCCTTTGAAAGGTTATATACCTTCTTCCCACAGCACTCCAGGGAGGGGATTGTTTTCTCCTATTGCAGACTGTGCCTCTGAACTAGTCACCAAGCCCAAGGCTGGCTCCCCTCCTCCCCTGGTGCGGGAACAGGGCAGCCAGCCCCAGTCCAAAGAAAGCCCTGCAGTTAGAGATTGTATCTTTCTCTAACCTGGTCTGTGATTTCTCTCTTGTCCAGATACAGTCCTATACTTCCCCTAACCTCTCTTTCTCTTCCCTTTATCTTTCCGCAGGAGGGGATCCTTCCCTTCCATTCCTCCACCACCCATTTTATCTTTCCCAGCTCACAATCACACACCTATGGCCTGCCAGGTCATCCCGGTAGGTCCCTGGAGGTGTCTCTGTCACTTTGTCGCCCAGACTCTTGGAGTTCAAAGTCCTTTGGCCTCAACACTACTGTGTTTGAGGGATGAGAGCACTTCGGATCCCCCTACTTCTCTGTCATGTTGGCTCTCTCTCCTAGATTTTCCAGTTTTCAAAAATTGGAATTGTAATAACAATTCTTTGATGTGCTAGTTCAATTTTCAGTAGCAAATGTGTCTGTAGAGGATCTTATTAAAACTGAGACTTATTTGAATACCTTAAACCATTTTTTTGTGTGTGATCAATTTTTAACTGTTTTGCACTAAGTATGAAAGTTGGTGTATAATCATTGGAAGATATCCAAGTAGGTAAGAGAATCTATTTTGGAGCTCTGAATGTGAAACCAAGAATGTTCAAAGCAGGGGACGTTTAAGTAATCTTAGATGGTTGTGGGTGTGGATTGGCCAATGTTAGAATAATATTTTGAATAAGAACACTGCAAAAATGCTTCTGCTATATGATTTGGTTTATAAAGTAATGCGTGGTTCTAATAAAAGTAACATTGGAAATTGTGACTGACTTGCACAGTTTCTCTAATGCTGTCAAAAAGGTTATTTTTAAATAGTTTGCCAAGTTTTTTCTAATTCTCAGTAGGAGTGTGTTAGCCTGATTTACCCAGATCTCCTTTAATAGAAACAGAACATACAGTTCACTTTTCAACAATGCCAAGTATTTGTGTTATTTCTAGAATCAATTATCTAGTCTAAAATTTTAAATTACTAACTTGCATGATTTGTCAAGGAAGAGAATAGTGTTGAAATTTTTTTTCTTAATTTCCAAATTTAAAAATTTTGGGTCCAGTGTAAATAGACTATTTACACAGAGTGGGTCCACTCTATAAACAGAATGCGGTAAACAGATATGGCAATTAAAGTGAGTAATTGGGTACAGATGTTAATATGTGCTTGTGGCTTCCAGGTTAAATATTTAGAATACAAATGTGCAAGGAATAGTGTTCTTATTAACACTAAACTTCCAATTAATAATGACGTGGTAAGTAACTCATCTGAAAGCCCTCTTTTTTTTTTTTAATGTTTTTATTTATTTTTGATACAGAGAGAGACACAGTAGGAGCAGGGAAGGGGCAGAGAGAGAGGGAGACACAGCATGTGAAGCAGGCTCCAGGCTCTGAGCTGTCAGCACAGAGCCAGACGCGGGTCTAGAACTCAGGAACTGTGAGATCATGACCTGAGCCGAAGTCGAATGCTTAACCGACCGAGCCACCCAGGCGCCCCTGAAAGCCTTCTTTTTAATGAGATATCTTGTTCATAATTTAAGTTGTGAATAACGAATCCTGAATATACGAGTAACAGTCATGAAGAGTGCTTTAATGCAGATATATAAAAACGCTAAATGTCAGTGGTTAATTCTTATTGTACTATCACTAGTCCCAAATGCCTGGAAGTTGAGAAAGTCATAATTTTTATGCCAATTTATGATAAGCATAGACAGCAGGAAATTGTATTGCTATGGAGTGAGAATGATGTCATGGCTTGGACAATAGCATTGTTTTGCAGTGTAGGGTAAAAATCCAACTAGTAGGAAAGCTCTTACTATTATGCTTAGCTGAGAATAATGCTCTAACAGGAATTCGATTATCTATGAAGAAAGGAAATCATGAATGGAGGCCAACTTCAGCTGGTTTTATGGATGTTATTATAATTAATCCTAGTAAAGTTAAATTGCTAGAAGAATTTAATATAAAATGAATTTATGGCTATGTTGGTTATGAAAAATATCTGTAATATAAATAGCATTGAGATAAAAGTTTTTGTTTTCAAGTTTTTAATAGACTAGATTAAGTATTGAGAAGGAGATTGAAGATAAAACTTAAAATCTATGAGAAATAGAGATTTATTTCAAATAATTTTTATTTTTATTTTTTTCAAATAATTTTTAAATAAAGGCTATTTAAGCTAATTATGAGGCTATATAAATTATAGTTAATATAAAATTTAAGTTTTTTGACAGATCATTTATTGTTAGTAATATGAGTGTGGGTATAAAAATAATTAACATTGAAGTAGAATAGTATATTGGGCATATGAGACTGTATGTATTTGACACTATTACTAAGAATGCCAAACCTACATTGGAATCTCAAGCTACAAATGCTAATAAAATGAGTGGTATTAAAACCAATGATGTTAAATATTTGTTTAGGGTAAGCAAAGTTATATAGAGATAATGCTATGCACTCTAAATTTAATAGTGAAGATATTATTTGGAACTGGTAAATGAAAAGTCACAGTACAGCCACAATGAAACTAGTGAGAAGTTCATTTAAATGGTGTGGGGGGTGCATTGGCATGAAGGAATGAGTGAGTCATAATCTAATGAGTCAGTATTATTTGCATATTGCTACACTACTTTATTCATTTGAGTCTTTTGAGGAACAAGCTCTTAATATTATAAGAACAAATGGCAGAGCAAGCACGATTTGTAGATCATATATTCAGTATACTCAAGATAGTGATAATAAAGAGGCAGTCTCTGGGTTAAAGGGCTGGAGGGTGATAGCTACTGGGAAAAATTTTGTTGGAAATAAATGTGTAGATTCTCAACAAGTCTATATTCAGACTGGTTTTTCTGTATATGCATTTAATTGTCATATCATAATACAACAATAATTAATATGAAAGTTAATATTTCATGAGTAGTAGTGATGCCATTTGTAAGTTTATTCTTCCACATTAGACTGAAAATAACTAATTGGAAGCTTGCTATTAGTCAGGGTTCTCCAGAGCAATAGAACCAATAGGATATTACATATATATATAATATATATAATATATACTATCTTATAAGATATATATACTACATATATCTATATATCTGTATAAGATATCTATTTAGATATAATCTAGATTTAATATTTATTTATGTTATTTACTTATTATTTAGCGTAAGGAATAAGCTCACATAAGTACAGAGCCTGGTAAGTCACAGAGTCAACTATAGATCCAGGAGTCCTGATGGGTCAGCTCCAGTCTGGGTCTGAAGGCCTAAGAAATGGGAGAGCCAAAGCCATAGTTCTAGTATGAAGGTGGCAACTTCGAGACCCAGGAAGAGTCAGTATTTCAGTTTGAATCTGAAGGGAGGAAAAAAGCCAATGTCTCAGTCTGAAGGCCTTCAGGAAGAATTCCCTCCTACCTAAGGGAGAATCAGGCCTTCAACTGATTGGATGAGGCCCACCCTCACTGAGGAGGGCAAACTGCTTTACTCAGTCTACAAGTCTTTACTCAGTCTAAGTGTTAACCTCATTCAAAACCACCCTCACAGAAACACCCAGAATAATGTTTCACCAAATATCTAAGAGCCCTGTGGCCCAGTCAAATTGATACATAAAATTAACCATGACAACATCATAGCTCTACTAAACAAGACAAATATAATCTTACCAATAAATTAATGTGAATGAAATCCTCAAAATGTCAATATTAAATGGTAACTTCTAGTCTAAAATGGTACGTATAATAGATATATTCACACATATACATAAATGTTAATTGTAGTACATGAATTTAATTATTTTTAATTATTTAAGGAATAACTGGAAATGTTGTTCCTATTACATATAAATCACAAAATTCCATCTCTCAAAAAATGTTGAGTCATATTCACTATTGGAAGGTGAAATAGTGTCTTGAGTATTCATATATTTGTACCAGCATTAAACCTCTAGGATAGCGATGGAAATAATTAATGTCTTTTCATTATTCAGACATTGTAAATATATTGCTTGATATTCCTACTATTAGTAAACCTGATATATTAATTTAACTTTATCAAAGTGTAGCCCAGAATTTACCACCACAGTACACCGTGGGGGTGTGGTTGAGCTAGGTGTGGTAAACCACTTCAGTGAGGGTATGAGGCCAGCTCCATCTGATCTTTTGTAAACCCAAACGTATTTTTAAAGGCGATGGGCATTGAAAAGTCATAAGGTTACTAATAAAAGGGCCAAGACCAGGCTCTGTGTTTATGGGTATAAAACAGTATTTTCAGCACTTAGATTCAGATTAAACTATATAACTCATTTTTTTTAATTGTGAAAAATCCTTCTTATGAGGGCTTTCAGGAGTGCTATGGCAACACTGATAAAATAAAAAAACTTAATCTATGTGCATTCAAATATGTTTTGGAAAAAAAGTCCAAGCTATCAAAATAGAAAAAAAAAATTTAATGATGAAATTTGAATAACTGTCATGGAAAAGAAGTATTATATTACTTACATAACCCCCCAAGATTATCAAGTGCTAGTAAGTAATAGTCATATTTGGGATGTAAATTGTAATATTGAAGTGTCAGGAAAACATGTCTTATTATGCCTTTCGTTTTTAATTTGTGAATGCTATCTTAAAGATTTGACAGCCTGGAAAAATCCGGTTGGTAATTAAATTTATAAATATAAATTTATTTTTAAAGTATACTAATAATTAAATTTATAACTATCTACTTGTTTATTATTACATGTGCATGTATATATATTTATAAGAGTATATGTGTATTGACTTGTGTATGTGAGTGTATACGTGTGTAAATGTGTACATGTAAGTGTAACATTATATCTAAGATTATTATTACATGTATATTTGCATGTGTTTGTATTATATATGAACAGGAATAATGATATGTGTGCATGTGTATTATTGGATAAAATTTATACACAAAATTTTTGTGTTCACTAGGCATTAAATAATATCTTACAGCAAATGCTGCTAATAGCAAAAGTTTAATTAAAGTCTAGCAACAGCTGTTTAACTGTTAAGGCCTTTGACAGCCATAACTGCGATTGCCCACCCTAAGTTTAAACATATCAAATGAAAGCCATTACAGTTAAATGTGATCATATGCTGATTGTCATTAGTCTAGGATTATGTCATAGTTAAGAGAAAAAAGTAGGAAACTTTAAATGAGAAGTTTCTGAAGGACAAACCAGATACCACTTTTTGTTACAGGATTGTGGAGAAGGGTCAAGGAGTTGCTGGTTTCTTGATGCTTAGTTAATGAACAATTACATTGGAGATAATATGCATAATGGTGAGGATTTTATGGTATAATGATATGTATAATTAAAGGTTTAATCCTATGTAATTAAAAAAATGACTGCTTTGAAAGCTGAACCAGGGGCGCCTGGGTGGCGCAGTCGGTTAAGCGTCCGACTTCAGCCAGGTCACGATCTCGCAGTCCGTGAGTTCGAGCCCCGCGTCAGGCTCTGGGCTGATGGCTCAGAGCCTGGAGCCTGTTTCCGATTCTGTGTCTCCCTCTCTCTCTGCCCCTCCCCCGTTCATGCTCTGTCTCTCTCTGTCCCAAAAATAAATAAACGTTGAAAAAAAAAATTAAAAAAAAAAAAAAAAAAAAAAAAGAAAGCTGAACCAGACCACATGTGACTTCAGGTCCCTGAGACCTCACAGCTTAATCCTCCTATTCCTCTGGGGCCTGAAAATCCAGTGGGCCCTCTGATGCTCTAGGACCTGTGTCTCAGGCTGTGTAGCACAGCAGAGCCAATTTACTTCTAGAATTTAGAAACCATTTTATTTTTTTTTTAAATTTTTTTTTAATGTTTATTTTTGAGAGAGACAGAGACAGAATGCGAGTGGGTTGGGACAGAGAGAGAGGGAGATGAATCTGAAACAGGCTCCAGGCTCTGAGCTGTCAGCACAGAGCTGGACGCGGGGCTCGAACTCACAAGCTATGAGATCATGACCTGAGCTGAAGTCGGATGCTCAACCGACTGAGCCACCCAGGCGCCCCTAGAACTCATTTTAAATAGCAAAGAATATCAGAAACAAAATTACAAATATTAAATCAAAACTATAAAACAAGAAATGAAATTGTAACAATGTCAGCTCTCTTAAATTAATCTATGAATGCAATTAATTAACTAATAAAAATAGTAATAGGTTTGGGAGTGGTGATATTTGTGTTTTTATAAATTCTTTGTGTGTTATTTTTAAAGCTGATCAAAATTTGTTGAAGTATATATTAATCCAATCAAAACATAATAGATAGAAATAGTTAATTCTAGCAGATGCAATGAAAAGGAAACATATTCATGAGGATTATATTTAAATTAACTACATTCAAAAACAGTATTTTATAAAATGTAATTCTGTCACAATTCAATAAGAGCAGCTATAGAATCAATTAAGTAACTACAGCTAAATTTTGTTTCTGTTTAGAGAATGAGTGGGGGAGAGGGGCAAAGGGAGATGGAGAGAGAGAATCTTAAGCAGGCTCCATGCTCAGTGTGAAGATTGACAAGGGGTTTGATCCCATGACCCTGGGATCATGACCTGAGCCAAAATCAAGACTCTGATGCTCAACCAACTGAGCCTTTTACATTTTTACAAAATAAAAACCAAACTTTTAAACTTGCAATTGTCCTGCTGCGGTTTGGGGTTTTGGGGTTTGACTGCTTTGAAAGCTGAACCAGACCACATGTGACTTCAGGTCCCTGAGACCTCACAGCTGAATCCTCCTATTCCTCTGGGGCCTGAAAATCCAGTGGGCCCTCTGATTCTCTAGGACCTGTGTCTCAGGCTGTGTAGCACAGCAGAGCCAAAAAGACCACTCGGGAAAAAGTAGAATTTAAATTCACTTCAGTCATTTTTGTTTGTTGTGACCATTTTTTTAGTGCATTGAACTTTTTCTCAGTCAACAGAGCTGTCAAAAGGAAACTTTCTAAAGCTTTTTCTCTCATGGGAGATAATCTAGCTTTGATAAAAAGGAGTAGATTTTTCTAATTCTTTCTCAAGGTCCTTTATTCCAGGATATTTGTATAGCAAACAGCCTTGGAAGAAAGAGATAATGTCTGCCTCCAGAGCAAATGGCAGGCATGCTTACTAACCAGTTAAAAGATCAGGTTACTTAAGTTTGGAGTTCCTGTCCTGCAACCCACTGTTTGTGCAGGCATCCATCTGGGCATATCTGCATCATCCTTGTGGGACTTGAGGGGCAAGGGTAATGGACACAAATAGGCTGATGCTCATGTTGTTTGCTGTGCCATGAATGAAAACATCCTTTTCTCTGGTCCAAGGATCTCATGTCTTCTCCCAGAACCCATGAAATTGTGGCAGGTTAACTTGTCAGCTTGCAAGTAAGGTAAAATCTCAGACCTTTTACAGTTCTTGCCATTAAACTTAAATTTATATACTGTGTGATTCTATTTATGTCAAGTTCAAAAGCATTAAAGCTAATATATGGTGTTAGAAGTCAGGATAGTTTCATTGGAGAGCAGAGGCATGGCTTGGAGAAAGCATTAGTGGAGCTTCTGCTGTGCTGGCCATGTTCTGTCTCTTGCTCTGAAAATGTGCTGATTGCATAAACTTATTCAATTCAAGTTCAACAATCTTTGTACTTATCATTTTTGCTTTCCTCCCCTTTATGAATGTTTTACTTCTATAAAAGTTCAACTTAAAATTTAAGAAAAATAAAAAAAATAAAAATCAAAGACAGTGACCAGGATAGCCACATCAATGAAGTAAAAAAAAAAAAAGTGGAACTGGGGTACCTGGGTGGCCCAGTTGGTTAAGCATCCAACTCTTGATCTCACTATCAAGTCCCGAATTGAGCTCAGCACTGGCTGTGGAGCCTGTTTAAGATTCTCTCCCTCTCCCACTGCCCTTCGCCTACTCATTCTCTCTCTCCCTTTCTCCTTCTCTCTCTCCTTTCTCTTAAAAAAAAAAAAAAAGGTGGAACTAATTATCCATAACTCAAAGAAAGAGAAAAAGAACTGAACATTATTAGCTAAAAGGTAAAGAAAATGGAAGAGAGATCCAAGAAGAAAAATACACTTTAGTTGAGATTTCAGAAGTAGAGACGAATCAAGGAAGACACACATTTGGATATATGCTATTTGATATTCAGAATTTCAAGGATAGAAAAATAATCTCTGTAACTGTCTAGTCAGAAAAAAGAAAGACAAGCAAGTTACCTAACATGGAAAAAAATTATATTTACAACAGACTTTGTTTCCATAATATTCAATGTCAGAACCAAATAAAACAGTACCTGCATCATTCTGGGGTTGGGGGGTGGGTGGGGAAGTTATCCAAGAATGCCAGGTTACCATCTATATATGTGGCAAGAGAAATATACTCTCAGATGTAGATGGAATCAAAAACTACACCATTTATTTACCTTACTGGAAAAAAATATTGGAAGAAATATTTCAGCTGCCGGAGAAACAAATCTAAATGGACATCCAAAAACCAGGAAGACATAGTGCAGAAGAGAAAACTACCACTAAAAGAGCATTGAATGCTTTTAATAGGCTTATAAATTACCCAGAGATGGTTACATTACCTATAGGACAACGTAACAGTCTTCCTGCCTCTCAGGCTCCCAAATGGCCCTATGGTGGCATACAGCTGTAGAGATTATGCCCATTCTGGGTGAGAAATCTACAAAGATGGAGAAGGAATCTTTGCTGTTGTTGGAGCTGTTAAGCCAGGAGTAGGCCAAAGACCCTCCTGGTACCCTCTCCTGCCTGACTTCTCTAAGGTCTCCAGCTTATCCCCCTACCCACTCACCAAATATAAACAATTTGGGATATAAAGCAACCCCAAGACATTTCCATCAGGCGGAACCAAGACCAATTTCTGAGACTCCTCCTTTAAGTTCAGACATTAAGTTTTGTCTGAAGTCCAATCCTTCACTTAAACATCACTCTGACATATTTAGCTATCAGATTCAGATGAAACCAACCATTCCCTTCCCCCATGTGCCCAGCAGGAACACTAAAGGTACAGATGGATGGCAGTTTATATACACGAAGCGACCTTCTTCTACCATCCCACAGCTGAAAATTCGGATAGATATTAATGTGAAAGCCCAGTAGAAGGCTCTGGCGAGGCTCCTAGAGCAGCCTAAATCAAATACATCAATCAGAGTGAGTTTATTTCCTATTCAGGCTTACAAAACACAACTCTTTTAACTGATCATTTTCACTTCCCTGTTTAAATGGTTTACTGAGACAGAGGGTCATCTGTCACTTCCTGTTTTTGAATATGTACAATTTAATGGGGCTAGGAGTTTTATCTTATATGAAATGTCCTTGTTTTGGTGTAGTCAAGCCGCTATAACAAAATCCCATAAACTGGGTGGTTTATAAGCAATGAACATTTATTTCTCACAGTTCTGGAAGCTGGAAGAAAGATCAGGGTGCCAGCATAGTCAGGTGAGGACTTTTTTCAGGGTGCAGACTACCCATTGTATCCTCATATGGTGGGAAAGGCTGTAGATTTCTCTGAGGTCTCTCTTGTAAGTCATTACTCTCATTCATGAAGGCTCCACCCTCATGATCTAATCACTTTCCCAAAGCCCCACCTATTAATATTACCTTTGCAGTGAGGGTTTTAACTTATGATTTTGGTGGGACAGAAATATTCAGACCATAGCAATTCTCAGAGGATTGAAGTAAATGTCATGTTCACAAACCATTCAATGGCTCTCCCGATGTCTATTAAATATATTCCAAATCTGACAACCTAGCAGACCCACAATGCCTTTCCTAGTGCTAGGGATACACAAAGGCCAATGATATCTTAGTCTTTATTTTCATGCATAAGGACTTCATTTATTTTCTACCTATGTGCTATCTCTTCTATTCCATTGATCTGTGGGCTCTTCCAGGGGTTCTCAACTGATATCTAAGGTTGCAGATTTTTCAACTACTGCCCTAAATCTGTCAGGTTTTGTTTCATGTGTTTTGAAGCTCTACTAATAAGTTCAAACACATTTAGTATTGTCCTTTTCCTTGAGAGGTTGACACTGTGAAGTGTCCTTTATCTCTGACAAACTCTTTGTCTTCAGTTGTACATTCAACAATCATACAGCCTTTTCAGCTTTATTATGATGTTTGTGTGATATCTTCTTCTATCCTTTTACTTTTAGCTTATGTATTTTTACTTAAAGTATATCTGATATAACAGCATATAGTACAGTCTTGTTTTTCAATTTGAAAGTTTCTATTAATTGGAATCCATAGTTCATTTATATTTAATAAAATTATTTATACAGTTAGGTTTAAGTGTGTAACCTTAGTATTTGTTTTTATTTGCCCCATATGTTTTCTGTCCATTTCCCTTCTTTCCTGATTTTTATTGAGTATTTATACTATATTTGTATCTCCTTAATTGGTTCTTTAGCTAGAATTTTTTTTTAAAAAGTTAGTGATTGCTCTATGGATTTCAATTTGCATCCTTAACTTATCACACTGTATCATGATGTATTATTATACTTCCATTTACCACTTTCCCATTCTTTGGGCTGCTACTACCCCATATTTTACTCCTACATATTCTATACAATTTACATTACATTATTATTTTTCTTTAAACAATTATCTTTTAAAGAAATTAAAAATAGGATTTCAAATGTGTTTTACATTTACTACTTATTTCTCATGTCATTTCAATAGTCAAATTTAGAGACAGTTTTTAAGAGAAAAAAAAATCATGAATGTATGCTTAGACTTTCAACTGGAAACTTGGATTTCAGGATTCTGAGCATCTTTAAGTTTGCTATTTTGTTATATTTTGTTGTACAGGAAAGCTTTATTTCTAAATATATTAACATAGTTATGTATTTGCTTTATCCTATATTATCTACATGTTTATTTTTAAAATAATAACATCAGGGTAACTGTGAAAAATGCCAAATGCAGATTAAAATATATGTTTTTTTTTGTTCCTATAATATAATCTCTACAGGATGTATAGTTAAAACACTGATTAAAGTCATTTAACATAATTATTCTGTATACATGGTTATTGACCTGAGATACAGTTAAGCTTGATTCAGTTTGGTTTATTTATTTATTTTTAAAAGTAATTTTCCGGGATTTTTTTTAAGTTCATTTATTTTTGAAAAAGGGAGCATGTGTGCACATGAGTGGAGGAGGGGCAGAGAGAGAGAGAGGGAGAGGGAGAATCCCAAGCAGGCTCTGCGCTGACAGCAGGGATCAATCCCATGACCATGAGATCATGACCTGGGCAGAAATCAAGAGTTGGATGCTTAACCAACTGAGCCATCCAGGTGCCCCAGTTGAGTTTGTTTTCAATTTGGGGGGATTACTTTTTTCTTTATGTATTGTTATTATTTAACTATGCAACTAATTTTCATGATTCCAAAGTTAAAACTCTATACCAAGATACATGTACTGAAAGTCTCATTTCCATCCTTGACTATTCCACACTGCTCTTTTCTTCCACCAAGGGGTAGCCATACAAATTAAATTAATAAATGATAAAAATAATTTTTAAGTAAAATTACATATGCGTATATATTTATATGTCTAGTATAGGTATATGTATATGTGTGTGTGAGGATATGTGTAGATATATTACATCCACTACCCATACCATTTTTCTGATGTTTCTGGGATGTGGTAAGGCACTGGGGATACTTGTAATGCAGAATAGGGCAGTGCATTTTACAGACAAAAGAATCTTAACATTGTTCTGGCCACTTGGAGAATCATATACCACGAGGTCAGCATAATTTGAAAAGAGTTGCCAGTTAAAAGAGGTTAAAACTAGGACATTTTGTGATATGTGGGTTTTAGCAAATGGGACACTTGATTTTCCCCAAGACCACTAGGGTGCTTTTATAACTCAGGAGCAGTGAGACTTACCTTCACCGAAATTTTGGTCCAATGATTTTACTCCTGAGACTCTGGGCCTTATTTTTCTCTTGGCTTCATCACTGTATGTCTAACTGGTTTTTCCAACACATTGATACTTCTCATGGGGAGGAGAGATGGAGCAGTGATGAGAAATGTCAAGTCTGCCCAAGCCCCATATCTCCCATCACTGATGCTAGCATCCTTAAGATTCACTAATCCCTCAGTTTCACACCGGTCTGCATACTTGTCTTTATGTTCAGTTTTAAGTGCATCACACTGTGACATCAGGCTTGAGTAAGACCAATGTTAGAGACTCCTGCATTCAAGTGCAATTGGCTCAGATCCAGTTGCATTCATGCTGCTGAGCCCTGTGCTAGTCTCCTACCCCATGCTTAATCTCATTACAGTATCCTCATTATACCCCGCCCATTTTTGTATCCTCCTATACGTACTTACCCTGATGGCCATTTTATGATCTGTCCTTGACATCAGCATATGTACTATTCTTTCCAGTGTAATTTCAGGTCCTTGCCTGGTACAATTCCTTTCTTCTCTCAATGGCCCAGAACTGGGAACTGGGAACCAAAAGCATCACTGGGTTACATAGTGTTATACATGGATTGCAGGGATTAGTCCAACATTTTTGGGTCAGCTTCAGCAGATAGATCTAAGGCATTATAGAATGAGTCCAGAACAGCTCAAATCCTTCTCCATTGCTCCTTAAGCTGATGTTGCAGTAAGAACATGGGTTCTGGAATCAGATAACTAGGTTATAATTCAGATTCTACCACTTATTAGCTCTGTAAAATTGGACATGTTAGTTGACCATTATGTGCCTCAGTTTCCTGATCAGTAGAATGAACACGACAGCTACCTACTTCATAAGGTGATTGTATGAATTGAGCAAGTCATACACTTAAAAGGCTTAGAACAATGCTTTACACATAGACAAGCACTCAATGAATAGTATATATCTGTTATGATGAACAATAAGAGGTGGGGCGCCTGCATGGCTCAGTCAGTTAAGCGTCCAACCTCAGCTCAGGTCATGATCTCAAGGTTCCTGACTTTCAGCCCTGCATTGGGCTCTGTGCTCACTGCTCAGAACCTGGAGCCTGCTTTGGATTCTGTATCTCCCTCTCTCTCTGCACCCCCCCTCAAAAATAAATAAACATTAAACTTTTTTATAAAAATCATAAGAGGTAAAATATTGTCTAGTGATTATTATGCTTGGTTATGGACCATAGAAAGCCCCAGGGCACAAGACTCAATTTAATATAGCAGTCAACCTATGGGCTATAGCTCCGCTATGGATCCAATTCTACTTGGATTACTTCCTTGGAAGAGATTCATTATATTATTTAATTTGCACTTCTTAACTTGAGAGACATACTAAATATTAATATCACTCAAATAAAAGTTGAGATTGAGATCCTATATTATTCAATCTCTACATAGAGTATCACTCAAAGAAAACACAAATTCCCAGAAGTCTGAAAAACAATTCAATCTGTCGTTATCCGGTGTGGAGTTATTATCGTTTTTAGCCATTGTAAGGTAGCTGGAGAGAGTTGAAAGTTTCTAACCTGATGAAATTCTAGCCAGTCCTGACCCTCCTTTTATTTTAAAAAACCCCAAATAAAAATTATTTATCAATTGTTAAGCTTTAAGACTTGGATAAGTTTATAATGATATTGTCTAAACTCAAAATAAAATGTATGGCTATATCAGGATTTTAGTTACATACCAAGAAGTGTAAAGAAGCATAACGAGAAAATAGTTGCAATAGAGCTCTCTGTTTGGCATAAACTGTTTGGTATAATATACAGGAAAGCACTTTGTAACTACCTATATGCTATTTAGATGACAATTACAACCAAAATTTGGCTCGTATCTTGTCACTTCCTCTAGTAATTTAACACCCACTAAGTACTTAGCAAAATTAAAAAAAAAAATCATTCTTTTGCTTTCCTCACATTCTTACTCAACTTCTGAAATCGGTGTTTCACCGATCTACCTTCTTGCAGACTTCCCGCATGGAAAGACGATTGATTTCACTGACTGGAGAGATGGGCAGAGCCCCTGGCTCTGTTAACCACATTAACTTTGGGAAGAAGCCCTTGCATTAAAGGCAAAGGAGGCTGTTATCACATCCCTGACTCTCATTCATTTGCATTTAGGGAGGTTTGAGGCAGACTGACATCACCCACTTGGCTGGTTGGGTATCTCTCTTTAGATCTAACTTTTCCTATAAATAAGTCCCAAAGTCAAGCAGGATTTAGGGGTAGAATTGGTAGGAAACTTATGTTGTCTTTGGACCCAAGCCATGCTCACCAATTTACCATTCCTATTAATATTAGTCTTTTTCCCCAGTCCGACTTCTTTATGTTTCAGGCAGTCAAGGACCTATAGACACAGAGGGCTGAGAACAATTCAACTATTAGAATATATTTTTTGTTTGGTTTCTATCTCTTCATCTATGCTATAAACAGTGATGAGCAGTAATGGAATCTTTCTCAACCAAGTCACCTCAGAACCTAACAAACTAGGTGCCTAGTCTGTGATCATAGATTGTTTGCAGATAAAGCGATTCCCATGGAACGTTTACCCTAACTAACTTCAGAATAGAGTTTGATTTTAAAGATCAATCCCCAGAACTTGCTTTTGAACTTGTAATTTGATTTCTAACATAGGATTTTCAGTTCCTGTCTTCTCAAATTTAGCACAAACATTCTATAAAGTAGTAATGTTTTCTTTCTCACTTGCCATTTTTACTTTCTGGGCTGGGTGGTGAGGCCCTTCCTGTTCCTGCCTAAAATAGAACTTTCCAAATGAGTCTATCATGAATGTGACTTGGCTTCCTGCCACACCTGACTCCTGGTGGGGACATGTGGGTTTATAAAGGCTAAGCTTCACAAATCATCTGAGTGATCTTGTGAAAAATGCAGATTCTTATTTAGTAGGTGAAGACTGAAATTCTACATTTTTAACAGTTCCCAGAGGATGTCCATGCTACCGACTTGAAGACCATCCTTTGAGTAGCAAGGAATTAGACGACTCACTTCACAAACAATATCATCCATTCCTTAAACACTATTTAATTCTACTGTGTGCCAAACACTGGGATAAGAAACTAAAAAAAAAATGTAACCTAATCTCACCCATAAGAAGCCCAGAGTCTGATATGGCAACAAATTTAACAAATAAATGTTCTGGGGTGCCTGGGTGGCTCAGTTGTTGAGTGTTTGACCCTTTATTTCAGCTCAGGTCATGATCTGGTCATGACTCAGGTCAGGGGATCCACCCCCAAGTTGGGCTGTGTGTTGAGTATAGAGCCTGTTTAAGATTCTCTCTCTTACCCCCTGTCCCTCTCCCTTACTTGCTATGTCTCTTTAAATTAAAAAATATTTTAAAAAAGCAAATAAATGATATGACCATTAATAGAATGAGAAGACAATCCACAACCTGGGAGAAAACAGTTGCAAAAGCTGTATTTCTTAAAACATTGTTCTCCAAACTATGCAAATAACTCTTAAAACTCAACAATAAGCAGACAAGCAACCCAATTTAAAACATGTGTAAAAGATTTGAATAGATACCTTGCCAAGAAGATACATGAATAGCAAATAAGACTATAAAAAGATGATCAACATCATATGTTGTTAATAGGAAATTGCAAATTAGGACAAAGAGATGTTATGACACACCTATTAAAATGGATAAAATCCAGAACAGTGATAACACCAGATGCCAGTGACGATGTAGAGCAACAGGAACTCTCCTTCATTGCTAGTGGGAATGCAGAATGGTACAGCCACTTTGGAAGGCATTTTGACAGTTTCTTACAAAACTAAACACACTCTTACCATCCTGAAATCATACGGTATTTGCTCAAATGAGTTAAAAACTGATGTCTATCTATGCAAAAACCTGCATAGGAATGACTGTAGCAGCTTTATTCATAATTGTCAACTTTTGGAAACAACCAAAATGTAAGTGATTGGATAAATAAACTGTGCTACCTCCAGACAATAGAATATTATTCAGTGCTAAAAAAAACAAATGAGCTATCAATGGGGCGCCCAGGTGGCTCAGTTGGTTAAGCAACTGATTTCAGCTCAGGTCATGATCTCATCATTCCTCAGACTGAGCCCAGCATCTGGCTCTACTGTCGGTGTACAGCCCGCTTGGGATTCTCTCTCTCCCTCTCCCTCTGCCCCTCTCCCACTTGTGCAATCTCTCTCTCTCCCTCTCTCTCTCTCTTACTCTTTCTCTCTCTCTCTCTCTCAAAATAAATAAACATTAAAAAATAAAAAATAGAAATAAATGTGGTATCAATACACAAATAGACATGGAAGAATCTTAAGTGCATATTATTAAGTGAAAGAAGTCAATGATTACATATGGTTCCAACTGTATGACATTCTGGAAAGAGCAAAACTGTGGAGATAGTAAAAGGATCAGTGGTTGTCAGGAGATTGGGGGAGGGAAGGATAAATAGATAGGGCACAGAAGATTTTTAGGGAAGTGAGACTATTATGTACATTACTATAATAGAGGATACATGTCACCATACATTTGTAAAAACCAATAGAGTTAAAACACCAAGAATGAATTCTAATGTAAACAATGGACTTTGGTTGATAATGATGTGTCAACGTTTGTTCACTGATTGTAACAGATGTACCATGTACCACTCTGGTGCAAGATGTTAATGATGAAGGAGGCTGTGCATGCACAGGGGCAGGGAATACATGGGAATTCCCTGTACTTTCCACTCAACTTTACTGAACCTAAAATAAATTGAGAGACAGAGAGAAGAGGAGGGAAAGAAGAGAAGAGGAGAGGAGGGGAGAGGAGGGGCAAGGAGGGGAGAGGAGGGGAGATAATCTGGCCAGAGAATCAATTCTGGGGCCTAGAAAGTCTTCATTGGTAGGCAAAACTGATCAAATAAACCACATATACCAAGCTAGCCTCTACACTGGGAAACCTGCATTAAATTATCTGGGATGCCTTTCGTTGTGAAAATTGTAGAACTGTATTCTGGATCTCCTGAACTAGAACTTCTTAGTGCTAGCAGTTGGTAGTTTACAGTTTATCAAGCTTTTCAGGCTGTTTTTTGTACCATAAAGTTTGAGAATCACTTTCTACTCCATGTCCACACATGTTTTTAGTACAAAAGCCAATACCAAATTGATTCTAAATAAATTTTAATAACTTTACTTTCTTATAGGTAACGATCAACAAGCTTAAAATTCATGAAAAATCTGTTTTCACTCTTATGTGGATCCTGAGAAACTTAACAGAAACCCATGGGGGAGGGGAAGGAAAAAAAAAAAAAAAGAGGTTAGAGTGGGAGAGAGCCAAAGCATAAGAGACTGTTAAAAACTGAGAACAAACTGAGGGCTGATGGGGGGTGGGAGGGAGGGGAGGGTGGGTGATGGCTATTGAGGAGGGCACCTTTTGGGATGAGCACTGGGTGTTGTATGGAAACCAATTGGACAATAAATTTCATATATTGAAAAAAAAAAAGAAAAAATCTGCATAAGAAATTAAAAAAAAGAAATAAAATGCTTGTATCTATTAATAATAAATACTCCTGAATTGTCAAAAAAATTCATAAAAAATCATTAAATTATATACATATTCTTTTTCTCATATTTCCTTAATTAAATACACCATGTAAATAATACTGAGTAGATTTGTTGGGGGAAATACATGTATAACTCTGATAGCTTTTATTAAGAAGGAATAAAAACATCAATGATTTGGAATTTTGGCAGCATGGTACAAATGTAAGAATAAATCATTTATAGAAGTGAAATCTTTACCAACATTATTTTTACTATAAGACATGCTAAGAATATCCTCAATAATACACAGACATATTTTGTTTAAATTTTAAAAAAATTATGAAGGAACTGTTCAGCATTGTGTGTTTATCTGATAAGGACAGCTAAATGTATCCTCCCCATACTTCCTGTTTCTATATTTAAGAATACCACAAACAGTTATTCTAATATATCTTTTGTACGTAATTGCCCATAAATGCAGCTTGGCTGAAAAAGCCTACCTGGAACTGATTGCTCAAAATTTTGGGTATAGCCATATCATACTGGCTAGATAACAGTGACTCACAATCTCAATCTAATGGGCAAAATCTTAATGCCAGTGTTACATGAGGAAAGCTCATGTAGTTTTATCTTCATGGCATAAAAAATTGTATGGGATGTCATACTCCTGTCCCCGCAACTTCATACATTACTTTCATACATTTTCTTTAATGATCCATTTACTATAGTATTTTAAACTTTTTAGGAAACTGAAATGGAATGTCAGTTTTGTCAGTTTGTCTTTTTTACCACTTCTGTAAGTCATCTATCCTCCCTTATACACACACACACACACACACACACACACACACACACATCCCGCATTCATTTGTGCAGCAGCTCACATATTTGTGCAAATGGATCCCAACCTTTGCTGTCCACTTTGTAAGAGGTCTACTGCATTCTTCAGTAGCAGCACCTGAGAAGCCTAATAGACTCATGCTGTTGAATGAAGTTGTAGGCTATTTTTGACATAATTAGACTCAAGTACTCTGGAAATTCAGAAAGTTTGAACCCATCTCTTTTTGCTCTACTCAAGTGGCTGCAACTACAAAATTTTTAATGAATTGTTATGAAGCTATACCACTTCACCCTGGATGATTTGCCCTGACTTCCCTAGAAAGGAGTAAGAAGAACAGCAAGATACAGACGTGGTTCGTGAAAGTATGGTGACCTGGGCTGGCCAACTAAATATTCAAGACTTTTCTCCATTCCATTTTTTTTTTTAACATTTATTTATTTTTGAGAGACAGAGAGAGGCAGAGCATGAGCAGGGGAGGGGGAGAGAGACACACACACAGAATCCGAAGGAGGCTCCAGGCTCTGAGCTGTTTGTTAGCACAGAGCCTGACGTGGGGCCCGAACTCACGAACCGCAAGACCATGACCTGAGCTGCAGTTGGGCGCTCAACCGACTGAGCCACCCAGGCACCCCTCTCCATTCCATTAATAGTTCTTTTCATTTGCTATCAGATCAACTATGAAGCAGTTTAAGTCATTAATCTGCATTTGCTCCATGATGCTTATTTTTATGTTTATTTAAACACCCACGAGTATATTAATTCAGCAGCATTATATCACATTCATACACATTAGTCCATGTGACCTAACCACTGAGTCACAACTTTGTTTATAAATGCACCACACATTAATTGCTCCATTACTACCTATATTTGCTCAACAATGTAAAACCATTTGCGTGTCAGGTATGGGGAGCATCTGCTCTATAGTAGTCGGTGTAGCCCACATCTTTACTGAACCATTTATGCTTTCCATTCTTTTCTTATATCAAGTCTAAAGTTACTTCTTTACATTAAAAAAAAAAGAACAGTATTAGAGGGACAGAGGAATATTTCTCATCATGGAAGAATGACCAGAAATAAACATACTATCATGACTGTGTTGATGGTTAGTTAGTCAAATTGGGACATCCTTTCTTTGTCAAGAGAGTGTAGTGAACTGATCCAGATAACACAAACCTCTCTTACTTACATGTGTCTCCTATCCTCCAAAAAATATATTAGCTTTGTACATTGGGTAAAATGTAGCTACGTTTAAATATTCTGCCACTCTGCTACTCATAATATCACTTAGTCTTGGAGGGAAAGGTTTTTGTGTTGTTGTTCAAGGGGGTCATATAAAAAGTTCCCTCAGAATTTGGGGGGAGAAATTTTAGTCATTTGTCCTATGAACCCTTAAGACCCGAGCACCAACATGAACCTCCTTAAAGTGAAGCTTCTCAGGTCAAGGAATGTTATTTAACCTTTTGTTGGGCTTGGTAATGGTGTTGACATGCATTTCTTTCAGTGATCACCAGTTGGAGATCAAGATTGAATTTAACTCCTCACACATATGGCCGCATATTCTGTAGGTGTTTCTTTCACATTCCTTGATTGTCTTGGGTTTATTCCAATGACAGAATGGTTCAAAGAAGCGTAAACAATGCCCTGCTTGTTTTCCTCCAGACATGGGTTAGAATAAACTTCAGACTCTTCCTGGACCCTGAACCAGGGGTCGTTATCATAAGTACCAGTTTCTGATAGCACTGTTTGGGGATTTTGCCCGGTTCCCACTTCAGTTTCCTCACTCCGAAAGGGCTGGGGAATATCAACCTATAAGAGAAAAAAAATTGTTTTAACTACCATTTAAGGATGTGGTAGTGCATACAATTAGCAAACTATTAGTATATGCTAAATGGAGTCAACACATCACCAGAAATAATTTATTCTTCCTCACATTTGCTGCTGACATCCACATTTTTAGCATATTCTTACTTGTTAAAAGATGAAAGTGTTAGGAACGCTATGTTCCTCCCAAGTACGTATTTTGTGCTTTGTTATTGTTCACTTTTGAGGTCACAGAACACTTTTCTTTAAGTTTTATTTATTTATTTAGAGAGAGACAGAGCATGAGCTGGGGACAGGTAGAGAGAGGGAGAGAGAACCCCAAGAGGCTTAGCACTGTCAGCACAGAGCCCAAAATGGGGCTCCATCCCACGAACCATGAGATCATGACCTGAGCCAAAATCAAGAGCTACATGTTTAACCAAATGAGCCACCCAAGTACCCCAACAGAATACTTTTCAATCTCTCAGCCCAAATTAATAAGAAAAGCATAAATATCCCACAAGAAACTTCAGACAGCTTATAAGATAATGGATAGCATTAACACAGCTTAGAAGTAAATGATTAAAAATAAAATAGAACAGATGCCCTCTAAGGGGTCAGAAAGAATAAATATGATGAGTTATCCAAGATACATTATTATGATTTAAAACCTGGAATTAGAAATTGCTTTCAATTTTGGAAAAGGAGGGCCTAACTGCAGGAAAAATTTTACAATATTTGGATTATCACAAGAAAATTATTATACTTCCAAATAATTCAAATATCTTAAAGCTTCTGAGAAAGAGGTGAACTTAAAAAAAAAAAAAAAAAAGAGGGACACCTGGGTGGCTCAATCAGTTAAGCATCCAACTTCGGCTCATGATCTCACTGTTTGTGAGTTCGAGCCCCGCATCAGGCTTTCTGCTGTCAGCGTAGAGCCTGCTTTGGATCCTCTGTTCCCCCTCTCTCTGCCCCTCCCCTACTCGTGCTTTCTCTCTCTCAAAAATAAATAAATATTTTTAAAAATTAAGAAAAAAAGGGGAAAAGAGGTGAACTTACAAAAGCTAAAATAAAATGTGTCCTGATGCTTCTCACTCTTTTCAGTTATTTGTTACCCACTCCTAACTATTCAAGGACATTACCAGGTAAAAATGAAGATATTATTTTAACTCTAAGAGTTGTTAATTCAATTTTTAATCACAATTTTGCCAGTCAATTTACATACATGAAGTTTGGTCTAACTCCGTGAAGGTATCAGATCCACAGTCTTTGACAGTCTACATGCCTGTCTGGTCCTTTATCGTCCTTATTTTGTATGTGAAGTAACCCATATCCTACCCCTTCCTGGCAGAATTCTACCACACGTGCACGTCTGGCCCTATCCCGAGAAACCAAGCATTAGATGCTGAGTACACCGCTACCCTTCAATGAGGTGGCTGCCCAAGAAATAGCTCTAAGGCAGGATGATTGAATGAGGCAGGAATAGCTTTACCCCCCTCAGTCTCTTAGCTCAGCTGAAAAGTGTCCCAACCCCCATTTGAAGGAACCTGGGTAATTTCTCCAAAGAAGCTTTGAAGAAGAAAACTGTCATGTGACCTAATAAATAGCCATAAGTCCTCAATATAGCAACAAGATCCCTGTTGTACTTTTACAATTGTATAAAAGTCTGTCAACTCAGTTACCTGGCTCCCTTCCCAAAAGATGGCTGGTTTCTGTGGAAAACTTGGTTAGAATGAATGATGTAAAAGAAAACACGGTGCCCTGTGGCTGAGCCTATCCTGTAGGACCTCAGGAAAGTGGGTGGAGGCCACAAGGCTCTATCTGTGGATAGAGATGACAAACGCCAAAGCCACTATCCTACTCTATATTTGTAATGCCATTTTACAGTTTACAAAGCACTTTAAAAAAATACACAGTTCTGGGTTTTCAGCATTTTAACTATTTTTATATATTCCAGGGACCATTGTGGAATAAGATGAGAATTTCGGCTTTTATATGTACCTGCCATAATTTTACCAGTTCCTTTCTCTCCGTTGGATTTCTATTCCACTGATTTCAATACAAGTCCCTTCCTAAGAAATCTTTAATCTCAAAGATCTAATATGGTATCACTATATTTTCTGAAATGTTGGCCAACTCAAATGGGCCAAAGCTGTGAGTTCCTGCAAAAGACACAGGCATCTTAAAACAAAATACCTAAATAATTGCACACATAGAGAAGCCCGTTCAATTCAACTTCAGATCATAAATAATTTGTTCAGCCTACACAGGAAGACATATGACTACATTTTAACCAAGTTGGGCTTTATCTAAACAAGAAACTATTTAGATTATTGTTTTAGATAGTTTCATAGATCTCAGTCCTGATTGTAACAGAATGTAGTTCGTTGTTGTTCACTATAGGAAGAAAGAAAACAACATTTAAGAAAATTTTCCTACTTGAAAAAACAAAACTTCAGCACACAACACAATGATGCCTACTGCTGGTTACTAAAAACTTAATACGAGTTTACAAAGTTGAATGTATTTGGTTTGATTTAAAATTGGGCAACCTGGTGAGGAATGCTGAGTGTCATTTAATATTATACATAAAATTATTGGCTGTATCTGCCTTTGGTATTTCTGGAACTTTTGAGAAGGTTACTACAACTTTATCTCTACCCTTCCACAGTGAAACATGCACACACACATACACACACACACACACACACACACTACACACACACACACACACACACACACACACAGACACGTTCCTTTGCAGTACCTCATTTACGATTATTTGTTTTTAACTGAAGACTCATAAAAATTTTTTCAGGGGCGCCTGGGTGGCGCAGTCGGTTAAGCGTCCGACTTCAGCCAGGTCACGATCTCGCGGTCCGTGAGTTCGAGCCCCGCGTCGGGCTCTGGGCTGATGGCTCAGAGCCTGGAGCCTGTTTCGGATTCTGTGTCTCCCTCTCTCTCTGCCCCTCCCCCGTTCATGCTCTGTCTCTCTCTGTCCCAAAAATAAATAAACGTTGAAAAAAAAAAATTAAAAAAAAAATTTTTTTTCAGAAATGTATTGCCTCATCTTCCATTTTTTTTTGAGTTCCAATATTTACACAACATTGAGCCCCAAATAAAAAGCCTATGTTTAGATTCCAAGAACTTGTAGGGAAACGACACTGCTTCCAAAATGCCCTTGGCTTTGTCTGAGAGGTCTCTTCCTTGATGAGCCCACACCCATTATGAGAGTTTTTGCATAATAACTAGACTTAGGGTCATGTTTCTTTAGCTGCTGGGAGTCTGTGAAGAAATCACATGTCATTTACGAGATTATTTATGGTTCATTCTTTCATTAACTCTCAATTCTCTACCAAAAGACTTTAAGGTGTTTTTGTGAGAATATTTAAATAGCCTGAAGTCACATAACAGGCCAACAGCAAGCCAAGGCTGTACAAGCTACTCTCTGACTTTTCTGCTTCAGGGCTACCCTGCCACTAATGCCCTTCCAAAAGGCCACTTATTGTGAGACTTGTGAATTCTGAAGAATCTTTGCTGCAGATGGAGATTAATGTAAAATAAACACATTTTTAGGGATGCCTGGGTGGCTCAGTCGGTTAAGTGTCCGACTTCGGCTCAAGTCATGATCTCACAGTTTGTTGAGTTTGAGCCCCGTGTCGGGCTCTGTGCTGACAGCTCAGAGCCTGGAGCCTGCTTCGGATTCTGTGTCTCCCTCTCTCTCTGCCCCTCCTCTGCTCTCTCTCTCTCTCTCTCCAATAAATAAACATTAAAAAAATAAATACATTTTTAGAAGTAAGTCTATATATAGCATTTAGAACAGTTCCTGGGACAGGGTAAATGTTACATAGACTTATTAAATTTAAAATATTATATCAAGATTAAGATGGTATAACATAGATTGCATTTGTTTTAACAGATGCATGGAACATACCAGGTTAATTTCCCTTCCTGCTGTGTCAGAAGGCTCCTTTTTTTCTGCTGGAATTCAAAAAGACAAATAAGAAACCAAGAAGAGTAAAGAACGACACCAAATTCTTTCCCAATTCCCTGTAAGTTAAGGTTGTGGTAAGAATACGTGTTTTGGAATCAGATTGCTAGGTTGAAATTCTGGGGCAGAGGTGGGATGCCTCCCAGGCCAGTGGCAGCGTTGCTATTTGTTTTGACGTGTTTATTTGCTGGAACCAACAAGGCACATACACTTCGGTTTGTGTACATTCACTGGCTCTTCCCTTCTGACTCCGGAGAGTCCTATGGCATATCCAAGAGGAAGGGGCAGGATGTACTGTATCACTTTAAACAGGCTGGAAATCCTGTTCTGGGGACATTCTATACCTGATGCCAGACACACTGCTGTCCCCTCACCCACAAAGGCCAGGATCTCCTATGGCCCAGTTCACTTCAGATATAGTAGATCAAAGCATTTATTCCTGCCTCTTTTTCTAAAGTTTTCTAAAGCAGCCTCAAGAAAGATGGTGAAAGCTAGGGAGGGACTATCAAAAGAGACTTGGAGTTGCACATGTGAAGTGGGGGTTACAGAGGATTCCTTCAGTATTCTGAGAATGTTCTGGGCTCCGGAAGTCCTTACCACAAAACACCGAAAGTACTTTTGCCCAGACAAAGCTTTCTCTTGTGGCAGAGAAAAGGGTTGCTCTGTCTAGCTCTGTTTCTGTAGCTACCCTGAGGCTGCCCATGTGGGAGCTGGGATGGGAAGAGATGGCAGAGCGGGAAAAGTAAAGAGAGAGAGAACAGGGATGTTTTGGAACAGAGCTGCATCAGAATTCTCTACACATCTCTTTCTTACTATGTTTAAGTGTTTGCTCCCGACACCAAAGGAATTCTTAAACAAGCAGAAGGGAATTGTTTCCAAGATTTCACACCTCTCTTGTCCTAGCCAAACCCACATTTTTTCAAATGCATTACTTTTGGGTGAGAGTTCAGTTCAGGCCTGTGTTTGTGGTGGCAAAAGAAAGTACAGACATAGGAATTTCCTTCTGGGAAATACAGTCTTCATTTAGGCAAGGGCGTGTATGAGTGGTATGATGTGGTGTGGCTCTGAAAAAGAGGATGAGACAAACTAACTCAAAGCAGACTTGTTGGCCTGAGAGATTATGTCAACCTCCCTTTCACTACCCTTAAAGTTTAGAAGAGCTGCTTGTCACATAAACTTAAAACAGACACAAGTGGAATGGGTCAGTCCCAGCCACATGCCCTCTTTAGCACAGGCCCTGCCTGGAGCACTGTGCTGTGGAGAACATGCCTCTCTATGACTGGAGGGGACCTGAATTAATCCATTTGTCTTTTTGGTGGAAGGGTGTTGTCCCTGAGGAAATCATTACATGGCTCCTTGCAGAATATGGGAAAGAAAACAAGAACCAACTAAAAATCAATCAGCCCTAGTAACTGACCCCCAAATGTGTAGCATATAAGCAGCAGATGGAAGGTAGAACCCACCTTGGTGCCTTCTAATGCAGAAGAACAGGCACAAACAGGTAATGAGCAGAGGCAATGCCCCCAAAGGAAGCAAACTATAAAGCATCCATCGTTTGTCCGCCGTCACTTCCTGAGAGGGTGGTCCTGAGGCACCAGTTGTATCTGAAATGTGAGTCAATGCTAAAGACAGTTAGGAAATTTCAGATATAATAGGATCGGTAATACCTCCTGCATCATCAGAACTTGAATGAAGGAGATTTCCAGCTGATGCCTCTATTTCCCTTCTGGGATGCATTCTCACAGAACCCCTGGCCTCAGTATTCTCACCCACCTCTTGCTTTATTTATGAGCATATGTGGGTGGCTCTGGGTTAAAATTCATCTTTTGTAAGAATTTGTAATTCTGCTAGGATTGATCCCCTCTAAAAGAATACCCATAACAGCTCTCAGAAAGCACTTCACCAAGCCCTTTCATTGACATTGTCTTACTTAACTCTCATATTCACCACTAAAGAAAAGTAAGGAAACTGTTATTTTTATCTAGTTCCATGCCTTGATAAAAGGGTTATTGTTCCAAGACTCTTACCCAAGGTCAGATAGCTAGTGAGTTGTAGTTGGGACCCAAGCCAGCATGTTTTTGATACTAAATTCCAGTTTCTTTAACACAAAGGTCTTTTTGTTATCTCGTAACTCTTTGGTATCTCCATATACTATATAATTTTGTTATCTACAGATAGCCTTGTTATCTCCAAATATGCTCTGCTGGGCATACAGTTTATACTCATTGCTATGATCAACGTTAACATGCGTTAATGTTCTGTTTGTCCATGATAGGTTGCAACTAATCGACGGATCGCGAAACAATTTAATAGACCACAAAAAACATTAAAAATAAGAATCACAACAGGATATAAAAAAATCAGAATGCATCACACAGCATTAATTTTGTATATATGTTAAGTATTTTATGCAGCAAATTTTTATTTCTAAATATATTAACATAGTTATCTACCTTCTTCCTCATATGCTTTGTTCAAGGTAAAGGTGGTCAGGAGCTACTGAAGCTGGGCAAATAGTGCTTAGATAACAACAGAGTGGTAACAAAGTCTTCGTTATCCATGCTGCAGCTGCTGCTTAGGTTAGGACAGCAGCCAAGTCATTACCAACAACAGACACAGCTGTCTGGGGGGAGGGTATGAATAGAAATAGGGACAAGGGTTCCCACATAGAAAACCTAATACAAAAAAAAATTCACTCCATTAGGAAAATCCAACTTTTATCCTTTCTTCAACCATGAAACAATCTTATTTCCTTATTTTTATTTGACTAGTTTGATACTTACTTATTAGAAGGTATTCTGAATTATTTTGAGTCTGTTCTGAAATAGAAAAGCAAGATAAAGAATTGAAACTGGTTGCAAAAACAATACTTGTGTGTGTCTAGAGTCAGAGTTAGTCTGAGAGGACTCCTGCATTTGCACACTAACCGAACCCAGTAACCCAGCTCAAAGGAGTTTGCATGATGTGCAAATCACCACCTCAAAGATCACGGACACAAAGTTAAGTCCCTAGATTTATTTTGAGGCTTGAAAAATTACCCTAAATACAACACAAACGTCATCTGTCTGCGTTGATTCCCTTTTCCCTATTACTTAAGTATAAGGACAGAATACAGCCTGTATGACACCTTCCGGCACTTGGAGAAACAGGATGCTCACTCAGCAGGTGCTCCAAGTGAGTGTGGAGGGCCACAAGGAAAGGATGCTTTGGAGGCCATGCTGACTACTCACTCTGAAACAGAGATTGTGCCTTTCACTTCCTGCCTACTCATACCACTCTCACTTTTCTGCTAAGAGAATGACCACTTGACTTTGTGAAGTTCCTAATCACGGACTGACCAAGGGAGATTGGGGAGGATGTACAGGCCCATGTGCATTCCAGGGATTGTTCCCCAGCTCTGTCACCTTTTCCTCTGGGGCTTTGCTTTGCAAAGCACTTTTCCTCATTCTGGGAGAATACTGCTTTCCCAGCAGCGTCCAAGCCCTGACTCTGCCACAGCCCTGTTCTTACATGGACCAATTCTTAACTTGGACAAAGAAAGAGAGTCAGATGCAAAACAGGAAAATTCCCAATAGCGCCAAAGAAAGATATTTGAAGGGGAGAAATATTTTTTGTGTCACACCTCCACATCATTTTTATGCAAAGCATTGTTTTTAAATATAATTTCATAGTATATTTTTCTCCTTCGGTACTCAGCTCACTGAGTACTCCCACATACAGAAGGAAAAGGAATTTTTCTTGAACTCTCTCCCTATTATGTTTGCTTTCATCACTTCATAAAAGGCAAATTCACACCCATTTCAAAGCCAATTCTGAAATAATTCATTTGACTTTTGTGAAGGAAGCAAGGATGACCCAGAAAAATATGACACAGTTCCTGCTTTCCAGACATTATAATTCTTCATGGGATAAAGAACATTTCCATACATTACTACAGTGCAAGGAAATGTCTGATAAATGAGAGGCACAGACCTTAAATGGCATAAAATTTGCTAGAAAAGAGAAATCACTTCCCCTAGGGTGAACATGGAAAGCTTCCTTAAGAATGTAGGAAATGGGCTGGGCTTGACAGGAAGACCAGAATTGTGGTAAGTGGAGGCAGATGAGTGGTTGCCCTATGAGTGGAGAGAGCAGCATAGGGTGAAGACATACGATGGCAGGTAAGGCTGTGGGGCTGGAGTAGAGGTTCATGGTGGAGTCCAGAAGCAATCAAGGAAGGTAGGTGTGGGTGGACTGTGGAAGGCCTTGAATGTTGGTTAAATGTGAGCCCAACATGGGAAGCACCGCAGATGCTCTGCGGGGACTCAGTAAAGGAGCGGCATTATGGAAGACATTTATTAGGCAAGTGAAGTGTATTAGGAAGATGTTTGGCTGAAATGGTCTAAAACAGGAAACACTAAAGACAGGAAACACTAAAATCAGTCCATACGGCTGATTGGAAGATTTGGAAGGAAGATAATGAAAGTTTGAGATGCTCATGAAGCTACAGGAAGGAAGCAATTCCAGAGTGAAGGTTGCTGCCAGACAAGAGTAGATGGCCAAAGCAAAGTCCTGGGAACCTCCCCTTAGGGCAGGAGCACTGATTCAAAAGTGATAAGAAAGTCAGGAGAGTACAAATTAGAATAGGAATCTCCAAAGGGAAATTTAAAAAGCCCTTCCTGTCTTCTAGGTAGCTTTTCCTTCTCACATCTCCATCTTTCTTGCTCATCCCCAGTGTGATCCTAATAAGCACATCGCCCCCGCCCCCCCTCCCCCCCCCCCCTGCCCCACAGGCACAGGGTTCAAGAGAGAAGCTGCCTCTCTTCCCTTTGGCCCCTTCCTCCCCAAGGGAGACAGATTGTTGATCCTAATTTCAGCTCCGACTTTTTCCTAGAACAGAAAACTTCATGCACTTTACAAACTGTGCAACCATCTGTAGTGGCTGTGGAATGACCCCAAAATGGGACAGAGGAGACACAGTAATACCCCTGGGACACTTCCATGTCATAAGTCATTTTTGGGTTGCCTCTGACCTTGGCTGAATTCCTCCCTCTTGCACAGAAGGGGGTTAATTCCCACAAAAGAAGACAGAATTACACAAGACAGTCCCTCTTCCAAGGAGAGTGGACTCAATGCCACTGCATTTAATTTTATTATACATTATATTAATATACATTATATAAATAATCTAATAGCACTGAATTACTATTTCATAGTATCATTAATATCCTGGAAGTAATGTTTTGCAAGTTTTGCTTATTCTTATCATTTTATTTTGCCAGTTAAAAAAGTACTGCTTCTTAAAAAATTCAATATTTTACCTCATTATGTGAATGTGCAATTTTCTCCAGAAAGGATTCATTCCATAATCTATAGTATAAGCTTCTCCAGGTTGTTAAAGGCAATTGTTTCACTTTGCATAGATGATTTTATTTAATTCATTTAAGAATTATGAAGAAATATTTATTGAACACCTACTATGTGCTACACACTGTGCCATCTATTTGTAGAGAAGCAAAGATGTTTAAGACACAGCTTCCATTCCAAAGAGGTTTATAAGCCAATGCACAGATAGTCACAGGCAATTAGCATTGAGTTTGATAACAAATTTGCAAAAGCAGGGTCTCCAACTTTGCCTTAAATCCCTTCTACACTTCTGTGCTTGATGATAGAAGTTGTAACCAGCGCTAGATTGTTGTGCATTCCTTTACCAGGCTGCTTTCAGAGGTCTTAAAATAACTTAAAAGGTTTTTAAGGAATTTAAGTGGATTCCTTCATTGGGTTACTTTAAGGGAGTTAAAAGATGCTCCAAAGTGTGCATATATAGTAATAAATTAATTTTTACAAACACAAAGTGTATGCATTCAAATGAATGGTGTCCATAGAGGAAGTGACTGCATACGTCTGCATCTAGATTTCAGACATTACTATTGCACCAGAACTCTTTGAAATTTCTCTTTGCAGTAATCTTCATGGTCAATTTAACATAAATATTATTATTTTAATATTTTAAAGCATACAACTTAGTGTAATGTTGTACAACTCTCTAGTGTTGTGCACTATCTACTTTCAGAACATTTTCATCATCCCCAAAGGAAATTCCATATACATTAAGTAGTTACTCCCATTAACCCTTTCTGCCAGCCTCTGGCAGCCATTAGTCACTTTCTATCTCCACAGATTTTTCTGTTCTTCGTATTTCATGCAAACAGAATCAAGATTATAATATGTAATCTTTTATATCTGGCTCCTTTTACTTAGCACAATGTTTTTGAAGTTCAACTGTTTTGTAACATATCAGTACTTCATTCCTTTTTTGCCTGAATAATATTCCACTGTATGAATATAACACATTTCCTTTATCAGTTTGACAAACATTTGGATTGTTTTGACTTTTTGACTTTTGTGAATAGTATGGCTATAAGCATTCATGTACAAGTTTCAATGTGGACATATACTTTCATTTCACTTGGATATTGCTGGGTCTTGTGGAAACTATGTTTAACCTTTTGAAGAAAGGTTGCCAGACCTTTTCCAAAGCAACTGCAACATTTTACATTCCCACCAGCACAGTACAAGGAGTTCAATTTGTCCACATCTTTGCTATCACTTGTTATTTTCCATTAAAAAAAATTCTAGTAATCTTAGTGTGTGTGAGTGGTGTCTCATTGTGATTTTGATTTGCGTTCCTCTAATAACTAATGACATCGAGCATTTCTTCATGTGCTTATTGGCCATTTATATATTTTCTTTGAAGGAATGTCTACTCAGTCTTTTGCCCATTTTAATTGAGTTGCTTACCTGTTGTTGAGTTGTAAGACTTCTTTATATATTCTGGGTACTAGTCCCTTATCAGATATATGATTTGCAAATATTTTCTCACATTCTATATGTTGTCTTTTCATTCTCTTTATAGTGTCCTTTGATGTACAAAAGTTTTTAATTTTTATGAAGTATAATTTATTCATGTATTTATGTATATATGCTTTTGATGCTGTAGCAAAATAATATTGACAAATCCAAGATCATGAAGATCTACTCCTGTGTTTTCCTCTAAGGAAAAATAGTATTAAAGTTTTATACAAACATAGATTCTATTGTTTTAGTTCTTATATTAAATATCTGATCCATTTTTACTTATTTTTACATGTTGTATGAGGTAGAGGTCCAAATTCATTTTTCTGTGTATGTATATCCAATTGCCTCAGCACTATTTACTGAAGAAACTATCATTTTTCCATTGAATGGGTTTGGAAGTCTTGTTAAAAGTCAATTGGCCAAAAGAAGACATCCAAATGGCTAAGAGACCCATGAAAAGATGCTCACTATCATTCATAATCAGGGAAATACAAATCAAAACTACAATGAGATACCACCTCAGATTGGTCAGAGTGGCTAAAATTAAAAACTCAGGGAACAACAGATGTTGGTGAAGATGTGGAGAAAGGGCAACCCTCTTGCACTGTTGGGGAATGCAAACTGGTGCAGCCACTCTGGAAAACAGTGTGGAGGTTCCTCAAAAAATTAAAGATTGATTACCCTATGACCCAGAAATGGCACTACTAGGAGTTTATCCAAAGGATACAGGAGTGCTGATTCATAGGGGCACATATACCCCAATGTTTATAGCAGCACTTTCAACAATAGCCAAATTATGGAAAGAGCCTAAGTGTCCATTGATTGATGAATGGATAAAGAAGATGTGTTTTATATACACAATGGAATACTACTTGGCAATGAAAAAGAATGAAATCTTGCCATTTGCAACAACTTGGATGGAACTGGAGGGTATTATGCTAAGTAAAATAAGTCAGTCAGATAAAGACAGATATCATGGTTTCATTCATATGTGGAAGTTGAGAAACTTAACAGAAGACCATTTGGGAAGGGAAAGAAACAAAAATATATAGTTACAAACAGAGAGGAAGGCAAACCATAAGAGACTTTTAAATACAGAGAACAAACTGAGGGTAGAAAGGGGTGGGGGGCAGGGAAAATGGGTGATGGGCATTGAGGAGGGCACTTGGGATGAGCACTGGGTGTTTTATGTAAGTGATGAATCACAGGAATCTACTCCCGAAGCCAAGAGTACACTGTATACACTCTATGTTAGCTAACTTGATGATAAATTATCAAAAACAAAAAAAGTCAATTGACCAAGGATGTGTGGATTTATTATGGACTCTCAATTCTATTCTATTGATCTTTATATCTATACTATGTCAGCACCACACTGTTTTGATTATTGTAGTTTTGTAGTACATTTTAAAATAAAGGAGTGTGAGTCCTCTAACTTTGTTCTTCTTTTTCAAGATTTTTTTCAGCTATTTTGTATTTGTTGCAACTTTATGTGAATTTTAGGATCAGCTTTTTCATCTATGCAAAAAAAGAAAAAAAAAACGTTTGTTGGGATTTTGATGGGAATTATATTGAATCCATAGATCACTTTGGGAAATATTGCCACATTAACAATTTTAAGTCTTTTAGCCATATTTTGTTCAGTGTACAAGTGTTGAGTCTCCCAGGTTAGATTAATTTGTAAGTATTTTATTCTTTTTGATGCTATTATAAATAGAATTGTTTCTGTTTTTAATTTCCTTCTCAGATTGTTCATTGGTAACGTATAGAAATACCACTGACTTGGGGCGCCTGGGTGGCGCAGTCGGTTAAGCGTCCGACTTCAGCCAGGTCACGATCTCGCGGTCCGGGAGTTCGAGCCCCGCGTCAGGCTCTGGGCTGATGGCTCAGAGCCTGGAGCCTGTTAAATAAACGTTGAAAAAACGTTGGGACAGAGAGAGACAGAGCATGAACGGGGGAGGGGCAGAGAGAGAGGGAGACACAGAATCGGAAACAGGCTCCAGGCTCTGAGCCATCAGCCCAGAGCCTGACGCGGGGCTCGAACTCACGGACCGCGAGATCGTGACCTGGCTGAAGTCGGACGCTTAACCGACTGCGCCACCCAGCGCCCCAAACCACTGACTTTTTTAGTTGATCATACAACCTTGTTGAATTCATCTATTCACTCTAGTAGCTTTTGTGGATTTTTAATGATTTTCTATATATATATAATCATATCATCTGTGAATAGAGATAGTTTCACTTCTTCTTGTTCAATTTGGATGCCTTTTATTTCTTTTTTCTTGTCTAATTGCTCTGGCTGGAACTTCCAGTTCAGTGTTGAATAGAAGTGACAAAAACAGACATTCTTGTCTTCTTCCAGTTCTTAGAGGAAAAGCTTTCAATCTTTTACCATTGAGTATGATGTGAGATTTTCATAAATCAAACTTTTAAAAAAAAATTTTCCTCTACTTCTCTCTTTGCTTTCCATTTTTTATTCTAGGTTTTTAACCTCAACCTGTTCTCCTGATATTTGAGCCTATTTGAGGACCTCTGGGAGGGACTGGGGAGGCAGCTAAAACTATGAACGTCCTCAAAGCACATCAGGGAGTCAGGTTTATTTGTGTGCTGTTTGCTCTCTGTGCAAACTGTGAATTATTAACAAGCTTATAATTGTCTGAGCACCACAAATGTAACTTCAAGGATTTGTTATCAACAAAAGTCAAGGACTGGTAAGTGGACGAAAAAATAGAAGGAAAAGAGGACAAAGAATAGACAGCTATCTACTACTATTGGTATTCACTTTGTAATTTTTTCCATATTTCAGTGATCTACTTTTGGATTTATCAAATAAATGCTATACCCTCTAAAGGCAAGAACAAGAACTTTTATTGTATTTTTTTCTCTATTCTTTTTTATCTCACTCACCTCAAAATTACATACACATGTGCTCACACAGATCACCATCTGAGGAGTGTGGCAACCTTCTCATTTACAGGAGTTCAGTGTCTAACATAATCACTTGAGAATCTGGGTCCTCCTTTCCTTGAAACATGTTGAAAAAATATCAGATAGCCCTGGAGTGCAGAACTCACCTGTCACATTAATGGTTACTGAATGGCTTTCAATAACTCCAGATGTAAAATTCGCAGAACAGCGGTATGAACCAGAATCACTAGCCAGCGTGTGATTAAAATGAAGACTAAAAACTGAAATATTCTCCCCTTCTTTCCAAGTTGTGTATCCCAGAAGTTTATATGCAAGAGGTAAACAGTTTTTTCCTTTGAGCTTGCACCAGGTCACAATAGGCTTCTTAGCACAGTATTTCACAGGGCACTCCAGATTAAATGGATTCCCTGCTGACACAGTGTATGTGGAATATCTCTTTACATACAGTTGTTCATTACATGATCTTTGCCCTGAAAGATGAAAACAAAATTAAAATCAAATATGCTCCAGAAGGACCAGATATTTGCGACTCAACAGTTTCTGCCAAAGATTTCTCAAATATGATCTTACAATTTTCCCAGATAACATTCTCAGTATATTAACCCCTAGTAACAAAGTGTCTGGTACATGGTAGACACATAATAAGTATTTGTCGAAAAAAATTTTCCTCAATTGTTCAATAACTTCCTCAATTTCTTAACTATTACTGATATTTTTAGGGGTGCCTGGGTGGCTCAGTTGGTTAAGTGTCCGACTTTGGCTCAGGTCATGATCTCATGGTCCATGAGTTCGAGCCCCGCGTCAGGTTCTATGCTGACAGCTCACAGCCTGGAGCCTGCTTCGGATTCTGTGTCTCCCTCCCTCTCTGCCCTTCCCCTGCTCGCAATCTCTCTCTCAAAAATAAACATTAAAAAAATTTTTTAACTATTACTGATATTTTTATTATTATATTTTGCACTTACCATATTCTTTTTTATTTTTTTATTTTATTAAATATAATTTATTGTCAAGTTGGCTATTATTATGAAATATTTGGGGCGCCTGGGTGGCGCAGTCGGTTGAGCGTCCGACTTCAGCCAGGTCACGATCTCACGGTCCGTGAGTTCGAGCCCCGCGTCGGGCTCTGGGCTGATGGCTCAGAGCCTGGAGCCTGTTTCCGATTCTGTGTCTCCCTCTCTCTCTGCCCCTCCCCCGTTCATGCTCTGTCTCTCTCTGTCCCAAAAATAAATAAACGTTGAAAAAAAAGAAATTTAAAAAAAATAAAAATAAAAAAAAAATTTTATTTTATTATCTGGTAGCTACTTCAATAGTAGCAAATAATAACAATTTCTGTTCAATTATTTTATTATATTCCAAGGGCTGTTCAAAACACATCAAATATCTTAACTCATTTCATCTTCACAATAAAATATATATTATTATGAAACCTATTTTACAGATAAGGAAATTGATGTGGTGAAATTTGCCTAGTGTTATATGCTAATAATTAGGGGAATCATGACTCAAACTCATACTAGAGTCCATTATTCTATAATTCATTAACCATTACTCTGTTATTGTGTCTTGAGGAGTAACCACATTTTCTATTAGTAGCTCTGATATATTCTAATAAGTGGGATAGAGGAACTTTTGATAACAACTATTTCCCTATAGTACCTGGCATTAGAAATTTTCTTTACTTGTTTCTCAAAGGCTTTAGCACTGCCTTGTAATTTTTTCCATGCCTTTTTCTATGTAGGACACATGCAGCTCAAGATAATTGTTGAAAGATAGGATGTTCTGACATAACCTGAATGTTTTGTCTTCCAAAGTGGGAGGAGGAACACAATGTACCTCTTTTGGTCTATACAGGAAATTGCCTCCCTTTGTTTTGGTGGGAGAGTTTTTTCTTGGAAACAGGTTTTCTGTTATCTTCTACAAACCTTCTGTTAGTAATTGTCAATTGTACATAAAATCTAAAGCCAAGGGAAATAATTTATTTTTATTATTTTTTAAAGTTTATTTTTTGAGAGAGATAGAGAGTGAGAGGGGAGGGGCAGAGGGAGAGAAGGAGACAGAGAATCCCAAGCAGGACTTGAATAGAGGGCTTGAATTCCCAAACCATGAGTCATGACCTGAGCTAAAAACAAGAGTTGAACGTTTAACCCACTGAGCCACCCAGGCGCCCCAAGAAAAATAATTTCTTAAATTATCAACATTATTGAGCAAGTTCTACTACCTTTAACCTGTCATGAAAGCATTTACCTTGTAACCTCAATATCTAGGACGCAACTTAGAACCAAGATACACGATGAAGAAATGTTCTCTAAACAAGTAAAATAAATATGGCAAGATCCCAAACTCCTCTCACTTGATACATAATCCTCATAACTCCATGATCATTTCCTAATTAGCCAGAGGGAATGATTGTGTTATATAACAGAGTAATAACTATGCTCATAATGAGAAGATTGAATCCACAGCAAAACTTTCAATTAGGTTTAATATATCCACTTTTTTGAAGCAAAGAATTCAACCCATTTTATTCAAAAGAATTTCATCAGAAATAGTCACTTCAAAAAATGTTTTGGCCTCCAAAGGGACAAACGTCAGTTACTTAGAACATATATATTCATTCTCTGATAATTGTTGGATTATATTGTCCCTCTGAAGACTCATGCATGTGAGCAAGAGAAATGGCACCAGTTTACGACAACCACTTAATATTTTTAGCATAAGTTACATGATGAGTGTATATAAATCAGAGAATATTCCACTACTGAACTGACTCTCTGTGTTGGCAAATCAAAATAACTAAAATAGGCCAGACTCCTTTTAGTTAAGAACTCTGTAGAGGTCCATACCTTTCTATTTTTCCATTAGAGCTAAGGTCTTGAGAGTGTTTTCTCTTTAAGTTCCTTTTCCTACATCCTGATAGTTTTTATCTTGAGTGTCTTTCCCTGTTTTGAACTATTCTCTCAGCAAGACATACAATACATCTGCCTAATTTATTTCACTCATCTTCAAGCACCATTCTGAATAGATGTACTGTCTCACAAGTTAAAATGACATAAGCATAACCAAGATGATAGCCTAAACTCTCTTAAAATTTTTTTTTTACATTTATTTATTTTTGAGAGACAGAGCACAAGTGGGGGGAGGGGCAGAGAGAGAATGAGACACAGAATCTGAAGCAGGCTCCAGGCTCAGAACTGTCAGCACAGAGCCCAACCCGGGGCTTGAACTCACAAACCGTGAGGTTGTGACCTAAGCCGAAGTCTAACGCTTCACTGACTGAGCCACCCAGGGCGAAGTCTAACGCTTCACTGACTGAGCCACCCAGGGGCCCCAACCTAAATTCTCTTTTAAAGACAAAGCAGGCTAAGGGCTACTCCAATGTTGAAGTGGGAGACAGCTTTTGGCCCTGCATTGCACATGCTGCTTTACTTATCTTACTGCTCCACTTTATTTCGACACCTTTGCCAGCATAAATATTCTCATTTTTAGTTATTTCCTAACCTCCAAAAAAACCTCTCACTGTAATTTCTGCTCACATCTTGTCAACCTCTGTTCAGAAACTTGGTTGAATTTCCAGGAACCAGATTGAGAGAAGGGCCCTGCAGAGAACATTTAGAAACTTGTAGTATTTATTATATATTTATAAATGTATTGACACCTCAAACAAGTTCACTTTAAGACTTACTAATTCAGTTGCTTCCAAAAATTCAAAATAAAAATGAAACCAAACTAAAAGCCAAGTTATGAGCATGAAGTTTTCAAAAACTTGAAGAGAAAGGGTAAGATAATCTACCAAAAGGAAGTGCCTAACAATATAACACCTGGATGTGGTTAGACTTATGACAAAAAAGCAAAGAGGCCAGAATCTGAAAAGCCAAGTGAAACTCACATTTCCAGAACTCCATCCCCCCTAAAGTTAATAGATTATATCAACCTCCTCACTTCCCTTTTCATGCACTTGGATAAATCAGTCATAGCGTATGGAGCCTAGGACTTGGTGCCAACATTGTGGAAAACAATAAGGTAGTTTTAGACAAAGACCCTCCTGCCCTCAAGAAGCTTGGCATTTAATTGATGAGACAAGGTTAACTAACAATGCCACTTTCCCAGAATAAATTTACTATCTTCCATTTTTTTAATCTTCAAATTGATCTGAGTTGAAAGAAGGGCTCAGAGAGAGCTTGTGTGTCCTTGTACGTTAGTTGTTAGGGGGTAGAGAAATAAATAAGGCAAGGTGTCTTCCTTCAAGGGGCTTGCCTTCTAATGGGAAATAAAGATGTTTGACAAACGAGAGAATGAAATAACACTATAAAGAGGTGTAACTTCGCTTGTGTGTACAGAGGCTTAACTTCAGCTGGGACTATTGGGATAAGGCTTGATGGAAAGGTTACATACTTTGAGCTGAACCTTAGTGAATGAATAGCCCTTTGATAATCAGCAGTGAATGGGACAGGGGAGGTATTTTAAGACTGAGCACACGGAAGGGCAAAGGCAGAGAAGCCAGGAATCTCATGGCAAATTCAAGGAATCGAAACTCACTTCGATCATGCTTTTCTCAAATAGTGACATGGAAACCACTGGTTGTTTCAGAATAAATGCAATAGCGTTAGGAAGAACACACTAAAAGTTTGCTTATTCGCCATGAGAAAATACAGAGCCTGATTCTTTTGGGATATTTATAAAAGTCATGTAAATAGCTAAAAATTGGAATATTTATTCAAACATGGTTGTTCAAATACTAACACATTGTGTGATGGTGAGATAGCCACCCAGTCTCTCTGGTCCTCAATCTCTGTAAAACAGGATGAAAATAGGAAAATTCTTACCCACCATCCTCTCCTACACAAACACATACACAACTTCATCTCCCTCAGTGTGTGACTGCTGTGATAAAACCAGCTCTAAGTCTCTCTTTTTACTACAGTACGTTACCTTTCCATTTAGCCATCAGCTCTCACCCAATGCTAGTAGCACAAGTGAATATCCCTTCTAGTCCCAGCCTATGTGGTTATGTGGTTGAGGGGAGTGCACAGAGCAGGGTAGGCAAGGAGAGCTAGCTGATGGTCCCAACCACGTCACTGACTCTCCCAATGGGATTACAGAAACATCACGGTGGTTCCTGCATACTCTTATCAGCAGGGCAAGGATCACTGACTGTCACATTGAGTGGCACAGGGATTTTTCTTGAATGGAGGAATGAATAGACAAATGAAGACTTGCCAACAGGCACTAAAAGTCATCAAGAATATTCACTTTTTGTACAAAGAAAGTATTAACACTTCCCATCTCCCTGAGACTCAAGCAGATGTTTGTAGCACAGCAATACTGCACAGAGCTAAATGGCACCATTGCAAGTCTCCATCGGACAGACACGTAGACACTTTGCTGCTTGTCCTGAATTATGAATAGCTATTTCACGGCATTCAGGAAATCAAAAGCTGTACCCAAGGGGCTTGTCTTGTGAAACAATTATTTTCTAAAGAGAGGTGAAGATTGCAGTTGTTTTTGTTTGGGATGTATCAGCTAACATTAATTGTTCCTGCTGTTATTCTCAAACATTCATACTAATGCATAGGGAATGTTCAATGCTAAAAATAATTCAAATAAACATATGCAGTAAAAGAATGAAATTTCTACCATCCTCAGTCTTTCCTGTGATGAAGTATCCCTTTTTAAGTAACTGTAGGTTTAGGAAGACTTACATTTAAAAAATCCTTATGAAAACCATGACTGTTTAGCACAGCATGCATATTCCATGACCAGGGTATACCTAGCATATTTGATGCCCAGAGTGCACCATTAAAAAAAATTTTTTTTAATGTTTTAATTTATTTTTGAAGGAGAGAAAGAGAGAGAGAGAGAGAGAGAGAGAGAGAGAGAGAGAACATGAGCAGGGGAGGGGCGGGGGGACACAGAATCTGAGTAGGCTCCAGGTTCTGAGCTGCCAGCACAGAGTCCGATGAGGGGCTCAAACTCACAAACTGTGAGATCATGACCTGAGCCGAAGTCGGACACTTAACTGACTGAGCCACCCAGGTGCCCCTGAGAGTACATTATTTTTTTTTCAACGTTTATTTATTTTTGGGACAGAGAGAGACAGAGCATGAACGGGGGAGGGGCAGAGAGAGAGGGAGACACAGAATCAGAAACAGGCTCCAGGCTCTGAGCCATCAGCCCAGAGCCCGATGCGGGGCTCGAACTCACGGACCGCGAGATCGTGACCTGGCTGAAGTCGGACGCTTAACCGACTGCGCCACCCAGGCGCCCCTATTTTTAACAACCTCTTCCTCTATATGGAAAAATGTTTTCAGAAATCATGAAATGAAACAAACCATAAAATGGCCAAAAAATAAATATTCATTCAACTTCATATATAAAATCATGCAAATTAAAAAATACTTTTAAAATATTAGAATACAAAAAAGAAAAAATGCACAGCTATTTATTTAATAATTTTATTTAAATAAATTAAATTTAAAATAATTAAATTTATTTAATAAACAGTGTGAACTTTGATACAGTCTGATATAGTTTATATAAGTAATTTTCCAGTGACTAATAAATGAATTTTATTAAAACTAAAATTCTACAAAAGATACAATTTAGGCAATTACTCAATTGTACCCTGAATGTGAAGTTTTATTTTGATTCATTCTTTAAGTTTAAAACAACACTTGAAGGGGGCGTCTGGGGGGCTCAGTCAGTTAAGCAACCAACTTTGGTTCAGGTCATGGTCTCCTGGTTCATGGGTTTGAGCCCCATGTCAGGCTCTGTGCTGACAGCTTGGAGCCTGGAGCCTGGAGCCTGGAGCCTGCTTTGGATTCTGTGTCTCCCTCTTTGCCTTTTCCCCACTGGTGCTCTGTTTCTCTATGTGTCTCAAAAATAAACACTTAAAAAAAACTTTTTTAAAATAAGTATAACAACACTTGGAAGAGAAGAATACATTGAAGTTGTATAGATAATAATAAAACATGAAGTCTTAAGCTTTGAAACTAAAGTTCATACTTGGAAACAAATTACACTGCACAGTTGGAACTCATTGTTTTAGATTTAATTAATTAATTAATTAATTAATTTTAAGAAAGAAAGAGAACATGAGTGGGGCAGGGGAAGAGAAAGAAGGAAAAAGAGAAGCCCAACCCGGGGCTCAATCCCATGACCTGAGCCAAAATCAGATCCCAAACTGGGATCATGACCTGAGCCAAAATCAAGACTGAGACGTTCAACCGACTGAGCCATCCAGGCTCCCCTCACTGTTTTAGATTTTAAATAAATAAATATTCAAAGTGGTTGGATAGGATGAAAGCAATGAAATGGCTCACATTCTGTTTCTTTGGTTTCATAATCACAGTGGTATTATTGTTTATTTAAAATCTACTCTGGAAATGAAGGAATATGTAGTGTCACAGGGATCAGAGACACAAGCTGCCTAGAGCAAGCTCCAGCGATTCTGAATGTTATAAATTTACTCATGAAATGAACACACGAATTTGTATGCGTCCAGAGCCAACTCCATCATGAGGAAGTTCTCTGAGTTAGCTTTCATGTAGAATGCAATGTTATCAAAAGGGAAGTCCTAAAAATGTGCTAATTTGAAATTTACATACATATTATTTAGAGTAATTATTCAGAATTTAGACCAAAGATATTATGAGGGGGAAGAATATTTTATCACTCATATTGTTCAGAATTGCTGGTATATGGTGATAATTAAAAGTACCTTTATTTGTTTTTAAATTCTGTACAGATAATGTCCCCTTAGTGCCCACACCCAGGGGTGTGGGCAAACCCCTGTCTATGACTACTTAGTAACGTGACAGTTTCTAGTGCAAAAGTAATGCAAAAAGAGACTTCCATTGCTCTTCAATTTTCCCTTCAGATCTTTTTTTTTTTTTTTTTTTTTTTTTTGGTTTTCCTACCCAAGATAGAATCCCTCAGAGCTTTCAAATTTCCAAGGAGGGAGACTTCTGGCTGGGTCAGTCATGAAAGGCTTCAAGGAGGAGGTTGAATCCCCTCCAGCCTCAAACCCACCCTGGGGCAAAGCTAGCCCACCTTCTATTATCACAGTATGATACCTTCGCCTACCTATGACATGGTCTGAACCTGGGAGCCCTCTTGGTTCTTTCCTCCTTCCTGCCCCATTCCATCAGTCATAAGGTTAAGTTGATTCAGCATCCGAAATATCTTTCAAATTTGTTTCCATGGCACTGTCTTAATTTGGGTTTTATTTTGTTTCATGTGGATTTATTGTCATAGCCCACCAACTAGTCTCCTACAGTCCAAACTTGGCCTTGTTCCCCTCCCCCACCCCATTTATTTTCCACATCATTGTCACAGTTTGCATTCTTTTTTTTTTTTTTTTTAAGTTTATTTATTTACTTAAGATGGGTGGGGGACAGCAGAGAGAGGGAGTGAGAGAGAAGTCCAAGCAGGTCTGCAGTGTGAGCACAGAGCCTGATGTTGGGTTCAAACCCACAAACTGTGATCATGAAACCAAGAATCGGTCGCTTAACCGACTGAACCACCCAGGTGCCCCACAGTTTGTATTCTTGAAAGTAAAATCCAGTTGTAAGATTTGTGTCTAAAACCCTCCAGAGACTCTTCAACACCTGTAAGAAATGTCCAGACTTCATCAAATGAAATTTGGCCACTGCTTCCTTATGCGAACTCACTGTACCCCCATCCTCCAGCCACCCAAGCCCACTTGACATCCCCCTACTCCACGAACGTCTCAGGCTGTTCTGTGTGACAGGCAGGATTCTTTTATAATTAGATGTGTGTGTGCATCTGTCTTCCTATCAGGGCCACAACTTTCTTGATGAGCTACTACCTGTCTCTGCAGGAGGAGGTGGCCTTAGAAAACGTATGAAAGGAAGAAGGCATGATGTAGCCTGAGACTGAACAAAGAGAGCTCAGGAAGAGAAAAATTTCCTGTTCACAACTCTGACTAATGCTTTCTATGCACTAAGGGTGCAGAGCAGACACCTCTGAGTTCTTACAAAGGTGGCCTACAAGGCACTGAGGTGAAGAATATATGCATCTCAATATACCCTAAAGTGGTTAAGTTATAACCACTAAAGAAAAATTAGACCTTACAAGTATACAGTGTGGGAAGGACTGATTTATGTCCACTCAGGGGTGATATTCAAAGTACTTAGCAAGTGATACTCTGTGGTCATTTAGATACCTGGATCCAGCCAATCAGAAAGGCGTGCCAGCCACAAACAACTACACGGGCCAGTACCTTCCAGCTGAGCAAGTGTATTTGCAGGTATGAATACCATCAGGAGCCAGGGAGGGTAGATAAATCTGTTAGCTCTTAAAAAAAAAAAAAAAAAGAGTTTTGTGATTATGAATTTTATGTTAAGTAATTATTTCTTATTTTTAAAGACCACGTACCTTGATTATAAGTATCACCATGAGGAAAATCCCAACTACGATTCACTCTTTCTCCATGGAAAAATTCTTACATATGGAAGGTTCAAAATGGTTACATGTACTGAAAGAAATGAATGACTGTAACAAATGCAGGCTGCCTTAATTTGAGATAAGACAGAGTTAAACATAAAAGTGCAAATAATTTTTGAAAACTACAATGGTTATGAAAGGTATAATACGTCAATAATTTTCTGTGTCACGAAGCAGGATTTTAGTTTCTGTCAGAAGATATTGTGATAGACAAACACGAAAAAACAAAAACTTCGGACACAGGGCGGGGGCGGGAGCTACAAAAGGAGAAAAGTCTTCAGACTTAAGAGGAAAACAAGCCTTCAGAGGGTCATGGTGGTACAATTTGCCTTACTTTTGAGGGCCTGTGTGATGGATGGCAGGGGAGGTCTGATGACCACCAGGGAAGGGAAACAAGTGCTTCTTCCCTTATAAATTGGTATGGGCTTAGGGGCCCCCTGAGGCAGCGGAATGAACAAAGTCAAGGCCAATTCATGCACAGCAACAGCAGCCATGTGATCACACATCAAAGATTCTGAAGGACATCCACCTGGACACCTTAAGGAATCCCATGAACAGCATCAGAAAGCCCACGTGGCATAGTTCTCATCATAAGCTAGCTGGCTGGCATAGCCTCGGAAAATCACAAATGTGGTGACATGAGATGAAGTTCCACCTCATACAGATGCCACTATTTTAATGTTGTATCACGTAGTGTTGATTATACTTATTACTTTAACTCTCTGGTAAACACACCCACTACATATGTCAGGTATCCCCAGAAGTTCTAGGAATACCTGGGAAATTTATTGTATGCGTGCAATGTTAAAACAGAGCTCCTATTGTAAAGAGAACATCGGTAATCTAAGCAAAACCTTGTGACATGATCTCAGGGGTACAATGAAAACTTACCGAGCCTCAGTCCCTACCACAAGATGAAAGCTACTCACTCACATATATCTACCTGACAAACAACAATGTAATAGAGATCAAAGACATAGAAGCAGTATGAAATAGTAGTTCAGATTTTTCATCTTCTCTGTGATTATTGTGTGATACTGGTCTTCAGATGGGGATAGGCATCTGTTCCCTGTCCAAACACACACATACAAACATGCACACATACCGAGAGAGAGAGAGAGAGAAGAAGAAACTCATATAATATAAAGTTTCTATAGCAAAAAGGGAACTGGAAAGAATTAAGGAATTAACTTCACAACAAGAGTATGCATAGTACAAATCCATATTTATTCCCTTTGCTTAAAAAAACAAAAGAAATGAGAAAATTGAATTTTCACAATCATCTCCATTATTGTTTCCTCTTTATTTTTATTCTTTTTTAATTTTTTAATATTTATTCATTTTTGAGAGACAGAGAGAGACAGAGCATGAGTGGCGGAGGGGCCAAGAGAGAGGGAGACACAGAATCTGAAACAGGCTCCATGCTCTGAGCTATTAGCACAGAGCCCAAAGCGGGCCTTGAACTCACAGACTGCGAGATCATGACCTGAGCTGAAGTTGGACACTTACCCAATTGAGCCACCCAGATGCTCCTACTATTTCCTCTTGAAAATTTTTGTTATACTGGTATATGAAAACATTCTTTAAGTTTGCTTTCATGTGGTATTTATTCAGCACACTTTGAGGCAATTTCTTCTAGGCCTAGAATTTCTCATTGTGCGATATGACTATTTGAAGGAAAATTTGAAGTCTATCTCTTCAACCTAGTTTTATTGAGCAATTTGAGACTTTATGCCATATATCTCTTGGTTTTATCCAGTCTGGGATAATTCTAAAATTGTTTTGTCTTAAAATAGTCATTTTAGTATTTGCCATAGCTTTGTAAGTTAGCAAAACTTACAGAGCGCCTGTGTCATTCCCTCTCCCTGAGAGGACAGGACCCACAGCGAGCTTTAGTGATCATCAGGTCAGACAGCACCCGGATAGTGGAAGCCACCTCCAGAATCACTGCTTCACATTCATTGCTGCTTGCACACAAGCACATGGCACCTTGCATTATCAAAGTGCTGCAGACTCATCCTCCAGATGGGAGGAAGATAGGGATATAGCTAATATTTTTGAATTCTTATTATGTGCTATTCACTTTTAGGTACCATGCATATATCGTTTCATTTGATCCTTAAAATTAGTATCTTTATATTTAAGTTGGAGAAACCAAGTATTAGAGAAGCTAAGCCACTTTCTTAAGACAACCAGCTGGTGGGAGGCAGAGCCAGGACCAGGATTGAGTCTAGGCCTGGCTAACTCCACAGCACGAGCCCTTACCTGCCAGGATAGTTGTGGAAGGAAATGAGAACACACAGGAAGAGTTCTTAGCACTGTGCTTGGTTTGTAATAAACAACAATAAGTACCAGGTATTATTATTTGTTTAGGGAAGGGACACAGCAGTTGAGCAAAGCCTACGGGTGGCAGAGACAAGATAGAAACCAGAAGGCCTGCCCTAAGCGCCTCTGCTCTGAGCAGTTATTTCCAACTGTGTTCAAGGATCAGCAGTAATGCATAATGGCTGGTATATACATTGGGCAAACAGATATAATAGACATAGAAAAGGCAGTGTATCCCATAGGAAAATGTCCTTTTGTGTGAGAGATGAACTCCTACTGGATTATACTAACCAGCAAAGCCAGCCTTGGCCAAAAGTGGGAAGTAAAACTACCTTTGACTTTGGATATTTTTCTAAGATTTCTCTCAGTACTTCCCCATTACGTCTCTACCAAGTGATAAATGTCTCTTTGTCACGGACTGTCTCTCCAGCCAAAGGATTCATGTGTATTCCATTTCTGCAGAGTCCTGCCCACCCTATTTGACAAGAATGAGTATCTAGTGCAGTGTTCGTTGGCCAATTCTGCAATCTTCTCAATGGAGTAGCAAATGTTTTTAGCCAGTTTAATGGGCTGTAAAGAACAATGACTCATATTGACAATTTAAAGAATAGTTCTGGAAGACTTTGACTGCCTGCTATATAGATGGGCCCTTTCCGTCAGAAATGCTAGGCCTTCCACCTTGATCACAGTGCCTTCTGGAAGAAAATCAGTGCAGAAAAAGCCTAGAGCATACCTTAGAAGCCATGTCCAGTAGTATCAAAGAGAGCTTTGTCATTGTATCAGAAACCAACAAAAGTATTTCTATATATTGCCTTCAGTGATAATGTAGTTACTTGTGAGCTCAGAGTAAGTGTGGGTTATGTGTTACTCCAAAGACCCAGGGAACGTCCATCTTGACTTCTTTGCCAGGTACTTCCTCACCTTCCTAATGCACCCTACCACAGAGATCACAATGAGATTCACTGGCTTTTTCAAAACCGAAGAAGATACTTAACAATATCCATGTGAGCAGAAACTGCCAATTGTCCCCCAACATTAATTATCTTCCTTTAATATGGTTGAAGAAAATGAAATAGGGCCATGACCACTCAGCTAGAACCTAAATACCCCAGCCTGCCTTATAGCCACTTCTGGACAATGAGCTGTTTGTGACATATGTGAGTTCCAGGTTGATCTCACAACATAAATATGGCTAACAGGAAGGAGAAAAGGAGAAGTTAGCTACACCAGCTAAACCTGAGGTTTCCCTATGACTGACCCAGATGACCCCTCCAACATTCTCATGGACTCTGTTCAAAGTGAACCTCAAATTATACATGTTTAGATTCTGAGCATATGAAAATGATAGCCCTGCATGTGTACAAAAAGACACACGCACACAATAATTTCTTCCACAGAGATAAGCATGTAAGTCAGAGCCTATAACCATGAGAGGATAGGTGGATAATATTGAGCTTATTTGGAAGTAAGGGAGTGAGGAATATTACAAAAGTGAAGCAAATTACATATGACAGAACAGCTTGCTGACACAATGTAACTCAAGTCACATGACTACCAAACTCTTATTGTTATTTATTGGTAACTGTGGATGATCTTAGACGATGATATGGAATTTATAGGCAACTTTTCTCAACCCCAAATGAGAGATGGTCTCCCAATACTACTTTAACGGAATTATCAAGCTAATTAAATTTTGAACTAAAGGAAAAAAAAAAAAAAACAACATTATTAGCTGAATTTACACAACACTTAGTGATGCGTCAAGTAAGTCATGGGAAATCCTCAAGATATAAAGGTTAAAATTAATATGTTCTAAGTGTTTTACAGAATTAATTCACTTAATACTCACAAAATTCCTATATTGGATCAGTGTCAATATTGTCCCATCACTTAGATGGGGAAACAGAACCAGAAAGATTATAGTTACAGGACCAGGAAATGGCAGAGATGGGACAGTAATCCAGATGGTCTGGCTCTAAAGTCCCTGATCCTAACCATTCTGCCACTGCCTTTCCAAGAAACATAGGAGAAGACTGACTTAAGTTTTGGGCCTGATTATGAATGCCTGTGAACATTTTGTGTTCAATAATTTTGAACTTTTTTTTTTTAAATTTACTTTTGAGAGAGAGTGAGTGAATGGCAGTGGGCGGGGGGCAGGGGCACAGAGAGAGAGGGGGACAGAGGATCCCAAGTGGACTCTGAACTCACAGCAGCAAGGCTTATGCAGGGCTCTAACTCATGAACATCGAGCTCATGACCTCAGCTGAAGTTGGATTCTCAACCAACTGATCCACCCAGGAGCCCCAACAATTCTGAACTCTTAAGATAAAACTTACAAGTAAGGAAAATTAAGTAGGAAAGCCCCAGTGAAGCAAGATAACCAGCATTTGTCTTCAGTACGACAATAGAGAAAATTTTGATAGTGGAACAGATAAAGGAACTATTAATTAAAGAATTATCAGTGTTAGGAAAGTCTACTCAAGGCTCTTATCAGCACAGGAGTTCATCTTTTCACACCTTAATCCACAAAGTCTTTTAGCTGCAGAATATATTCCTAGACATTTACGTAAAAGGTAATCATATTTTGTGGCAGACATTTTGGTAATAACAAAGCACAGGCACTTGGCAGAAGACGGAGTTCTATCTCTAGCATACCATGTACACATTTCAATAGGAACAGATAGCTAGAGCCATAGAAATAAGTCTGAAAAAGACGCCGTGTTACAAAACAGAAACTTAAAAAATGATAGACAGGCACAGGACACCTTCTTCCCTGTTTCTGCCCAGACACAAGGACATGGCCAGTTTGTGGTGGAGCGGCATACCCTGTGTGGGATGTGGGGTACGGATCCATGGGCCGTACTGAACTATCACAACGAAGGAGAAAGGACACAGGCAGGAGCCAGGTGGAGAGTGGCCCTAACTACTGCGTTCTCAGTGGAACTATAAGTGTCCACTGGTACTAGACTAGAACTTTTTTTTTTTTAATCACAGTAAGCAGCAAAGATTTACTACTGTCTTCATTTCAGACCATATATAGTGCTAAGAAATACCCACATATTAATTGCAGTACTCCTGCCTGCTTGAAGACAGAATCCTTGGTCCAAAGCCTTGTAGCTGGACCTGCTCCATGGTGATGTGTCTTCACCTGCAGCCTAGTTCTTTTTGGTATAATCTGCCCATCTGTTCATGAAGGGAAGGTGCTGACACCTTTATTACTTTCATCAGGACAGAAGTCATACCCAGATACCAAGAGGCAGAGTTCCCTCTGACTTTTTTGAGAAACACAAAAAGCAAGCAAGCATAATTTTAAGGAACAATTTTAAACAAGAAGTTTGTAGAGAACATAACATTTTTCCAACCTTATTACAGACACAGATTCATTCCTAGGAAGAGGCACACAGATCTCACATTGCTTTTAAGTGGATGGAAAGAAATCTATAAAAATTATTTTTAAGCCTTTTGAAACTCTGCCAGTGTAAAGAATTCAGTAGTTAAGTATAACATAGGAAACCCCCAAGATATGTAGGTTAACATGAATGTGGTTTTAAGGAACAGAGCCTTCAGCTCTATCTGGAGGAACAAATTTCACCAAACATTTATCTCAACCTGTATCTTAAATGTAATGCAAGTCATGTTGCAATCTATCAACTGCTTTATAATATACCTGGCTGGCACTTTATCTGAGGCTTTCTGTTTAATTTTCCGAATAATTCGATCTACTATAGTTGGGACTAAACATATTGTGCAACATATTTCATTTTTTCATTTTGTTTAGCTTTAAAAGCTCAACTATTTTAAATGATAATGTTAATGCTTATTTCCCATTTAACTGAATTTTTGGGAGGTTTGCTTGGTTTTGCTTAGCAAAAACACCGTTAACATTTGTCAGCTTTTATTATGTGCACTTTTTATACTAGGCACTTCGTCCATATTATTGCATTTATAGTCTTCACAATAGGCCCATAATTTAGGTACAATTGTTATCTCTATCTTACAAATGAGGAAATGAAGAATAAGAGAGAAGAAGAAACTTAACCAAGGTCACACAGCAATGGGCAGAGCCAGTAAACAAACTCGGGTCTAACACCCATGTATGGTTTTATAAGCATATTGGGAAAGGAATAAAAGTTGTACCCCACCTCCAGGGTGAAATAGCAGTGAAAATTCTTTTACTCCCTTTCACACAGGATAGTATATGTGTTCTTCAAATTGGTATGAATTCTGTTTTTCAATGTTTATTTATTTTTGAGAGAGAGAGAGAGAGAGACAGAGAGAGAGAGAGACAGAGCATGAGTAGGGGAAGGTCAGAGAGAGAGGGAGACAGAATCCAAGGCAGGCTCCAGGCTCTGAACTGTCAGCACAGAGCCCGATGCAGGGCTCAAACCCGCGAAATGTGAGATGATGACCTGAGCCAAAGTCAGATGCTTAACTGACTGAGCCACCCAGGCACCCCAGAATTCTGTTTAATATTTGACTCCAGTTGTAACTGGGATTTTAGGCATCTGATGGAAAGTGAAAAACCCAGCCAGCCATCTAAGCACCCCATCAATGTAATACCAAATATTTGCACACATGAAAATGTTTAGGTGACTGGGATTTTTTACTTTGCACCTGGTTGTGAGCCATCCTTGCATCATGAAGACAAATTCCAAACCACACTGTTCCAGAATTTAAGATGACGTTCTATAGGATTTCAGCGACCATATTTTCTGATTTAAAACCACAGCACACAAACTAATATGAGTATGTGTATTTGCAGGGATAACAAGGCAGGATATTTGCAATCAGACCTGCGAACATCAGAAACACCTGCTAGCTATTTATAGCCTTTCCAATATATGGGCTCCTATATCAGTGTAAGGGAGCAAAGGAACTCACCAGAGGAAGAAATTGCTTTTTTGCCTGCATAAAATCTTTGCAGAAGAACACCATCTATGCAGAACCCAAGCTGTTTTCTATATCATATGACACCCAAGTAGGAACCATCCTCTTTCAGCCTAATAGAAGCAATGACAGAATGCTCCAATCCTAGATTGCTGAGCATTTTCTCTTTCAGTATTCTCCAGGTGCACACCCCACTGAAGCAAATAATACGACTTTATTTAGTGACACTATTCAAGAGTAACCAGAGTCAGATATAACCTCAGTTATCAAACACCTACCCAACGGAACACTATAGCACTCTGCTTGCTTCAGTTTGGAAAAGACCAGCTATTTAGTCACCATCAAGATGGCATCCAGAGCATTTTTGCCACAAATAGTGATAAATTTGTACTTTATTTAAACATCCGCCAAATTCTCTGTCCTTACTATCAGAACATGTTTTTTTTTTTTTTTTTAGTTTTATTTATTTTGAGAGAGAGAGAGAGAGAAAGAGAGAGAGAGAGAGAGAAAGAGAGGGTGTGTGAGTGGGGGAGGGGCAGAGAGAGGGAGAGAGAGAGAATCCCAAGCAGGCTCCACACTGTCAGCACAGATCCCAATGCGGGATTCAATCCCATGAACTGTGAGATCATGACCTGAGCCGAAATTAAGAGTCGGACACTCAACCAACTGACCTGCCCAAGTGCCCCCCATCAGAACATGTTTTTAAGAAAATCAGCCATGCCATGACTTGAAAACGATGTTACTTAGTTTATGTTCTAAAATGTGCTCACTGAGCAAACCTCACTCTACGGTTTCATCTACCATTATCCACTTGACATAAATAATACATCCTGCTAACATCGGCAAACAAAATTATTCCCTCCAACACCCCCTGGGAAATAAAACAAGACATTATTTAAGTAAGTGCCTTACCGTTGATACTCCAGATGCCCAGATGTGGGATTAGGAAGAGCACCCAGGACACTTTCTCAATTCCAAGCATGCCAGGTGATCTCTTCATTTCCTGTGCATATCAGGGATGGGAAAAGTCCAGTAGACTTCTCTTCTTTCCTTGAATTCCTCAGGCTTGGACCACGTTACCTACCTCAGTGACATCTGTGAAATACAGAAGAGCAAGGAGGCAGCAGAAGATAGTAGGAAGTGCTTGAATAAATTTGTAAAACAAAGTGAGCAGAAAGATTACGTGGTACTCTATTGTGTGGTTTTTGCTTCTTGTCAAATCGGCTTCTCACTTTCAAACACTATGATCTGCAAAGCAGCTCAGTCCTTAACTTCTCCTTCCGCTTACCACCCTTTTTGCCCCACACTGAGGTTTTCTCATGTTCAGTGGCATGAAAAATCAAACTTTAAAGAAGTCTATAGTGTTGCAATCTTTAGGTTGAGATATCAATCACATTAAGTTCAGGGAATTCATGGTAAAAAGTACCTATGGTAAGTATGTCTTTTCCCATTTCATAGCTTTAGATTATGAAACTTCTTTTATGTAAAAGGTCTTAGATTTTTCTTCCCAAACATCATGTCATGGCAAGATGAGAATGCTTATTATCATTACACCAGTGATTTATCTGAGGTTATGGAGAATATGAGTGACAGGAAGCACTTCCTCAACAGATGAGGGAAGGGCAAGTGTCTTTAATCTGTAGTTAGATATCAATGGAACAAGACCATCGTTAATATTAGCTACATGTTCTCTCTAAATAATAAAGTTCCGAGCTAAATGACATCTTGAATATCAATTAAAGGAAACTTCCATTTTCAACATTCTTCATGTGGTTATTGTCTGGATGAAACAGAATAGAAATAAGAGGAAGAAATGGAAAAGTTTAAGATCAGATAGCTCAGGGTGGAGGTAGGACTGTTTTCTCCAAGTTAGCTGTGCTTCTAATTATAGAAGCTAATTAAATTCACCCATTTGAGATTCCAAATGAGAAACTGAGACTTGTGACATCTCTGGTCATTGGCAGAAGTTGACCTTGTAAGTCTTTCTCCCAGAGGCTGGTGATTTTCTAACAAGACCAAACTTCAATGGTTTTAAATAAGTTAAAAAAAAATAGTTATATTAATTTAAACAGATATTGTGTGATGGTTGGAGAAACCAAGATGAATGAGCCATTGTTCCTCATTTTAAAGAGCTCAGTGAATGAGTACTGTAATCTCCTCATATCTGTCTTTAGTGTGGGAACTGAAACATTCATGCATTTCAACCACCACAGTTTAACATACAGCAACTGTACCTGTCGTCTTAGAGCATCCATTACTTACTAAGTAAACATCCTGTGAAATATTTATGCAGCATTTATAAACTTTTTTTCGGGTGCTCAAGGTGGAATGCAAACTTTCGGTGACAGCTGAGGCAAGGCTCATTATGTCTTTGAAATGGTCCCCGAAGTGAAAAGCCATAAACCATAAGCCAAAGATCTCAGAATATTGTCCCAAATCAGAGAGAAGTCATATATGCTTTGTTTATCTCAGCATAAATCCTTTATGATCCACTATTTTAAAAACGTTTTTCCATATTAAAAAAGCCCAAGTTGACTAGATAAAATTTGGAAAAGATGTTAGGCAACATCTAGTGTATTTTTTAAGATATCTATTTTGTTACTTCCATCAGCATGACTTGCCCTTTACCCCTCCACTGCTGCGGTCCTGATAGACCCGCTGTAGACAGAACTCTCCCTCAAAATCTCACTCCTGTCTTCCTTCTAGTGAAGAAGAATGGAAAGAAGCCTAGCTTCAAAGTTTGTTAGCTCAGCTACAAGTCAATTTTGCTTTACATCTCTACCTCATCTAGTAATTATGTTTCTATCCTGACCCTCCCCTCGTTATAACCATGTAATTTTTGATTTAAAACAACCCAGGTGCCCTAACTTGGAGGTGCTTGGGTCATTCAGTCAGTTAAGTGTTCGACCCTTGGTTTCAGCTCAGGTCATGATCTGATGGCTTGTGAGTTCAAGCCCTGCATCGGGCTCTGCACTGACAGTGCAAAGACTGCTTGGGATTCTCTCTCTCCCTTTCTCTCTGCCTCTCCCTCACACACTCTCTCTCTCTCCAAATAAATAAATACATAAAAAAAACCTTTTTACTTAAATGTGCAAATTTAAAGAATTTAGTACATTTTAAAAAGGAATTGTATTTTAGAAACAATTTTAAAAATATGCGTCTATCTCCAATTTTATTGTGAAAGACAAAAATCAAAGTAGAATTTGGCTTCTTAAAATTCATTTTGCAAACAGTGGCACTTGGGTGGCTCAGTCAGTTGAGCATCTGACTCTTGATTTCAGCTCAGGTCATGATCCCGGGGTCATAGGATTGGATCCCACACTGGGCTCTGCACTGAACATGGAGCCTGCTTAAGATTCTCTCTCTCTTTCCTTCTGTCCCTCTCCCATGCTCTCTCTCTCTAAAATAAAATACTAAATAAAATTGATTTTGCAAACTTCTTAGGAGGTACATAGAGGGCAAATTCTTCAGTTCACTTACAGATTCAGTTGCTTTCTTGAATCATGAAGCAGCTGTACTTTTTCCAAGATTTTTACCTCAGGGGTGGGGTCAGAAAAACAGGAATCACAAAACAGATGCCAGACCCTAGAGAGGTCTTAGCACTGACATCGTATTCTGTGTCTCCCTCTCTCTCTCTGCCCCTCTCCTGTTCACATTCTGTCTCTCTCAAAAATAAATAAACATTAAAAACATTTAAAAATTTTAGCACCCTGAAAAACACTGCATAGCTTCTACTGTTACGGAACCAGGCTGAAACACTGGCAGAAAAACCAAGTGACGCTCGGAGATTTTGGTGGATTGGAGATTTATTTAACACCGGTGGGCTCAGAGGAGATCATTTCTCCAAAGATCTGAGCACCAAATGCAAGTGGGAATGGTAATTTGTAGTTATCAGCTTCCATATCTGTGGGGGTTTTCACGTGCGGCAAACAGGGCAAGGAGAACCCGGAAGAGGGGTCTCTAAGCTAGAGACCAGAGCTTGTTTTAGTCCCGTGTAAAACCTTATTCATTTTTCCAACACTACCACAAAAGTAGTACAGCATTTAAAACTTTTTCCATTCTTCTGCTTGTTGTCCTCTCCTCATCAATATTCTTGATAGCATTGGTTTCCAAATATGCCTGTACTTTAGAATCAGTCTGGACATTTTTTATATAGTGGGTGGGATTCCCAGATCACATCTACATCCATTGGATGAGAATCTCACAGGATTGAGGCCACATACCCCTATTTTAAAGAAATCTCCCAAAGTGATTCTGTTAGCTGATCTGAATGGATACTTGGAAACCAAGTATGAATTTGTGGGATACATGGACTTTTGAGTCACAAAAGACTTGGTACCAAATCTTTGCCACTTATTAGCTATAGAACCTTTCATAAATTTCCTAGATTCTTAGAGTCTATAGTAGACACAGAGATGTACCACGTGGGTACCCCTTCAAAGACATTTTTCTTAGCTGTGGGGAATGCAGTCAGTAGACAGCTTCCAGGTATAAACTTCTTTAGGGACTGCCCGGTTGAGACTCACACTGTCCAAGGTCGTGATTTTCGAGGACAGCCTGCATCTAGTGATGGAGCAGGGAAAATGCGTAAAAGGCTGGCCATTTCAGCCCCCCATGTGATGTTGATGGGCCATACTTGATCCAGAGGTGCTGGTTGTCAGCCAAGGTTATGGCAGGCCTATATCAGTTTAACTTCTTCCTCTGCCCAGTCTTGCTTCTGCCCTCTTATTTTCACAGGTGCTAATCCCTAATTTATCTCAGTGTCTGCTTCCAGAAAATCAAATTTGTTCCACATCTTGATTTTATGTTCTGTAGAACACAGATGGTAATAACGTCAATCTGTCATGTTGGTGAACTGCGATAATGTACGCAAAATTATCATTAAATTGCATCTATAATTATTCCTGAGTCAACGATGGGCTTAATTTGGACAAGATGGATACCAGGAAACCCCATGTTAATAAGTCAAAATACAACGGTGGCAGAACAATTTGAATATGTTTATTTGCTAATGGGAGTCACTGTTGCATGGAGATTGAGACTGTGAATAAGCATCGTAACAAAGCTTTGATTAGCAAATAAATGTAGCAGATTAAAGATGGTCTGAATTCCCCCCCAAATTTACAAGGATGGATCGGTCATGCCAGGAGGCCTCAGAAGTAAAGGGCAGAAAGAATTAGAAGCCTGAGGGCAGGAGATCTAAAGAAGGGCCTATATTGAGAAAACTCTCCAACCATACATAAGACTGGAAGGAGTCAGAGCAGGGGTGCTATCACAGTAGAACTAGAGGGCTGGGTAGGTAACCAAGGCAGGGAGGGACCATTCATCAAAACTGGAATACAAAAAAAGGATACACACCCCAAGATGGGCAAAGAGGCCAATTTGATATTGAGCCCTTCTCCTTTGCTCCTTAAAGTATCCCTTGGGTGAAAGGATTGGTCCCACACTATGAGGTGGAGAAGGTTGACCCAAAACATGGTATAAAATACCCTCAGCTGCAAAACTTAGAAGACTGAAGATGCTTTGGGCAGGCAGATGTATACACAGAGAATGCCCAAGAATGCCCTTCTCCCCTTACTTCCCTACTGGCAGACTTGAAGTGTATTCTGGTTCTATCATTTACTAGATATGTGGCCTTAGACAAATTACTTAACTTTGAATCTATTACCTCGGGAATAATAACGCCTACTGAAAGGTTGCTATAAGTGTTCAATAAGGGGCTTAAATAGTGCTATATATTTTAAGTTACTATACATGAAACCACCTACCACAGTGCCTTACTCAAAACTAGGATCCTGACAAATGCATTTTCCTTTCTTTCTTCCCATTCAGATACGGACATAAAGTTGACTTCTCTTATATCCTATGCACCTGTGTGTACCAAATTTGTATGTGTTTATAGTACTTACTTGTACTATACTTTTGTGCTATTGTGTATGTTTATCGCATTTCTTTCCTCATGAAACCAACTATGGTTGCATCCATAGCTTTGGATGCATCATAGCTTTACAAATTGTTTTTTATCTTTTACTTTTGTGGATGTGTACATGCTTTGATGTATTTGCAGCTTCAGGTCTCAGCAAAATGTTAGAGTCTGAAGCCATGAACTTGTTCTTTCAGGAGGAATTATGGGGGCTACATGGAAAAGAAGGGTGGCATACCTTATAGATTTCCAGCTACAAGCAGTATAAAGGACCAGGAGCCCCAGGTTCTGTGCCCCCAAATCCATCCTCCACTTTGTGAAAGAGGCCATGCTTTTTAGCCAGTGACTAAAGAAAATGCAAATACCAAGGCAGGTCCATTTCTGAGACACAGGACTCCTCTAATGACAGACTTTGGCTTAAGAACTCCCTTATAGCCTTGCCGAACCTTCCTTAGGGTTCATATTAGTCTAGGATACTTCCCCCTAACCTACTTCCTGCTCCCCATCAATATGGATCAGGGTTGCTTTGTGGTCTTTCTCCCTTCTCCCCATTTTTCTCTCATACCTCCCCACTTTTTCTCACAGGCATTTCTCCTAATCTAATCCTTGCACAGTTTGGAGCCTGCATTTGGAGAACCCAGTCTAACACGTTAATTTTTCATAGTTACAACAACATAGAATATACAATTTCTTATCTTGCTTCTGCTTTCCTCTTGTTCAGTGGGTAGTAATCTTCATAGGGGGAAATTTTTTTTTAGAGGGTAGGAAGGCATGACAGCTAGTTAGTAAAAATACCAGGATTAAATTAGTCAATTTGGGAGAAACTGTAAAGATCAGCCAAATCATGGAGAAAATAGTGAAAACACAGGCAGAGAAAAGAGAAACATGGAAAAGTCACAGTATTTTAACTATAACAGTGATGGTAGCTAAGAGCACTGTGGGAATTTGACCAAAAAAAGTGAAAGGCTTTTTCAGAGCTTCACCGCTCATGCTCACTCACATTTGTCTTCACGGCAGAGTCCTCTTCTTATTTATATGGCTTTATGAGGAGAAAAAAATGCAGATGAAGTAAACTGTAATTTGAAACAAAACACAATGGAGTTAGCTTGGTTTGGAGTAAGGTTAAAGAAATAATTTGGAAGAAGTTGTCCTGAAATGAAATATATACACATTTAATAACCAATATGGTACCAGTCAGATCACATGCTGGCCACAGAGCTAGAAAAGCTTTCCGAAGACCCTAAATGTGCCAGTCATCTTACTTGGTCAATAATTAGGAGATCCAAATTGAGAGACCCCAAGGAAGGGACCCAGGAAGTCAGGTAAGCAGGGACTACTTGAGGGCTCAGGATAGCAACTAGTTGCCATTCACCAACTGGTCTGGAAGTGTAGCATTCATATTTTAATGTCTGGTAGAGCTGTGCCAATGGTAACTGACTACCTTTCAGTTGCTTATCCCTTTAATATTGATTAGTCAGTGTTAATAAATCCAAATTACACAGCTGACCCTTGAACAACATGAGGGTTAGAGGCCCCGACTCCCCCACACAGTCAAAATCTGAACATAACTTTTGACGCTCTCAAAACTTAAGTATTAATAGTGAGAGCCAGGAGAGATCACTTTTTACTGTGATCTACAATTTGCTGGAGAAAGGAACTGCTCACACAAGAGATGATTAATCTCACAGGGCATTTTAAGTGGATACTGGCGACACTCAAGGTCACTGCAGTAGCAATAGCAGGTGGCTATGAAATTACTACAACACTACAGTATATACTAGGGTACATTTTATGAAATTACAATTTAATACTAGGTCTATGTTTGTTTACATTTCTCTCAACTGTTAATGCCACCATATATAGTCCATTAAGTGTTTGTGTTTGTGAGATTTGATAAATTTTAACTTTCTATATTTTGTGTGTATTTTATGTATATTAGTGTACATTTTATGGTAGTAAATAATAAACTAGACTAGTATCTATGTATTTATGACATACCTTTTTCCTAATTTTTTCTATACTTCCAGGCTATGGGGTTCATCTGAGAAGTTCTTCAAATTGTTGCAAATCTCCAAAACATTTTCCAAAATATTTATTGAAAAAAAAAAAAAAAACTCATGTGTAAGTGAACCTGCTCAATTCAAACCCATGTTGTCCAAGGGTCAACTGTGATTCTCAATTGTCCAACATAGTAGCATCTAGTGGGTAGAGGCCAGACATGTGGCTCAACATCCTACAATGCACAGGACAGAACTCATAACAAAGAATTATCCAGCTCAAAATGTCAATGGTGCTAAGATTGAGAAATTCTGGTGTAGAATGAACCAATATGCAGTATCTGCCTCAAACTTCTCTAGATTCACATTCCCTGGTGGCAGTGGAGGCCCTAGAAGTCATTTCTGGAGACTCAGAAAGCAGGGTCTTACACTAAGTACTAAAGAACCACACAATGATCATGTCCAAACAGGAAAAAAAAAAAAAAAAAAAAAAAAAAAAAGCTTTGTAACAAATATAGGGACTATGTTTTGTGACCACTTGAGTTTCAGGCTTCCACCCCACTTTGCAAGGCCTCTGCATTACTGCATCTTGGAACTGATGAAAATTTATGATAAATATAGAACTCTCTACTCCTTCAATTCAAACTTGAAGAATTTGAAGAAGTACCTATATCAGTCTTTTACCAAAGCCATCTCAAGTTCCATTTTAGATGGGTTCCCCCAAAAGCAAACCCCAATTCAAGGACTCGAGTGCAAGCAGTTTATTTTGAGATGTTCCCAATACAGTAGAGGAGTGAAGAACACAGGAAGGAGAAGAAGGCTAATAGGTAGTGTGCTTTCTAGCAAGTTATTGCTGTGAATAACGTACTTAATCCTCACCTCAGGAACGCTGAAAGCCAACAATGAACGGATGCCTCAGTCATCCCACTCAAGGACTGAGGAAGTTGGGGCATTTAACCATTTTATTAGTTTCCTATTGCTACTATAACAAACATGGTGGCTTAAAATAATACAAATTTATTATTTTACAGTTCTGAAGGTCAAAAGTAAAAAACAGATCATACTAGGCTAAAATCATGGAGACAGCTGGGCTGCATCTGGAGGTTCTAGAGGAGAGTTTGTTTCCTTGCCTTTTCATCTTCTAAACATGACCTGTATCCCTTGGCTAGTGTCCCCTTCCACCATCTTTAAAGCCAGCAGCATGGGATCTACAAATTGCTCTCTGTGACTTCCTTCTTTCAGTTATAAGGATTATGTGGTAAAACTGGCCACACCTGGATAATTCAGGATAATTTTCCTTCTAAAGATCATGAACATAGTCACTTCTACAGAATAACTTTTGCCAAGTAAGGTAACATATTTGTAGATTTAGGGGATTAGGATGTGGACATCGTTGAGTGGGCCATTGTCCAATTATATACATATGCTCTTATCAGTCATTAAAGACTGCTCCCAAGAGGGGCATTAGCATTTCTAGCCTGCTGCTCAGGGAAACCAACCAGACTCTGGTGGCCAGGGAAAGCTTGTAGGCAGTGAAATACAGGTGCCAGCAATTGGAAGTTGGGCAATGTCCACAAAAGTGGCTGAGGGTAAGGAATATAGGTGGGGCTCAGACACCCTATGCTGCAATTCCTCTTGGATACAAGCCAATAATCAGAAAGCACAACCCTTTTGTTAGTTTTCGTTTTGGTTTAAGACGGAAAAAAAGGGAGGGAGGGTGAGATGATTAAAAATCATAGGAATCTATGTAAAGATAATGTCTATATGTAAGAAAATGTTTACATAAGGGTGGAGGAGAGACACAGAATTCAAAACGCAAGCCACCATATTTTTTTTAACACTGTTAAGGGGCACATGGGTGGCTCAGTTGGTTAAGTATCTGACTCTTGATTTCAGTTCGGGTTATGATCCAAGAGTTGTGGGATTAAGCCCTACACTTAAGATTCTCTCTCTCCCTCTGTGACACTCTCCTGCTGTCCCTACTCCCAAATAAAATACAATATTTTAAAAACACCGTTAAAAAAAAAGATAGCTTGGAAAATCAAAGGAAACTTCCTTTTGAAAGAGATTTATTAAGAGAAACAATAAATTTTGGAAAATTTTATGTTCAATATGATTCAGGAATTTATCGTTCATTTTGGGAAGTTGAGCAGCATGCTTTTTGAATCTTTCCAAATCTCCACATCAAAACAAATAGAGCAACTATATAGTGCTCACAAATAACATTCACCAAACACACACACACACACACACACACACACACACACACACACACACAAAACCCAGATAATGCACTGCCCAACAGACCACAGAGGAAGACAGACTACCAATAGGCATAAATCTGCATGATGTCAGGGGCACCTGGGTGGCTCAGTCAGTTGGGCGTCTGACTTCAGCTCAGGTCATGATCTCGCAGTTCATGGGTTTGAGCCCTGCGTCGGGCTCTGTGCTGACAGCTCAGAGTCTGGAGCCTGCTCCGGATTCTGTGTCTCCCTCTCTCAATCTGTCCCTCCCCTGCTCGTGCTCTGCCTCTCTCTCTCTCTCTCTCTCAAAAATAAATAAACATTTAAAAAAATAATAATAATAAAATTAAAAAAAATCTGCATGATGTCAACTCTGTGCTAGAGGAATAAGAGGCATGCAACAGGTATCTCTCAGATATGAGAATAAGAAAACCACCAAATAGCTAAGAGGGCTAAATCACTGCAGCATATAGAAGGCCAAATGGAAAACAGCAGCTGAAACTGGGATGACAGTGCCCACTCAATCAGAAGGTAATCACAAAAGCCTACTGTCAGAGGGCTGGAGAAGCCTAGTCCCCATGAACCTTCAAAATGGAGCCTCATGGTCCCTCCCAGAACAGGGCCCTATTCTGAGTAGTAACTATTAGGAGTGACATCAGAGGAAAATAGAATAGAGATGATAAAGATGAAGAGAAAAAAAAAGGTTCATATAAAGGTGGGGAAGGGAAACAGAGTTCAAAAAGTGAGCCACAATATTTTTGAACTGTATATAAAAAAAAGAAAGAAAGAAAATAGAGCTTTCTTAAGTTATAAAAGCTATAGTGAATCACTCTTCCTTTTAAAAATCTGGAAAAACTAAAAAACAGGAAAGTATTGATGTCAAGTCCCATACGAAATTATTAAAGGAAAGAGAATAAAAACAGAATAGCTTCCCTACAAACAATGAAAGCATTGCATAAAAGAAAGACATGTTTGCAGAAGAGATTCAAAAAAGATCTAAAAGAAATTAATTAACACAACACATGAAAGAACAATATAATTTAGATCAGAGAAATTCAAAATGAAGTGATAATTCAAAAAAGAATTAGAAATAAAATAACAAAACTTATTTCAAAACAAAGACTAAATTAGAAGGAACACAGGAGTGGATTAGCACAACAGAATGCCTTAATGAAATACAAAGTGAACATGAAACAAATTTTTAAATTCTAAAGAAATGAGTAAGTAAAAAGGATTTGTAAACAAGAATTGAAAGTAGGCAAAGAAGATCCAATATGCAACACAGAAGAACTACAAATACAACCACAAAACAAGTAACAAAATGGCAATAAGTACATACCTATAAATAATTACTTTGAATGTAATGGAGTAAATGCTTCAATCAAAGGACATAGGATGATGCAATGGAAAAAAACACAAGACTCATCTATATGTTGCCTACAAGAGACTCAATTCAGACCTAAAGACACATGCAGATTGAAAGTGAAGGGATAAAGAAACATTTAGCATGCAAATAAGTGTACAAAAAAGCCAGAAGTGGCAATACTTACATCAGACAAGATAGACTTTAAAACAAAGACTGTAACAAGAGACAAATAAGGACATTATATAATCATAAAGGGAACAATCCAACAAGAAGACATAAGAATAAATATTTATGCACCCAACATGGAAGAACCCAAATACAAAGACAGTTAATAACAAACATAAAGGAAGTAATCAACAGTAATACAATAATAATAGGTGGCTATAATACACCACTTACATCAATGGACAGATAATCCAGGCAGAAAATCAACAAGGAAACGGTTGCTTTGAATGACACATTGGACCAGATGGGCCTTAACAGATATATTCAGAATATTTCATCCTAAAATAGAATGCATATTCTTTTAAGTGTACATGGAACTTTCTCCAGAATAGATCACATATTAGGCCACAAAACAAGTCTCAACAAACTCAAAAAGACTGAAATATGCATCTTTTCTGACCACATATTATGAACCTAGAAATCAACCACAAGAAAAAATCTAGAAAGAACAGAAACATATGGAGGTTAAATAATACACTGCCAAACAATGAATGGGTTAAGCAATAAATCAAAGAGGAAAAAAAAATATATGGAGACAAATGAAAATGAAAACACAATGGTCCAAAATCTTTGGGATACAGCAAAAGTGTTTCTAAGAGGAAAGTTTATAGCAATGCATCCTATCTCAAGAAGCAAGAAAAATCTCAAACGACTTAACCTTACATTTAAGGAGCTAAAAAAAGAACAAACAAAACCCCAAACCAGTAGAAGGAATAAAATAATAAAGATTAGAGCAGAAATAAACAAAATAGATACTAAAAAAAGAATAGAATAGATTAATGAAACTAGGAGCTGATTCTTTGAAAAGATCAACAGAATTGATAAACCTTAGGCCAGACTTGTAAAAAAAAACAAAAATAAAAACATCGAGAAGACTCAAATAAACCAAATCAGGAATGAAAAAGGAGAAATAACAACTGACACCACAGAAATACAAAGGATTGTAACAGAGTATTGTGAAAAATTATATGCCACAAAGATTGGACAACTAGAAGAAATGGATAAATTCCTAGAAACATATAACTTCCAAAAACTCAATCAGAAATAAATAGGAAATTTGAACAGACCAATTACCAGCAGTAATTGAATTGAATCAGTAATACTAACAAACAAAACTCCAGGACCAGACAGCTTCACAGGTGAATTCAACCAACAATTTAAAGAAGAGTTAATACCTATTCTTCTCAAACTATTCCAAAAACTCAAAGAGGACAGAAAGCTTCCAAATTTATTCTATGAGACCAGCATTACTCTGATACCAAAACCAGAAAAGACACTACAAAAAAGAGAACTAGAGGCCAATATTTCTGACGAACAAAGATGCAAAAATCCTCAACAAAATATTAGCAAACTGAATCCAACAATACATCTAAAAAAATCACTCACCAGGATCAAATGGGATGTATTCCCAGGAAGTAAGGGTAGTTCAATATTTGCAAATCAATCAGTGTGACACATTACATCAAAAAGAGAAACAATAAGAACTATATGATCATTTCAATAGATACAGAAAAAAGCATTTCACAAAGTACAACATCCATTCATGATAAAAACCCTCAACAAAGTAGGTTTAGAGGGAACATACCTCAACTAAATAAAGGCCATATATGAAAAACTCACAGCTAACATCATACTCAGTAGTGAAAAACTGAGAGCTTTTCCCCTCAAGTCAGGAATAAGACAAGGATGTCCATTCTTATCAGTTTTATTCAACATAGTACTGGAAGTCCTACCCACAGCAATCAGATGAGAAAAAGAAATAAAACTCATCCATATCAGTAAGGAAAAAATAAAACTTTCACTCTTTGACATGACACTGTAAACAGAAAACCCTAAAGACTCCACCAAAAAACTACTAGAACTGATAAACAAATTTAGTAAGGTCACAGGATACAAAATCAATGTACAGAAATCCTTGCATTTCTATACACTAATAATGAAGCAGCAGAAAGAAATTAAGAAAGCAATCTCATTTCTAATTGCCCCCAAAATAATAACATACCTAAGAATAAACTTAACCAAGGAGGTGAAAGACCTGGATTCTGAAAACTATAAAACATTTAGGAAAGAAACTGAAGATGTCCCATGCTCATGGATTGGATGAACAAATATTTTTAAATGTCCATACTATCCAAAGCAATCTACAGATTTAATGTAATCCCTGTCAAAATACAAATAGCATTTTTCACAGAATTAGAAGAAACAATCCCAAATTTTTCATGGAACTACAAAAGACCCTGAATAGCAAAAGCAATTTTGAAAAAGAAAAACAAAGCTGTAGGTATCATGATTCCAGATTTCACATTATATTATAAAGCTGTAGTCATCAAAACAGTATGGTAATAGCACAAAAATAGACACACAGATCAACAGAACAGACCAGAAAGCCCAGAAATAAACCTGTAATTATATGGTCAATTAATCTTTTTTTTTAAACTTTTTCAAATGTTTATTTATTTTTGAGAGAGAGAGAGAGACAGAATATGAGTGGGGGAGGGGCAGAGAGAGAGGAAGACACAGAATCCAAAGCAGGCTCCAGGCTCTGAGCTGTCAGCACAGAGCCTGATGCAGGGCTAGAACTCACGAACCGTGAGATCATGACCTGAGCTGAAGTTGACGCTCAACCGATTGAGCCACCCAGGCGCCCCTATGGTCAATTAATCTTTGACAAATGAGACAAGAATATGCAATGGGAAAAAGACAGTGTCCTCAACAAATGGCTTTGGGAAAACCGGTCAGAAATATGTGAAAGAATGAAACTGGACCACGTTCTTATATAAGACACAGAAATAAAATCAAAATGGATTAAGAACCTAAATATGTGGGGCGCCTGGGTGGCTCAGTCGGTTAAGCATCCAACTGCAGCTCTGGTCATGATTTCGCAGTTCATGAGTCCGAGCCCCTCACTGGGCTCTGTGCTGAGGGCTCAGAGCCTAGAGCCTGTTTTGAGTTCTGTGTCTCCCTCTCTCTCTGCCCTTCCCCTGCTCACGCTCCATCTCTCTCTCTCTCTCTCTCTCAAAAATAAACATTAAAAAAAATTTTAAGAAAAGAATCTAAATATGAGACCTGAACTGATACAAATCCTAGAAGAAAGCACAGGCAGTAATTTCTCTTACATCAGCCAGCCATATAACAACTTTTTTCTAGATAGGTCTCCAGAAGCAATGCAAACAAAAACAAAAATAAACTATAGAGACTATATCAAAATAAAAATCTGCACAGCAAAGGAAACAATCAGCAAAACTAAAAGACAACCTACTGAAAGGAAGAATAATATATTTGATAAAGGATTAGTATATAAAACATATAAAGAACTTATACAACTCAACACCAAAAGCCCCCAAATAATCCAATTAAAAAATGGGCAGAAGACAGGAACAGACATTTCTGCAAAGATTACATACAGATGGCAAACAGACACATGAAAAGATGCTCAACGTCACTTATCAGGGAAATTAAAACCAAAGACACAATGAGATATCACCTCACACCTGTCAGAATGGCTAAGTCAAAACCATAATAAACAGTAAGTGTTGGTAAGGATGTGGAGAAAAAGGAACCCTCATGCACTGTTGGTGGGAATGCAAACTGGTGTAGCCACTGTGGAAGACAGTATTAAAAATTTAATTTAATTTAAAAAATAAAATTAGAACTACCATTTGATCTAGTAATTGCAATACTAGGTATTTACTCAAAGAATATGAGAATACTAATTTGGAAGAATATATACACCTCTATGGGGTGCCTGGGGGGCTCAGTCAGTTAAGCGTCTGACTTCGGCTCAGGTCATGATCTCACGGTTTGTGAGTTTGAGCTCCGTGTCGGACTCTGCGCTGACAGCTTGGAGCCTGGAGCCCGTTTCAGATTCTGTGTCTCCCTCTCTCTCTGCCCCTCCCCCACTCATACTCTGTCTCTATCTGTCTCTCAAAAAAGAATAAACATTAAAAAATTTTTTTTAAAAGAAAGAATATATGCACCTCTAGGTTTATTATGGTATTATTTACAATAGCCAAGTTATGGAAGCAGTCCAAATCCATCAATAGGTGAATGGTTAAAGAAGACGTGAAATATATATACAATGGAATATTATTTCAGATATGAATGAAATCTTGCCATTTGCAACAACCTGGATGCATTTAGAGAGTATAATGTTGAGTGAAATAATTCAGTCAGAGAAAGACAAATACCATATGGTTTCACTCATATGTGGAGTTTAAGAAATAAAACAAATAACCAAAAGGAAAAAGGAGGCAAACCAAAAAACAAATTCTTAACTACAGAGAATAAACAGATCGTTACCAGAGGGGAGGTGGGTAGAGGGATGGGTGAAATAGGTGAGGGGGATTAAGAGTAAGAGTATACTTATCTTGATGAGCACTGAGTAATGTATAGAATTGCTGAATCACTACATCTGAAACTAATATATCACTGTATGTTAACTAAAGTGGAATTAAATTAAACTAAATTAAATTAAAATTAAAAAACAAAAAACAAACCAAAACAGAAGATGCAATATGGGATTAATATAAATCCTTGGTGAAGAAAAAAAGCAAGAGAACAAAAATACTTAAAAATATAATTAAACAGTTTTCCTGAAAACAAAATATTGGCATCTAGACTATTATGTGTGTAATGTGGGATAAAGTAAGTATGTATTTATAGAATAGTATAATTCTACCAATTCCTGTGTCTCTAAGAACCATGAGTCCCAATGAAAGAAAGGAGATAAAGATGTAACATAGAGGTCAAAGACTGTAGCATCCTCAAATTTTGGTTGGTGGTATTAAATATTTTACCCTAAAGTATGTATAAATATATTTTTAAACACGGAACTAGGAGATAGTTGGACAGATAAAAAAAAAAAAAAAGGAAAGAAAGGACGGAAGGAAGGAGGGAGAGAAGACAGAAGGAGAAGGAGGGAGGGAGATCTTTTAAGATCTATCCACCCAAGAGGCCTAAAAACTGACCAACCCAGTAGCAATAAGCATCTCTAGTACTGAACTGTGTGGTCTTAACATTTTCCACTTGAAAACAAAACAAAGCAAACAAAGACAACAACCAAACACCAGGGCCTGTTGGAGAAAGTTAATTCAACGCGTAGGGCAGGAAACGTACAAAATAAACCTAGAACATCTTGTCAGAAAGATAGCAAGGAAGTTATGAAAGATTACTAGGTTATATCAAAAGGGTTTGAAGAAAACTTGAAGAGGATCCTAATGGCCAAAGGTGGAACAATAGAGCATTTAAATAGATAACTGCAATTTATTAAAATCTATCAAGTGTGAGGAAATAAGTGAGCAGGAAGAAAACAGAAAGCAGGGTGCTTATCCCAGCAAGACCAAGACAGAAAACCTCATGTCAGTTTGAGGGGTTTGTCTTCTAGGTGGATTGAGCACAGTGATACTGAATCGTGACTGTGTTTGCAGACATGATTCTAGGACAATCTATTACTCAAGAAAAATCAGAACAGCCATGGACCTGCTGGAGACTTTACCCAGAGTCAGGGATTATTCCTACTGAATAAGGTTTCAAAGAATGGTGAAGGATAAAAAAAAATAAATAAAGTGATGTTTTGATTATAATCCATGTGACTTGTTTATTCAACAAATCAGTTACATGCATAAAATATAACTCCGTCCCCATGGAGCAGACAATCTAGAAAGATTTTACATGCATACAAATAACAATAATGCAAAATAGTATGAAATCTGTGCCACAATAGAAGCACAATCAAAATTGTATAGTTCAGTAGGCAGAAATATCACTTCTGACAATGGTGAGAGAGAAAAGTAGGATCAGAGCTGGTCTTTCAAGGATGAGTGGCATCTAGTAGGCAGAGATGACAGGGAAATCATGCTAGTCTAAGGAAATATATTGAACAGAAATGCAGGATAGGAAAGTACAGGGACTGTCTTGAATTGCAATAGGAAATTCCAACTGTCTGGAGAGAAGGTATGTGATGAAGAAGTGAGAGAAAAGGCTGGAAAGATGATTTGGGAACAGGCAGCTGCACAGGCCTGCATCATCAGTGTAAAAGCTTGGAATTTATCCCATAATAGAGAGTCACTGAAAGTTTTCAAATGAAATAAAAGTCCTACCAACTAAAAAGCATTTTAGAGTACATGAAGGATAGGCTCAAAGAAAGAGCATGCATAAACAGAGGGACCAGTGAGGAGGCCATGGCAGTCATTAAAGAACCGGGCTGCCATGGTGGCAGTGGGGATGGAAAGGAAGAAAGAGGTGCCAGATATATTTTGAATGAAATCTCAAAATAGATTTTTGATGAATGACTAGATACGGAGTTGAGAAACTTGAAGCAGATGAGGTTAACTGAAACTACATGATCAGAAAGAGTTACAATTGGAGAGGAGAGAATTTTGTGTCTTCTCAACTTGCAGTATGTTGAGTGGGAGAAGCAGGACAATTGAAATGAGAAACTGGAATCAGAGAAGAGCTGGGGCAGGAAAGAGTTTTATGAGACAGGCCCAAAATGCAACTCTGGGAGAGTAAATGAGCACTCAAGGAAGTGCAGAGGAAGAAAAGAAGGGAATCAGTGACAGGCTCTTGGGAGAGACTGGTATTTGGTGAGGGCGGAAGCAATCAATGGAGAGTAGGGTAGACCCAGTGCAAATTCTCTGGCATAGTCTCCCAGGGCTTGTGCTGCCTACCCTGGGTTGATTACATCAACCTACCCGTTCCACTAGACACTCACTACCCAACAGAAGGCACACTGTAGAGTAGCACTTCACAACCTGTGACGAAAGACCCATTTTTCCTTTTTGATTTGTTAGAATCAATACTTGTATAAAATCAATATAAGTTAATCACTAAAAAAGAAAATGATCAAGTGCTTCGATGTTTTGGCAATATAAACTGCTGTGAAAGTTTTTGAAAGCTTACTTTCAATTTCTGTACGTACACCGTGGTAAATATAAACACCAACATATCCAAGTAGTGTAAGAGGAACTGACACCAAGACAGGATGCTGTTTCTAGTTCTGTTATTACCACTGTGACTACTGACAACCCTTTTAACTTCTTTGAGCTTACAGTCCCTTGTTTGTAAAGTAAGAGGATTAAATCTGTCCTATAAAGTCTAGATTGTATGGTGTTTAAATGTTAGTTGAAACCACAATGGCCTGATTAAATTATCATTCTGCCCATTCTCACTTCCATGCCTAAGTGGGAAAGAACTGTTTTCATCTCCTGGAGTATTTCCCCCCTCCTAATATTTTAAAGTGTATTGTTGTATTTTGAGGCTAGGAGCCTCAGGGAGCCAGACTTTCTGCAAAACTATTCTGAACTAATCTCTAGTTGTCTCTAATCATGGTACATCAAAACCACAGGAAATCTAAAACAAAAACCTTAATCTGAATCACAGAGCCAGTTTACATAACAGGATCCATGATTCATCTACTCAGGATTCCAGGCTACCAGCACCCTGCACCGGGCTGAGGGTGTGCACATTTCCACATGCCCCAGTCGATTTGAGATGGTCAGTGGCATTTATCATATCCTGTTGATCTTCTTGCTAACGGGCATACAGTAAATGCCCAACAACTCCTTCCCAAGTAAATAAATGAATGAAGGTGAATGCCTCATGTCCTACAAAAGCCTTCCACACCCAGGGTGACATTAAGTTTCTCTTTATTCAGTGTTTCCCTAGCACTTATTCCGTGAAGAAATTACCTGTTTCCTGTCATTTGCTGTAGGAATTGTGATTCACATCTCTGAAAAATGCCTGTCTGGACTGAACTGTGTCCCTCCCCTTTCTCCAAATTCATATGTTAAAGCCCTACCTCTCAATGTGACTGTATTTGGAGATAGGATCTGTAAGAGGGTAATAAAGGTTAGGAGAAATAATAACAATGAGGCCTTGATATGTTAGGGCTGGCATCCTTATATGAAGAAGAAATCTCTCTCACTCTCCCTGCACATCACAGAGGAAAAGCCATATGAAGAGAGAGTGAGAAGACAGCCATCTGTAAACCAAGAAAAAAGTCCCCGCCAGAAACAGAATTTGCCAGTATCTTGATCATGAACTGTGAGACATTGCTTAAGCCACCTAGTCTGTGGTATTTTGTTATGGCGGGCCAAGCAGACTAATACAATACCCTTTCCTGATTTCTCTCATGCATGCATCAGATGATCGAATGAAACTAGTTCCATAAAAGCAAGAAAACAGGACTATTCACAAATACATGAAAATTAACTCTTGAACAACTATTGAGTCAAAAAGGAAATCAGAAGAAAATTAAAAAACATCTCAAGACAAACACAAATGAAAACAAAACATACCCAAACCTATGGGATGCAGGAAAAGTAGCAATATGGATGTTTATGATGATAAATAGCTATATTAAAAAAGAAGGAAGATCACAAATAGTAACTCTACACCTTAAAGAACCGGAAAAAGAATAAACTAGGCTCAACATTGGCAGAAGAAAGGCCAAACAAGTATCAGAGCAGAAAAAAAAAAAAAAAAAAAATGAAAGAGACTAGAAAGACAATTATAAAGATCAATGAAACTAAGAGGATAAACAAAATAGAAAAATCTTTATCTACACTAAGAAAAAAAACAGGGAAGACTCAAAATCACAAATAAAAGGAGACATTATAGCTGATAACACAGAAATACTAAGGATCATAGGAAACTACTATGAACAATTATGTGCCAACAAATTAGATAAACTAGAAGAAATGGATAAATTACTGGAGGCATATAATTTATCAAGATTGAAGCAGGAAGAAATAGAAAATGTGAACAGACTGATAACAAATAATGAAATTGCATCAGTAACCAAAACATCTCTCTCAACAAAGAAAACTCGAGGACTATCTGGCTTCACTGGTGAATTCTACCAAACATTTAAAGAAGAATTAATACCAATCCTTTCAAATTCTTCCAAAAAATAAAAAAAAAAAAAAGGAGGAAACACTTCTAAATTCATTTTACAAGACCAACAATATCCTGGTATTAAAGACAGACAAGGGCACTATAAGAAAATTACAGGTCAATATCTCTGATGAACATAAATGCAAAAAATCCTCAACAAACCAAATTTAGTAGTACATTAAAGGAATCTGGGGAACCTGGGTGTCTCAGTCAATTGGGTATCCAACTTTGGCTCAGGTCATGATCTCACAGTTTGTGAGTTCGAGCCCCTTGTCGGGCTCTGTGCTGACAGCTTGGAGCCTAGAGCCTACTTCAGATTCTGTGTCTCCCTCTCTCTGCCCCTCCCCTGCAAATGCTCTCTCTCAAAAAATGAATGTTAAGGGGTGCCTGGGTGGTTCAGTCAGTTAAGCATCTGACTTCAGCTCAGGTCATGATCTTGCAATTTGTGAGTTCAAGCCCCACGTCGGGCTCTGTGCTGACAGCTCGGAGCTTGGAGCCTGCTTCAGATTCTCTGTCTCCTCTCTCTCTGCCCCTCCCCCACTCATGCTCTGTCTCTCTCTCTCTCTCAAAAATAAACATTAAAAAATTAAAAAAAATAAATATTAAAAAAATTTTTAAAAAGGAATCATACACATGATCAAGAGAGATTTATTCCTGAATGTTTCAAAATATGCAAGTCAACAAATATGTTACAGCACATTAATACAATTAAGGATAAAAAGAATATGAGCATCCCAATGTATGAAAAAAAAATTTTGGACAAAATTCAACATTCTTTCATGATAAAAACTCTCAACAAGTTAGGTACAGATGGACTGCATCTCAACATAATAAAGGCTATCTATGATAAGCCCACAGCTAACATCATACTCAATGGTGAAAAGCTGAAAAGTTTTCCTCTAAGAGCAGAAACAAGTCAAGAATCCCCACTCTCATCACTTCTATTCAACATTGTAGTGGAAGTCCTAGCCCAAGAAATCAGACAAAAAAAAGGGGGGGGCATGGAAATAGTAAAGGAAGAAGTTAAATCTTCTTTGTCTGTAGATAATATTATATATAGAACAGCCTAGTGTCTGTCAAAAAACTATTAGGCTAATAAATTTAGTAAAATTTCAGGATACAAAATCAATACACAAAAACTAGTTGTTCTTCTATATACTAATAGTGCACTATTCAAAAAAGAAATTAATAAAACAACCCTATTTACAATAGATTCAAAACCAATAAAATATTTAGTAATAAATTTAACCAAGGGGGTGAAAGATCTGTTCCCACAAAAACTATAAAATATTGATGAGAGAAACTGAAGATGATACAAATAAATGGAAAGACATTCCGTGTTTATGGATTGAAAGAATACTGTGAAAATGTCCATACTACTCAAAGCAATCCATAGATTCAATGCAATCCCTATCAGAATTCCCATGGTATTTTTCACAGAAATAGAAAAATCAATCCTAAAATTCATATGGAAGCACAAAACACCATGAACAGCCAAAGCAATCTTGGGGAAGAACAAACTAGAGACATCACACTACCTGCTTTCAAACTGTATTATAAAACTGTAGTAATACAAACAGTATGGTATTGACATAAAATCAAACATACAGACAAATGGGACAGAATCAAGAGCCCAGAAAGAAACCCACACATACATGGTCAATTAATTTTCAACAAAGGTGTCAAGAATAAACAGTGCGGAAAGGAGAGTTGCTTCAATAAATAATGTTGGGGAAACTGGATATACACATGCAGAGGAATGAAATTTGGGACCCCTACCTTATACCACACACAAAAATCAACTAAAGTGTATTAAAGACTTGCAGATAAGACCTAAAACCATTAAGCTCCTAGAGGAGAACATAGCAGACCATTGGCATTGGTTAGGCAATGATTTCTTTTTGGATTTGCCAACAAAATCTAAGGCAACAAAAGCAAAAATAAATGGGACTACATCAAACTAAAAAACTTCTGTACAGCAAAGGAAACGATCAACAAAATAAAGGGCAACCTATGGAGTAGGAGAAAATATTTACAACTACATATTCAAAAAAGGGTTAATATCCAAATTATACAGGAACTCCTACACTTCAATAGCAAAAAACCCCACATGACCCAATTAAAAAATGGGCAAAGGACTTGAATAGACATTTTTTCCAAATAAGACATACAAATGGCTAACAGATACATGAAAAGATGTTCAACGTCACTCACTAATCATGAGGGAGATGCAAATCAATACAGTAATAAAATATCACCTCACATCTGTTGGGATGGCTATTGTCAAAAAGAGATAACAAGTGCTGGTGAGGATGTGAAGAAAAAGGACTTGATACACTGTCAGTGGGAATGTAAACTGGTATGAAACTGGTATAAGACTGGTATAAATGGTATGAAAAACAACACGGATGTTTCCTCAAGAAATTAAAACCGGAACTACCATATGATCCCGATACCTCGCTTCTGGATGTGTATCTAAAGGAAATGAAATCATTATCTCAAGGAGATATCTACACTCCCATGGTCACTGCAGCATTATATATGATAGACAAGATATTGAACAACCTAATTGTCCTTCGAAAGATAATGGATAAAGAAAATGTGACACACACACACATCATATACACAATAGAATATTATTCAGCCTTTAAAAAGAAGAAAATCTTGTCATTTGCAATAACGTGGATGACTCTGGAGGGCATTTCACCAAGTGAAATCAGCCAGATAGAAGACAAATACCACACATTATCACTTATATGTAGAGTCTTAAAAAAAAAAAAAAAAAAAAAAAAAAGCCAAACTCATAGAACTAGAGAGTAGAATGGTGGTTATCAGGGGCTGGAGGAAATCGGGAGGGGTTGGTAAAAAGGTACATTAACTTTTAGTTATAAGATGAATAAGGTATCAAGATCTAATGAATTGTATGGTGACTACAGTTGCCAATACTTGAATGGATTTTAAGTGTTCTCACCCACCTACCCTCACCCAAAAAAAGGGAAATATGTGGTGATGGGTGTGATGGATGTGTTAAGTCTAAGAATCGTTTTACGGTTTATTTATATATCAAATAATCACTTTGCACACAGTAAACACAATTATACTTTGATAAGACAAAAATAATTTGAGTCCATTTCCCTAATTTTAGAAGGATAAATATGAAGGGTAGCAAAGGTGTTATGAGATTGAAACTGCAAATAATTACAAAAACAGAACCACAAATATTTGCAAACCACGTATTTGATAAAGGGTTAATAACCAAAATAAACTGGATGCATCACTGTTATTCAATAAATGGACGGATGAGAATCTCAAACGCAAAGGATGTTCACCAACATCATCCATTTCCTTCCTCCATCACCACAAGAAATACCAGGAGAGAGAGGTAGTGATTTTTGTTAACTGACATCTCCAGTATGTTTAAATACTTAATTCTTGTGCTATTCTACTGCCCTCTGCTGGACGTATGTGATACTCAAAACTAGGTCTAAAGTGGTGGCAATAGTGCTCATTATCGTATTAGCAGCTGCATTAAAGGTCAAGCACTGTGCTAAGTGCTTTACATGCACTATTGAATTCAATCCTCTTAATAACTCTATAGCTAGAAAATGCTATTCTCATTTTGTAGGTGAGGAACCTGGAGGTTCAAAGGCAAGCAAACTAAGTTTACATAACTAAAGAAAGGGAACTGGGAATTAAATACTGGCTCTAGAACCCAGCTCTCAGCTACCTCTTGTTCACTAAATACAAAACTTTCATACTATCAACTGTATTAGAAATAAACCTGGAAAGGTATTTTCATTTGAGACCTGTTTATTCACTAACAATGGAATTGAGAATATGACCTTTATTCTAAAAGCCCAAATGTATATCTTCTAAGTTTTCCCTCTTAGGAAGCCCCCAAATTATTCAAAAAGGAAAAGTTTACTCCTCAATCAAGAGCAGGAGAGTGTTTCTTAGGGGTTCTCACATGTGATCCATGAATCTCCTGCATCAGAATCATGTGAATTACTTGTTCAGTACACAGAATCCCAGGCATCCAGATGTACTATTGGAGGTAGAGAGGACAGAACATTACTATGGCATCATGTGTTACTAGTGTAGGGATGGACAGAAAGAAAAATCAAAGATGATTCCTAGGATTTTTGGCTCAGCAACAGGATTGGTAGTAATGACATTAATTGAGATGGGGAAAATTGGAAGAAGAGAATGGGTTTTTAGCAGTTCACTTGTGATAGGTGGGTGTTTGGCAGTGGATACAAAACTGGGAGCTTTGATTTTGACATGTTAAGTCTGTAATGTCTAACAGACAGCCAAATAAAAATGGAAAACAGAGGAAACTACAAAGGAAATAACTGAGACTTACTTTTTTAAATTCAAAACTGTGTAAGATCGATCCATGTTTTGTTATGTTTATCTATTCTGTTTCTAATAGCCATGTAGTACCTCATAACCCTACCAATGAAAATAGCCAGATTGCTTCCAACTTCTGTTACCACAAACAATACAGCAATGGCATCCTCCTATCTGTTCCCTGTAAAATAATCATAAATATATATTGATCCTTGCCCTCAGCTCTTAACACAAGGCTCCTAAACCTCTTAGAAATTCCTAAGTGATAAGAACACTAAGAGCATCTTTTGTTTTACTGAGGTGATTCTGGGTAGGTTCTTGGTTGGCTGCTGGTAACCAGGAAGACCAAGCCATGATTAGAAGCTTGGAATTTTCAATCCCACCCGTCATCCTCCAGAGAGGGGCTAGAAATAGTTAATGATTGATTATGCCTATGTGAGCAAGTCTTCATAAAATCTCAATAGTACAGGGTTACTTTCAGTTGGCCAAACACAGCCACACCGGGAGGGTGAAGCATCCCAATTCCACAGGGACAAAAGCTCCCGCACTCAGGACCCTCCCAGACCTCATGCTATATAGATCTCTTCATCTGGCTGTTCATCTGTATCCTTTATCATATCTTTTAATAAACCGGTAAAACATTAAGTGTTTCTCTGAGTTCTGTGAGCCACTCTAGAAAATTGAGACTGAGGAGGGCATTGTGGGAACCTATAATTTGTAGCCAAATTGGACTAAGTTGTGAGTAACCTGGGGACCTATTACTTGGAACTGGGATCTGAAGTAGGGTGGATAAGTCTTACGGGACTGAGCTCTTAAACTTTGGGACGGATACCACCTCCAGGTAGTGAGAACTGAGTTGAATTACAGGACGCCTAACTGGTGTCACAGAAAATTGCTTGACGTGGGGAAAAACCTCCACACATTTGGTGACTAGAAGTAAAATGTTCTACACAAGTAGTAAGGGAGAAACACTGGTGCAAAATATATCCCTATAAGATCTTCTGCATCTATTCCTTTGGATTATACACTCAAGAGTGAGACATTCTTAATCTGACCAGGTATTACCAGATTCATCCCTAAAATGGCTGTGTCAGTCTACACTCCAGCAGTGCACAAGGGTTGGTTCCAATATCTTCACATGTCTTTGAATGCCTGCCATTATCCAACAAAATGTTTGCCAACTGAATAGGTACAAAGAAGCATCTTGTTTTAACATCTTTCTGGTAAGTTTGACTATCTTTTTTTCTTTTTTTTATTGTTTATTTTTGAAAAAGGTGGGGGTGGGGAGAATCTCAAGCAGGCTCCGCTCCATCAGTGCAGAGCCTGACATGGGGCTCGAACTCACAAGCTGTGAGATCAAGACCTGAGCAGCAATCAAGAGTTAAACACTTAACCAATGGAATCGCCCAGATACTCCAAGTTTGAGTATCTACACATCTTAGCTTTTTGAGTTTTTCTTCTATAAACTGCCTATTCATATTTCATCTTTTTAAAAAAATTTAGAATTCCTAGCTGTGGACTTTGAGTCTATAAAGTGGCCCACAACGATCCTTGCCTCACAGCATTCACATCTTTGTATAGTTGCCTTCCACACTAGATAGGGCTGACCTGTGCAACCACACCGGATAGGGCTGACCTGTGTAACCACACCGGGTAGGGCTGACCTGTGTAACCACACTGGATAGGGTTGACCTGTGAAACCACACTAGATAGGGTTGGATACTAAGGAAACCACGCTGTGTGAATTCTCAGACTAGGTCATAAAATATACTGTGGTTTCTGCCGTACTCTCTCGATGACTTGCTCTTGGAAAAGCCCCGTCATGTCTCGAGGACACTCAAGAAACCTGATGGAGAGGTCCACATGGTGAGAAATAATCACTAGTCAGCACCAACCTGCTGGTCATCTGCCAAGACAGTCATCTTAGAAGTGGATCCTCCAGGTCCAATCAAACCTTCAAACATCTGCAACCATGGCCAACATGCTGACCGGCAACATCACTAAGACCTTGCCCAGAAACACAGCTAAGCCACTCCCAAATTCCTGATCTACAGAGACTGTGAGATAATAAGTGATTATTACTGTTTTAAGCCACTAAAATTTTGGGGCAATTTGTTATGCAATGGACTGACACCCTGATTTTTCTGTTGTTGATTTGTAGGATTTCCTTGGATAATCTAAAAAGATGAGTCTCCTGTCAGTTTTAGACTTTATAAATATCCTTTTCCAGACTACTGTTTAATAGAAAATTTGTCTGTATTGTCTTTTGAAAACAAATTCATAATTTTGATATAGTAAAATTCATCTATTTGCTGAATTATGGTTCATGCTGGGTAGGGGAAAGGACTAGTTTTCAAGGAGACTTCTACATACTAGGTCACAAGGTATTTCTTATATTTTCTTCTAGAAAGTTTTTAATTTTACCTGTGATGGCTGTTCTGGCCTACTTCATCCTCTCTTCAGGGAAGGTTTACCTCAATTCAGGCATCTGTAATTTTTTGCTGCAAGAATATGCCCCTTCAAATCTTTGCAAGTAGAAAGAGTATAAGTTATAAATTCAAAGCATTTTCCATTCTGTAGCTTAACAAGTAATAAGCTTTACCTATAAAGCTCATGTGCTTTTAAGAGTTCCTTCTAACAAGCTGCTTTTCTTACCTAGTATTTTAGGAAAATCTAGGCTTGAGTTGCTTGGTTGTCTGTCCTTACTTCAAATAGAAGTCTATATCCTAAAAAATAAATCAAGCATTATTTAGGTAAGTGAGCTTCACAGAGTGCTTTAGGCGCTCTCAAGTCATTATCACATCATCATGTATTTCCAGAATAAATCATTCATGTGCAGAGGTCAGAATAAACGTTCTTCCATTTGGCTTAGCTGAGGAGTATATTTTGAAGCTAGTGTTTTAAAGTTTATTTGAGAGAGAGAGATAGAGGGCACACATGAGTGGAGGAAGGGCAGAGAGAGAGGGAGAGAGGGAATCCCAAGCAGGCGCCATGCTCAGCACAGAGCCCCATGTGGGGTTCAATCTCATGGAACTGTTAGATCATGACCTGAACTGAAATCAAGAGTCAGATGCTTAACCAAAAGAACCACCCAGGCACCCCAGAAATTGATGTTGTAAAAAACATAAAGACCTCTGCCTCAAGATGTAGAGAGCTGAAAAAAGTATTTCTTCCGTCCTTGCAGCAAAAAAAGAAAACTAGCTTCAAATTTAAGAATTTATGTAAACCCACAGGAGACCTGAGGTTGCAGAGAAAACACCTAACCCAAAAGCTTCCCTCCAGGAAGAAAGAAGGGTGGCACAAGCCCACCAGAGGGAGTAAACTGGTATGGCTGGGAAGCAGTGAAGGCAGACTCCAGAATGCAGAATACTGTGAAACCTTTGGGGCCAAACATACTGGGGGGAGTCCACACTCTCTTCTTCCATGGACTCCATGTGGCACTCACAGAAGAGATCAGAAGGAGCCTTAAGAAGTATCTGCTGTGGTGCTGACCCAGGGTGGGGGAAGAGAAGCTATGCTGGGGGGGGGGGGGGGCAGAAACTCCACCAAGATTGTTCCCCTCTATCTCTACTATAGAACAAAATCCCTCCAAAAAATACAGATTACCAAACTCAAGAATAGTTATATCATAAACAAAGTAACTGAATTTGTATTTAAAACTTCCCCAGGGGTGCCCAGGTGGCTCAACCGGTTGGGCATCTGACTTTGGCTCAGGTCATGATCTCATGGTCTGTGAGTTTGAGCCCCACGTCGGGCTCTGTGCTGACATCTCAGAGCCTGGAGCCTGCTTCAGATTCTGTGTCTCCCTCTCTCTCTGACCCTCCCCCATTCATGCTCTGTCTCTCTCTGTCTCAAGAATAAACAAACATTAAAAAAAAAAAATTAAAAAACAAAAAACAAAAAAAAACTTCCCCAAAAATCTCCAGGCCCAGATAGATGATTTCACAGGAAAATTCTATTTGTACACAATATCTTCAAGAAAATAGAGAGGCAACACTTCCCAACTCATACTATTGGGCTAACATTACTGGAAAACCAAAATCAAAATTAAAGACATTAGAAGAAAACCATTGGCAGTATCCCTCATGAACATAAATGTAAAATTCATCAATAAAATTTCAGCAAATTTGAATCCAGCCCTAATAAAAATATGTGGTTCATCTGAGGAATGCAAGGCTATCTCAATAATCAATGTAATCCTTTTTTACAGGCATAATGCAAAACACTACATGACTGTTTCAATAGATACAGAAGACAAATTTGACCAAATTTAACATTTATAACAAAAATTCAGCAAACTAGGGATAGAAAGGAGATTCCTTAACCTAATAAAGGCATAACACAAAAAGCTACACTAACATCCTACTTAATGGTGAGAAACTGAGTGCTTTCTGCCAAAGATCAGGAACAGAAAAGGATGTCCACTCACATTACTCCTAATCAACACTGTACTGTTCAATTAGGTAAGAAAAATACAAGACACATAGATTGGAAACAAAAAAGTAAAATTATCTATATATGCAGATGATATGATTGTCTATATAGAAAATCTATAGGACCTGCAATAAACAGGAATTAAAAATGAATTTAGCAAGGATACAGAACACATCAGTATATGAAAGTCTGTTGTATTGCAAGCAATAAACAATTGGAATTTGAAATTAAGAAACCTAGTCTGACTTCAGCTCAGGTCATTATCTAAGCTCATGGGTTTGAGCCCCGACGTCGGGCTCTGTGCTGGTAGTTTGGAGCCTGGAGCCTGCTCTGAATTGTGTCTCCCTCTCTCTTTGCCCCTCCCCTGCTCGTGCTCTGTCTTGCTTTCAAAAATAAATAGTAAACGGTAAAAAAAAAAAAAAAAAAAAAAAAGAAACCTAGCAGACACCACCTTAATCAACTGCTTCCTAACATAATGTTAAAAGGGCACACCAGCTCTGTGGTATTCTTTCCCAAATTGTTTAACCTCAGTCTCATCATGAGAAAACATCAGATAAATCCATATTGAGGGGTATTGTACAAAATTTCTGACTATTACTCTTTAAAACTATCAGGATCATGAAAGATAAAGACAGAAACGGTCACAGATTGGAAGAGACTTAAGACAACTAAATACAGTGCATCCTAGATTGGATTCTGGAACAGAAAAAAGACATTAAGTAAAAAAAACTCAGGGGAGTATGAATAAAATCTGCAGTTAATAGTATGGTATCAATGTTAATTTCTTAGTTTTGATGAACATGGTTACATAAGATGTTACAACAGAGGATGCTGGGGTATACAGGACTTGTAATGCTTCTGTAAATATAAAATTATTTCAAAATAAAGTTAAAAAATAAAAAAAACTATTGCCATTTGCTACTATTTATACAAATCAGAGTTTAAAAATACCACCATGAAGCTAATATAAAAAGTAAATTAGGTGCAAAGGCTTTAAGACTGTCATCCATGATCCAAATTTCATCAAAACAATTATTGTTCTCATAAAATTCATGAGTTTAAAAACACATTCATACCATTAACACATCCATTTTGTATGTATTACAGATCTATACAAAGATTTCAATTGGAAAAAATTACTGAAACTAAAAAGGTTTGACCAACAAAATGGCTTATGCCACCTAGTGGTGACTGAAATAAATATGACCTTTACTTGAAAAGATTTGAGGTTATCTATATTATTGATAAGACTAACTGGGAAAAAGTGCTATGTGATAATATCTAATAATGGACATAATTTAGATTAAAGGTATTCAAAAATAGAACACTTCAGTAAAATCAGTTTGGAAGATTAACAAAGGAAAAGAGCTGGCTGGCTTTATGAGCAAGCAGGATATCTGAAGTGTATTCGAGATGCTCATTTTTGTATCTCCATATGACACCCTATCAGACAGCATCTTCACTCTACCAAAACATTATCTTTATAATGGAGATTTCCTTCCAATAAAAGAACTGAACTACTAATGGGAAAAGGAGAAAAGTAAAGGGGCACTGAAAGAAATGAGAGTATTCATGAATGATGAGAAAACAGCAACAACAAAACAAGGAAAGTTCCTTAGAGGCAGGGTTAGCCATTCCATTATATGCAGAATGGAAAGAACAGAGCCAAGAGGCAAAGTACAAAGAGAATATCCTAATGGGCATTCTGGTCCTTCTCCCTAGTTGTCCCACAGAATGCATTTGACCTTTCTGAACTTCTACACCCAGATCTATACACTGAAGTGATACAACCAAGAGATCCCTTTAAATTCTAATATTCTACCATGCAATTTCCAGAGATTTTTTTTTTGTTTATTTTGAGAGAGGGAGATGAGAGAGACAGAGAGACAGACAGAGAGAGAGAGAGAGAGAGAGGAGAGAGAGAGAGAGAATGAGCACAATTAGGGGAGAGGCAAGGAGAGAGGATCCCAAGCAGGCTGTGCACTGACAGCTCGTTGGGCTCGATCTTAGGAACCGTGAGATCATGACCTGAGCCGACATCAAGAGTCAGATGCTTAACCAATTGAGCCACCCAGGTACCCCCCATTTCCAGAGTTCTAAAATACTACTATCGTCTTTTGATAAGAAGCAAGAAAAACAATCTCTTTACACTCATTTTTATTAAACAAATAAGGCTGGTAGTGGAACTTTTTTTATTTAATGCATAAACATATAAGTCCCTTTATTAGAGAAATTGTACATATTGGTGTATATGGTCAATGTCACATCTATGGGTTAATTCTTTAAAAATCAGAACCAGTAATTAGGATAAATTCTATGCTTTCTTCGTTACATTGTGAAGTGTCTTGTGTAGTCATATTCTATCGTTGGAATGACAGCTTGTACGAACTTCAAGAAAATTAGAAGATACCTAAAGGTCTTTAGCTAAGGAAAATTGATTGGTAAATAGTACTAGGATTTAAGCTAACATTGTAATTATCCTTATTAAACAATTTCTCAGAAAAAATACATAAGACAAAATCTTAAGTATATTAAAAAATAATTCATGGAAGTTTGTGTCTATTCAACATGAGGTTCTCTGTAACTTGAAGACTGCTTGACCTACTCTCATTTAGTATTTAAATGTGAAACTTCCTAATAAGTATGAGTTTGCATGAGCCCATTTTTTTTTTTTATATAAAAGTGAGAACAAGGTTGTTCATGTTTAAATGAGTGGGAAATGGTTCCTTTACTATTAGTTTGTTAGAAAATAAGATAGGGTAAAAAATATAAAAGCACTGAAGCAAAAGAGAAAAAAATAATTAAGTGGAAACCCTCCATAAGGACTGATTGTAGTTAGTGTATGTACTTGCCATACAATCTGCTACACTAGACTGTTTAATAAAATCCTGAATTTTTTTTCTATGTTCCACTGCACCTGAAAATATTAAGACCTTAATTTTTATTGGGGGAACTGATGACTCAATTATTAAACACAGAGTCTTACAAGTCGCTACCCAGTCTCCAACACAGAGATGAATGCTCAAGTTATGCGCAATAGGGTTTCAGGAATCAGACTGGCTTGGTCCGAGGGTTCCAGGTTTGTTTCAGTGTCAAATAAGCCCAGTGTTCCTCTGAGGGACACACTTTATTAGCAATTTTTAGGTGCTTTACAGTTCTAAGACAGGGGTGACCCCTCACAGTCTACATCTAACACTGCGTGGCAAGAACCAAGTGTTATATCAATCTAGCACCAAACTTATGTAAACTATTTGGCATCTACATTATTGACTTTGGCTGCTTTTGCCAAATCCATGCTATGGGTACATGTATTTCAGGATCCAGCAGTTTACTTAGTTTATTCTTGTCAACCCCAGAAGTAGGAAAACCATAGTAAGATATAAGAAGGGTGCTCTTAGATACTATATTTTAAGAATATATGAAATATACTTCGTGTGCTTTACTTTTTATTAACCTATTAAGCTGAATTCTGTTTCAGAGACCTCAGAATGACACAACCTAACTTTACTTTTACCTGATGGGAAGCACATTTTTTAATAATAGTTAAACTGGAAATATACTTAGGGAAAAGATACTCATGTGTTATCCTCTAAATTAGTAGGTTACTCTTCTTTTTGCCTGTTTTTTTCCATTAAGAGCAATGGTTCTATATTCACATACTCTTAGCCATTGCCTCTTCCACAAACAAAAGCAACTAGCAAGCTGCTACCTAGACAAACACACTGACCAAGGTTCTGTCATAAGGCAGGGCTGATGGGAGCACAAAGGAACATGTGCTCATCATCTGGACAAAGCATAACTATCACAATATGGCATTTTCTAAATAAAGACTCCCATTAAGACTTCCAGATATGAGGGGCTAAAACAAGTTATAGGTACTGTGTCATTAACATTATACTACATGTCCCAAAGAAGAAAACAATCCTAGGAGCCAATGTGCCACTAATGACATACACAGGTAAGGATACATATGAACACCAAGTTCTCCCCCTCCTTCTGCAACAGTCTCAATGATTTTCTTCATCACCTCAGCATGCCTAAAAGCAAAAGAATAAATAAATCTTATCAGCATAGACTAGATCAAAATAGGAAAAGCAAGGAATCTACCTTATTAGTGTCAGTGAATTAATTTTAACGTTAATAGTTATATTATAAAATATTCTCCTTCCTATTCCCAAACAAATCAGATTGTTGAGTCATGTAGAATATTTTACTGGAGCTCAGGCTAAATTTTAAAAGCTATGGTAGTCACAAACACAATGGCACTAGTTAGCTATCCTACAATGCGGGCTGAAGGAGTTTGGGGGATAGTGCAGCAGAAAACTAGAGAAAAGGGAAACCATGCCAGGGTATAATTGCAGAGCAAGGGCTGTGTGCTCTAAGAAACAAGAATTATACCAGGCAAATTCAAAAAACCTACATGGTAACAGCTAATCAAAAAAAAAAAAAAAAAAAAAAAAAAAAAGACATATTTACAATGCTGGGATTTCAGCTGCTCAAATATTTAGCTGAGAATAAGCCCCTGCTCACTCTCTCTTAAAATAAAAATAAAATACAGTTTAAAAAAAAAAAAAAAAAAAGATTCTCAGAGTCCTGAGAATCCAAAAACATAATCTGAGGTGGCCCATGGTCAGGCCTAAAATGTACTTGAAATCTTACCTTATAGGCCCCCAACTTTTTGCTACTTACATTACATTGTATAATACAGCCATTTATTAAAACGTTTAACATTAATTACCAGTTAAATTACTTACCTCTTTTCCCTAACACAGCTAAGAAAGAGACATGCCTCAGTTTGATAAGCACCATCCTAAAACCTCAAACCATCAGAGAAGGCAACAAAATAAAATGAAAACCTTTCAGATAATCCAAAACTAAAACTAATGACTCTTGAATTACTTTTCAGTTAGCAATATTAACAACTCTTGACATAAATGAACTGGAAAAATGAACTAGGCTTTCTATTGGATAAAGTATGAGGACAAAGAGGTTGCAAAAAATAAGAAGACAATACTAAGAATTTTAAAAAACTAGAATGTTGCATCTAATTAGTCAATGGAATACCAAAGTTTTCATCCAAAAAATATTGTTACCAGAATTTCTCAGTGATTTGTAAGAGTTACCCATTAGAAATAACAGAGTAAATTGTGCATATAGAGCCCGCTTCACTTACTTGGCCCTACGAAAACACAATGATGCAAAGAAAATCCCAAATAGTAGGGCTGAATATCTCTTAACTGGAGACTAAAGGAAAATAGAAACTCTGAATACATCTTCCTTCACTAACCAACAAAAGGAGATAAATAAAAAACACAAGGAAAACTTTATACTCCACATTCATAGCAAGATTTATCACAATAGGGCAAACCATGTCTAAATGATGAGTACTTTTTAATCTAAAGAGCATCTTCTAAACTATTCTTGGAGCTGAAAACAGTAAAACCACAAAGATCTATACTACACTATAGCTAAACACACAAAGAGAACAAAAAATAGTCTTATTAATTAAACTTAAAATAAATTGGGTCTTTTTCCTTTGTTCTTACATATTTAAGCACAAGAACCTTTCTAAAAAAGACAAAAGAGAATTTTACTTGCTTATTAAACTTTTCTGTTAGGACACTTTGTTTACAGACTCTCAAGTAATAAATCCTTATGGACACACAACACACACACACACACCACACACACACACACACACACACACACACACACACACACACACACCTGCACGGGTGAACTGAACACATAGGAGGAGGTGGGAGATGAGGGTGATTTTCAATGGTCACTGTTTTCTTCACATGATCTTGACTGATGTCTTCATACATGTGTTCAACTGTTAAAGGCTGCCTTTGCTGAAATGATAAAAAATGTTTTGAAATCACTGTTTAAAATCTTTCAAGCCTGGGGCACCTGGGTGGCTCAGTCAATTGAGCATCGAACTTTGGCTCAGGTCATGATCTTGCGTGGTTCAGAAGTTCAAGCCCCACATTGGACTGGCTGCTGTCAGCACAGAGCCTGTTTCAGATCCTCTTTCCACCCCCTGCTTGCGCTCTCTCTCAAAAAACAAAAACAAAAACAAACAAAAAACACTTAAAAAATTTCAGGCCTAAACTTCAATGTTTAAAATAGATATATCCCTCCCTCCCATATCACCTGCAATACACTATTACAGACTATTTAGAATCACCAGACTCTTTGGGGAAGAAATTACAATTTATTTATACTAGGGAAAGGAGGAAGGAGTCTGTACACCAAGGTTATATAACTTCAGCTGCAGTACAGATTCCACAAAAAAGTAAGTTCATAGCTGTCGAAACAATTTTGTAACTTTATAATTCATCTTTGGGGCCTATTTTGTTTTACTTTTTTATTTTCCCATTTATAGTCATAAGAATGACATACATGTTAAAACAAGTTGATTTTATTTCAGTTATCCCTTAATTCAATTACGTAAACAAGTTAAAAAAAAAAAAAAAGGTTTTCCGTCTTAAAGAAAAAAAACACACGCAACATGATCATTTTGTAAATGTCTTATGTACGCAACAAATGTAATACCCCCAAAATTTAATACAAGAAACTAAGTTCAATTTCTCTTATATTTTGAATGAATAACCTCAAGAACAAAGCAATAAATATGTAGCAGATTATTTCTGTTTAATTCTTAGTAGTGTTATTGTCACACTGAATAATTCATAGTTTCTTTAAAATAAGAATCAAGTTCAGTATTAATCATGAAATTATAAAACAAATGTTTCTAAAATTTAAAAGGTCACAGTATATACACATGGACCTAATGACAAAGGAATTAAATCCAAAAATTATAAATATATTTTCTGTTTGTACCTCATCATAGCCGAACAACCATAGCCGTGGTGTCTGGTAATATTTATCATAAGTGATATAAAGGTCGTAAGTTCGCGTTTGCAAAATAGCATCTTCACCTCCAGCATCAGTTTTAGCTTTACAAGCTTCTACCATTTTCCTTGTGTCTAGGGTAGCCTAGCAATAATGGAGAAAAATTTACAGCCGTTAAAATTAGTATGAATGTAACAATTTAGAAAAGGTAATTTTCCCACCTTGTATTTTTTTCCAAAAACAAATAGAACTTAAAAGTCAAAGCTAAAATGTTATACGCTATAACCAATGTAAACATATAAATAAAAGTTTACTGGAAAGATCAAGATACTATTAGAAATATTAATCAGCAAGTTTATTCAGTAAAAGTTAACTAAAAACTCAATTTACAAACCTCATCTGTTTCCAACAATCCACTCTCTTCATATTCTGTTATAAAAAGCAACAAAAGATTAATCAAGTACAAGATTTCTTAAACCAAATAACATATATTACTTCAGAGTATCATTCAAAACCTGGGTTTTTGCTTTTGTTTTTACTTTATTTACTTATTTATTGACTTTTTTATTTTGAGAGACAGAGACAGCATGAGCAGGAGAGGGGCAGAAAGAGAGGGGGAGAGAGAGTCCCAAGCAGGCTCTGCACTGTCAGCACAGAGCCTGACACAGGGCTTAAACTCACGAAACCATGAGATCAAGACCTGAGCCAAAACCAAGAGTCGAACGCTTAACCGACTGAGCCACCCAGGCACCCCTGCTTTTGTTTTTAACTGAAGATACTGAATAGGTATGAGTGGGCTAATTCCACACTTCCAAAGCAGCACTATACCTGACAAAGCCAGAGAACATTAGCATGGCAAGGCTTGGTCCACACTACTGTCTATTAGCAATACCAAATGGCATGATACTGTAGAACCCTCAGTGACTCCACTGTATAACATAAGGCTGTTTATATAATTGCATAAAGTATGCTTATTAAAATCATCAGTGACTTCCTCTTTGCTGAATCCAGGGGTAAATTCCCAGGCTTCATCTTAACTGACCTTCCAAGACCATCTGGATGATTTATTCCCACCTTCCTGAACACTTCCCTTGGCTTTGCCTCTCATCTCAGTGGCTTCTCCTTTACTAACTTCTATGCTTGGTTCTTCTTCATCTCAACTTTATTTCCTTTTTTTCTTTCTTTTCTTTTAAAAAAACTCTATAGTAACCAAGGGCTCAGTTTCTGGACTTTGTCTTTTCTCTATCTACCCTTACTCCCTTGATGATTTCATCCAGTCTGAATAGCTTTAAATGCTACTGATCCCCAAATTTACCCCTGCTCACAATATCTAACTCTTTACTTACGGCTCCAATGGAATGACTAATGTACATGGCAAACAGCACACACCTAAAACTGAACTCCTAAACTCCCCCTCCAAAGCTATTTGGTCCTACAATTTTCCTCATCTCAGTTCAAGACACCTTGCCAGACACTCACACCAAAAATCTTTGGCTACTCTGTCTCTCCCATGCCACTTCCCACTCAGCAGCAAATCCCTTTGACCGTACCCTCAAAATATGTCCAGAAGTCTATTTCTCATCACTTTCAGTGTTGCCACTCGAGCCCAACCTCTTATCATTTCTTGCCTAGATTATCCAAACAGTATCCTGTTGTCCCTAATCCCCTTCAGCCTGTTCTCAATACAACAATTACAGTGATTCTGTTAAAATAGTAAATCTTATTCTAAGTTGCTCTTCTAGTTAGAAAAACCTTCCAATGGCTTCTCATCTCACTGAATTAAAGCCAGGGCCCTACATGATCTGGTCCCAAGGTTACCTCATTGACTCCATGCCTTACTTCTCTATTGACTCCATGCCTTACTTCTCTGCCCTCGCTCATCTCTGGGCACAGGATTTTTTTTTTTTTTTTTTTTTTTAAGTAAGTTCTATACCCAATGTGGGGCTTGAACTTATGACCTCGAGATCAAGAGTCACATGCCCTACCCACCGAGCCAGCTAGGTGCCCCTGCTCACAGTATTTTATATAAGCCACACAAGCTCCTTCCTCAGGGCCTCAGATATCCAAATAGCTTGCTCACTCACCTCCTGCCAGGCTTTACTTAAAATTCATGTTCTCAATGAATTTCTTGATCAACGTATTTTAAATAGTACTCATCCCTCCCCAAGACTCTGTCCCCTCCCCCTCCTTTATTTTGCTAATACTTATTAGCAAATAAAGTATATTGCTTATCTATTTTTTTGTCTCCCATAACTAGAATATAAGCTCCGTAAGATGTCTACTGCTTTATCTCTAGCACCAAGAACAGTGCCTGCTACATAGATACTATATTGCCTAATAAAGTATATTGCTTATCTATTTTTTTTGTCTCCCATAACTAGAATATAAGCTCCGTAAGATGTCTACTGCTTTATCTCTAGCACCAAGAACAGTGCCTGCTACATAGATACTATATTGCCCAATAAATATTTGCTGACTAATGAAAACTGCCTGTTATATTAATTATTATATTACCTCCTATACCATCAACACAGTTTTTTAAGCACAATTCCACACACAGCAATTTTTTCTTCAGCTCTATCCAAGGGAAATGTCACAAATACACTAAAAGGCTGTCGGTCAGATATTTAAGGCAGTCCCACAACTTGTACTCTAAAAACAGTACTTTCTTCACTGTTTTCTTCCTACCCTCTACCCCAGCCTGGATAACTGTACACCATTCAGACAGATGGAATGCACAAAAGTATTTGTGCAAGAAGGTGGTTCTGACGATTATGAGACATCCAGGTACAAAGGAAACTACACAAATACCTCTGAAGTTCAGGAGATCTGGACTGGAGGTTTAGATACAGAAGTCGATCACTGGGATGGTTGGTATGTGAGGTTGCTGTGAGCAATTCTGGTTACAAGTAACTCATACAGATTTCTTCCAAGAATGGGTGTTTGCCACAAAAATAAGGACAAAACTCTCACTAGAATTCAGTAACAGATATACAGCTAGGTTTCATGAAGACTCAAAAGTAATTTAGAAAACAAAACAGAAAAGTACTTTGAGTCAAGACTATGCTGGCAATTCAGCTACGCGGCATCTCATGAGCAAACTCCACTTGCTATTAACAGCGCCTCGACTCTCCTTGGCACCATCTTCCACTTCTGCGTGCTACAGAACATTTCTATCTCACCATAAATTCTATGTATTTGGTCAAAAGAAGAAAAGTAAATGCATAATACAAGAGCACACTTTCTTCTGCTCTGAAATAGTTTTCAAGAATTAGCTTTTAAGTGGGCACCTGGGTGGCTTAATGGGTTAAGGGTCCAACTCTTGATTTTGGCTCAGGTCATGATCTCTTGGTCTGCGAGTTTGAACCCTGCATCCAGCTCTGCGCTGACAGCATGGAGCCTGCTTGGGATTCTCTGTCTCCCTCTCTCTCTGCCCCTCCCCTGTTCAAGCATGTGCCCACATGTGTAGGCTCTCTCTCTCTCTCTCTCTCAGAAATAAACATTAAAGAAAAAAAAAAAGAATTAGAGCTGTCCCCAGTGTTAAAGATTTATGACTAAGATGTATCCCACTAGAAATAATGCTATCAAGGCTATGCCTTAGGTAAAGTAGAAGAGTCCAAGATAAGGTAAGTTCTGCACTACTTAAGTTTACATAAAAGCCTCTGTAGGCTGTTAAATGTTAAAATCTAGAACACAATGGAGTAGAATTCTTGTCCACCTCAACTACAAATACTCCAAAATCCATATTCTAGTGTGATTAAAGCAAATCTAGAACACAAATACCTTCCATATCTGCAGCTTCTCCTTCATCTTCCTCTTCTTCCTCCTCACATATTGCTGAGCAATCTTGAAGTTTTATACTGTCCTTTGAAAATAAGTATATTTAAAGTCACTTAAGTATGTCCATTAGTTCACACACTGAGCACTCATGCATCAGCACAGTGCAAACCACCGTGAAAATAAGAGTGGTAAAGACAGTTCATATCCTCAAGAAACTCCTACTCCACTGGAGATGACAAACCCATAAGCCAAATATTAAAAATAATATGCTAAGTGCTGTGACTGAAAAATATAAAAGTATTATAGAAGTACCAAGAATCACCTAAGCTCTCCATTTAAAAATAGTTGTCAGTTGCACTTCCAAAAAACTGTATTTTTATTTAACCAATTCATTAGTATTAGGAAACTGGTTCATAGTTATAACTTACTTACACACATAATTTAAAAGAAAAAAAAAGGTATATTTTATAAATCACAATACATTTATAAGTTAAACTTATTAGAAATCAAACATTATGTTCTAATTTGTTAACAATATCTTCAGTTGAATTAAGTAAAATTATCAGACTCTACAGTTACTATAATATGTAAGATTTCAGTTCAATTTTTAACCTGTATTTGCACTAGAATAAAAGAATAATGCTAACCAAAGACAAGCCTAATATAGAATTATTTCACAAAATCAATATTCTAAAAAAGTGAAGTCAATGAAGTAAAAAAAAAAAAAAAAAAATCCTGGATATCTAGTTTCACCTAATTCGTAATTTTACTTAGGGAAGATTTTATTTACCACTAGAAGCTTAAATTGTATGTATCATTACTACACTCAAAATGTGAAACCAGAGAAGAAAGATAATATCTGGGTAATTATTAGAAGAGCCAATATCTGACAAAGTGATTGTTAAGGGAAATTTTAATCATGTTGTTGTCATGGTGATCATACTTGAAACAGAATACAGTAGAAATCAACAAGAAAGATTAATATTTGGGTCTGGACAACAAATATTCTAAGCACTAAATTATGAAAAATAATATAAATTCTATATTAAATAGGAAATGACAGGAAAGATACATTCCAGTTGTCCATTATTCTAAGTATTCACACTTCAGTAGGACATAAGGATGTTAGATGGGATATCAAGTACCATATTAACCACTACCGCATTTATAAAAAATTCTTTCAAGAATTATCATCAACCTATCATAAAATGCTACCCCATACTACACTGCCATTTATCATTCCCAAAGGCTGAAGGATACATAATTAACAGCCGGAGTAAACAAGATTTTCTAAAGTAGCCAAAGCCATTTTGGGGTTTTTTAGTCATTCAAACTCTCCAAAAAACAGAATTTCAAAAGGCTGAATTTTCAGGCCAATGAACTGAACCTTAATCCCTAGCAAGCATAAAACTGTACATTAAAAAAACAAAACAAAAAGAAAACTTGTTTTAGTTTCTAACCTTTCCTGTTAAGACTCAGTTATGAATCCCAAAAGATCTAAATGATAAAAACACACAAAAAAGAGTATCTTAAACTTGTAGCAAATGTTGTATCAAGTGTTTCCTAAGGACAAAAGAAATGCAATTATTCTGTCCAAACATTCTGCTCTCTAAGAGATCTGACTATTAACAAAATAATAAAGAAAAGATAAGAATAAAGGCATTTTGTATTTTTCATATTATTTCAAATATAAAAATATGAAGACAGCTGCAATCATCCTCTCTTTAGAAATGAAAAGCTTCTATAATAAAATTAGCTTGAATTAACTGAAAATTTTCAAGCAGAAAAATTCCACCCCGTTACAGATTTTTATCCCCTCTCCCCACAATAAACCATACAATAAAACCCAACTGATTTAGCTCCCACTCAGTCAAAATCCATTCTGGATGATGTTAAAATTTACCTTTAAATTTTCAAAAACAAAATTTTCAAAAACAAAAACTTCCACTGAAAACAACAGTAAATTAAGAGATTACAGAGGGAATGAGTAAATTACTTAGGACAATGTTTAAACTACAAAATTTGAAATTAGTAGCTACTAATCACTAAGTACATAAACCTCTTCAAAAACTTCTATTCACAAAATTTTATACTTAAAAATTAAAAAAACATTTCTTTTAAACTAGCGTAGTAGCCTTCCCAATTAGTGAAAGTTAGTTGTTTTTACCAGTTACAATCTGAAAAAAAAATTTTATCGCACACAGATTTAGGAAGATAAGCACTGAGAAGGAGTAGTTTTGATATGGTCGTATAAAAAAGTGAGAGGAGAAAAAAATAACTCGAATTTTAAAAAGCTTGAATAAGAATATATATATGCAAATAATTACAACACTGAATTTAGAAATGTAACTAATTAACCAGTACCTTGCTCTCCAATGTAATCTCCTTAACTGCTTCAGTTATTCCTGCAATACCTGTTTAAAGTTCAAAGAAATACCTGAATTAAAGTGTAAACATCTACCATTTCCCAGATTCAAGCAACATATAAATTAACACTTAAAATTACCTAAATTCTCACAACTCCTCTGAAATAAGGAGGCAATGTTAGCAGTATTTTTACAAATAAAACTCTAATAGGAATAAATAATGCCAAAAGCACTTCTCAAATTAAAAAATATACCAATTTGATATTTTACCATGAATTATTCTATCACTCATTTACCATTCCTCATTTACTTTCCCTGTGTGAGTCTTTATCAAATATATATTCATTCTCAGAGTGAATACATTAGGAGACTATAGGATTCATATTCTATATTTCATTTAAACCTGCATTAAAATTTTCTCAAGAAGATATTAATGTTATTTGTTTCAGAAATCTAGGAGAGCCAGAAGTAGTAATACCATACCATACTTACATGGACCTTTCTATTTTATTGTTTCCATAGGTTATTTTATCCTTATAAACACTACCCTTGGGGTAATTAGGTAATCATTTCTCCTTATAAAGAAACGAATGAGACTTGCTGAGTCTCACAGTTAAGAAACTGGGATTCGAATCCATATGTGCTACCTTTTAGTTCAATGCTCTGTCTACTGCACCCCATTAAGCAACTACCTTGAACATATTGTCTCAATGAAGGTGGCACTAAGCAGATGGCAGCACCACAAGTCAGCTAAGTACATTCTCATTTAAAATACATGTCAGTTTATTTATTTTAAATTTATTTATTTATTCATTTAGAGAACAAGCATGGGAGGGGCAGAGACACAGGGAGAGACAGAGAATCCCAAGCAGGCCTCATTTTGTCAGTGTGGAGCCTGATGCAGGGCTCAAACTCACAAATCATGAGATCATGACCTGAACTGAAATCAAGAGTCAGCTGCTTAACCAACTGAGCCACCCAGGCGCCCCCACCACTACTTTTTTATTTTTTTTATTTATTTATTTTTTTTTCTTCAACGTTTTTATTTATTTTTGGGACAGAGAGAGACAGAGCATGAACGGGGGAGGGGCAGAGAGAGAGGGAGACACAGAATCGGAAACAGGCTCCAGGCTCTGAGCCATCAGCCCAGAGCCCGACGCGGGGCTCAAACTCACGGACCGCGAGATCGTGACCTGGCTGAAGTCGGACGCTTAACCGACTGCGCCACCCAGGCGCCCCGACCACTACTTTTTTAAAAGCTTCTTTATTTATTTTGAGAAAGAGAGACAGAGACAGGGAGGGAACATGAGTGGGGGAGGGGCAGAAAGACAGGGAGAGAGAGAACATGTCAATGTTTCTAATTTGACAGTTTATTTAAAAAAAATTTTTTTTAAAACATTTATTCATTTTTTGAGAGACAGAGAAAGAGCACAAGCAGGGGAGGGGCAGAGAGAGGGGGAGACACAATCCGAAGCAGGCTCCAGGCTCTGAACTGTCAGCACAGAGCCCGATGCGGGGCTTGAACTCATGATACGCGAGATCATGACCTGAGCTGAAGTCGGACACTTAGCCAACTGAGCCACCCAGGCACCCCCCTAATTTGATAGTTTAAGAAGGATGAGATACACTAGAGAAAAAACTCTACATACAAAATATGCTTTGCTCCCTTTTTAATCTTCTAAAACTTTGATACATCTGTTCAACATGTCCAAAGAATAACTCATTTTTTACTAATAGAAAATATCACAATCCACAGCTCTAGCACAATGCTTTTACTTCATCCTTTTTTAGAAATTATTACATAATAGATACGATTATTTCATAACATTAAGACCCAAACCTTAACATACTGAATTGGTATTACAAAATGATTCCCTGAATCCAATACATAGATAAAAAGAAAATAAACCTCTTCAATTCATTTATATATAATAATGCAGTAGTATGCCACTAGACTCTTCTAAATGTAGGACTGACAAAGAAAAAAAAAAGCTCAAATGACTCTAATGAGGGTAACATTCTCAAAGACTGTGATGGTTAATTTTATGTCACCTTGGCTACGTTACTGTGTCCAGATGCCTGGTCAAACACCAGTCTAGATGTAGCTCTGAAGGTGGTTTTTAGATTTTTGTAGACTCTAACATTTAAATCAGTAGACTTTGAGTAAAGTAGATCACTCCCCATAACGTAGGTGGGCCTCATCCAATCAGTTGAAGGCCTTATAAGAAAAGACTGAAGTGCTCAGAAGGAAAGAATTCTGCTTTCAGACTATCTTCACACTCAGGCGGAAGCAATCAACCCTTACCTGGGTCTTCGGCCTGCTGGCCAGTCCATCCTATAAACTGCAATCTTGCTAGCTACCACAATCATGTAAGCCAATTCCTCAAAATAAATCTATGTATACCTATATATCTATACCTGTATCTACCTCTATAATCTAATCTCTATCTATATATACATTCTATTGTTTCTGTTTCTCTGAGAACCATGACTAATACAAGGGCCAAGACAAATAAAAGAAACCTATGAGAAGCAAGGATGAAGCAAAGAGAACTGAGGTAACTAAGGAACCGGGCACATGGCCTTTTGAGTCCATCGGAAGTAGTGTTTTAATCAGATCAGGATAGAGTTTAAACTAAAATTCTAAGGATATCTCTCCAGCAGGACAAACATTTTTTCAGTTGTTGAATTTCTTTAATAGACTTTCATCAATCCAATCGTACTAATACCTACTTACCTCTGTAATGAATGCCTTTGTAAATATGCACCAAATTTTGAGCTAGTGATTATGGAATAGAATACAACCAGACAACAGAATAGCTCATTTACTTCACATCAGAAACATACTGATACAACTAATGGCTTTGGTTAGTCAACAATTGCCTATAGAGGTCCTGCTCATGTCTTCCAGACACAGGAAAACTAAAGCAGAGCAGCTGAACAATTTTGGAAAGGTCAAAAAATAAAGGTTTTCAAACCACATTTTCTTAAGGCCTTGACTAATTAATACTCAACACGTTAAGAAACAAACAAGTTTCAGAATATTATTCAGCCATCAAAAAGAATGAAATCTTGCCATTTACAACAACATGGATGGAACTAGAGTATATTATGGTAAGTGAAATAAGTCAGTCAAATATATGATTTCACTCCTATGTAGAATTTAAGAAATAAAACAGATGAACACAGGGGAAGGCAAGGCAAAATAAGATAAAAACAGAGAGGGAGGCAAACCATGAGAGACTCTTAACTATAGAGAACTGAGGGCTGCTGGAGGGGAGGTGGGTTAGGGGATGGACTAGATGGGTGATGGGCATTAAGGAGGGCACTTGGGATGAGCACTGGGTGTTATATATTAAGTGATGAATCATTATTTTTGTTTTTTATACATATATATATTTTTTTCAATATATGAAATGTATTGCCAAATTGGTTTCCATACAACACCCAGTGCTCATCCCAAAAGGTGCCCTCTTTAATACCCATCACCCACCCTCCCCTCCCTCCCACCCCCATCAACCCTCAGTTTGTTCTCAGTTTTTAAGTGTCTCTTATGCTTTGGCTCTCTCCCACTCTAACCTCTTTTTTTTTTTTTTTTTTTAAGTGATGAATCATTAAATTCTACTCCTGAAACCAATACTGCACCATATGTTGACTAACTTGAATTTAAATAAAATCCTGGAAGAAAGAAAAAGAAACAGGTTTCAAATGAAGAAGCCCAAGCACTGAATCTATGCTTCTATCACCATGAAGAAACACATGGCAGTGTCCCTTTTTAAGGGTAGAAAAAAACTGACCTAACAAGGTACTTTTTCCTGTGCAGATTACTTAGCCCTCTGACTACTGTATGGGTCTCAACAGATGGCAGCAATATGTCCTTCACAGAACACTTGGTACTGTCTGGAGGCATTCTTAATTACCACAATTGGGTAAGTACCACTGGCATCTAGTGGGCATCTAGTATCAGAGATACTGCTAAACATTCTGCAATGTACAGGAAATGCTACAACAAAGAATCATGCAGCCCAAAACGTTAGTAGGGCTAAGACTGAGAAACCCTGTGCTAGTACTACTTTTGATACAGCTGCTACTCTCTAGGACTTAGAAAATTTATTTTTAGTACCTAGATTTAAACTCAGAACACATTTTCTCCATTAAAACTAAGCCAAAAATGGCACTTATATAACTGTGTAAATTAACTATTAATTGTTAGCTATTAACTAACATTAATTCATGTAACTGTATGTTATGTAACTACATACAACTACATAAATGCACATTAGTATATGCTGCTGTCCCTGTCATAAATGGTAGTTAGCTATAGCAGCATATACTAATCTACGTTTACATAGTTAAATACAGTAGCAAAATCAGTGTTTAGGACTTGGAATAAAAAATCATATTCAGATTTACAACTTCTGCAAACACACTTATGAAAGGCTTAAATTTAGTCAATTTCTTTAACAAAAATCTATTGAACAACTTGTGTATCAGATACTATGTTAGATACTGAGGATTCAGCAATGAATCTCTACCTCCACAGAGTATACAGTGTTTGTCACTGAACAAATAATTATTAAATAATTTTAAATGTGGGTCTCTGAGTACAATAAATACAAGCGTAGTTCCTGTCCTAAAGTTCGTCACACAGCAATGGAATGACACGTAAATAAGGAACTCTAAATCAAAGCAGTATGCATACTCAGCAATACTAATTGTCTTTCTTTCTTTAGAAATAAAGAAAATGATATGGATATTTTCAAATTGCTACTGAAGTAGCAGTACTATAGAAATTTGGTATTCTCCAAAGGCATTTTTTCTTTTTTTTTTCCAATTTGTCTTCCTGCTATTTTTCAGGTAAAAGTGTATTGGGACAACTGTGCCTTATGTATCCTTTGTTGTTGTTGTTTTTTAAAATCAATGCTGTTATGAAAGATTGTAAAAGAGTTTAAAACAATTTAAAATAAAATACAGTATTTTATTCTCCTCTTACCTGTGTTATGGTAAGTATCTACCCATCCCCCATCACCATCATCTTCTTCAATGATAGCTTCCAATTCATCTGAATATTCCATCTGTTTGCACCGCTTGTAGCATGGCACTATTAAACAAGTGGCAAATACAGTTACTAGCACATAATCTGCTTCCTATGAATCCATTAGAAAAAAAGAGAAAATTTATTCCATTTAAGGAAATACTGTATTTCATTTCTAATAAGTGCTTAAGTTAGTGTTTAAAGAGTTATATTCAGCTCACAAATACATTAATGATCACACTTATCTTTCCCTAAATAGCTCTGTCAGAACACAGGTAGAAAAGTTCTACTGAAAATGTTTTTTGTTTGTTTATTTACTTATTTTGACAGAGAGGGAGAGGGGGAGAGGGAGAGGGATGGAGAGGGAGAGGGAGAGAGAGAGAGAGAGAGCGAGAGCACAAGAGGTGGAGGGGCAGAGAGAGAGGGACAGAGAGAATGCCAGGCAGGATCCACACGGTCAGCACAGAACCTGACATGGGGCTCAATCCCACAAACTATGAGATCATGACCTAAGCCAGTATCAAGAGTCCAATGCTTAACTCACTGAGCCATCCAAGTGCCTCTCTACTTGAAAGTTTCTGTGTATTCTTTACCCTGATGGGCTGTGAAGAACAGCTGGCTAAAGCCAGAGATGACACTGTACAATTTCAGGCTAATGCATAATAATACCTTATTTTAATGGCTTTACTCTCAAAACATGAAGGCACCACCTGGCATTCTCAGAGGTGGTAGAGGTGACCTCCAGTTTGCAATGCTGCAGTAACTTTCAATATGTATTTCATAATTCATACCTAAGTTCCAGCTATTCATAAAGGATAAGCTAGTGTAAAATTCACTAACTGCTAAATTTTACTATCTTCTATAATATCGGAACAAAGTTTTTCATATAGCATATGTGTGAACAGTTATTTTTATTCACATAAACCTAGAGCTGAACAATTATAAGGTAAAAACATGATGTAGGGTCGACAAATTGCTATTCATCTCCTGATTTCTTTAAAAAACAAGCAGGATATAAATGATCAACTCTAATAAAACATATGCTGTAGGAAAGAAAAAAAACCTGGTATGTTATACATATTTTCCTTTGCTGTAATAGATAAACCAGAACAAAAATCAATGTGCTGTTTTGTGATTAGATAGGGACTATAACAACCTTCTGAGGCTGTTTTCATAAATAAGAAACAATTTGTTTCAAAAAACAATTTTGTTCCTAAAGGCAATCTTTAAAAGACACAATGGATAATAAAATCTTTAGCTTGGAGCTTTTAGATGTCAAAGGTAGTATCAATTTCATTTTTCATCACAAATGTTTAAGTCTAAAGGAGATCAGAATCAAACAGCTAAAAAAATTATGACTATGAAGTCAACTTTTAAAAAAGGCCATTAAAATTCCAACTCTGCTCGGGTCCTTTTCCTCCACACCTTACAAGTGGATCTTTTTGGCAAAAAGAAGTAACAAAAAGGAAGAGGGTAAAAATCAAATAAGGAAAAAATACTCTAGCAACAGAAAACACAGCACTTCATCAAATTTTTAAATTTCTGTCTGAGAGAAGCTGTAAGTATGGCTCCAAGCATAAATTAAGTTTTATTTTTTTAAATATAACTCTTTGTGCAAGATTTACTGATATACACAATGTAATTCTTACCATTTTTGGTGACCAAAAATTGTTTGCCTGTTGGTAGATATGCCTTCACTTTCAATTCTTCCCCTGTAGCCCTTCAAAGAGTAAAAAGGACCAAATATGAGAACTATTTTAACAGGCAAAGACAGAACAGAGCTATCACATCTAAATACCAAAACTACACAATCCACACTCTTGAGAAAACGGTCTCAGGACTGGTTTGGGAAGGATGCTGTTAAGTGATGTATGTTAGGGCATGGAAAGACACAGCATTCTAAGTAAAATGTACTAAGAGACACAGACAGACCTAACAGAATTTATATTACACATGAGACAAAAAAGACAACAATACAGAATTACTAAACAACTATTATGTTTGCCTCAAACAAAAAGAAAATGTTGTTCCTTAGTGAGTATAATCTCAGACTTTGAGTTCTAAAGTATTGTTCATCTTCAGACCAAGAGGAGGAGGCCAGAAAAATAGTTGCATGACATTACATAACAAAGTAGGTGGTTGGCAAGATCCTTATTTCTTCCACTCTATTAAAATTGGAACTAAGAGAAAAAAGATGCTTTGAGTCACAAGATGCTAATGTTAAAAATAATGAGTGAAAACAGAAAAAATCCTTTTATCAAGTATTTATTAAGTGTAAGACTTAAAACTCTAACTTTTATTTACTCCTCGGAACTCGAAGAGGTAATATTAACATCTCCATTTTAGCTTAAAGAAGTCAGATGGCTCACAGTCATAAAACCAAAACACAGAACAGCAGGGCTCCTGCTCTTCAACACTATTCCCTCTGTGGGTCAGAGCCAGCTACAACCATTTCTGATTTTTCATTGCTACTTTGGACTATCAAGAACTGGTTCAAAGATTCTTCTGTGGGTCTCATAATGGAACTGGCCAGAGCTGGAGCGGCATGTGGTTTATTGCAAAAACTGAGAGTCTGCTGCCTTATCAGAGCTTCAGTCTGAAGTTTAATACATTTGAGCACAAAATAAAGCCAGGAAATGACCTACTATCTTTTAGTAGCCTCCTAGGCTTCTTTAGACCATTCTCAACTATCAAATTCAACAATGAAATAAATGGCAACGCCTTAAGTTCTGAGTGAAGAATATACAACAAGGTCATGATGGTGCCTGCAGACACGAAACTGTAACATACAAATTATCTTTTTCTAGCACAGGTTTAAAATGAATTGCTCCTTTGGCTCCAGCTGTTCGGCCAATATGGACACTGGAGTAACTAACTTCTAAGTTACAATAAAATTATTTCAACTATCACATTTCATAAAGTGAAACTATAAACTACCTGCTAAAGGAAGAGCCTGACCATATACCAAACCTCCATAATACTACTATTAATCATATGTTTGAACTAATTAGACAAATAAAGACTATGACTAAGAAACCTAAAGAAAATGTATACCTATTAAAGAAAATCCTAAATTACTTCCTTTTATAAAATGTATATTATTTTAAATTTTATATACCTATTTGACTTGAAATATAAAAAATTGTAGGCTAGAACCAAGCTAAATATAGTTTTAACAGACAATTTGTAATCTAAAAAAATCAATCACCCTTACTACATCAGACAACTGCTATGATATTAACTCAATTCTAAATGCAAAACAGAAATACACGTAAGGAAGACAAGGACATAAAAATAAACCTGACATTTTGGCCTTTTTTTGTACATTAAGAAACAGTGTTCTAAAAGAGCAATTGACAAAGGGCAGTAACAACTATTTTGGGTATGTGCAAATACAAAAATTAAGAAGAGAATAGGCCACAGATAAAAGAGAGTTTCAACTTTGGCTTAAAACAGTTTTAACTATTTAAGCCCTTTAGATATGAAGGAAAACAGTATCAGTTCTAACTTTATTAATTTTAGAACCCCTGCTCCCAAATCAAAACTACACCTTTCAACAACAATTGTAAAAGTGTCATTGGGGGAATTTAAAAAAAAAAGGGGGGCGGGGGGAGAAGGAGTTGAGCCACTTATATCCAAACAAGATGGTAATTCCAAAACAATTCTAGCCTTTAAATTAAAACAGCTCTGCCAGTATTGGGATCACTTTTTCAGCCACAGTCAGGTAGTTTTACTGTAAGTACTTGAAAGTACTGAAACAGCATTTGTTTTAAAACATTGTTATTATTCAGAATATTTAAAATATGTTATGAGATCTGCTAAGTTGCTTAAATTAATTTTATAATTAAAAGTGTTAATAAAAAAATTAAAATGTAAAAAGCCTATTACAGCAAATTTCCAGTTAAGACCTTAATGAGTATCATGAACCTTTTTTTCGGCTAATTCCTAAAATGGGAACATACTTTTGAACATGAATACAAAGTTTTATGATTAAAAAACATAAGACTGTAAAATGTCTGTGTTTATTAATGTTATAAAAATATTCAATAAACATTTTAGTTAAAAAAAAAAGTGAGCTGGTCATATTTATTGAACTCTTGAACATTAATTTTTAAAGATCCACCGTAAGATCAGACCTAGACACTACAAAGAAAGTGAATACTAATAAAGGAAGACATTTATCTCAAATATATCTTTTATTCTAATGGAGCAAAACAAAATAGGTGTAACACCCAATTTGTCAGCCTTTATTTTACTTTAAGTATCATGGGCACACTGCTTAACAAAGAAATCTACTAGAAGAGGGTTAAACTGGTCATTCTAAAGTTCATGCCCTAATTTATTCTGCAAATTGCCGTGATTACGAAGTCATACCTTTTATTAATTTTCGATTTCTCACACAAGATTACTTACCATTGCCATGTTGGACAGTGGTGGACTAAGTGATCTCCAGCTGCCACAAACTATTTAGGATTTAGAAGGAATATAAAGAAAAAGGAAAAAGAAAAATTGAACATCACTGAATGTTAGATGGTAAAATACCAAAGTGACCATCTGTGTAATGTTGTTACACAATAATCACATAAATGCAAACAACACCAAACCTGCTCTACCAGTCTGGTGATTTATTTTTTATTATTACTAAAACTGCAAAATTTTTTACATCCATAAAGTTTAAATTTTGGAAGAAAAAAAGTATTGAGTGTTATTTTTTATTCTTTATTTATTTTAAATTCAATTTTTATCTTCGGATTAAATAATGCCAAAAGGATACTGTATCATGAAATGAACAAAGGTAACACTGCAGGATTTAAAATGTCAAAACCATTTTATGGATAAATAAGATGAAGAGAGATTCTTGCTAGTGGTTGAAAACTCAAAGAAGATCTTTGTGAAAAATTACTAAATAGACACAGGCCTACGATGTAAGAATAGTTTATTACATCACAGTGTACACTTCTCTTTTTTGTTCTTTTTTTAAATTCAGATAACAGCCCATTTTGAAAGCTTTTTCATATTAACAAGAGTGAGAAACGCAGTGCCAAACAATGGAGAAGAAGTTAGAAGCTTTTGGATTGACTCAGAAAACACCAACACAGTTAAGAAATTGAATCCTCTAACACCTTGGACTTTCTGGGCAGGTTGAACACTGCACAAGTTTTTGTTTTTCTTCAGAAATAAAAAACTGAGAAAGAAAAGAGTTTAAGCTTTTGAGAATTTCCATTATACATGAGCATGAACTGATCTTACTATAAGACAGGAATCAGGCTTATTCTTGAGAGCAGAAAATGAAAGTCTGTTAAGCGTTAACTGCAGTGTTCCAACTCAAGCAATACACATGCACATATTTTCCTAATTACTTCTGTTTCACAACAGCTCTAACTTAAAATCATTGTTCATGGGTTATTACACGCCAAAAAAAAAAAAAAAAAAAAAAGTTACCTTTAATCTTCCAATGCTTTTCTGAGAAAACAATGTCTACATTAATACTCTATCTTCGTTTAAGAAAGTAAAATTTTATAAAATAAGAATTCTAAGAGTAATTTCTTTAGAGAAGATACATTAACAAGATAAGATTTAGCAGCATATTCCCAACAGCAACTTTTCAAATGTTTCTGTTCTTTCATTTCAAAGAATCTTTTTATTATTTAAACTAGTTAGGTAAAGACAAAAAACCCAAATGAAAACAATACGCTCTCCCCAAAGTTTTAAGCATTTTAGTTCACTGTAACCAATGCTACCATTAACTCTGTGGTTATCAGGAACTAATTTATTACTGAAAAAGTATTAACTCAACAAAATACAATACAAAAACAGTCAAAAACTTAATTCTTTAATGATATTGCCTTGACTCTAGTATTTTATTCCATGGCACCTCCAGTAGCATCTATTGAAAAACAACAGGGGCACCTAGCTGGCTTAGTTGGTAGAGCATGCAACTTTTGATCTTGGGTTTGTGAGTTTGAGCCCCACATTGGGTGTAGAGATTAAAAAATTTTTTAGAAATTAAAAAAACTAAAAAACACTAGAAGAAAAATTATAAAGGAACAAAGAATTGTACAGATAGCTAATATATGTACACATTTATCCTCATTAGCAATGGCCTTTACTGCATGCTTTATATGCTCAAATGAAACAAAATGCAAGGCAGACTCAAGTTTCTCAAGCTGTAGTTTCTCTCAGTGATTAAAAATTGCACTGCACTGAATAATTCCAACAAGACGGAACCAATATAAACATTTTAGTCAGCAACTTTATCCTTCAAGCTATTGTATTACTGATAATCCAGTCACATACATATATGTATATATATATATCAATTTTAGTCAGACAATTCTGTATTAGATAATGTCTACCTCTCTTTTTAAACACAGTACTTCCAATACCTCTCAATGAAAACAAAAGAGAGCTGGAGACTAACAGCCAGAAGCCCAGAAACAGTAAGAGAAAACAAATACATAGATCAACTCAGTATATCATTTATCCGAAGTAAATTATGTCTTATTTTCCTCCTGGAGACTCATTCTAATCAAACTGAACTCTGTAACTGTGTTCTATCTCAATCCAGCATTATGTGGTTGGTACCCAGCTGAGCTAGTTTTCCCTTGCATTTTTTTTTTAAAGGAGGAAATTTATAAACCATTTAATGATACAACTCTGTTGGAGTATAACTATTAGTTATTCATTCTATGGTGAGTAGCTGTTTTAAAACAGTTAGCTTAAGTCTATCCAATGACCACAGACTTGCATCTCTCACTCCAACTGTCTATTTACCAATTAGTCATCTTCCCATATATAAAGCCAAAGAGTGGAAGAAGAATAGCATACTTTCATTCCTGCTCTTGATTTCAGATAGTTTTAAGAGCTATGTCTAAATTATACGTTTGTCTGGCAAGAAAGTTAAGAATATCAAAACTTAATTTTATGTGGTATTCAAAATATTAAACTCTTGGTGCCTAAGGTAGAATCGATCCTTTAGAGAATGTCTAGCCAAAACCCCTCATTTTATAGACGAGAAAACATGAGGCCTGTGTCTAGTAGCTTAACTGATTTGCCCAAGTCAGAAAAGGAGAAATTAAGAGAAATGGGTCTAGAAGGTCGATCTCCCAGGTTCTTTCTATACCACCATCTGTCTTCACTAAAAATAAAGACAATTTCAGATAAAAAGATCAGTTCAGCACACCATTCTCAGAACTCACAAGGATTTGGAACCCAAGAGATTCCATCACAATTGAAAACTGAAAGATCAATAAATTCTTAGGTGTGGTCTTAGACTTTCTAGCAACAGCCAGATCACAAAGCATGGCCCAATTCAAAATGTTTCTTTCAAAACAGTAAGTAAAGTTCTATTGCCAACGAGTGGTATTTTTAATGAAAGTTAAAGGTGAAGCTTAAAATTTTCGCCATTTATTAAGAAAGTAAGTCTGATGCAACTGTAACTATTCATGAAACTGGAATGTAAAAGGATTTTTAGGACAGTATTTATTTCTCAAAGGATAACAAAACAAACTACCTAAAAAAAGAGAACATTTTTATTATATAGATTTGGTGAACAAATAAAATGATTCCTCAAAACCTAATTCTATATTAAAAGTTCAATAAAACACAACTGGCCTATAAAATAGCCATCAGTTTCAGCATTAGGTAGGCTCAACATTACTTGGTTAGTAGAAAAAGTTAAAGAATTGTGAGAAAAAAAGTCAGCCTTAAGTATGTAGCAGTAAAATATTTAAGCTAAATACCAAAAGAAAACATACAAGCAGTAAGCCAAAGTTTCCAAATGAAAAGCCATGAAATCTCATGTTTGATGCAGACAAAGGCAGCAAACACCACAAAAGCTCCCTGCACAGCTTCAATATAACACAAATATAAGTGAGGGGTAAGTGACCAGGAATATTTTCCATTCCCTCTCCCACCATTTCTAAATCAAGAGGAACTACAGAGAAATATGAGAAGTGGCAAACTGAGAGGGAAGTTACATCTTCTTCTCACATAGGAAGTAGAAGTCCCCATAAAACTGCTAATATAGTCAAAAGAATCTAATTTTAATCAAATCAAAATTAAACTTTAAGATATTTTCTTATAAAACAAAAAAGCCACACAGTTTAATATAATTGTAAGACGTAACAGCTTCAGAATATCTTTAACACTCACCTCTTCTGGTGTGATTACACCTGTTTCCTTAAATTTTGATTCCTAAAAAGAGCAAAAAGAATTAACATATTACACTTTCACTTTCAAATTAAAGATTTTTGTGGGCAAGTATTTGCCTGGTACCCTTCTAGGCAAAGGAGCACATACAAAAAAGAATGTATCACTGGTACCTAGAGGAATATATAAGTCTAATGAAGGAAACTGACATGAAATAATTACAATTTGATCAGTGCTATAACAGAGCAAAGCTCTTTGGAAAAGCATCCAAAGGTTTATACATTAAGTCTTACAATGATTTTGTACACATCTTTATTTTACAGAACGATAAAGATGTCTTAAAAATGTTTAGACTTTTGGGGCGCCTGGGTGGCGCAGTCGGTTAAGCGTCCGACTTCAGCCAGGTCACGATCTCGCGGTCCGTGAGTTCGAGCCCCGCGTCCGGCTCTGGGCTGATGGCTCAGAGCCTGGAGCCTGTTTCCAATTCTGTGTCTCCCTCTCTCTCTGCCCTTCCCCCATTCATGCTGTGTCTCTCTCTGTCCCAAAAATAAATAAACGTTGAAAAAAAAAAAATTTAAAAAAAATAAAAAAAAATAAAAAATGTTTAGACTTTTTACTATTTAGTCAACATCTCCAACATCTCATTTCAATGGAGTAATATTAGAACCCAAATCTAGAGGTCATAAATTATTTAGTCCTTTCCCATTATTATATCACCAAGATATTGATATAATATTTTCTCCTCCAAAGCAAAGATGCTATTTACCAAATGTTTCTAAATTTTAAGTTAAATGTAAGATTTTGTAGTACAGTCTACAAAAATGAAAGAATCCATTTATGAACATTATTCATTCAACATGTATTTAGAATGACCAATATGTGCCAGGCACTATTTGAAGTAATGGGGCTACAGGAGTGAATAAAATAGACCAAACTGATCCTTGTCCTCATAAGGAATTTAAACTCTAGTGGAGGGAGAAAAGCCAAATGGTAATGAAAACCACGAAGAAAAATGAGGCAGAGAGGAAACTGGTCAGGGGTGGAGGAAAAGAGATGGCTATTTAAAATAGGATGGTGACAAAACAAAGACTTCCCTGATAGGTGACTACTGAGCAGAGACCTTAAAAAAAATGAACAAGCCACACAGCTGTAAAAGAGCATTTTAGGCAGATGGAGTGGCAAATACAAAAACACAAGGCAAGAGAGCATTAAACGGAGAAACAAACAGGACAGACTAGGCTGGCTTAAGCCAAAGTGAGCAAGGAATAAAGTAGCAGTTGAGATAAGGGTCTCTCCCAATCAAGTAGAGGCTTGAAAATCATTGAAAGGACTTTGGCCTTTACTGTACCATGACTTTTCTTAATTTCTACTTGCTAGGATAAGTCACTGTTTCTTTCAAGGGATTTGGTTTTTCTTCCTTGCCATCTTATGTTTACTAGGAAACTACAGGATTCTGTCTGTAAACAGGGACAGGCAAGGAAAGGATCAATAATTCTGCTTTCCTTATTACTAAAAATACACACTAACAAGTACATTCTGACAAGCTAACACTTTTCAGTTTGGAGAATAAGTAAAATGATTCTTCAAAATATAATTCTAAGTTCAATATAATACAACTGGCCAATAAAACAGTAGTTTTATATTTAATTTGGGAACTCTTTTTCTTTTCCTTGGAAAAAAAAAAGTTTAAGAATATGTATTATTTCAATGCTACATACCTTGGTAGACATATTTCTGAAAAATGACATAATATGCAAAAGAATCATTTGATTTAAATGTCAAAATTATTTTCAATTTCAGAGTTGAAGGAGTTATTTTAATTACAAGGGATTTCACTGTAAAAAAATATATACATCATATAACATATATAAAAGCATAGCAAGAGTTGGAATTCCCATTTATAAACTTATCCCCCCCCCCTTTTTTTTACTTGGCCCAACAAGGTATCATTTTAAAATCAGTCTTGGAAATAAATATTAAAAAAGTAAGTACAGGGCTAACATTTCCCTTTGTCATGGAAAGGGAGCAAAATAAAGCTACCCACTATTCCTAGCATACCAGAATAACTTCTTGAATAAAGAGGACCGACCATTTCCATGGGTATTTCATCCCTACCGTAAGATTTGTAAAATTTTTACTGAAAGCTTAAAAAAATAATAAAAGCACTTAAGAACTCCCTATTCATTTATTCTCATTGCTCAGTTTTCAGAAAGGAAAAACAATGACAACAAACTTAAATTTTAAGACTTATCAAAACTTGAACGCACTTGTAGAAATTTATCTTTGAAAATAAAGTCACTGCTTTAAAACCAGTATGCTACAAATTTTACTTTAAAAACGCCGTACTGACAATGCAAAAAAATAAGTATATCTAGGAGCGTCAAGCTGCTCCTTATTATCACTTAAATCCAAGCTTTACAAATAGTTTTTCGGCTATTTAAAAAACTCAGGAAAGGGAGGTTTTGCCTGGTAGGTTCAATGGTACTGTTGGAGATAATGTTGCACTTCACAGTGTTCTCTGAAATCTAACAAGATGAGACCTCAGTCACAATTTACTCTTTCAAACTCCTAATCATAAGAGACTTTCTATGAAATTTGAGGATAGTGACATGTCATTTTAATACCAAATACTGACTCCGTTTTTAAAAAGATAAGCAATACGCTCGTTTAAAAAGTTCAAAAGACTTCCGATGTTAAGATTTAACATTCTCAAATCTACTTAGCTGCGGACCACCTTCCAACTTGACGTACCCAGACGCGCTGAGCTCTGAGGGGTGGCGACAGCAGTGCTCCAAGTTTACCTGAAGAGCCCGAAAGCCCTACAGAGCAGCTGGATAACACCTCCGGTGGGGCTGCGCCTTTGCCTGTGTCCCATCCCACCCTTAACACCTTCCTACACTTTCCCCCGCCGGAAAACACGGTGTCCCTCCCGGCGCCGGGTCCTCAGTCCCTGCGGAGTTGAGCGTGTACCTGACAGCCCCTGGCAAGCCCGGCCTGGCTTACCTTGAGGACCGGGGTCAGGTACTCAGCCACTTCCAGTGCCTTTCCCTTCACCGTGTTAATCACATTCTGCATCCTGGGGCCGGAGAAGCGGCCGGCCCCGCGATGGGGTGGGAAAGGCAGCGGGGGCAGGGACCGGGAGTCAGAAAAAATCCCCGCTGCCCCCGACGCGCATCGGCACCCAGCCGGCGGCACCAGAGGGGACGGGACGCGACGGGACGGACGGGACGAGGGGGAGGGGCGGCTGCGCCAATCGCGAGGGCAGGGCGCACGCTGCTCACAACCCAGGCAGCGCGCGGAGGACCGGGCCTAGGTGTCTCCCCGGCCGCAAGGGAGGGCGGCGGGGACGAGGGGAGAGTTGGGGGGAGAGGCGGGCGCACGCGCACCCCTCGCCTCCTCGGGAGCTGTCTTCTCCCCCTCGCTTCACTCGCGCCCCTTCCGGCTTCCCCTTCTCTCTCTTGCCGTAGCTCCGCCGCTACCTGGGCCTCACGTGACACAGGACTCTCCCGCCACGTGACGCGAGAGAGGGCTCGCTGGGGTGGGCTCAGGCCTCTTCTCCCCTCCCTCCGGAAGCGTAACACTGAGCGCGCCTGCGCAATGGGTGCCAGGTCCGCTCTTTCCTAGTCTGGACGTAGTTGTGCTTTTTTGTTCCGGAATAGGAGGTTCAGGGGCTGGGGTTTTTTGCCTTTCTTTCCCTCCCGTAGCTTCCCCGACCATGGACCCTAAAAGCTATTGCTGCCTCTGCAGAGCTACACAGTTACTGTTTCAGCTGTAGGATGTGCGCTCTTCCACCAAAAACCCTTTGGACGGACAGAGGTAACCTCGCCCGGCTGGCAAAGAAATGCGCGTGCGTATGAGGGGAGGGCGCGCCGCTCGAGATCCCTACTGCGCATGTGTGACAAGAAGGCTTTTCTCCCTCCTCCCCCCCCCCCCCCCCGCCGTGCCTGGAGGGAAACTTGCCTTCCTTCGGTAGGGGAGGTGTCTCTTTTACCTCTGCGTTTGCGCGCTGGTGGGCTGTCGGTGTTGACGTTTCAAGCCCATCTCTCACCAGTCCTCCCGGCCCTGTGCGCTATCCCTTACACAGGCAGGCTTTGGACAAGTTACTCAGCCTAGAGTTTAGTGCCCTCAACATGTCAGAAGAGGACTCTAGAGTCATTGATTTCTAAGCTCTCTTGTACTTTTAACACTAGTTAGGTGCAGATTCACAACACTGTTTCAGATATTCCCCTTTCGGTCATTATTGTAATGAACTGTCCCTCTTTCTAGGGAAGAGCTGCTGCTGAGGTGAAGGGAAATCTGAAATTCTCCTCTAGGGCAAAGTTGCTAATAGGAATGGAAGTTAAAATTGGCTTTCTGCAAAATTCTGCAGTCCCCAGATGTCAGTTGCTCACTTGCTACTTTTAGCAGCACTTCTAGTCTAGCGCTGCCTTTCTGTCTTTGGAGTCCTCCCCCTCCCCCAACAACTTTTGACACTTTCATTTTCTTTCCCTTTTCTCTGGTTCTCCTCAATTTTCTTGGTTTGGATACAACTGTAGCCAAACATCTAAAAAATTGCTTTTCTGTTCCTCACTAATCAGTGGTATTTGTACTATGCTTTATCTACCAACAGTGTTGCTCACGAATATGTTCTCTTTAAGACCATTAAAAACCAGTGGAATGGAAAGCAAGTGCTGTGATCATCCCACATTGTGCTCCTTGTCAGCGATGTATACATTCCTACTAGGCACCATATTCATTGCTTTGAGCTCAAGTCGAATCCTACTGGTAAAATACTCAGCCAATGAAGGTAAGTGAAGACTTGGAATATATGGAACACTTGCATCTAATCACACGCTACGTCTCCTGTCGCTGGTCTCCTTGTATGCAAAATAGAGAAAATACCCTGGCAAGTAATCTGCTTCATGTGAAGGGCAAAGTGTGTTTAAGTTTGATTCTTTAACCTTTTATTCCTTAGCAAGAAAAATTTTTCATGCTGAGTGAAATTTGGGTTAAATACAGTGTCACACCCTTTACAGAACAGATCATAACATCTGACTATTATTTTAATCAACAGGTATTTCTGGACCTATAGCAATATGTGTAATTATAACTTACTTTGAAATAGGAGGATATATTTGGTCACTTGGTATTTGTGAGTTAGTCTTAATTACTATATCATTGAGGCAGTACAGATTATTTGCTTTGAAATCTTTGAAATCATTAGCTAAGAAGTCTTCTGTGTTTTGTTTTGTTTTTTTAATGTAGGAATTTGGATTTAGACAAACAGTTTAATTCTACAAAGCTGTATTGAGAGCCTCTCACTAGTTATTCAGGACACATAGAAGTATGACATCATGACCCTTTTCATGGTCTGCTTGGGGAGTCAGATGTGTATATAAGTGTCTACTTCGGTTAACATTTCTGTCTTGGGCAGTAGGCTAAATATTAGTAACAAAATTCAAAGTGTATAAGACATAGTCGTTGTTCTCAAGAATTCAGTTTATTAGAGGAGAGCTGTACATTTGAATCGTCATGAAAATACAGTATAATAAATGCAGCCCTATACCAAAGGTGTGGAGATAGTTTTATGTAGAAAGTGCTATGTTCTCTCTGGGACAGGAGGATGTGGAGTGCAAAGGGATTAGGGAATACTTCCCTGAGAAGGTGAAGTTGATCCACAAGAGGACAGGTGGGCAGTGGTATTCAAAACAGAAGCAACAATCCATAGAATCAAATAGATATGTTTTAAAAAAAAAAAGAAAAGCAGGATGGATTGTAAGAACATGTACTTCAGAATGACTGAGCAAAAAGTTTAAGGACTTGAAGGAGAGGAGGAAGGAATGCATGCATATGACCAGAGGGGAAGTAATGATCAGATACTAAGGGACTTCATATGCCACACTAAGGAACTGGGACTTTATTTTCTAGGCTCTAGAGTCTGGGGAATAAGGAATGCTTGAAGGATTATAAACAGAATGAGAGAGACTGTTACACTAGCTGAATAGAGGATGGACTTGGGAAGAGACTGGGTGCAGAGTAGCCAGTTGGGGTTATTGCAAATAGAAGCCACAGATTAAGAAGACTAACCATGGCTTTGGAGGTAGGAATAGAGAAGAGAGGATAGATTCAAGAAATATACTAAACATGAGAAAAGACAGGACTCAGAGAATATTGAACGTAGAGACTAAAGGACGTGAAATATTGGACAGCTCAGAGGTTTCCTGTTTGGGTGCTAAGTGGATTGATGATGCTCTCAGCCAAGATGGAAGCTATTAGTAGGAATAAGCAGATAGGACAGAATTCAGAAAGATTGAACAGTTTTAGTTAGGTACCTTCCGTGAAGTCAGGAGCTATGTCCTTGTTCGTTGCCATATTCTGCACTATCTAGCACATCACATATATGAAGGAAATACGAATTAAATTTATAAATAGGAAGTAGTACTTCATGTGGATATGTTTAGTGAGCGTTAATGTTCCAGAATACAGATTTGGAGACATGAATATTAAATTGCTATTTAAAACCGTAGGAGCCAGAGAGCTTTTTCAGGGTAAGCACACAGAATGAGAAAATGAGAGCCAAGGATACAACTCCAAGGAAGCCAACATTTAAGAGGCATGCTGACACTCAGATGTTAGGAAAGAATCATCAAAGAAATAAGAGAACTAAATGCACATGATTCATAGAAGGGAAGGAAATAAGTTTGAAGACAGAGGAAATTGCAATATCATAGTAAGATAGGGGTTCAAGCATGCCCTTTGGAATTAGAAATTAAAAGATGTTTGGTAATCTCAGAGACCAGGTAGTTTGAATAAAGTGATGGGATCAGAAACCTGATTGCTTGGGAAGAAGACCTGAATGGAAAGTGGGTACAATGGAGATAATGAATGTTGATGCTGTTTTAGGGAAAGAAGGAGAAAGTATGATAGCTGGGGCAGGGGTGGGATCGTATATTTTGTTTTTTGGATAGGACAGTTTGAGCATCCTTAAAGGCCAAGGGGAGCAAGCCAGTTAATAGAAAGATAAAAGAGATACACTGAAGCCAGAAGAAGAAATACTCACTGAAGCAAAGTTCCTGAAGAGAAAGGAAAGTTTTAAAGGGGAGAATGGGTCATCCTGGGGCTATGGCCTGTTTCTTTGGACTAATGGGAGATCAGTAAGGATGAATGCAGTGTAGATTCGGTGTATGAGTGTCAGCAGAAGGTTAAGTGGAAGGAGGTACCACATGATGCTGAATCATAGTTTGGGATCTACTATGAGAGAAATATGATTTAAAAGTAAATAAAAGTCAAAGTGAGTTCTGGAGCAGTGGTAAGAGTTTGAGACTTCTAATCTGAAGACCTCTGCCTCCATTCTTGTGTGTGCATGTTCCCTCATGTGTGTATCATAGAGATCAATGCAAAATATTAGTGGAAGATAGTAGAGTGTGATTTCAGTCTAGGTTTAAGCTCAGAGAAGGGAGGAGATGTTTTAATTAGGCTTTGAATGATGGAGAAAGTTTAACAGGCAAATATTAAATTCAGGAGAACATTTATCAAGTGCCTACCAAGTGCAGAATACCATTAACTGCCAGTTTTATGAAGATGACTGACATGGGCCCTTTCTCATAAGGAGCTTACATTCCAAGGGTAAGACATACACAGAAGAAGTAACTATAATATAATGCGACAGGTACTGTTATAAAGGTTTATAGGTAGCACAAAAGGATTAGAGATGAATAAAGAATCGACTGTGTTTAGGTTGAGAAGGTCAAGGGAAACCACAGGAAAAAAAAGAAAAAAGGTGTTCTGGATAGAAAGAGTTGTTGAGTTGGCGTTGTCCCCCTGTACTTGGCCAGTTTTGGTTTTTCATATCATGGCCAAGGAAAATAAGGAAATGTTTCAAATGATAGGAAAAATGCATTCCTTAAAATAGGACCTACTAAAGTTTATGTTTGTCCTTGGCAAAATTTTACAGCAAGTTGTTTGTAAGCATTTGGAATAGACGTAACAGCTAAGACCAAGGCATACAAACCTAACCTCATTTTCTGATTAGATTGACTTATAAGTGATCTTTCCAACTCATCAGTGGGTTTTGATATATCAGAGTATTTCCTCTCAGCACTAGAGGTAGCCAGAGCTCTGGGCAGTTGCCTCTTGGCTCCTTTTACCCCAGCGTACCATTTATTCCAGAGTGCCAGACCAATACTGTTTTCTGTATGTGCCGTGATGCAAAACAGATAGGAAGATTCCAAGTTAAGGGACTATCACAGACCATTTACTTTGATTGTAGCAAGGCAAACAAATGACACAAGAGGAACCATAAGCTGGGTCATAATTCCGCCAGTTAAATTCATAGTTTTTTGACGAGTCAGGCTCTCAGTGCTAAATAATGGTCATGTCTAATGCCATACCACAAAGCCTTCTGTGCCCATAGCCTTAGCCTTCTCAACCTATTTATCAGCAACTTGGGTGAAAAGATGAGAAACTCAAGAATAATAAAACACTGAATGTGGTAGGGATAGCTGATACATTAGGTGAATTGATTAAAAAAAATCCAAGAGAAGAAAGCCAATTGGATGAAGTTTAATATAACCAGTATTAAAATCCAGCTTTTAAGTTTAAAAACAGATATAAATTATTACCTGTATACAAGCATTATATAGCACAAAATTTATAGTTAAAAAATGCCTGTTACATTTCAGAGAACAAGTATGATTATCTTCCAACTACTGTGAACGTGTGCTCAGAATTGGTGAAACTGGTTTTCTGTGTGCTTGTGTCATTATGGATTTTAAAGAAAGGTAAGTCTTGAAGTCTTGAACTCCATACTTGTTAATTTTTTTTTTTTGATTTTTTTTAATTTTTGAGACAGAGAGAGACAGAACATGAACGGAGGAGGGTCAGAGAGAGGGAGACACAGAATCTGAAGCAGACACCAGGCTCCGAGCTATCAGCACAGAGCCCGATGCGGGGCTCGAACTCATGGACTGTGAGATCATGACCTGAGCTGAAGTCGGACGCTTAACCGACTGAGCCACCCAGGCGCCCCTATACTTGTTAAAAATCACAGAATCAAAACATTTTAGGAAAACTAAAAGGAAGATTTTATGTCATTTAGTCTAGCCCAGTAATTTTATATATGAGGACACTAAGATACAAACATACGTACAATTACCCATGTTTTGCAAAAGCAAGGACAGGTTCAAAAGAACAGATGTTATGCAGTGGTAGGTAGGAGGGGGCAGAGCCAGGACTCCAGCCAATGTTTTCCTCATGTCTTGGCCATCGCTCTACCTTGTTACTTGTTCCTTTGTTGGAGCACACAGCAAGTTCATTTTTATTCAAATTCAGGATTTTCTAAATCACTGCTGTCTGATTTGATATGTAGCACATTGCAAAAACAGTCCCCATTTCCTGCAAGGGAGGTAGCAGAGTGGATTGGAGACTATATTCTAGGGCGGGATTATTTTAACTTCTCTGAGTTCCAGTTTCATCAATTATCAAGCAGGGATACTCATCCCTTCCTCAAATCTAAAGCATCTAGCCTTTTGTGGCTCTTCCTGTGTATTAATTCTTCATCTTAGTTCCCCATTTATTGAGCCTTACCTTTCTCTGTTCTGTGACCTGCCTTCACATATGAAGTAAACAGAATTCAAAGTATTAAAAGTCTTTTCCAAGAAGATTTCTCTTTTATTCTTAAAAGTGTCAGTTTGTGCAAAGATTCTAGTTGGTGGAATATATTTCTTAATCTCATGAATTTGCAGGACTTAAATTGTTTTCTATTTTTGCATGTTATTTTACATTCTCTGGTTACAGTACCTTCCTGAGTTCTTGGAACTCTGGAGATGGGATCATAACTCATACCAGGATTAGCAAAATTTAATTTTCTCTGCTCCTGTACGTATAAATCTTCACCTGGTACTCCTTTTCCTGATTCCCCCTGGGGGGAAAAATCCCAACATAAATACTTGATTTATTTTCTCTGGATTCTAACTTCTTTCTTTGCTTTAGGCTCTCATAGTAGTAAATAAAACCATAGTATCCTGAGTTGTTCTAAGTGGTGTTTCTATCTCAGGTTAACAGGAATTAGGAGAATCAGTATTCCTCAGGGTGTTGCTGATTGTCAGTGATGAGGTCTGGTGGGGAGTTGAAGAAAGAGAGACCATAAATGAAATCTTATATTGTGTTTAATTTCTTAAGGCTAATAGTCACTGATAAAAGTAAGTTCATAAAACCTCTTTCAAAGAATTGTATCAGTAATCAAATACAACTTGCTTTGTCTAAAAATATGGGCATTCTCATCAATATTGTTTATTGCTGTCTTTCTTTCTTTAGAAGATCATCAAAGTAGAAACTTGAGATGTGCTTCCTGGAAAGAATTCTCTAATTTCATGAAGTGGTCCATTCCTGCCTTTCTTTATTTCCTGGATAATTTAATTGTCTTCTATGTCATTTCCTACCTTCAGCCTGTAAGTAAATATGATAGAAAATAGCATTAGAAAAACACAGAGAAATGAATCCCAGAACTAATGTTTTTATCATTTTCCTTATCAGTGTTAGTTTCTCATTACTCTCAGTGGTCTCCCTGAGGTTTCACCAGAATCATCTGAATACTGAGTTACCAATCTGCTGCTCACTGTGTTTTTTCAAAAATGTTTATTTATTTATTTTGAGAGAGAGTGCACAGGTGAGTGGGATGGGGGAGGGACAGAGAGAAAGGGACAGACAGAATCCCAAGCAGGCTCCGTGCTGTCAGCACAGAGCCCGACGCAGGGCTTAATCCCACAAATCATGAGATCATGACCTAAGCAGAAGTCAAAAGTTGGATATTTAACCAACTGAGCCACCCAGGTGCCCAAATTCTCAGAAAATGGTATACTCAGTGCCCTACTTTTTCCTGCACCTGCTTTAATGTAGTAAATGTATTCTGTTTGTATGATTTTCTTTTTCTGTCAGTCCTATCATTTAACCAACGAGTTCTTTAAGGGTAGAAAATACATTCTCCCAACGATAAATGCTATCTATGACTGATAATACTAGGGATGTTTCTCATCTCTCTTGGTGTTCTCCATGCCAATTTAGGAATCCATTAGTAATCAGAATTAAAATTTGGGCTTTTGCTTTTACCTGTTACTCAGTTTGGGGGAATTTGTGTATTTATTTCCCTTAATTTATAAAATAAAGATTTCTGTTGCCATTGTTGCCAAAATGTATTTTAAGTTTCTTTCAAGAATAAATTCAGGCATTTTGATAATAAATAGGATTTTTATTGGTCCTAGTTCTCCATGTGAAGCCTATTACGTATAGCGAAATCAGTTTGAGAGTGGGACAAGAAGAAAAGGATCAGTAGAGCACTAACTAGACAACAGGTATTTGATTATTTTGCACAGTTTAGAAGCTGTGTAACTAGGCAAGCCCTACTACTCTAAGATGACCATCTGTAAAATAGAATAACATTACCATACTAACCCAAAGGCAGGGACTGGGGCCAGGTGATCGATCGCCTGAAGTTCCTTTCAGCTATGTGATCCGTGTTATTAGCAAGTGTTTTGAATGTTAGAATGTGTTCTCTCTTAAATTCTTACTTCCACTTTGTTTTTCAGATCTGACAATTCCTGTACCCAACAGCATAATTATTTGCATCAATGAGTACATATTTGTTGTACTTTATTTAGATTAGCTCTAAATTTATATCCCTTTCCTATATCCCCAGCATGAAAGCAAGATTGCAGCTTCCTTGTTCTTCCACCTTATTACTTTGCTCTTCCTTCCTGATTGTGCACAACCGCAGATATTACAAAAGAAATCACATGGCATTTTCTGTGTATTGCTGTGCCCAGTCTAGTTGGAAAGAATTAAATAGAGATGCACAGAGATTTTGGGACAAAGAGCTCTGGTGTTTTGTTTATTCTGTGCACTTGCATGGAAAGTAGGTTCTAAATTCATCATCAGGTCAGCCAGGCTGCTTGGTTAGGTGCATCCGCTCCATTATTGTGGTTGATCAGAGCTACTGTGTCCTCCCTCTTCTTACCAGCCACTTACTTTCCTCCTTAGGTTTTTCTCTGCTTTTACCAAGGGGTTCACAAACATTTGTCTCCAGAGGACACAGTGAAATTCCTAAAACAGTGCTTCTCATAAAAAATTCAGTAGAAAAACAACAATGTTGTATTCTTGGAATTTTTGCTGGTTTTTATTGTATTCACTCTTATTTCTTTAATTTACCTGCACAGTAGCCATGCTTGCTGGTTATATAAGACTAGTTTGGAGTTTAGTGAACTTACACTGACAGCAAGGAAGAAGGTAGAGTGAAGTAAATGAGTAGGATTTGTTTTTAATTTTTTTTTTAATGTTGTCAGATCCAAATATGGAGGAGCACTGATGAAATTTCATACTTTTTGAGCCAAATTATATACATGTTCAGATTAATACTCTCTATGTGAAATATGACTGACTTCATAAAAACCCATCTTTATGAAATCTGGCTACCACATTTCTAAGTGTGTAGAGCAATGTGAATAAATCCAAGGACTGTCAGGTATGAGTTTGGGACTGAATCACTGGTATTGAATCACTGCAGTTCAACCAGGAGAACCGATTCAATTCCTGTAACAGTAAAGATGCTTAAAAACCTCTACCTCTATTGTCTTAACGCATAAATGGGCCTAATAGTACTTGCCTTCTCTCTACCTCTGGAAACGGTGTTAAAAGTCTATAAAACACTTTAAGAGCCTGAAAAAGTATGCTTCATAAGTAAGGTCACTATTATTTTTAGACCTAAACATTTAGAGTTGATAAGTATTCCCTGATCTGCACATACAGATTATTTACACAGGCATTTGCTGAATTTAAACAAGTTTTCAAAGTCTGTCCAATAATTTGATCATATCTGTATAAATTTAACAAGCAATAAAAATGGAATTTCATCCTCTAGTGAAGTAGCTGCCCTAATAACCCCTCAGGTTTTTGACCAAAAAGCTTTTTTTGTCAGGTGAACCAGCAGGCTGGGAGATTTCTGAGGTCACTACTTTGTTTGGATTGTAATTCTATCTTCTCCTTTTTTCTAGGCCATGGCTGTTATCTTCTCAAATTTTAGCATTATAACAACAGCTCTTCTATTCAGGATAGTGCTGAAGTAAGTAACTTGCTCTGAAAGCATATATCATACTTTAAAACGGCACAGCCTTGGTTCAGATCATATACCCGGAGCACTGAACCCTCTGAATCCCAAGGCCAGGATTTTATTCCTAATTGGCTTTGGGCAACTTGTTTAACCCATCTGGAAAGCAGCTCCAGTGCTGGCCTATCTAAATCATTACAACTAGATGTATGAAAAGTTTTTTCTTAGTATCTCAAAAATAAATAAATAAATAAATAATTGTCCAGCTTACTTTAATTTTCAGTGCCAACTTTTTAACAAATTCATGAGGTTTTTTTTTTCTCTTCTTTTTTATCTTTTTCAGAATCTCTATACTTTAGTAGGGAACCAAGAAGTTCCTAAATATTGTTAGTACATTTGTTACTTGTAGTTTGGAGATGTAAAGAGTGGCAAATTCTTTATCAAACTACTTGAGTAAATGATCTAAGCTCTAATTGGCAGAAGATTTACATGAGAAATCTAGTCAAAATTACAATAAATAAGAATGATAGATTTTTGCTTTTAAAAATGCTGTCACCAGTGTTTCCTGTCTCCAGGAGGAACTTTGAATAGAGTAAACATTTTTAAGTAAATAGTCTCTGCCACCACGTAAAGGCCAGAATATTCTAAGGTGTAATGGGATCTGGGCACTTAACTCCAGTTTAAGTTGTTACTTGATGATAAAAATAAAATTAACTTCTTGTTATATTTGTTGTGATTGTTTTTTTTTTTTTAATTTTACGTTCACTTTGCCCTTTTAATTTCTTATTCTCAATGTGCCATGTCATACTATGTGCTTTCATAATTTACATGTATGTAAGGGTGAATGGCTTGGCACGTAGGCACTCAATAAATATTTGTTGAATACGTGATGCATTCAGTACATTAATTATATGGAGTTCTTGAAAGACTTTCTTTTACCCTGAGGAAGCATTCAATTTAATGCTTGATGTGAGAGATGGGAAAAAAATGAACATTATATTTCATCCAGGTTAAATATTAGAGTGCACTGAATTTTTTTTTTTTTTTTTTGAGAGAAAAAGCACAAGTTGGGGAGGGGCAGAGAAAATGGGGGTACAGAGGATTCGAAGTAGGCTTTGAAAGCTGACAGCAGAGAGCCCAGTACAGGGCTCCAGCCCACCCACGGACCATGAGATCATGCCCTGAGCTGAAGTTGGACGCTTAACCAACTGAGGTGCCCCTGAAATTTGCTTCTGCATCAGGTTCTTTATTTAATTTATGAATTGTGAAAATAATTCAGCTAGCAAGTGAAAGAATGATATTCCAAAAATGTTTTGAAGTCTTTAAAATCAACATAAAAGCCACTTTATAGGACAAAAAGTTGATTTCTGAGGGAAAAAAATGTGTGTATATATATATATATATATATATAGTAATATAAGTAGGTATATATATATACATTCACAAGTAGATATATATACATATGTGTGTGTGTGTGTGTATATATATATATATATATATATATATATATATATGTAGTAATATCTTTATATTTATTCCTGTGATAAAATTAAAGATGCATGTCCATGGAAGAAAAAAAATGGGCTCTGACATATAATGAAAGGCTCATTATTTAATAAGGGCATCTCATAATGGGGTCTCAAAAACCTGTTGGGTTTTTCAATTTTTTTCCTTTGAAATGACAGTTTATGGGTACACGTAGTGGTGTACTTATGTTACACAAGACGTAAGTATTAGATCAAAATTGTATCAATTTAAAATTGAAATTTTCCAAAGCAAAAATATAAAGTATGTATTGCTAGGTTTGGAATTAACCCATAGCTCTAGCTGTGCCTGTAGTTGTATATAATATTTTTTATTGTTTTTTTTTTTGTTTGTTTGTTTTTGTTTTGTTTTTGTTTTTTATAAGTTTACTCCAGAGCCTGAGCTGTGGCTCTGAGGTTGAGGTGAAGGGCTCTCAGGCCTTATCCAGGGCTGGTCTTACTGGTTGGTAGACAACAGTTCGAGCAGGCTTTCAGCTGACAGTGACAAGATAATCACACCAAAGACTCCTCAGAGCCAAGGGCTGATCCGAGGGCCTTTCGCCTATCTAGGCTTAACCCCAACAACAACCCCAGGAGGTAGGGATTATTGTCCCCATTCATAAGTAGATTTGTTCCAAGCGGTGTCTGTGCGCAGAGCCACTGGGTATTTTGCAGCATTTATAGGTGTTTTTGACCATGGAGAAGGGAGTATGTGGGGTGGCAGGGTTAGAGGCAGAGACCAACTAGAACTGCCCCTGTCTGGCTGAGAGAGCTAATATATGGGCAGAGATGGCCCATTAAATTTTTAAGCATTTAACTATTTGTATTAGGAAAGTTAAGGGTGCCTGTGGCTCAATCAGTTAAGTGTCTGACTCGATTTCAGCTCATGTTGTGATCTCACAGTTCATGGGATGAGCTCTGCTTTGGACCCTGTGCTGATAGCATGGAGCCTGCTTGGGATTCTCTCTTTCTCTCTGTCTCTCTCTCTCTAAAGGATGGATGGATGGATGGAAGGAAGGAAGGAAAGGGGAAAAGGAAATTAATTCCTAGTGTAATCTAAATCTAGTTATACTTAAACTTTAAATGTTTGCTTTTATGATACTATTAGTTATAATAAGTATTATATTATTGCTAGTTTTAATAATAATTAACGTTATGAACTAAAGTTCCAAAAAGCTTTTTCACATATTTTACCTCTTAATAGAACAGTAATATTCTTAGACATGTGTTTGCTTTGTTGTTAATATCTCTCTGTTTTGAATCCTTTGAAGTTATTTATATTAAACAATAAAATCATTTATTTTTTTTACTATTTTTACAAGCACTAACTTAGCTCCCAAAGGGAGTCTTTTTTTTTTTTTTTTAAATTTTTTTTTTTTTCAACGTTTATTTATTTTTGGGACAGAGAGAGACAGAGCATGAACGGGGGAGGGGCAGAGAGAGAGGGAGACACAGAATCGGAAACAGGCTCCAGGCTCTGAGCCATCAGCCCAGAGCCTGACGCGGGGCTCGAACTCACGGACCGCGAGATCGTGACCTGGCTGAAGTCGGACGCTTAACCGACTGCGCCACCCAGGCGCCCCCCAAAGGGAGTCTTAATTTGAGTCACAAATTAGCACCAAAGCTACTCTTAATAGTGCTAAAATAATATAATTAATCTAATACTGTCTTTTATGAGAATATCTTCCAAGTACTGTATTATCTATTATTACAGTTTATTTTATTTTATTATTTCTTAATTAAAATTTCTTTTTTATTTTCAGAGAGAGAGAGAGAGAGTGAGTGTACGAGCAGGGCAGAGGGTCAGTGAGAGTGAGAGAGAGAGAGAATCGTAAGGGGGTTTCACACTCAGCAGGGAGCCTGATGCAGGGCTTGATCCCACGAGTCGGACACTCAACCGACTGAATCACCCAAGCGCCCCTATTATTATATTTTAAAATCAGCTTTGTTCTATTTTGATCTTTTTGTTGGTGGTGGTATATATGGTTTGTTTGGTTTTTGTTATTCAGTCTACTCTTCTTTTGTCCTTAGCAATAAAGTTTTGACCCAGGAGTAGAAGCTTGAGTTCTGTCATATTCTTAATGTGTTTGCCATAAGTAACTCATTTTTCATGGTGAATATGAATATGAAAGCCATTGTCTTATACTTGACTCTAGCGGAGCCACCAAATACCTTTCCCATGCAGACAAATAGTATAAGGCTACAAGGTAGGGAAAAAGAAGCCCAGTGACTAATGCAAGAATTACCTGGAAGAATTTGGAAGCGGTACACAAAAGATCACCATCCAAATGTCTTACCATATGTTCTAGAGAAACCCCATGTGAATGTGTGCATTTGCTCTTTGAGGAATAGCCACTGGTCCACAGTGGAGACTGGTCGCAGGTGTTATCCCTCAAAGCCTTGCTGGCTTGCTGTTTAAGGCTTGGTGAAGTTGTATAATATTGTTTAATTAGTCTTTAGGAAATGGTAGTATCAACCTGAACATTGAGAACTGGGGGCAAAAGGTAACCATTTTTGTCTAAAAAAACGTATATACGTTTCTCTGATATCTTCAAAGGAAAGCTGTTGGGGGAAAAAATCAATGAAGAACATTTTGGCACAGATGATGGGTGTCTTATAAGTTATCGTGACATTTACTCTTCAAAATCAGCAGAGAAATAACAGTGCCACTCGGTAGTACAAGCATTTCTCCAAAATCATTCATTTGATAATTCTTTTTTATAATTTCTCATTATAAATCTGCTACTGGTCACTCTGTGCTACTAAGAAATGTGTACAATTTTGTTTTAAAAAGTCATCTGAGTCTTTCCATTTAATTATTTTCATGTTGTGCCCTGTTTTACTATCATCAAATTTGGTAGGGATGCTCTTATCTGATACAATTTGGACTTAATTGTTGAGTTACTAAGAGTACTTAAAGTGGTGAATCATGTTTAAAAAATACATACTTTAAACAGTTTAAGATATGTAAATGTCCATTCATCATTCTTCTGAAGAGCTCAGGCCTTTGAGAATGTGTGGGATTTGCTGATTGGAGTGTTTTAGCTTCTTTCTTTTTAAATGTTTATTTATTTTGAGAGAGAGAGAGAGGGAGAGAGAGAGAGAGCAAGCATGTGCACGTGCAAGCATGGGGAGGGCAATAGGAAGAGAGGGAGAATCCCAAGCAGGCTGGTGGAAGGGGGTTCTGTCTCACAACCCTGAGATCGTGACCTGAGCCAAAATCAAGAGTTGGATGCTTAACTTACTGAGCCACCCGAGTGCTCTGGCTTCTTGAAGCTACATTCAATCTACATCATACATGCTTCCTGGTTCTAGTTTCTTTAAAATAGAGCAAGCTCTTGGGGCGCCTGGGTGGCTCAGTCGGTTAAGTGTCCGACTCTTGGCTTCAGCTCAGGTCATGATCTCATGTTTTGTGAGTTTGAGCCCCACATTGGTCTCCATGCTGACAGTGTGAAGCCTGCTTGGGATTCTCTCTCTCCCTCTCTCTCTGCCCCTCCCCTGCTCACTCTCTCTGTCTCTCTCAAAATGAATAAATAAACTAAAAAAAAAAAAAAAAATTGAGCAAGCTCTTAAAAATACTTTTAAAGTAGATTGTTGTAGACTTTTGTTTCCTAATCTTAAAATTAGCTGACCTGTACCCAGTTTGAAGGCAGATTATCTTGTGAGTGGTGTGCCTTTAATTAATTTTCCCAGAGCATTCAACTTTTCATAAAAACAGCAGTCCTTTTCCTTCACTCATAATTTGTCATATATGTAATCATTAAAATATCTAATTACAATAATGAGGTCACTGGCAAAAACATAGGAACCAGGTCTCTCTGTGGGCAAGCAGTTCATTTGGGAGTCGAGGCCCTCAGGTAGAGGAGACTTTTGGCTGTACATGTTCCACTCTGAGCAGCAATCCAAACGGTTTACAGGTGGTTTACTGGGGCAGTGGAGGGATCAGGTGAGTTTTTTACTGTCTCATCCATTAAACTGAGGAGCAAACTGTCACGCACTGTCATTTGTAAGAGCACCTATCCTCAGCTGACTTTATGGGATAATTTATTAAGCTTTATTTTCTTTGCTGAAAATCTACCATTTGCAGCCTAACCCTTAATAATTTTTACCTTCTAGAACATTACCTTGAATGAATGTTTGCAGTGGTACCGATTAACTTGTTTAAGACTGTTTAATTAGATTATTTTTTTCTCAATGTCCATGTTAGTGGAAAGTCTACAGCTATCAGAATTGAAAACTTCTACAGGAATTATAGATTGTTATTGCCTCATTTGTCTGGATGTCCAATAATTAGTTACATGATGATATTTATAAATTGGGCATATACTTTTCATCTGTCTTTCCTGTCTTCAGTCAATTTGGTTTCTTCCACTTAATGTGTACCAGCTACACCTTTAGAAATTTATGTGACTAGTTCACAATTTTGGACCTTCCGGGCTATGCTAGCCCCATCACTAAATGCTAGATCTGGCTTTTTGAAAGTATGTACATGAGAAAGCATGATACTGTGCACATGGTGCTGCTATCTATGCTGGTCTATGCATTTATCAGTCTCCACTCATGAAGCTCTATGGAAGCATTAGTGAAATCAGACACATCTGCCTGTATATGAACCTTGAAAACTCATTATACTTACGAGGGTCATTGGTCCAGGAAGAAACATACAGACCTTCGCTCAGATCCCTTCTTTGCTCTTTTGTAAGTACATGACCTTAGGGAAGTCAGTCTTAAAGTACTGTTTCCTTCCTTGGAACAGAAATTGCTGATCCATGGTAGGCGCTCAGTAAATGCTCCCAAATCTTGTAACTTCTATTTCTTACCTGTTGCTTTACACTTCTGCCTTTGCTTCTGGTATTCTGTGTGTGTGTGTGTGTGTGTGTCTGTGTGTGTGTGTCTGTGTGTGTGTGTGTGTGTGTGTGTGTGTGTGTGTGTGCGCGCACGAGCGCCCTCTCCTTCACCTGATAGATCTTTAAACTTGAAGATTTTATTCCTTGACTACCCCAATGTGAGTCAGCTACTCCTGTTTTCTTAGTTAACATTGTACATTCTTGTTGCCTTTTTATGGACTCTTCCCTCTGCCTGGATATATCACCAACTCCCTTTTCATGTGGCAAATTTCAGTTTATTTTTCATGTGTCAACTCAAGTGTCCTTTTTTGTCTTGGAAACAATACCTGACTCCATTTACATACTTAAGTGTTCCCTCCCCCGTTGTACCCCAGTTGTTCTGTGTATAACTTGTCACACATTATATTGTCATTACTTAGTTTCATGGCTCTTCTCCTATTAAAATTCCTTAGGAATGGAGATCAAGTCTTCTTTATCTCCCCAGGCACACAGCAGCTGCTTACTAAATGTCTGTTGAACTAAATAAACCCACAAAATAGATTCACAATAATGTGTGTCATTTATATTACACAAGCTTGTGGTTAGACAAAATAAATAAAGAAATAAAGCATTGTTAAGACTTTGTAAACTGAAACACTAAAAATATTTTTTCCTTGCCTTCCCAAACAGGAGTTTGCTATAAAATGCTTTATGATTAGGCCATGGATCTAGGAGCTAGTTCCCTCCTTAAATCTTTTTTGGTTCATGAACACCTTTGAAATTTGACAGAGCTTTGAAGGGTCTCATGGGATTGGTAGGGGCAGAGACAGGAACTCAACTGTATAGATGTGGCACCCACTGCAAGGACTCACAGATTTCTGAAGCTCATCACATTCAGGTTCAGGGAAACCAGGTTGAGAATCCCTGCCATAACTTACTTTATAGCAAGATAAAAAGTTATTTTACAAAGATCTAAGATCAGCTCTGGAGGTAGAAAAGAGACTTAGTTAAACCTGTAGGTTAAAAGGAAACTTACAATGGCAATGGTATTAAGGGGCAGTTATTGTAAAGAAGAATAAAAATACCAAATTTAAGAAGCAGAGACACCAAAAGGTCTCCTTTGAACTTGAATTGGGAATGCTAGCAAAAATTGGGTACAGTTTATTCACCCAAGTAGTTAAGTGTCAGAGTTGTCAGTAGAAACAGTCAATATGGGAAGGGAGGGGGAAAAAGTAGTCATATCCTGTTTTTCCTCTCTGAACAGGAGGCACCTGAACTGGATACAGTGGGCTTCCCTCCTGATTCTGTTCTTGTCTATTGTGGCTCTCACTGCTGGGACTGAAACTTCACAGCATAACCTGGCAGGACATGGATTTCATCATGATGCCTTCTTCAGCCCATCCAATTCCTGCCTTCTCTTCCGAAGTGAATGTCCCGGAAAAGTCAATTGCACAGCAAAGGCATGGACTTTTCCTGAAACTAAGTGGAACACCACAGCTATGATTTTCAGTCACATCCGTCTCGGCTTGGGCCATGTGCTTATTATAGTCCAGTGTTTTATTTCCTCAATGGCCAATATCTATAATGAAAAGATATTGAAGGAAGGGAACCAGCTCACTGAAAGCATCTTCATACAGAATAGCAAACTCTATTTCTTTGGCATTCTTTTCAATGGACTGACACTGGTCCTTCAGAGCAGTAACAGTGAACAGATTAAGAACTGTGGGGTTTTCTATGGCCACAATGTGTTTTCAGTCACCCTTATTTTTGTGACTGCATTCCAGGGCCTCTCAGTGGCTTTTATTCTGAAGTTCCTAGATAACATGTTCCACGTCTTGATGGCCCAGGTCACCACTGTCATCATCACAGCGGTGTCTGTCCTGGTCTTTGACTTCAGGCCCTCCCTGGAGTTTTTCTTAGAAGCACCGTCGGTTCTTCTCTCCATATTTATTTACAAAGCCAGCAAGCCTCAAGGTCTGGAATATGCACCGAGGCAAGAAAGGATCCGAGATCTAAGTGGCAGCCTTTGGGAGCGCTCCAGTGGGGTAAGTCTATGGAGATGCTGCCTTTCTCCTGTTCTTCCCAGATTCAGTTCATGCTCATAGAAAAGAAATCGATCAGTGCTTATTTAGCAAAGGGTGTATTGGATTTCTGTGACTTTTAAAAATTATTCAGCAAACATTCACTGGACTTACGTGTGCAAGGGCTCGTGATAATGCCATCAGTGGTCGAGAAAGAGTGTGAATCAGAGCCTCGAGGACCTTATCCATTAGTTGTATCTTAGAATATTATAGAGCCACAGAGCTGGGAGACAGCACACAGGTTATCTTGTCCAGTCTTTCTGGTTTGCGGAGTGAATAAACAGATTTGGACAGGCTAAATGGGTTATAGATAGTACGTAAGAAAACTATGATCAACCCATGAGGTCTCACTCCTAGTCCATTACTCTTTCCACTCTGCCATAGTCAGAGAAATATGCCTCATTGGCAAGAAAAGTTGATCATCTTCGACATTAGTAGGTCTTGTTAGATGTAAGCTCCTTGATTTTCCATCTGTAGTTGCTTGTAAACCACACAGGGCCAGAAGGGTAGGCCTCAACTCACTATGAAGGTGATTTTCAAAACTATCTTCATAAGTAAGAGAAAAATATTTTCTAGAAACCTACTTATGTCGTTATTCTGAATAAGCATTATTCTTCCAGTTGCTTATAATTGTTTTAGGAAGGTCTGTCAGGCATGGTGTTGACAGATGAACAGTGATCTTTTGGACACTGAAGTAAGGAGTTAGATATATATTTAAAAGATGAAACCAACTCCTCTAGCTTTAAATTTACAATTTTCCTGTACACCCAAAATACCAAGCACTTCACAAAATGAACATTTCACTCTTTGGGAAAACAGTCTCTTACCCATTAGAGTTCATGGCAGAGCTTCCATCAGCAATGTCACTGAGGTGGTGGCACAACAGATCCCTAAGGTGAAAAAATCAGCAGCACCTGGGTGGCTCAGTCGGTTATGCGTCCCACTCCTGGTTTCAGCTCAGGTCATGATCTCACGATTCATGGGTTCGAGCCCCACTTCAGGGTCTGTGCTTACAGTGTGGAGCCTTGCTTGAGATTCTCTCTCCCTCTTTCTCTGCCCCTCCCCATTTCATGCTGACTCTCTCAAAATAAATAAATGTGCTTTAAAAAATAAATTAGAAGCGTGGGTCCCAAATGCCCTTATCTCAGCCAGAGTATAGTTTCAAAAGTCCTGCATTCTTTTCCAGTGGTCTGATAACACTGTTTGCCCTACTTTATAGGTAAAAAAAAAGTAACAATTTAGATAGTAGCCTAGCTTATTTATACTGTACCTATTTCTTTAACCACTAGTTATTTCCCTTGAAGACCAGCAGAGGGCGCTCCTTACTCTGTTCCTGTTGTCAACTTTGAAATTCAAGTCCTGAGATGCTTGCTTGTCCATGTTTGATGAATCTCCTTATGTGTCAAAAATGAACTTTCTAAGAACATAAGTATTTATTGAATTTCACTTGACTAGATTATATTTGTAGTTTAATGAAATACATTTGCCAGTAAGGTTTCTCCTTAGTAATCATTACAAATGCTACATTTCTAGTTTTGTTTTAATTAATTACTGATTTCATATTTCTTTTTAGGATGGAGAAGAACTGGAAAGGCTTACGAAACCAAAAAGTGATATTGACTCAGATGAAGATACTTTCTAATTAGTACCCAAATAATTGGCTGCTCACAGAAACTTTTTTGCACACTTTCAGCATGTGTCATATTTATCTTTTCACTTTGATAAACTCGAATATTTCTGAAGTAGAAAATTCTTTGCATATATGTAACCACTCCCTAAATAATTCCATCCATGGCTTAGAGGACCCAAAGGCTAAAAAGTTCTAAGGAACTGACACGAGAGTAATAAATAGTATGGAGACTGCATTAATGGTACTTGATAAGTTATAAGTTATCTCCCAGGTTATTTTCCTTGTCCTCCAGGGTTCCAAAAAAACCTGTAATAATCACGTTAGCTGTACCCTAGACATGTACAAATAGAGATCAGCTTGCCAGATATTCATAATGATGTAGTTCTACTCTGCATGCCAAAGTCTTCCCTTATTTATCATTATAAATATCTCCTAGGTTGTCCCTTGAATTTTGAAGCCCAAGAGAAGCTCATTTTGCTATTAAAAAGTAATGTGACTCTTTCTAAAAAAATTTGGTGGAAGGACCTTACCATCTATCTGGCTACACCATTGATTTGAGGGCAATATAGTCTATGCTGAATGTTTTGCTGAAGAAGCAGGTTTTCAGAACTGAAAGGTTAGAATTTTAATTTTTAAAAATTCACAGGGAATTTGATTTTCAGTGATTATTTTTTGATATATTTTTCTATACAAATAAGCTTCAATTTAGGTGAATGTTTGTTCCCAATTACCACAATTCTCACTTGGATTTTAAGTCACTTAAGCCATGGTGGACTTTTTCCCCTCAATTTGACCTCATTTCTCGTAGATTATTAGATTTCAGAGAACTAATGAGCCATTTCATTGTATCAGTTGTCATTTAGAACTCGTGTTTGTTATATATCTTACTATCATATCCTATCCCTAAGAATCAAGCCATTGGCTTCAGAATCATAACAGATTGTCAGTAAGACTAATGCCTAAGAATTCCTTTTAAAAAGATCACCTTGCAAACAAATGACTTTCACATATTTGAATAGTATTACTATAAAATGAGGAAGCCTAGTGATACGTAAAGTACTTTATGGTAATATTCATACTTCAAGTGCATGGTATTTTCATGGTATTTTTGCATGCAGTCAATTGAGTATGAGATAGAGAATCCAGATGATAGATCATTTAAAAGTGAGAAAACAGAAGTGACTTGCCCACAATCATGCAGCTGGATGGCAATTGGACAGAGCTAGCTCACAGGCCTATGTTTACAGAACACTACACTATAGATGTGAACTTTAAGGTGTCATTTTCATGCAGTCTGTACATCTCTTCTTTCCCCTAATTTTCATGCAGATGAACATGTGAAAATACTGTTATATAATCCATCTGTGATACCTGGAATAATATGACAGGCAAGAGTTGGTGGAGATTTATAAATAAAATAATTATTAAACCTATATCTTGAGTCATCACTCTGTCATGGGACATGGGACATGGAATACTTTTCATTACAAAAAATGTACTGAGGCAAGAAATTCAAACAACTTTTAAGACTTTCTTTTTCAGTCTATCTTGACCTCTGAGAATAATCATAAGTATACCCCTCCATGGTGTCAAAGAAGGAGATTGCACTATTATGGCAATTTATTTTATTTTATTTTTTTTTTTAATGTTTATATTTGAGCACGCACGAGAGAGAGAGAGACAGCATGAGCAATGGAGGGGCAGAGAGAGAGGGAGACACAGAATCCGAAGCAGGCTCCGGGCTCTGAGCTGTCAGCACAGAGCCCGACACGGGGCTCGAACTCATGACCTGTGAGATCATGACCTGAGCCGAAGTCAGACGCTTAACTGACTGAGCCACCCAGGCGCCTCGTGGCAATTCATTTTAAAGGTAAGGAAATCAAGTATAGGAAGACCTCACTTTTGGGGAATATACGAATCATATTATGGAACAGATAAAATTATAACATTATTCGCACAGTTATTGCCTACATTAAATACATTAAGTAGATGTCACTGGTCCACAGAGCTTGATTTTCTTATTTACAAGTACTTTATCTGTAATTATAGGTTTACTTGTGTTAACTGACCAGTTAATGAGAGAGAAAGAGCTGGAACTGAAATGTGAGGTTCTGGTGTGGATGCCCTGTACTACTTTGTGGGCACTACTGCTTTAAAAGGAGAATAACTGGAAGGTGAGAGGTCCAGAAACCACATCCTTTCATCTCAGGTGCTATTGGAGTCAAGTGTATGACCTGGGGAGAAGAACAGTTGTCACGTGGAAAAAGTAGTCTTTCCTAGTCTAAAGAACCAAACTATAGTGAAAATTATAGGTTGACAGCTATTCTTTCCTTATGTGAAGACTTTCCTAACAAATGACCCTTTTCAACAGTACAAAAGTCCGTCCTGAAGAGTGGTAGAGAGTACTAGTAAATTCTCCATCTCTGAAGTTTTCAGGAGAGATCGTACCATCAGGATGCTTTAGAAGAGGTTCGGTCATTGGTAGAGAAGTTGGCCTAAGTGATTTCTGAAGTCCCTTCTTATTTTTAGATTCTCTGCTAAGCAGTTATGACCTACAGCTAATATGCTGAATCTGCTTTCTTCATAGTTTCTGAATAGCCTTTGGTTGGACCACAAGTGTGGCTTGCAGTGACCTAGTTCCAGCTCTGTCACTGGCCCTAGGACCCGAGTCCTGAGGGGAAACAGGATGTGGATGCCGGTAGTAGAGGGAAAGATGGCCTAAAGCCAGGATCCCAGATCTGTGGCCAGCTGTGTCCTGCTGCTGTAGGTTTTCATGGTCCACATGCAGAGGGGACTCAGGACTAAACGACTTTGTTTATAACTCCAAGACTTGCCTCTAAATCCCCATGTGGAAGCCCTGTTGCATGAGCTGGACTAGACTATGTGGAGCTACAGGGAATCCCTTCACTTTTCTGAACGGGCCCAACAGGCTCGACCAAGCACAGCCCAGGTCCTCCTCAGTTCTTTTTTATGTTTGTGCTGATTTTTCCTACCAACTCTTACTGCTCCAGCGTGGAGAAGAGGCAGAGAAAGCCAGACTCAAAGGAAAGACACTGGCTTTCCTCCTTCTAACACCTAGAGCTGACTTTCTGAAGTTGAGTAATACATCCTCCTCTTTTAAAAGAAAAAAAAATTCTCACAGAGATCAGCATTGGCTTTTTTCTCCTTTGCTGTTATTTAAATTTTTTTTTTCAACGTTTATTTTATTTTTATTTTTGGGACAGAGAGAGACAGAGCATGAACGGGGGAGGGGCAGAGAGAGAGGGAGACACAGAATCGGAAACAGGCTCCAGGCTCTGAGCCATCAGCCCAGAGCCTGACGCGGGGCTCGAACTCCTGGACCGCGAGATCGTGACCTGGCTGAAGTCGGACGCTTAACTGACTGCGCCACCCAGGCGCCCCCTTTGCTGTTACTTAAATTCATACAAACATAATATGAAGTATAAACTTACTTGCTTATGGTTTTTATATGAAAACCAAAACAAATTTATAAATTAAAATAGAAATGTAGCTATAAAACCAACCAACTTTCAATGCAAATATGAATTTAGTGAGAAGGTGTTGCTCTGCTCAAATAAAATCACAATAACCCCCCCTACCAGACCTGCAGAACTTTTGCCCTCCCTTGCTATTTTATTTGCTTCAGCTCCATCCCATCTTTGCCAAGATAACTGAAGCCTGCTGACATTGCTAGTAATGCACTTAATCCTGCCGGGATTTATCAGCCCACGTCCCTGACAATCCCATACGGATGTGGTGTGGGTCAAGCTGCCAACTCCCATTGGCCTCGGTGCCCTGGAAAGATATTTAAAACGTCAGCTTTATGTGTTCCCTAAAGTTTTGAAAGAACTCACCCACAGAATTGCCCAGGCTTGGCACTTTTTGAGGAACACTTTTTTCCCCCCACAACATTCTCTATTTATTCCTTGTCCTCCTTCTGGGTCTACTCTCTGTCACTTATGTTTTGCTAAAAAGTCATTCATCCAGATTTTCAAATTTACTTGCATAGGAATCTATGAATTATTCTCAGAATTCTTTTCATTTCCTCTGTTACTGCAGTTGTTTTCTTCCTTAATTGTGTGTGTGAATGGTTTCTCTATAGTCTTTTTAAATAAGTCAACCAGCAGTTTCTAATTTTCATTTTATTGAAGTTTATTTTATGTTCCATTTTTCTAAGATTTGTTTTATGTTCTTTTTCCATCTTATGTGTTTGAAATACATTCATTCTTTCTTGTTCATTAATGAACACTTTTATAACTAGTAGAAACATTTCTTGGAATGAGTACATATTAGGCCAATCCCCAAAGACTTTAAAATTTGGTACTATGATTATTTTCTAACTAACCTGTTTTGAGCCAAGGGCTGTGGGATTGAGGGATTTTTTTTTTTTTTTTTGTATTTTTGTTACTTTCTAGTTTTCATACACTTGGTTAGAAAGTGAGAATAGTATTCTTTCCATTGTTAAATGTGTATTTTTATTGTATTATTAAGTATATTTTGGCTGCTCCTTTAGTATGCCATAATTTTTTTGAGAAAGTTGGTATTGGTTTGATATTTTGAACCAGTTCAAAAGTTTCTTGTAACATTTGAAATTTATTCCACTCACCTTTCTAATCTATTTCATCACTAGTAATTACTTTTACATTAAAAAAAAAACAAACTTAGGGGTGCCTGGGTGGCTCATCCGGTTAAATGCCCCCCTCTTGGTTTCATCTCAGGTCATGATCTCACAGTTTGATGAGTTTGAGCCCTGAGTCGGGCTTTGTGCTGGCAGCGTGGAGGCTGCTTGGGATTCTCTCTCTCCCTCTCTCTTCCCCTCCCTTGCTCACGCTGTCTCTGTCTCAAAATAAATAAACTTAAAAAAAAAAAAGCCAACTTAGAACCTTATTTACACATTTATCAATTTCCAAAGTTAAAATACAGTCATTGACTCCTTTCACTGAGAGGTGAGGAACATAGAATATTGTGTCCTCCCGATTCCCGGTTTTTGTTAATAAGCTCGAGAATTTTCTTTAGGTCTGCTAAACTGTATTTCATCTACTCTAAGATTCATGTTTTCCCGTTACCATCTCTGAAATTGGAATGCCTTAAACAATGGCAGGTTAAACTAGCTGCCACCTTGCAGCGGTGGTGATGAAGTTGTCTTTGCTTGTGTATGCAGGCATTTGGTATGACCAGATGACATTTCAGTCGGCAAACCACTTAAAAACCATTTGAGGAGAGGGTGAGAGCTCTGCTTGTTGTCTGAAAATCTTCCATCGATCCCTCCTGGTAAGATCAGGAACACGTCAGCATTGAATTTTGCAAAATGGTTATCAACAGCTTGAAAGTTTTTGGAAACCCTGGAGACAGTCGAGCAACTTAAGGAATGCTACATCGTCATCAGTTCTCTCAAGGGCGCAGAGAACTCTGGAAAACTTCAGACATCTGCAGCTCTGCGCCAGAAAGTGATTCAAAGATCGTTGGCTCAAGATGGGAAGATTCTTTAGAAATAGCTTAATTAATTTATTTAACATATAGCTTTCCTTGTTATGTAACCAGAATATAAAATGTTGTCTTTAAAAGCTCTTTAAGGAAATATGAAAGTAAAACTCCTGAGTCATGAAAAAGAATGTTTAATTGACAGTGTGCTTTCTTAGTGGAGCATAAAATAGTGATTCCTTTTGGAAGCTGTCATAGGCATGTTGCAATTTGGAAGTTCATTAAATTTTTTGTTGTTGTGCTATAACTCTTCTTTCAAGAATTCATACTTTGCCTTTTAGTTTGTAACCCAATTATCACAGCTAATTAAACTTAATTTGTTCATGACATAATTTCCTCATTTATAACTTTTTAATGCTAATTTTTCTCTCAGCTGAAAGCTGACACAAAAGAGGTTTTTCTCTTCTGAAAGAGTTTTTGGCTGATTCACTTCCCGAGGTCTTGGTTTTTTTTGTTTGTTTGTTTTTGTTTGTTTGTTTTTTTTTTAGCATCTAGCAATTATTTACTAACTGCACACTTTTTCTTGTCATATTGCTCAAACATAGTCATTTAACATAAAGAAAAGCTTGCTTGGAAAGTATTTCTATTTTTTAAAAATTTTTAGAGAGATAGAGAGTGAGTGGGGGAGGGGCAGAGAACAAGAGGGAGACGGAGAATCCCAAGCAGGCTTCGCTCTGTCAGAGCATAGCCTTATGCGGGGCTCGAACTCATGAACTGTGAGATAATAACCTGAGCCGAAATCAAGAGTTGGATGCTTAACTGACTGAGCCATCCAGGTGCCCCTGGAAAACATTTCTTGAGTCACCCGTTTTTTTCTATCAGAAATCTCTTTTTTATTGTTCAGTGTTGCCAAGAAGTTAAATGTTTCCCTGCTATTTTTATTATGCATGGATTTTTTCTCCTTTTGTAGGTGAGTTGTTTTCTTAGACTAAGTGCTTGAATGCCCTTTGTATGAGTCCCTTTTTCAAGGTTTCTGTGTACCCATCTTTAAGCAAATTTAACACTCCAAGCAAGCCAAGTACTTGCCACAAAATGGTGTAGGTAGAATCTCCTTTACTTATTTGCTCTTTACCTGAATACTGGGAATCAGGGACCATAGAAAATTGCGACGAGGGACCTTTGTGATGAGTACTTTTCTTCTGTATTGGATGAAATTTCTGCTTTGAGGGCCAGTTTCAAAAAGTGTCCTGTCTGTGAGGAGGGGAGTTTTAGTTTGTTCCTCTGCTTTAGATGGAGGCCCTGCTTTGGTAAGAAGTCAGATTAAGCAAAGTGCCTTGAATGTAGCACACAAACTTTCTCTACAGCTGTGAAATTTACTGCTAGAATTTTTATATTACAGACTTCTATATCACAAAATATTTAATATTATTTTATATCTTATATACATGTTCTATGCTATATAAAATGTTATATTTTGTAAAGTTTTATATATATACACATATGTATACAAATATTATGCATACTTATAATACTTATATATAATATAATATATATATACTTAAATATATATGTATATATGTGTATGTCTGTGTATATATATACACACAGACATGTATATATGTGTAGGTCTGTGTGTGTGTGTATATATATATATATATATATATATGTATATATATATATATACACAGACATACACATATATACATATGCACACCACCCTGCAAAGATTTCCCAAATTCATATATTTCAAAGGACTCATCAGACTCCACAGAACACACTTATTTAAAGGCAAAGGACATGGTGTAGCAAGAAAAGGGGAGCAGAGATATTGGAAGTCCAAAAGAGGGCTCTTGACTGAGCTCTGTAGGGTTCTCATCTGTTCATGCAGACCACACTGTCTCCCCTGTCTCCTGCCTGAGCTACCAAGATCTGTGTGAGGAATCTTGACTTTGGGAGAGCTCAAAGCAGAATTTCCCAACATTTTTATGCCTCGCTGGCCATGTAATCAGCTGGGTTTTCTTAATCTTTAGGCCAGTTGGAAACCATCATTAAAGAAGCTGACCCTAGGGATCACCAGAGTGTTCCAGACTTTAAACAGCACATCATAAATCCCACTGCCCTAATCTTGGCCAAGAGTCAAAAAACAGACATCCTCATGTTCTCAGAGATAAAGAAAAAGCATTTCGAGCCTAGCTGTAAACCAACTCTGTCTTCCATATCTATATACACCCTCACCTCCAAACCACCTTCCTCCCACGGAAGCTAGGTGAATCAGAAGGGGGACAAAAAGGACCCAGCCATATCACCTATCTTTGGGTTCTCAGACAGCTGACCTTTGCATGAGCAATGGACTACAAGTGTATTACTTATCTTTCCTACTGCCCTGTTTCTCCAAGTTGGGGATGGTGAATAGGCACACATTACCAAAGTTCATGCATAAGATTAAGGCCCTTCCCTAGTTTCAATCTTTTTTTTTAATACGAAATGTATTGTCAAATTGGTTTCCATACAACACCCAGTGCTCATCCCAACAGGTGCCCTCCTCAATGCCCATCACCCACTTTCCCCTCCCTCCCAGCCCCCATCAATCCTCAGTTTGTTCTCAGTTTTGAAGAGTCTCTTATGGTTTGCCTCCCTCCCTCCCTAATCTAGTTTCAATCTTGAAGAAGTTTTCTTCTATAAATTCACTGATGCTTGTTCATTTTGGTTTATTTCAGGGAAAGGGTGGTGTTGACAAATGAATTAATGCCACCATCTTCCCATGGATATCCAGACAACTTCTTAAATCTGGGAGAGGGAAGAAGTTTCTAGGAGAAGCACTTTGAGTACCCAAAGCCCTTGACCTTGGTGACAATAGAGTCAATATGAGGCACTTGCTCACATCATTTGGAGCCTGACTGACAGAGCAATTTATAATTCTAGACTCCAAAAGACTGAAGAACTATCATTACTCATCTTTCCCTGGTCTCTTCTTTACCCCTCACCCACCCCCCCCTCACCCAAAATGAGGACATATCATTGATTATCCATACACAGTGTTATATAATTAAATGTATATGACTGTTCTCTACTCGTCTGTGAAGGGAAAATTTTTTTTTCAGTTTTGTGTTCCTGATTTCTAGCAGACTACACAGAAAATACTATAAAATACAATAAATGTTTGAATCATCATATAACTTGAGTCTAATCTACAAGCTAGTATCTTGGATTAAGAACCAGAATGACCAGATGGTTCTTTGCACGCATCAAGAATTTCAGCAATTGTGGATCAGGTGTTGCCAAATTTGGGAGTATTCCAGCCTCTGCTTACCCTAGCCTACTTTGGATCTCTAAAGAGTGCTCATCACAAAGAAGTAAGCTAAAGATAGAAAAAAGGACTGGAGGAGACAAATGGAATGATGGTGAAGTCTGCAGGCAGAATTTAATTCTTTCTCTACATTTTTGGGAAGAAAAGTGAGGCTTGCTTCCAGGGATTGGCAATCTTCCAGAAGTGGTTAGTTTCCTACCTCTCTCCTTCAAGGATTTTCCTTTGCACTGTAGATATTCCTAGAATGGATGGCACCTTTAGCCTATAAGTTATGCCTAATCAATTGTAACCATCTCTGAGCCAGAATGGATCATGGGAAAGTGGCCTGGGAAAGGGAAAAGGGCTGGGAGAGATGAAAAAAATTCTTATGTTGGAGGTGTAAAATCAAAGAAAATGTTGCCCAGAGTCACTTTTAGCTCTTTAAAATCACCCCACCCCTTCACCCAGCATCTCTGCCACATGTATCAACCCATGGATTGGAGGATGGAAGGTCATTCTTTTGCTTTCTAGAAGGAAAGTGGTAATATCGAAGGTCTCTGAAGTTTTCCAGGGATTTCCCAGTTTGTAGAAGCTTCAGGATATCGGAGAGGTGATGCATGCAGTGACCACATTAGTTAATTGTGTTGGAGAACAAGTGTGTGCTTTGTTGGAGGGATTCCTTCAATGTTCAGGATGCTCAGTCTTTGCCAGCCTGAGTGTCCTTGGAAGCTCCAGTCTGGCTGTGTGGAGATGATGAAGGTTTCTCTGTTAGAGGTGATAAGCCCCTTGGGTCTCAGCTGGAAAAGTGCACCATGCTGGAAAGAAGTTAATACGTTTTCCTGTTCCCATAAAAATCTGGAACTGGAATCTGAACTATGAAGTCTGGATTCTCTAAGAGTTTAAATCTCTTGAGTTTAGCATCCTGCTTCCTAAAGGCGAAAGGAAGATTCAAAATACCATGGAGTTAGACAAGAACTTATATAATCTATTCCTACTCTCTCATTTTGTAGATGTGGCACTGAGTCACAAAGGTAAAGTGACTTGCCTCAGGTCACACACGGACTATGGCAGAGCATGGACCAGCTATTTTCCTAAGTCCAGTGGCCATTATATGACACTACTGAATTCTATAACAACTGGCCCTTTGCCTCTCACTGCCCTAAACTTCGTTCCTGAGTTCCTAATAACATATCTGAAACTAAGAGAAAGTCTGGCATTGGGTCTTTGCACCAGCTTTGAGAGAACTAAAGAGAAGTAGTTAGCATTTAACTGTCCTTCACTTTGTCATGAAGTTAAGAGTACTCATCAACCACCTCCACTATCTGCACACCTCAAACCATTAAGTACAGAGCAGCCAAGAAGAAGAAAGGGGGAAAGGAAAGCAATCCTGCAGGAAAATGGGAGTTAATGGCCGAAAAACAGAGGTTCTTTTCAAGACACTTCTCTTTTTCTGGAATTTCCATACATTATTGAATACTGAGATCATCAGTCACGGCCCATTGAGCCATTATTCACCCTAGTCTTGAGTTGTTTTTATCACCAAGGCTCTAGAAGTCCAGAAGGTGTGAACTTCAATATTAACCATACTCCAGAAAATGAGACCAGCTGGGTTCTACAGATTCTACTGTGTCTGGACTGCCTGTAGCAGGGGAATGATTTCTCTGCTGAATTAATATTCACCTCAGAGCCTTGGGATTTCTCCAGTGAAAAACAATTCCTGGAAGTTTAGGGAAGAATTGTAACAACCAGTAGCTTTGTCTTCCTCAGAGTCTTCCGGATTTCCCTAACTCTACTGGGTGCTTTTCTTTCTAAATACCATAATTCTATAATAATTCTCAAAAACTATATTGTCTTTGTTGCTGTTATTTAGAATGAAATGCTTTTATGAAAACAAAACCAAACAAAACCAAACAAAAAACAACAACCAGATTTCAAACAACCTGATCTATATGCCCTGAAGACAGAGATTCAGGATACCAAATTCTCTAATCCTCGCATTTACTGAAATATACTTTGTGTTTTTCCAGATTATGGGATTTGAGGACATTTACCAACAGCATCTTCCTCTACACGTGGCTCAGTCCCTTTGCTGAGCTATGGCTTATTCTACCACACTCCAAATGATGATTCATGGCTTCTTGGCCCGTGCACAAAAGGAAAAAGTTTAGATACATTGCTGATTGCTATTTCAGTGCCAGTGAAAAATAATCTCAGGTAATGGAAAAAGTGTTGTCTTTCTTTGGTTGTGGAAGCTAGAACTTTATTAATATTATTATATAAGTAAATTGTCTATTATTCTTATCTACTTAGTTTCCTCGGGAGCTGAATCTCCCTCGTTGCTATATTTCCTGAAATTGACACTATGTGGACCCCTTACTTAGAATTTGTCCCTATGTAATTTCAGAAGCAATGGCAAAGACACCCATTTTTATTGGGGATTTTAAACTGTCCATCACCTTGGCAAAAATTTAAGAGCAATTACATAATCCTGCTTCTCCCACCTGCCCACTTCAAGCAGCTGGTATATACTGTTCTAAAGGGAGAGAGGAAGTGGGGCACCAGGGTGGCTCAGTAGGTTGAGCGTCCGATTTCAGCTCAGGTCATGATCTCACGGTTGAGTTCAAGCCCCGCGTCGGGCTCTGTGCTGACAGCTCAGAGCCTGAAGCCTGCTTCAGATTCTGTGTCTTTCTCTCTCTGCCCCTCCCCTGGTCATGCTCTGTGTGTGTCTCTCTCTCAAACAAGGAATACACAATAATAAATAAATAAATAAATGGAGAGAGGAAGAAAGCTCTTCACCATGGGAGAGGGGTGGAGGTGGAAACATAATTTACACAGTAAGAGAACTGTGTTCTAAAGTCACTTGAGCTGCCTGGGCCTCAGTTGCCTATAAAACAAGTAAGAATGAATGGGATCTTCATGGAGAATGAAGGGCAAAACAAATAATTTCTCAAGTTCATTGAGGTACAAATTCTACTTTTACAATATAATTATTAATAACCGAGTCCAGATGATGTAAAGACAGATTTGTGCAAATAGGCACAGATAAATGAATAGCAAATATTCACATGCGGCTTGAATGCAGTTATTAATATCTATGCTCATTAGAGTTAACAACCAATACTAAGATGATTTGCAGGATTAGTCATTAATAGCAGTGGCAAAAAAAAAAAAAAAAAAAAAAAAAAAAGCATCCCCACTACTGATAGAGGCTGGGGCTGTTAGGATGCTAAATGCCTGGGAAATGGACTGACTGCCTCAAGGCAAGTTCATAGATCTTAGTTGGTACTATTGTATTTGTTGAAAAAGAAAAAGTAGAAAAGAAGGAGGGGAAAGAGGGTAGGAGGAAGAGAGGATATTTAGTTTGAATTGCCATATCTAAAAAACAAATGCTCTTTTTCAAAGATAGAGAATCTATTTTTCACCCCAGCTACGCGTGTATCCGTTGTAACTTAGTAACATTTTTCTCTGAAAACAGGAAGAACCCTTGGGTGTAATCTTCTTTGTAATTTTCTTATATGAGATGCCACTATGGTAATAGACCCCTTAACAAGTAAGTACAGGGGTGTCAGGTGTGAGGGGGTCAAGGTTTTCCATGCCAGGAATTCACGGCATCTGCTAAAACTCTGGAAGTATCATGTCTGGCTGCCGTGCCAGATTCTGGTGGTGATTCAGGGATTGCTTTTCCTGGCCCTCTCATCTATTTCTGAAAAGACAATAAGAGAAACAGGGCAGGAAATGGCTCTGATAGCAAAGCTGGGTTTGGTGCATTTCCTGGCTTTGGTCGCCAATATCATTGGACTCCTGTGGTATCAAGCTTTATGAAAGAAACTAACAATAGGAAGCAGGGCCATCTCAATCACTTTTAGACTGACATTTCCAAAAGTGTTAAGAAGCTATTTCCTCTGTTACATGTGATCAGATGTTTCCTGAAAACATCTGTGCTGTGGTCCTTAATTTTCTTTAACAATCAGTTTTACTTGCCAATTAATACTTTTAAAAAGTAAATAAGAGGTATTAATACTTTTATATAGAATTATGTGTCCCAAATAATGTCTATCATGTAAGAAAAGGGAAGTGTCCGTTCAGCACCAGGTCCCCTCCAGTTAGAGAAACAAACAATTCTTTTAAATATCTTTATGATTTAAGGTTTCAATAACAACTCACAAGTAGGCAAAAGTTTGCTATTTATTTAATCTTGGAAGAACACAGAAAGAAAAAGGCAGGGAATGTAGGCAGTGTGGAAGAACTCCTTTGCATAGCTGGCCACTTATGGCTTTAACAGCTGCAGGGGAAACTGGCTGGGGCTACGGTTACGTGTTTCTGTTCAGTAAGGATAGCCATGGTGGTAACTCTCATGATGACGGTGGTCATCCTGGTAACCATCCTGGTATCCTTGGTGGTAGCTATGGTAACCGTAGCCTGCGTACTCATCTTCTGGGCAGCGCATCCCCAGTGACTGCTGAATGGCCATTTCCTGTCTCCGGAGTTGCATCGAATCAATTAAATCATACACAATCACCATGGACCACATTGGGGAAGGATACCAGGATTTGACATTTCCATCTTTTCCAACTAGAAGCATGGAGAAGTACTCCGGGCTCACTTGAAAATAGTTACGGATGTCTTTCACCAAATGGGCTGATATGTCTTCTCGCTCCACAACAGAACTCCCTAGAAGAGGGTTAAAAAAGTTGTTAGTGGATTGAAGAGTCACCACTCAAGCAAACATCTAAATGAGAAGAAATCACTATGAGAATAGACAGAGGACACATGAGTCTATTCCCTTTGGTTCAAAATCCAATTAAAGAAGGTTGCCGGGGTTTTCCACTAGAAATTAAATGTCCCTAATGTTCTGCAACATTATTAGCATCAAACTTTAGGACACATGATGTCTCTTTTATAGGAATGTAACAAAATATAAAACCAGTCCTCTAATTTAATTCTGGCAAGATCAACTTCTTTCAAGTTTGTCATGAACAAAGATTATATTGTTTGTATTACTAAGTTTATTACCAATTAGCTTAGTTACTTCTTTGCAAGTATGGATTTCCTTTTGATACTGTGGTTTTTATAACAAAAAGCTTATTTTCTTGTCAGAGGGGGAAAATACCAATTATATAAGATGTGAATAAATGTATTTAAACTATTATGGTCAGTGAAAAGAAGAGGGGGAATGGGGAGGGTGCTGAGGCTTTCTGGGCCAAGGACTTTATGCACATTATCTCATGTGAATAGCTTGATCTTGGAAAGAAGAACTGATTTGCTTTCTGAAAGCTTTAATCGTAGTCATTTTTTTTTTTACAGCGTTTCTGAGCCTTTCAAGCATTTATCCTCATGTGCTGAGAGGGAATCAGTAAGATACGACCCATGTGCCTCATAAAATTATTGTGGGAATTAAATGAGATTACATAGATAAAAATGCTTTGTAAATCATAAAGTCCTATACAGACAGAAAGCATTATTCTAGTCAAGAAAATGGACATTTTTACTGTCATTTTTGAATTATTTTATTATTTTATTTTTTTATTTTTTTAAAAATTTTTTTTTTCAACGTTTATTTATTTTTGGGACAGAGAGAGACAGAGCATGAACGGGGGAGGGGCAGAGAGAGAGGGAGACACAGAACCGGAAACAGGCTTCAGGCTCTGAGCCATCAGCCCAGAGCCCCACGCGGGGCTCGAACTCACGGACCGCGAGATCGTGACCTGGCTGAAGTCGGATGCTTAACCGACTGCGCCACCCAGGCGCCCCCTTGAATTATTTTATATTAAGAACAATATTAGTGAGTGCACTCTACTTCCTGTGTGCACACGTGCACACACAGGTGCATACAAACACGAGGTAGGTGGATTTGTGAACTGCGTTCACCTTAGAGGCACACCCACTGCTTGCAAATAGTTTAATATAATTTAATAGAACTTAAAAATTTTTTTTAAGTTTTTTTTAATGGTTTTATTTATTTTTGAGACAAAGAGACAGAGCATGAGCAGGGGAGGGGCAGAGAGAGAGGGGGAGACACAGAATCTGAAGTGGGCTCCAGGCTCTGAGCTGTCAGCACAGATCTTGACGCGGGGCTCAAGCTCACGGATTGTGAGATCATGACCTGAGCTGAAGTCGGACCCCTAACCAACTGAGCCACCCAGGTGCCCCTAAAATTTGTTAAATATTTGTTTATTTACTGGAGAGAGAGAGAGAAAGAGAGAGAGAGAGAGACAGAAAGAGAGAGAGAGAGAACACAAGCAGAGGAGGGGCAGAGAGAGAGGGAGACACAGAATCTGAAGCAGGCTCCAGGCTCTGAGCTGTCAGCACAGAGCCTAATGCAGGGCTTGAACTCATGGACTGCGAGATCAGGACCTGAACTGAAGTCGGACGCTGAACTGACTGAGCCACCCACGCATCCCTAACAGAACTTAAAAGGAGTTCATACTGTTTTAAAATAACAGCACTTTACCGTTAATTGGGAACAGTTCTAAAACTCCCCCAATTTCCTCTCCAACCCCTAAAAGTTTCAGAATGGTTATGTGACGCAGACCTGAAAGAAAAAAAAGAAAGCCATAGAATTGGTAAATCATCTTTTACTTCCAAAGGCCAACATCTGACAATTAGAAATTTCTACCTTAAAAACAATATAGAACATAACCTGATTAGGTAAAACAATTCATCTTTCCCCATAAAAAAAAGTAATCAAATACTTTGAAAACCTTGAAGAAGACCAATTGCAGATTTAGGATTATCAACAGGGTCAGGTGTGGGTTGGTTTGCTTTGGTTTGTAGATTGAAACAAAAGAATCTGCTCTTAAACTGTGCTTCTATTAAATAACAAAACAAAAATGAAGCCATCAGAACATTAAAACGTCTGGGATAATCTGAGCCAATTAGCATTCTGGAAAAAGAGTCATTCCTGAAGTTTCAATACTCACACGGATAATTCAACTGTCTTAGAGAAAAGACTGCAGAACCCATGTATTGGGAGTGTCAGAGGAAGAGTTCTGGCTTCCTCGCACAGAAGTTTGTCAGCTTAAAGGGCAGTTTCTTATCACTTATTTAGAGGATTCAAAGAAGCGCTTAAGCAAGCACAGCTTGGCTTCCCACCCTCAGCTAAAGTTTCAGGAAAGGAGAGAAGGTCATGCCTTGGTAGCTTGTTGGAATTCTTTTGAAGATGAAGTACATGTGAAGGGGTTCAGGAGAGAAAACCTAGGAGGACAGGGGGGCTGTCAGTTCATCATATCAAGATTTCATGGTGTTAGACAAAATGCCAACCTTGTCAGGGTCATAACTGGGGACTATGAATATGAATTTTGATGGTGCTTATTGTTCAGGGGAGAAAACTGAAAGCTGTCGGGGTAGGGCTGTTTTAAGGAGGAGCTAAAATTCAAGCAAAAGGCTATTCCTAAAAAAAAAAAGAAAGAAAAAAAAAAAAGAAAAAAAAAAAAAGAGTTTGTGGTCTTTGCTCTTCTCCCAGAGAAGTGAAGCATTCTGTTCTGCATGTTGTTGAGTCATGTTTTCTAAAGGGAAGATCACGAATTTCATTATTCCCGGAAAATATGACTTGTTTACATTTCCTGCATATTACAAAAGGGTTTGGTTACACTAATGTGATTTAGGTTCTGTGTGCATAGATTAAAAATGAAACACCACCTAATAACTGCTCCAAAGATGTCTTTAGAAAATTAATAATCCACGATTTTATTTATATTCTTATTGTGAAGGGTCATTAACTGCTCTAAGAACTTCTGTCTTACCTTGCAACATTGGTGGTTCTAAATAATTTAAAATATGCTTAACAATACAAAAAAATCTTATATATTGTTATAAAATTTTAAATTATTTGATAATAGGAGTATAGATAAAAATTCACGACTTTTCTAGTTGTTCTTACTATTATGAACTTGTTTTCTGCTTGCTTGTGTGTGTTATTATTTCACATCTTAAAATTGAAATGTATTTATAATTTCTAGGTACTGTGTCATAGCAGGGACCCAGGCTCTGTTAATGCTTTACAAAACCTACACCCCCATCTTTTTATAAATCAGGCACAGTTTTGTAACTAATAAATGATTCTTCTTCCTAACAGAAGTATCAAAATAATGCTGATTCACCTGTGTTCCAATTAGGAATTTTTAAAATCTGTGGCTCCTAGCTACTTTTCCACCCCTCTAACAACTGTTCAAATTCTTCCTCTGCAGAAGTGTATTTTAAATGAGACTTCACTTTTGAAATTGCCCTTAGCTCCTTGGTTCACCGTTGAACTTAGTAATAAGGTCTATGCATAATAACCATTCATTTTCCTTTCTGTATGTCCATATTCAAAATGATACTTTAGGTCACCAAGATAGTCATTTTGGTAAAGAAAGCAAATGTTACTTTTCGAAACACTAAGCAGTTCACTACAAAAAATAAACAAATAAATAAATAATAAACTATGTTTCTCTTTGACCTACTTGTCTTAAAAATAAGATTCTGTTTAAGAGATCTTGCTGTCTTTGATGCCCAATTATAGATCAAAATCCTTTTTGAGGGAATGGCAATATAGTACAGTTTACTTCCATTAATATATTAATTCTCAAAGCCATTCGTGTTTTTACAAAAGGCATTTCATCTATGGAGAAGTACCCCCCCCCCCCCAATGTTTTTACCTAAGTATTATCTAAGTAAATGATGATACCTGAGGTTTATAATGTTGAGACAAGTTTTAACAAATCAAACAAGAAGGCACATAACACAGATCACTGGAAGTAAAACAGTAGTTATTTTCAAACTCTTCAGTGAAGAATCCAAGGGGGGAAAATATTGAGAAAAAAAAAAGAAAGAAAGCAAAAAAAAAAAAAAAAACAAAAAACTCCAGTGGACTAAAGCTTGAGTCTGAAAGCAACTTTATACTCAACACAATTGAGTAAGTGTCTGGGAATCTCCAGTCTGGACTGAGGAATATTTGGATGATCTAAGCTTCTATGTTCCATTTTAGAATTGACCAGGAAGAGAGTGGTATGGGAAAACGGTGATGACGAAGCTTCCCACTCACCAAAATTGCAGGCCTGGCCACTGAGGGCCGAGAGCTGCTGTGAATAGGCCCAGTCTTCATCATTAGGGGCAGAGATCACCAGCAACCGCCTCCTCCATCGGAACCTGGAACAGACAGGAGGCCGTGATTACTGCTTTCAAACAATAGAGGCTAGTGTAAGAAAGCAGACTCGCTTTGGCTGTCGGGTTTTCCTGTGCCCAGAATATAAAACACCGGCCCTTAGAAGTATCTCCTAGCACATAAAAGTCATTAAACTGCATTTCCACATTTCTTGCTCTCTTTCTGTTGTAACTTCACGGTCTGCTGACTGTGGCATTTGCACGAAACATCAGGCGTGAGTCTGGCCACCGTGCCCGAAGAAGTCACTTCCGGACACTCGGGAGTTTTAGACGCAATGAGGACTGGCCCAAATCGTTATGTTATGTTGTAGCCACAGAAATAGGGAATCCAAAGAAAACTGAAGAAAACTCACAATCTAATAGAGTTTGCTCAGGCTTGGAGGGGGTTAAGAATCAAACGTATGGACTGGAAACAGAGTAGAAAAAAGAGAACTAAGTTTTAAGGCGGTGACAGTGACAGGAAGAAGGAAAGTGGCAAAGCGGTTCCAAGGGCCAAGGAGAATTCCTGGGAAAACAAAGCCCTGTGTGCCTTTCTCAGTAGCCAGTTGTTCTTCCAAAGGCAAATGCAAGTCCTAAAACACAGCCTACTCTCATTAGTAAGACCCAACATTATAGGGTCCTCTGTGAAGTGGGATGGGGCTACCTCTCGAGCCTAGGACCGTAGCATATATAACAAACTTGCTGCTCCAACACAGTAGGGTAGTAGAAAGAGTTTTTGTCTTGTAACCTAGAAACCCGAGTTCATGTTTTGTCACTGCTACTTTTTGGGTTCCTTGAGCACATCACTGAGTTCATCTGAGTCTCAGTTTTTCCTTATCTCTAGAATGAAAAATAGCATCAGCTTCAAAGAGGTATTATAAGACTTAAGCTAAAATCTGTCAGTGTAAGTTATTCATGTGATGACATGGGTATAGATGGTGGCTTAATCTGTGGGCTTCTTAGATGTAGACGTTTGTCGGTTAATAGACCTTGGACGTTTGTCTCTCATGCTATATGATAACTTAGTCAATCCTTATGTTTGTGTCTCATTTCACAGCTCACGTTCATCTATACTGACAACATTAGAGGTCAGTGAAGGCACAGCTTATTGTCTTCATTGTACAGATGACAAAATGGGGCTTAGAGAAGTAACCTGCCTAACTAGTACATCTAAGAGGTTGTACCAAATAAGATTTCTCTGACTCCCAGGCCAATGGTTTCCCTAGTTTATCCCCCTCAGAGATCCTGAGGCTTGGCTCATACAGTCAGGGTCCCAAAGGAGATACGAAGGAGAGAGGGAATGCATCCCAGGGGCAACTGTATGGAGTTATCTCAAACTCCACCTTCACTGGAGGAGGGGTTTTGCTTTCTGCCTACTGTGCAGACCCCTGTGGGGTGTTAGTACACTCACTGAGCTGGAAGCCACTCGATTTTATTCGTGACTTCTCTCCCTACGCTCATTCTAGCCTCACAGTGAACATGAGAGTTTTCAACCCCGAAGAAAATGGCCTCTTGGGGGAAGAGTGGTTTGGGTGAATGAGAGAAAATGATAGTCTGATGAAATACAACCTCTGAATGGACGCCTGTAGGAAGGCTCGCCAAGAACTGCTTACTGTGACATTACATTTGCTTCCTCTGCTTGTTTCTCTTCAAAGGGAAAGAAAAACTAAAATCTCCACTGAGGATAGGGAGATGAGTGTATCTGGCACGGAGGAGGGGAGAGGAGTGTCTGAGATTGTCCAAGGTCTCCCGGGAAAGGGAACAGTGATCACAAACATGGTCTCCTGTACTCTCCCGGCTTCCTTAGGAGGCATGCCAGCCCAGCTCTGGCCCCCCAGCCAGCATCCAAACCAGGCCAGCCTTCCTGGCCTCACACAGAGCTGTAGGGTATCCTGGAAGGAGCTATTTTGGGTGAGGTATATTTTGGCTTGTTTACCTGTGTGCACCACTGAATGCTGTCCTGATTGGATGGGGACAGGATCTGAGACTCCCTGTCGCAGACAGAACCAGGCAAAGGTCATTCCCCCTAAGTAATGATTCTTTCTCCCACGGACCTTCACATTGAGATACACGACTCCAGCTCACAACACTGAAGGAAATAACTTCCAAAGGATGTAACAAGGGATGTCAGTGTGGTCCAGATCCTTATTTTGGGCAAATAGTTTTTCTGTCACTTTAACTTATCAGTAAATAAAAATTCTATGAGCTGTGTGTGTGTTTACTTCCCTTAACTGGCATTCCCAGATTAGTGTGCATTTGCCAGTCTTTGGGGCTTCTGTCTCAGAGGAGCGTAATTATAGCCTGAACCAGATGAGTGTCACTAAAGACCAGACTGGCTTTCTGGTCAGCTGAAACCAGGCTGTATAGACTCACCAACAACTCAGCAAATTTGAAGGAAAATTCCCATTTGGATACTCATTTATTTATAGAACTGCTATTTAAATTTTTTTTTTCCTTCAGTTCTCTTTGCCTGGGTTTCAATCCTGAGGTGTTTACTAAATTTCCTCCTACCTCTTCCTTCATGACAAAATTCTCTAACTAGCAGCTGATTAACTGGTCCCAATACTAATAGCCAGCATTTATTGATTACTTACTTTGTACTAGGTCATGGGCCATTGTTGTGAATTTACTTTTCACAACTCTTAAGAATAAATACGTTTCTTATCTGCCTTTCGCAAATGAGAAAACTAAAGCCTGGAGAAGTTAACTAATCAGCCCAAGGTTACACAGTCAATAAATGAAGAAACCAGGAATCAAACTCAGGGCTGTCTGACTCAAACCTTTAGGGTATACACAACTCCACATTAATTTTTAAGATCAATGATAATCATCAGCACAGTGATTTCATGAGTTGTGACCACAAATCGTGCATAGCTACAGGACATCTAAATTATAATCATATCCATCCTGAGTATCCACAACAGATGCATGTTCCTAAAATAGTACGGAATATGAAAGCCCGTAAGGCTCTGACATTAGAAAGGAGATACATTTACACAGCACAGTGCCCTAACCAGTACAAAAGACTTTAGAGGCAAAATGTGGGTACAAGTCTTAAAAATCAAAGATATGCCAAATTCAAATCAGTTATCAACTGGAATGAGCACTGCAAGCTTCGGGTGTGAGCAAAATTGAGATAATGTCAAGCTTTCCCTGTCATGTTTTGAAACCCATGACACGGTGATTATAAAAAAGGCAGCCTGCCTGGGGATGGTAAAAAAAAATCAGGATGTCTGTAGCTGCAGCTCTCAGGGCTGGCCCAAATCCTTGGTTATAAATAACATCAATGGACTGGGTGGTAACTGCCTGCTGTAGAGGTTGGGCAACCTAAGTTTACGAGGTTGGTTCAGCAGGTATGCATCTTATAGTCCTGGAAGATTTAGAATTAAGAAGAGCAAGTTTTCAAAGAATCAATCATAGTGATAATTTATACTTCTAAGAACGACCCTGGTCTTCTTTATATACACAATGTATGTACTTGTGAAACTTAAGAGAATTTGGCTCAATAAAATGACAACCTTGAAACTTTAAATTAGAATTTATAATTGAGTAATTGGTTTAGATGTGTGGTTTTAAGTGATTGGAACCCCTGAGAAACTCTAGATTCACTGTATTTACAAGATTAACTAATTAAACTTATGGATCATTAAAGTACTCAGAAAGATTTTGTTTGTTTATTTCAACAACTCAAAAATATATATTAGGGGCGCCTGGGTGGCGCAGTCGGTTAAGCGTCCGACTTCAGCCAGGTCACGATCTCGCAGTCCGTGAGTTCGAGCCCTGTGTCAGGCTCTGGGCTGATGGCTCAGAGCCTGGAGCCTGTTTCCGATTCTGTGTCTCCCTCTCTCTCTGCCCCTCCCCCGTTCATGCTCTGTCTCTCTCTGTCCCCAAAAAAATAAATAAACGTTGAAAAAAAAATTTTTTTTAAATAAATAAAAAAATAAAAAATATATATTAAATATAAAATGACCGTTTGAAATAATAAAATTGTTTAATTATTGAGTTTGTAAGCCAGATCAAACATTAATCAAAGCCCCGTAAAAGTGATGGCTAAAATTTGCTAGGTTGTAAATAGAATAATAAGATTAAAAAGCTTAACTTAAAAGTTTAAGAGAGAGCTAAGGAAGAAAGCAAGGGAAGGAAGGGGTAGGGGAGAAAGGGGGAAGGAAGGTAAAGGAAGAAAAACACCTCAAGGGCAACAATAAGCTTTGACCATCCATCTTCTAAGTCACTGCCATAGAGAGGGATGACCTTGGATCAGAAGTTGATGCTTCAGTGCCCCCAACACTAGACAAGGAGCCACCTGTCAGGTGGAGAGTTAGAGCCCTTTCTCAGCTAAGAGAGTGGACTGAAGACTGGGTTGAGCCTCAAGTCCTTATAAAGTCAGGCACCTTCCATCTCCATTCCAGACGCTTGCATTGCACTGAAAATTGGGATGAAGGAAGAACCGCAGCTTCCTTTCAGCTCTGAAATCCTGTGGTTTTAGGGATATCTCTCTTCACTTCAAACTCTGGGCTCCTGGGTCCAAGACTAAAAATAATTCACGTTATATTTTCAAAAGGAGTATTCGAAAAGAATACGGGCCTTGGGTGGCGCCGTGAGTCCCAGAGCTGACACTAGCTGGGTGATGACCGAAAGTTAGTTACTTGATCTCTGTCAGCCTCAGTTGTCCCCTCTACAACTCAACAATAGTTACAGTATTCAGCTCATAGGATTGTTGTAAAGATTAAACTTGGGAAGGTGAAGTGCTTGGCACAGAGGTGAGCATACAAAAAGTGATCCCAGAAACCCTGGGATGGAGTCAGGGCCATAGAGGCAACATAGCTGGTAAACTGCAGACCTCAAACTTGGATGAACAGTAAGTCCTGTGCTCTTTACACATCATGAGGTTATCTTTTAAGAGACCCAAGCCTCCTGAATCTAGAGGAGTTCAGATTATCTACCTACTTACTAAACAGAGAATCCTTGATTCTCCAACTCACACATAGAGAACATGCTTTATAGACACAAGTAAGGAAGTTCACAGCCTCCAAGTTAATGAGCCTTCAAGTAAATTCTTGCTCCATTTCTGGAGCCTCTTCGCCACACAGTACAGCTGGGCAGGGGTGGGGGGGGGGTGTTGGGGAGGGGAGATGTTACACGGAGATCTCTGTGCATTTATTTGCTGTAGGTGGAACTTCTGTAGTTTTGCATCTCCTAGGGCCCCAAAGGCCCTGTAGAATTTCCATCCAGCATGGGGGAAGGGATGGAAAAGGGAGGAAGTGGAGCAATTTTTTTAAACAGTCTTCTCTGTGTATTTACTGAAGTTTCCCTACAATGGTTTTCAATAAACCCTCCTCGCCAGGGAATCAGGGAGCTGGGTAAAGAGCATTTCTCCTTCTAGAGGGGCTTTTATTGTTTTCTGCAGAGCTGGAAGGAAGCAGAAAATCAAGCAGAGTGTTCCAAATCCTGTTTGAAACCAGAAGGGCCTAATAAATAAATATGTAAAATAAAAATGCAGTATATAAAGCCCTCCAAATTCACTGATGGAATAAATTAACCCTCACAGGTCAGAATTATTTATTCTGTGCCAAGAAAGAAGCAGAAAAGAGAGAAAAGGCCTATCCAAAGCCACCAAATCAACATTCAAGCTTGGAGCTGACCCCAGTCAACCTTGTGACCAGAGCCCTTTTGACAGGAAAAGACTAAGTCCAGTGGCCAGAGGACCATGAGGCAGACGGACCTTTCAGCTGGGCAGGTCTGCACACACATCTACTTTGTGTTTCCTTAGCCTTTTCATTAACTCACTCAGAACACATCCCCACCTGCCTCCTCAGGGACTCCAAAGGTGAGGTACCTGGACAGGAAGTTCTCCAATGACTGCTTCTTGTCTTCCTTGCAAACAATGCCCTCCTTCTTCTGCTTTTCCATATCTTTGATTCGGGACTGGAATGTATCGATCAAATCGAACACAGACTTCATTGCTATGGGTACCTCGTAGTATTGCTGTTTAAGAAAGAATAGAAAGCATATAATGTTTAAGGGTGTTTCTTCCCTCTGCTCAGAGGATAGAGGGCCTGGGAAAATTCAGGGGAGCGCTGGAGAAATCAGAGTCTCGAGGGTTCATTGATTTACACATCCTCCTCTGCAAAAATACCTCTGCTGATGTTTTGGGGTTCAGAATCCATGAAGTAACTGCCCCTTATGTTTAATGAGAATTTCTTAACTGCGTGCCTTTAATGGGAAAGGGTCCATGACTTCCTTATCACACATATCCTAGGCTCACTTCCCTACCTCTGGGACTACGCTGGTTCCTGTTCGCTACACAACTGAGGAGAAGGTGAGAAGTGCTGTAATTGACACGGAAATGGAATAACCTGTTGGAATATCTGACTTGAACTATCAGGGTAATTTTCCACCAGAAGGAGCACCGTTCTCTGGCCATCAGGAATCTAGATAAACTCTTTGTGATTCCCAGAGGCTGTTTTATTGAGCAAGCATCACTCAAAATTAGACCATGTTTCTATGTGTATCCTTAGAAAAAAAGTTGGAATCCACCTTAAAGATAATGCAATTCAGTTTCCTGGATCAGAGCTTCCTGCACTTATAACAGCAACCTAAGATGGATTTGATGGCTGGCTGAGCATTGTCAGCATAAACTACAGGGAAGTCTGGACATGGCTTGGAGATATGCCCCCAGTGGGAATTCAGTAAGCTAGAATGTAAAAGCTGGCAGAGACCTTTGGGCCCATCCAGTTCAGCCCCTCACGTTATAGGTGGGGCAACGCAAGTGAGGAATGCATTAAAGAAGGGAACTCTCTCCAGATCCAGAAGAAGACTACAGGTTGAATGACCTATTCTGATGGCCCAGGTGACCTTTCTCCTGATGATCTTCATATAAGCATGGTATGCTATTGGTGCACTAGAAGAGTAAAGACAGTGCAATCTGGAGCCAGCCTGTGTGGGTACCAAGCGCAATGCTAAGTGGGTAAACTTGGGCATGTTACTTAACCACGCTGGGCCTATCTTTGTTCTTCCATGAAATGAAGATAATACTCATTATTTATCTCAGAGATTTGAGATAGGGATTGTAAAGGGTTGAGGTAAGTGCCTGGCGTAAGGAAGATACTTAATAAAGTTAGCTATTTTTGTTAGTATTAGTATTAGTATTAGCATTAGTATTAGTATTAGTATTAGTAGTATTACTACATGGCACAATTTTTCATGGTTCAGAACTTCTGTCCCTAAGCATAAGAAGAAAGTAGGTATAAAACCCTACTGTCTTGTCCATGTGGGATTGAGAGGTAAAACTTCCAGGCCCTTCCAGAGTGGGTCCATGTTAAATCTGACCTTCCTGAAGGAAGAAGCCAACTACTTTTCACCTTTTATCCTCAGGGCCTGGGACATCATAGCTACTCAACCAGTGTCTGATGAATGCATGACATTGATGTTACAGAAGAGTTTAGTCTGAGTTAAACAGCTGGGCCATACGAGGTCATCCAACCCAGTTCTTTCCATAGACTACATTTGTAGGCACAAATTCTGTAAGATAACGTGGAATATCTGGACCTTTTCAAAACCTTCCCACTTAATAAAATAATTTGTGCTTATTCATACGTCTAATAGATTCATTGACAAAAAATTCAGAGTTGCTATTCTAAGGAATGGAACTGTACTGTCTAAAACAGAAACCCGTACCTTGACTCTCAGGTCCACGTCTGTGAGCACCATGAAGAAGTCATTGTAGGTCATTCCATACTCTTTCCTCAGCTCACCAATGAGATGCTGGTCTACCAGGTCCTCATCGTCCACCACTCGCATGGGTTTTTCATTATCTTCAAGGAAATGAAATGTGAATGAATATGGGTGTGACAAGACCGAAATAAGTGGGAAGCGAATGGGTGGAGGCTCTGAGTCTCCGTCCTGAGTTAATTAGAACAGCTTTCATTAGTTGCACACATTCAGCTAACATTTTGTTTGAACACAAGTTCCCCAAGTGAATAAGTAAATGTAGAGATAAATGAATAAACTCATTTTGAAAGTCAGTTCTCTACAGATAATCAAGCCCCATCTGTGCCTACCCTGATGGTAGGTAGTGAATCAGAAGGAGCAAAGTGAGAGTGAAGGCTGCTGACTCACCCCTCGAAGAAGATTGCCAACTCTATCCTGGGAATGAGTCATCACCCCATCTCACCAAGGAGCTTTTAAATTTATTTTAGTTTTTGTTTCTGTTTTTAAAAAAACGTTTTGTGTTTTGTTTTTTTTTTTAGTTTTCATTATTTATTGAGTCTAAAATCTCTGTCTTTTCCTCACTTTTATTACAGAATCACTTTGAGACTCAGTGAACCATGTCATTGCTGTAGAGAAAAACAAGCCTATGTTCAGACCTGCCCAACAGGTTCATTTTAGCTCCAAAAATGTAGAGCTCTCCATAATACAATTTTTTAAGTTTATTTATTTATTTTGAGAGAGAGAGAGAGAGAGAGAGAGAGAGAGAGAGACACTATGAGCAGGGGAGGGGCAGAGAGAGGGAATCCCAAGCAGGCTCCGAGCTGTCAGTGACAAGCCCAATGAGGGGCTTGATCTCACGAACCATGAGATCGTGACCTGAACTGAAATCAGGAGTCGGACACCTTAACCCACTGAGCCACCCAGCTGCCCTCATTATACAAATTTTGTAAGTGAACACAATTTCAAGCAAAGTGTTACTAAATGCACAGAAGTTTTTAACCATTATGTATTTTTTTTTTAACATCAAGTCCTAAAAATAAATTATTATACTTCGAAATGGTTCTTGAACATGTCACTAGGAGGATGGGAAGTTTGAACATGGCAACTCTTAAGCCTGGAAATCAGTTTAACATCTCTGAGATGAAAATGCTACATCCCTCCCAGGTCACAGTGTTTCCCTCAACCCTACAAAAATTTTTATCTGCCAAATGACTCCCTGTATTTAAAAAAAAATGTGAAAAAAATAAAGTCAGCAAAGATGTGATCATAGATATATTGGTGAAAAGACTCTATCACTTACTGCCCACATTGCTACCCACTGAATAGTACTACAGTAGAAACAGCCATGGTTTTACAGATACAGAGGTTATAGGGCTTGAGTACCACGGACCATTGCTCTTTTACTCATAAAAAGGGGATGATTACAATTTAACTATTACTTTGGTTTATTTGACTAGGATCACTGAAAGTACACAAACAAGGAACTTGATTTCCTCTAAAGCAGATCAAAATGCAAAGACAAAGAATCTGCTTTCTTCCCTCAAATTGTGACAGTTCTTCACAGAGGCAGTTCAAAGGCATGGGAGCCCATAGCTTATATGAGGACCAAGCGCTCTGCAAAGTGAAAAATTATATGCTTCGTACATATAAACTACTTTTTAAAAAATTTTTAAACGTTTATTTATTATTGAAAGACAGAGAGACACAGAGCATGAACAGGGGAGGGGCCGAGAGATGGAGAGACACAGAATCGGAAGCAGGCTCCAGGCTCCGAGCTGTCAGCACAGAGCCCGATGCGGGGCTCGAACTCACAAACCGCGAGATCGTGACCTGAGCCAAAGTCGGATGCTTAACCCACTGACCCACCCAGGCGCCCCCATATAAACTATTTGTTATGTTTACTTACTTATTTTGAGAGAGAGAGACAGAGACAGCAGGGGAGGGGCAGACAGAGAGAGGGAGAGAGAGAATCCTAAGCGTGGGGGTGGATGCCACAAACCGTGAGATCATGACCTGAGCCGAAATCCAGAGGCAGAAGCTTAACTGACCGAGCCACCCAGGCATCCCTAAACTGTTTTTTAAATGTACATTTTTGCTGTCATGAATTAATTACAAAGTAATTAAAAAAAATTGCCAGATTCATGTTGTTGGTTTTTGTTTACTATGTCTCATTGAGCTAAACAAGCAAGTTGCTGAAGAAAATGCATAGTAGACAATATTCTTGCTTAAAAGGAAATAAAAGAAAATACATCTGTACAGGAATAGACACTGGAAAATGTCCAGAAGGACATCTAGTTGGTAACAATGGTTGCCTCTAGGGAATGGAAAAGGTGAGTGGACACGTTCACTATTTACACATGTCTATATTATGTAAAATTTAACAAGGAGCATATTTTACAGTTAGTAATAATAATAAAATAAATAATTAAAAACTGATTTAAAAATGTTTTTGATAACTAATGATTCTGAAACTTTACAAGCAAGATTTTCTCTTGAATCTAAGGATTCCTAATTTTAATTCTCAGCATACTTTTGTTCATTCCACAAAGTATTTGTTAACACACTGGAGTGTAATAACAAAGTATTTGTTAACACACTGGAGTGTAATAACAAAGTATTTGTTAACACACTGGAGTGTAATAACAAAGTATTTGTTAATACACTGGAGTGTAGTAACAAAGTATTTGTTAATACACTGGAGTGTAGTAACAAAGTATTTGTTAATACACTGTTAATACAAATAACAAAGTATTTGTTATACACTGTTAATACACTGGAAATGCAGCCAGTGTCCTGAGCTAAGTCTGTGCTGGGTGCTGGATTCACAAATGAGTAATTTGGATAGAGTTCAAATTCCTAATCAGAATCAAAATGAGACCATTATCTCTACCTCACAGAGAAAGTTACAAAAAGCACTAAATGGCTGAGATGGAAGGAAGTTGGAGAATGTGGTAGAATTCAAACAATGGCCCCAGTTCTTCACCTTTCTCCATACCTACACTCTTTGTCCAGTGACTGCGGCTCCTCTTTACAGTGATGAGTTAAACTGTCGTGCCTCCCGATTCTGAGCTCATCTATACCACACGCTCCGGCCAGTGCCAGGTGATGTTAGCAAAAGTGACACAGAAGCTAGAAATGAGCCTGTACATTTGGGATTGCTCTTGCCTCCACCATCGCCATGAGAACAACATGCACGCTAGACTTCTGAAGAATAAGCTAAACCAAGTTACCCTGGCCTCAGCCCAGACGGGGCGATTCCAGATCAGCTGACACCAGTTGATCCCTAAAGTGTTCAAGCCCAGCCAAGATCAGCAGGACCCCCCAGCCAACCAGCAGCTGACTGGACATGCATAGGCCAGCCTCACCAAGGCTTGCCCAGCCCAGCCCAGCCAGGTGAGCTGAACCCTACAGGCTTATGACTGAATGTTTAATAATTACACGCCACTGGAGTGTGTGGGTCGTCATTACACAGCCTTATTGTGGCAACAGAGAAGTGAAACGGACATTACCTAGCAGAACCCAGTCACGTTACTGAGAAACAATAATATATGGCGCATTAGATGAAACAGGGACTGAAGCAGACACTGTGGTGCACTGCCCAGATCCTGCCTTCAGAAGCAAGGCTGCTGTGAAGGCTAGCCGCTGACTCCCTCTCTGCAAATCACTGACCTTAGAAAGGAGGTGCCTTTCTGCCAAGTCACACTCTTCCTAGGGGACAGCCCACATTCAGCGGCTGATGCAGTGGGGAAGATCGAAAAAACGTCCCCGTTGCCTCCAAGTGAACTCCTACTCCGAAGGGTTCATTGCATTACAACTAAAACTCCCTCTCTGTTCTCTCGGATCCCTCCCCTCTCATAAGCATTATTCCGAAGATGACTCCCCCATTAACCGCATGTATGCAAATCTCAGTTTCAGAGCCTGCTTCCCAGAGAACAAACCCATCACAGAGCCCGCAAAGGAGCAACTGGCTCAAGTTTACCCTACTAGTTAATAACAGAGTGAGGGTTAAGGCTCAGTTAATACGACCTCATTCTTACTGAGTATTCTCTCTACTTGACCAAAATCTATCCCACCCAAGGACAGAGAAGACCTAGGACCAAGATTTAAGCCAACCTTCGTTCTAACTGGGATATAGCAAGAAACCGATCTCATGGCCTGTTTTCTCCTTTCAACTAAAAGATCTTCTGAAACGTTTTGACCTGACATTAAAAATAAAACATTCTACACTTCCAGACTGCAGAGTATCTACATCCCAAATGAATGTTTGTGCTGAGGTGGAAAATCACAGTGAAAGCACTGATCAACGGTGGCTCCTACAAAGAATGACAGCAGCTCTACCATAAGACAGTGTCCCCCTCTGGCCCAATTCGGAGGAAGGGATGTGTGAGGCCAGCTCCCAGCTCCAGCTGCCTGCCCCTGCCCCAGATCTCCATTACGTTCCACGTTCAGTCTCAGTCAGGGCTGGGTGAACATGAGGCTCTCCTCGGTCTGGAAATGCAGCATCAATTTGGCAGCTTCTTGTTACATTTTTGTAACAGTTTTGCCAAAGCTCTCTAGTCCTTTACAGGTCTTAGAAGCAAACATTCTTGAGGACGCAATCCTATAAACAGTCTGCATGGTCTTGATCCAGCTAAATGGATTCACAGATCCAAACCCATGTGGTGGGATTTGGTTATTCCACACAGCCTGTCCTTGACCTAAGATGACTTAGGAGGGACAGGAGGGAGCTTGAACTCTGTCACACCCTGGTGGGGACTGGTCCTGTAAGTGGGGCATTGGCCAGGGTTTCCATCCTTTAAGGATCTCAATTCCCAAGTTGAGGTGGTAATAGATTTCTTCATGTATTTGTTCTTCCATGTCTGACCACAGACAGCAATGACGTTGCAGAAAAATTCAGCTCCAGCAACAACTTACTAACCAACTGTGTGCCAGGCATTACATTCGAAGTTTCCATCTGTGATGGCTCCTTCTCTACGATATCTGTGGTATCTCCTACTCCCACTCTGTCTCACCTGAGTTCAGGCATTCTGCCAATGTTCCTGGACCATTTCAGCCTCTCCCATTGCTTCAGAAGTCCTTTATCTCCTCTAACAGTTTTTCAAAGCATGATCCACTGTCTACCCTCACCTGGGTAGACAGGTGGGGCACAATCACCTGGGGCACTCGTTAAAATGACAATCCTTGGGTCCAGACCAATTTGATCAGAATTTCTAGAGGCGAGGCTCAGGAATCTGCATGTTAACAAGTTTTCTGGGTCACTATGTTGCCATCTAAGGACAGGGAACAAGGACAGGATAAAATCCAAATCCTAGGCATAGCGGCCAAGGCCATTTCTGCCCTGGACTCAGTCTATCTTAGCGAGCTGATCACTTAACTCTTCCATACAATATGCTCCAGCTTCTATTTTCAGTTTCTAGAAATATGCCCTCTCTTCCTGGAATGCTATCCCTACCCCTGTCTACATGGGAATTCCTAATTACTTCTGCAACCTATCTTTACCTCACCTATGCACTCACAATACTTTTAGCTGCTTCTGGAATAATGCTTATCACCCTGCATTGCAACAGGTTGTTTACACATCTATCTTTCCACTAGATACGAGTAGTTCATCAACAGGGACTAACCTTTGATTATCTTCTAAATCCCTGTAGCCTGGCACACATAGACACTAGGTACAGATTTGGCAACCATGACATCTCTCCCCTAAGAAAGATGTCATGTGAGAAAAAAGAGGGTAGTGAGGGGTAGAGTCAAGGAGGTGAGCAGTTCTGGGTCCACATAGAAAATGCATCATCAAACCCTTACACTTCCTGTATCTTGTGAGTCTATAACACAGCCAGTCTAAGTATAATTTGAGAAAGCTCATCATATAGATTTATTTTCTAAATTTGGGTTTTCACATATGAGGTCTTATAATTGTATTAACCACATTTAAAAATTTCTATATATTATGATATTTTGACATGTTAAAAACCCTTTCTGACTAGGGAGAGACTGCCTCTCCCAAAGCTAGCCAATTCTTAGAGACAGCAAATCTGCAGCCTGCAATAGCTCTCTGAAATGCAAACCAACCAACCCAATGCCCTACCTCCTCTCTCTGACACGTGCACGCCAGGAAACAATATTCCTCTTCCTTAATCATCCAGGGTCAGGTACCAGGCAACTAGGGACCAGCCCTATAGCCCAAAGCCTGGTGACATTATTCAAACTAGCCAATCAGAAACTATGTACTTTGTCCTGCCTCACCTTTCTCTTGGGAGCCCCAATAAAGACAGTGACCTAGGCTCTCCCCTCCCTGCTCTTACTGCTGCTTTCTGACCCAACCCTGGCTCCACTTGTGGGCCTAGGGGGAGTGCTGCAATTTCCTCTCTGGGACCCATGATCAATAAACTCTATTTTCCTTTGGCATTCTGATCTCTTGAGTGTCATCCACTGCGCTGCACCATTCATCACCTACCTTAATAAACCCTTTCCAGGGGTAACACACAACATAGATAAAATCTATTTATATGGCACTTAAAATATAACTATCCTGGGGTGCCTGGGTGGTTCAGTAGGTTAAGCGCCTGACTTCAGCTCAGGTCATGATCTCGCGCTCTGTGAGTTCGAGTCCCGCATCGCGCTCTGTGCTGACAGCTCAGAGCCTGGAGCCTGCTTTGGATTCTGTGTCTCCCTTCTCTCTCTGCTCCTCCCCCACTTATGCTCTGTCTCACTTTGTCTCTCAAAAATAAATACATGTTAAAAACATTTTTTTTTAATAACAAAATACAACTATCCTATTCAAGAAGTCAGCACAGGCCAAAGCTATGGATAAATCTGAAGGCAAAGACTCCATAAAAAGCCGAATCTTTTATTTTAACCATATTTCTGGGATTGCTGACGATAACCCTGGCCTCCAGCTATGAGGTTTACTTTCTTTTGATTGGAAACAGATTAATTTAAAGGACTCTGTAGTTGATTCTCTTGCTCCTATTTTACTGTATGAATGGGTCAGTTGCCTGCCTACCAACCCATTGTGAAATGAGTGTCTGGATCAAATTGAGAGGGGAGACTAACCTGGCCATTCCTGATCACAAAGTTGCTGCCTTCTTGGTCTCTAGAAAGAGCAACTTGTCCTATCTATGAAGAAAGCATCCTTCCAGATTCTTTTCTGTCCTACAGGCTGACTCCCCCAAACCTGGGAAGTTATTTAAAATTTATTTGAAAAATATATTTAGAAATCTTTAGTGACTTCACATGGTTTACCAAATAAAATTTGATTTCTCTGTGCTGGTATTTGAAATCCTTTAAAATCTGGTGCCAACCTCTCTTTCACTCTGTCCTACACTTAACCGTCTGCTCTCCACCAAACCTAGCTGCAAATCAGAACCACTTGAGCAACAGTTTAAAAATATAAATTCCTGGACCTTATCCCCAAACTGGGTCAGTATCTTGGAATTGGGAAGAGAACTGGAGTCTCAATTTTCATTCTAATTTAGAAAGAGTACCTATAAATTGATATTAAGAAGAACAATCTTAAGAAGAAATTGATAGTAAGAAGAAAAAAAAAAAGGCAAAGGACACTAAAAACAAAGTATGAATGCTCCTCAAACACATGAAAAAATGTCCAATCATACTCATAGAAAGAAAAATGCAACCCACCAACACACTACGCTAAGATCTCCTTTTTCTTTACCACATTGGCTGAAAACATTCACAAGCTTGGTTGTACAATCTTTTGGAGAGCTTTAGGGAAACAGACACTTACACATTGCTGGTGGGATTGCAGTATGATACAACTTGTATGGAGAGAAATCTGCTGATATCTAATGAAATTAAATACATTTTCCATTTGGCCCAATAATCCTGATTCTCAGAATCTATTGTAAAGATATACCCACATAGATAGAGTAACATATGTATAAGATGATTTACTGTGAAACTGTTTATAATAGCAAAATACTGAAAGCAATCTAAATGTCTATTAACAAGGGTACTAGTTAAACAAACTATGATAGGATCTCACAATGGCTTAATAAAGAATTAGGATGATTTTTGTATACTCATAAGGGAAGATTTCCAGGAAATATTTTTTAGGTGAAAAAAGCAAAGTCCAGAGTATTATATATACTATATTTTGTACTAAAAGTGTGGAGGGAATACAGATGTTTATATTTATTTGTATTTGCATAAAGAAGCACTAAATTCATAAATAAGGAATCATAAAAATACCTATGGGGCAGAGATCAACAGGGTAAAGGGGTCAGGAATGGGTGTAACATTTGTCTGTGGATACCTTTTTGTGTAGCTTTGACTTTGGAATCCAAAAATCCAATTCTCTTTAAAAAAAACAAATAAAAACAAAAAGTACTTTGATAGAATCATCATCTGTCAACAAACCTACTCCATTTTCAAGGCCCCTCCAATGAATCAACCCACTTTTCGAAATTTTCTGACATTTACACCTTCTCTAATGACTGCAACTGGAAGAGCTAATTCCTCCACCACATTCTCCAAGCACTTGTTTTGTATGGTTGGCTTATCAGGTGCTTTTCACTCCTTGATCATCAGGGGTTGATCTTGACACTGACACACTTGAGAGGCAAGAGGGCAGTGAAATGGAATGACGGACAAGCTGGGGGCAGGCTCCCCTGCCTCGAGGACACAGCGGGATTGATAATCAAAGACGGAATAAACAGAGAGGGATGCCAAGCCAGTATCTGGAAGTGTGATCACTCCCCCAGCCTTGCCTCGCTGCACAAAGTGGCAGGGTCTGAAGAAGGCAGCTGCCAGGCACTGTCACTACTGACGGAAGAAAGGTGGAGTTGGGGCAAAGGGTCAAATTTTCAGGTGCTCCTGAGGAAAAGTGACACTCTACATTGTTATGGAGCCTATGAGGCTTGTCCATAAAGAACAATTCTCTTCAACAGGATCAAAGACAGAAAGAGAATATTAGGCTGAAATGGAGTCTATCACTTTCACCTATCAAAGGTATTCTAGAAATGCACCCATGAATTCTTTATTCATGGGACTATGGAATCACTTTCTTTCCTGTTGTCATGTTCCATCCATGAGCCCATCAACTTCCCCACCTCCTTTCTCATCAATTACCCTTAGAGTCTTCTTCCTTCAAAGGAGGCCATCAAAGAACTTCCTTTGCCCCATAAAAATGTCCGTATGTTCTGGCCCTTAAAATCCGGTGATTGACTATCAGTGTCAAATATTTTTCAGCCCTCTATTCTGCTAAGAAAGAAACATGTTTGCTGTGCTTTCCCCTCAGTTTCTCTTCTCAGTTCTGCAACAAAGTGTCTTAGGCCAGCAACTTCTTCCCATCTGCGCACTTAGTCTGTAATTCCTCCTCTTGACATAGATACAAATTTTTCTACCCAATTGATATTTAAAAAAATTTTTTTTTTCAACGTTTATTTATTTTTGGGACAGAGAGAGACAGAGCATGAACGGGGGAGGGGCAGAGAGAGAGGGAGACACAGAATCGGAAACAGGCTCCAGGCTCTGAGCCATCAGCCCAGAGCCCGACGCGGGGCTCGAACTCACGGACCGCGAGATCGTGACCTGGCTGAAGTCGGATGCTTAACCGACTGCGCCACCCAGGCGCCCCCCCAATTGATATTTTAAATACCACTAACAATTGGGAATGCTTTAATGTACCATGTCTTTCTAAACTCTCATGTATAATATTATCTTGGATGAGAAAACCAGATGGGCTTATCCTGCATTGCAATTTGCTCAGGCATGAGTGACTTTCATTAGGCTAACGACTGAAATCTTAAGGTAAATTTCCTGGAATTTGTGGGTCCATCATTTATAGTTCAAATACACTTAGCAAGATGGACCAGCTGGTGAGTACAGCCCACAGTGTAGTTGGATGTGGGTCTCTGTTTTTGAGGCCCAGTAAAAGTCTGGAAGAGGAGAGACTACTTGATTTATTTTTAAGGAAAGTAAGGCCATCTGATAGATTTCCAGCTGAAAATTGGTCAAGGCTAGAGTTTGGTTCACTGAGCCCATGATGCATGCCAATTCCTGTTTTCCCATGGCTGGCTCCCAGTCTTGGCTGAAAGTTCTACGGCCTTTCCCATAAGGGTAAGCTGGGACATAACACGAGGAGAGAAAGGCCTTCCAGGAATTAAATGAGGAACAAAATAAAAGCCCCCCCCACCCCTCCAGATCAAGTCCAAACTGCCATTCAGTGAGAGGCAAATACCAATGCACAATACCTGATTTCCAATAGGGCAGGGAAAAAAAAACCCTCAGTGGCTCTACAGCTCATATTTAATCCAGATGTCTAAAAAACAGCAGGATTAATGCTAAAAATTTGCCAAGGCAACACCAGATGCTTATAACAGTTGGGACCACATAGAGACTGAAGTAGAACATATAATGATTTTTCCAAACTTCTCTGAAATAAGGAATGAGGTTTCTTTGTGTAAGGGTTGGTGGGCAATACATTTGACACTGGAAACACCTGGTGGAGGAGGCCTTTTATCACCAGCCAGCACCAGCTTCTGCACTAGATTGAATACCTACTTCCTTTCTAGACATCTGGGCTGTGATTAAGCTTACTGGCTCTTGCTACTATTTAAAAATCCAGGAAGCTAATGGTTGAATCTCAGTTAAACACTAAATAGGCGGCTTTGTAGTATTAGTCTTTTGGGCTTTGGTTTTATTACCAGGAGCAGTAATGCACCTTGTGACCTCAAAGGGCAGTCATGAGGGTTCACTGTTAACATTCTGTAATTAGCAGAAAGCAATTACAAGTCCCTTTTCATTATAGGTGCTCTAGTCCCTGTGACAGTTCGTTGATCTCCAGATGCCTGCCAGAAAAAATGGCGGTAATGATGACCACACCATAGTACTTATTATATGGCACATATTTATACACATTATCTTACTAAATCCTCACCATAGCCTGAGAAAGAGATATAATTATTTTCAAGGCCGAGGCTTAGGAAGTAGCTTGCCCAAAGTCACACAACAAATAAGTTGGGACTGTTGGTTTGAACTGGTCTGTTTGACTCTAGACCTTCTGTCGTATCTTCTGTTTGTATGTATGAGTATTGTTGTTTTGGTAAAGGATCTTGTTGTTGTTTTCTCTCCCAAACACACACCGCACAGGGATTAATGTCCATAAACTAATCACCAATCCACAATGATTTATGATGGGACATTGGAAAGGATGGAATTTATTTTCCTTTGGAGCTATCTCAGTGGAAGGTGAGTTAATAAAAAGAGAGAAGGCATACTGAAATTCCATATCTGAATAAATTCTAGAGACCTGCTATACAATATTGTGCCTCTAGTTAAAAACACTATACCGTGCACTTAGAAATTAGTTAAGAAGTTCAGTCTTCTGTTGTGTTTTAACCACAATTTAAAAAATATGATTTAGAAGCCAGACAATATTCAAACCAAATGACATTCTCATGACATAATTATGACTACTATGTGTTCTGTTACATCAAGATCACATGACAGAAAAATCTGTGAGCTAATGTGTTATATATATTGAAGCTAACTGTTAACTAATGGGGAAAATATGTTTTATACTCTTTCAGAGGAAATATATTTTATGAAAAATAGGCAGGATATGCACATGGTAAAATACGAAGGACTTTCATTATAGTTAAAATAAAAACTTTGAGAAGTCGAGAATACATGAAGGGTAAAAGTTTTTTTTTTAAAGATAAAGCCCCAGAGATGTAATAATTATAAAAGAAACTGGGTGGGTCAGATCTGGGGCTTCTGACTTTGTGGCTGAACTACTCACAGTAAGTCTTGCGACATTCCCATGAGAATTGCAAGAAGTGAGACAGCTGCCCAGCACTGAGCTGTGCACCTCCTGAGCCTCACATGCGCCATTAATATGAAAAATTGTGAAAACTCTACATTCAGCCAAATTCTTCTGCTCTCCAAAAGGACTTGGGTGCAGTTCAGTCCACACTTTCAGTGACTTTTCATTTAGCTGAACAGCGTCTCTCAGCCCTCCCCAGTCTTGCCAGAGTCAAGTGCTTCCAAGGGCCTGGCAGGTCCCCATCTGTGAGTGAGTCACCTGCAGCATGAAGGCAGCAGGAAGATCAGATGGTATTAGTCACAGGCAAGAAGACTCCAGATCCAGAAGAAACTGTCTACATACTTTTCTGGCTGCCCCACCACTGTATTACCTCTCACATTTTTCTCTACCTTATTGATCTGCAAACCATAGAATTCTTGCATATTTTTTTTTTCATTTTAAAGTGCCAAAAACCTACACCAGAACCATGTGGAACAGTTAACATAAGTAGGTAGGTAAGCTGACCTTTGTTACGACAAGGAAAGAGCCCTCTGAATATCTGAATTTTCCTCTTAATTTCCCACTGACCTCTCCCATAAAGTTTGTCCCACCTTACGTATGAGAAAAACAATAATGTAATTAAAATGTTTAAGAGAACCTAGCTGGAAGTGGTCGATTTTCATGGTGCTGTTGTTGACAGGGCCAAAGATGGTGATCACGGAGATTTTCCTGGTGGCCATCTTGCAGAAGCTTTCCAGATACTCATCTCGCTGTTGCACATACATGTTGTTCTCAACCTTAGGAGCGGTGATCAGCTAAAGGCAGGCGGAGGCAAGCAAATATTAATTCACAGTGATGGTTGTACACAGAGGCAAAATCCAAAGGGAACATTTGGAATAGAGGGCTGGCAGTGACTGGCACTCAAGTCAACTAAAGCTCTCCCCTGGACACTTAGCATAGTTAGGGCCAAAACAGGCCATTCGGAAAGGCCCTCTTTATTTCAATGGTTCCAGACACCTTAGAGTTTTCTATTCCCACCAGTTATCTTTATCACCAGTCTCCATGTGCCTTAGTTTTCTCATCTGTGAACTCTGCACAGGAATACTTGTTTTGCAAGGCTGTTACGAGCATTACATGAATGCTTGACATGTCATGATTGTTCAATAAATGCTATCTCCTTTCCTTCCTTTTGGTCTTCATAATCCTAATTGGCAGCTCACACATTTGTAAGTTCAGTGGTTTTTACGCTTTTGTGTCATGTCCCATAGGGTTGAGAGAGCTTCATAACCAGGCCTGGGGCACTACGGAACATTCAATGATTCAGTATCTGTAGTAGGCAACTTGCAGAAAGTTTTTAGGATGGCCTTTTCGCCTACGTTTTGTCACACTGGGCCTATACAGAGCTTGTGGCAGACTTCTTTGACATTCGAATCCCCCAACAGGATGGATTTTTACTGTTTCATTTCAGCCTTCTTTCTAATTCAGACCTGGTATTTTTCACCTAACTCCTTGTGTCTTTCAAGCTCACTTTGAACCCCTGAGTTCTGGGGAAAAAAGAGGAAAAATAGAGCAAAAGAAAGAGATGCTGTAGTCAGTGGAGCCATCTGGGACAACATATTTTGTAATTTTGTAGAAAAAGAGGATATCCTTATTTTTAGGGCTCCTGTTGATGCTCTAAGAATGTCTCAATGCTCCTATCTAAGTGGATATAAAAGCTTTTCTGCTTCCTTGATTATTTTTGGAGCCTTTTCCTGAGCCTTCTCCAATTCTACCACATTTTTCATGAGCAGAAACCAGAACTGTATACCTCACTCCACAAGTGAGTGGGCATGGTGGTGTTCACCCTGCCCACTGATGTGAAATTTCATTCTGAGGATGACCAGGTCTTTGTCGAGCTCTTTGACCTCACTACCTCACTAGGCTAGTGTCTGCAGTGAAGGCTGTCTATTGATCTTTTGCTAACTCGTCACTTAGCTTAGAGACCAGCCTCTATGCACATTTCTCGAACTTGACCACATTCAAATTTATCAGCCACTTTTCTTTTTCTCTTTCTTTTTTCTTTTTTTTTGGTATTCCCTTCCCTTTCTTTTTCTTTTATTTTTTCAATATATGAAATTTATTGTCAAATTGGTTTCCATACAACACCCAGTGCTCATCCCAAAAGGTGCCCTCCTCAATACCCATCACCCACCCTCTCCTCCCTCCCACCCTCCATCAGCCCTCAGTTTGTTCTCAGTTTTTAAGAGTCTCTTATGCCTTTATCAGCCACTTTGCTACTTGCCCATCTAAACTTACAAAATATTTCTGAAGTTTGTGACTATTAGCTTGGCATTTTTCAGAAAGGAAGTCACCATGTTGCTAAACCTCTTCCTCACACTTTATCAAAATGGTTACTAAATCTGCTCCCAGCTTGATATTGGTATTTATCTTTCTCTGTCACAGATGTGTTAATTGTTGCCTGTAGGCTTTCCCTTTTAAAGATTCCCTGTGCCTGCCAAATTCTATCACTCGTGGATATCAAAATGTGTTCAATAACACTTTTGAGTGGAACATTAACAAAGATTTTTCTGGGATGAAATTTTTTTTCCCCTCAGGTTGTTATTTACTTTAAGTAGTCATGATTTTGTTTATTTTTTATTTCATGTTTATATGCCTGTTCAGACGGACAGGGTTGGGTAGAAAATGCTTATTTTAGAAATGTAATTTCCCAAGAGGAAAAACAGTATTTCCCCAAATGTATTCCTTGATTCATACTCAGCTTTAAAAAAGATTTAAAGTGGCTATAAAAAATACACGGTGATGATATTTTTGCTTTGTTTGTTAGTTTTTAATTAGCTTTATGATATTTGAAAGCATTTCTTCAGCTTTGGTGGTGGCCCAAATCTTGGAGTTTTATTTTCAGTTGGTATGTTTTAGGTTTTTCTTTCTGGCCATTCTTTGCTCACAAACACACTATTTTATTTATTTATTTATTTATTATTTTTTTTTATTTATTTTTTTTAAAGTTTTTTATTTATTTTTTGGGGGACAGAGAGAGACAGAGCATGAACGGGGGAGAGGCAGAGAGAGAGGGAGACACAGAATCGGAAACAGGCTCCAGGCTCTGAGCCATCAGCCCAGAGCCTGACGCGGGGCTCGAACTCACGGACCGCGAGATCGTGACCTGGCTGAAGTCGGACGCTTAACCGACTGCGCCACCCAGGCGCCCCTACAAACACACTATTTTAAAATAAATGAATGTTTACGTGAAAACACAAAACCGTCAAAAACAAGGGTAAGTTCTACTGGTAATGATCTTGGATTCCTTTTTCTATATTTAGAATATATTTAGAGGAGTGCCCATGTGCTAGATGACTGATAGTTACCTGCCACTGTAACTTCAAATCCATACATTTCATTCTTGACATATTTTGCCATGAGCCATTACAGTCTGTGATATGACATGACATAACATGACAGGATTTCCAGATTCCTCAAAACTACTTCTTGTCCCTTTGTCCTTCTTGTCATAACTGGGGTTTGCAGACAATATAGAATTTCGTACAGAACCTCATCCTCCCCTGCCTGGCAGTTTTTCTGGGTACCTCTGAACACCATACCCTGAGGCCATTGGATACCCAGTGGGAATCCAACAGAAGTAAATAAAGAGCCCTGATGTTTATTTGCATCTCAGGACCTATGCCCAGGGATGCCTTAACCCACCAGTGAGGTGACATTTATTTTGCATGACTCATTTCCTCCCTCCTTCGGCAACCTGGCCCCAGGCTCTCTCTTGCTAACCTTTCCTCCTATTCCTCCCTTACGTGACCTCTTCACTCTTCAGCCAGACTGCTCTCAATGGTGAAATGAAAGGAATCTGGGCAGAGTGGCACAGAGAAAGGGTGTCTGCAGCCAAAGGGGAGGGCCTGAATTTTCTCCTAGTTCAACCATTGGCTACCTTGCAGCCTCAAAAAGACCACTTAAACCTTATGAACCTTAGCTTTTGCATCTTTATAACAGAACAACTCTGCCACTCATCAAGTAGTGAAAATCAAGAAAAAAATTATATCTATCTATCTATCTATCTATCTATCTATCTATCTATCATCTATCTACAGGCTGTGTGCACACAAACACCATACGTGTATGTTGCCTCTGAAGAGTTCACTCTCATTCCTTCCTCTGCCTTGGCCCCTATCACTCTTTCCTCCCAGAAAGCTCTCCCCTCCCCTCCCCCTTATCCACATCTCACGTAGTCTTCAAATGCAAGATCCTTCTTAATGCCTTTACTGGCCCACAATGGCCACTTTCTTCTTTTAATTGCCCTTCAGATGCAGGCCCACATTTCTCGGGTCCCACAGATCACTCCAGCCAGAGGAGAGGAAGTGGTCCCGTGCTGAGGAATGTCTAGATGCAGCCTGCAAACCAGCTGATAAAGACACTCCTCCCCACCCCCCCATTTAATCTGCTCCTCGAGTTTGCATCAGAGGAGGCTGATCATGTGAACATATTTCGGTGATTCTTTCTCTGTATACTGACACCTCCAGCCCATTCACTGTTCAGTTCGGCAGTATTTCCAACGGTATTTAAAATGGTAACTGTGTCCAGTCCCCTCTTCCTAAAAAGAGCATCCTAGAACTTTTTGGTAAACATTATTGTCTGACACTTGCCCTCTTTCCAGTTTGGTGGTGATAAATCAGGGCATGTGTCATGAATAGAGAATTGTGTTGTGTTCTTTTTTACATTTCTGTTCCAACTGGTGTGTTGGCACAAGGAGCCTCAGAATGTCATGAAGCCAGTTTGCATAAGTAAAGGGAGCAAACAGGAATGGGAGGATGCCAGAGGGAAGATATTTTAAGTCTCAGCTTCTTCTAAGTGCTGCGTTAGGATCAAAACACGAGATTTTTACAGGATTCTGAAAAATGACATTCAAGCTAGTCGTCTCAGTAAAGCAGAGCTTTGTATCCCTTTCTAAAATTAAACCAAATAAGTGGCTTGTTGTCCCAATACCCAGATTTCTGAGGTAAGGCTAAAAGTGTGAACCCAGTTGCATTAGAAGAGATTCAGTCTCCAAAGAGTACTTAAACTTGATCTCGAGTCTATGCAGTCCCACAATATGAGGCCTCTTGCTAATTGACAAGTAGGGACATCTCGGGGCACAAAGTGGTGGCTTTAGAGCTTGGCTCCACATAGTTCCAATGTTTTCGTGATAAAAGGCTTAACTGTGTTCTTACGTTGTCAATCCCAAACTGACACCAACCGGTCTGAGGGATTAGGTTAACAGGGATTCAGTCTATTGTTCTCCACTGACTGAGGGCCAGGAAAGCCAGAGAGCTGAGGTGCAGAGAATTGCCTGGGTATTAAAGGCGGAAACTCTACATTGTTGCTTAGCAAAAAAAAAAAATGTTGACAATTGATATACCTGGCCGTTTCCCTGAGTAATTTAAGGTTGAAAGTGAATTTTAAAACATCTGTATTGATTAACAGGATGAATCCTTAGTTTCCCCCTCACTTTACTGCTTATGTCCACTAGAAGCTCACACCCATAGGAAGGCAGAATAGAGGGAGAGGCTGGAATGTGAGCTTTAAAATCAAACAGGCCCGGGTGCCTGGGTGGCTCAGTCAGTCAAGCATCCAACTTTGGCTCGGGTCAAGATCTCACAGTTGGTGGGTTTGAGCCCCGCAACCAGCTCTGTGCTGACAGTGCGGAGCCTGCTTGATTTTTTTTTCTCCCTCTCTCTCTCTGCCCCTCCCTGACTCATGCTTTTTGTCTCTCTCTCAAAATAAATAAATAAACTTAAGAAAAATCAAACAGACCCGAGTTCTAACTCTGACTCTGCCACATATTAGCTGCACACCTTGGGAAACTTCTCAACCTCTCTGAGCTTTTCTTGGCTGTATGGTAGAGTTAATCAGTCCTTTCTCATGGGGTTGTTGTGAAAATTAAACCACACGGTTTTGGTGAAGCACCTTACGTTGCCAAAGGATGTGCCCTTTTCTGTTCACAGGCTGACAGGCAGGGGCTTGGAAGCACTGCCCTCTGGCCTCAGAGTAGGAAACCTGTTTTTACTTGCAGCTCCTTTGAAGGTCCCTACTATGATGTTCACTCATACCACTGCAGCCACTGTTTCTCTAAAAAATTGGATAAGGAGTGATTACATGATGTTTTCACATCTAAAGAATGATATAAATAAGTGTAAAAGCACTAGGGCTTTATGATAAATTGTACTTGGGCACCAGGTTACGGAAAAACTGGAAAGATGAGCTCAAAGTCCTGCGTGATTTCTGGGAGTGACACCTTATTTCAGTCCGAGCACACTGGGTTAGGTTGAGGCCAGTTGGAGGTACATGTTGTCAGCCGTCTTTAACAACTCAGAGCGTGCTGAGCCTTAGTGAATATTAATTGAATCACTGAACCTCCCGAGTAACATCGGCGTGTCGAATGGGAAAAATGAGTAGAAAAAGACAAATGGCACCAACAAGCCCTTTCGCCCAGAAACACAAGTCTCCTCTCTGCCTGGTGAAATGGAATTTCTTTTCTCTCCATCTTTTGCTATTTTGTCACGTTTATTTCATCTTGTCTTTTCTCGCCCATTCCTATTTTAGATATTAGCTCTTCAGAACACACATTTCTGATAGGATCATCAGCTGGGCACATGTGGGATGGCAAGATTGAACTGCCTCCTCTTGCTACTTTCTTTCTAATAACAAACCTGGTTCGTTCACCAGCCCCAAAGAGCAACACTGCCCTGAGCAATCCCAGCTGGTTTCTGTTTTGCCTCACATGACATCAGCAGAAACTGTCGCTTGATTTTCATTTGCTAGAAATTTATGATCAGGGATACTGTTTAAAGCAGAAAATAGCCAGCTGGACTTTCAAATCCCTGACTAAGGGAGTAGAGAGAAAGGGGGAGAAATGAAAGGCATGACTAATATCAGGGATAGAGTATGAAAACCTCTTTCTTTTGACTCAGAAACCAGGGGCAATGGCAGTATTTGCCAGCCGGGTGCACAATTACAATCCTGACATTTTACCCAGGATTATTTCTCCCCTGCTTGAACCCTGCCCACGAGGAACACTTCGCCTGCCCTGTTGGCTAAATGGCCAGGGTTGGGTGATGTGCTTTCACAGGCTGGACTAAGTGCTGTGTACTCAGGAGGAGCACACGACCAATGCTTGCCCACACCCCAAAGACAGCAGTTGACTCCCTTGGGTTCTCTAATAAACATTTAAGTACCAGGTAAACTCTTCTCTGAAATAGCGATTCTTTTGGATCTGACTAAAATATTCTCACTTAAATTTATGTCCTCTGAAAATAACCAAGTAGCTGTTAAAGTACTCTAGCAGACAGCATATCCTCTACTAACTAATTTATATACCTTAAAGCTCAGTTAAAAATGAGTAAAATATACCAAAAAAAAAAAAAAACCACATAACAACACACATACACACACCACACAAACCTGTACAATCAATGAAAACTTACGTTTTGTTCTAATACATAGGTACACTACTGTGGAACAGCTAAGACAATTTTGGGACATGTCTCGCCCATGATAAACACCACCAGGGACTCTGCTCAAATGCATATTTCAACTTTTTTGAAACCACTAAAGATGAATGGACACCAGAGTCCCGCTGCTCAGATTCTTAATCCATTAATGACCAATTAATCCATCATTAGTCTGGAAAAACTAAAAGCCCCTTTGAGAGATGCCTTGAGAGAAGAGTGCCTGTCTCCTCTGGTGGGGATAATGCAAGGTGCAGAGTCACCTTGTGCCTTCGGTAGGACAGATGCTGTCCTCAGTGGCATGAGAGGTCTCCTTTCCACCCATGTATCTGAAAAAACTCATCCCTGACCCACATTGCCCAACATTAATTTCTGATCCTTTTCTCTGAAGTGATTGTATGGTACCTTCTCCTCCTTGACAGCCTGGAGTAAAATGACAGTATTAAGAAAGGGTAGAAATCTTGGAAGGGCCCCGAAAGAAGGGGCAAGGAGACATGGAGAGGGGAAGGAGCCATTCTCACATGGCTGATGACAACTGCCCTTACATTTAGGATGGGATTCATTTCTGTCCAAAGGCTTCCTTGGATTTGACTAGATTCTTTTATCATTCTTTGGATGGAGGCAAGTAATGGCCAAAAGAGAGAGCTCCTGAGATGGACCTACAGCTTGCTCAACATCAGTGGCTTCAGAAACACCCACAAAGTAGGAGAAAGAGCTGCTTGTCTCCTTACACACACACACACACACACACACACACACACACACACACATTCATTGGACAGGGGCTCAGGAGAAACTGACATCTATCCCTAGGGTATTGGAAATTGGAACAATCAACCCAGTTCCTCACACTCTACCTTTTTGGCCTCTTACTGGAAGCTGGGCAGTGACGAGGGAGGCAATCTTTAAGGGAAGAAGACTTCAGCTGGTTTTAAAGTATTTGTGAGGGTCACACCAACAAGGACCCTCCCCCACTCCCAGTCACACTCACTCCCCACCCAGGCTGCCTTACTTTCCTTTTTGAGGCTTCCATGTGTTGATACAGACCTAATTAGGGGGAAAAGGAAAAACTTTACCAATTCCCCACACACATGTGTCTAGTTCCTAAGCTCATGAAGAGATAAGTCCTTTTCCTAAGTTGTCACCAGAGTCAAAGCATGCCATTTTAGGAACTATACCCAGAACTATCCCTTGAGAGAGAGCTAAGTGTGGGAGGTGGGCACTGACAGGTTTGGAAGAAGCTGAGCATAGGTGCCTCCCCAGGCACAAGGTCTGAGGTCCTCTGGCCATTGAGTCTGGACGTTAGGGCCAGGAATCTGTGTGGACAGAGGTTCACAGAGCACCGGCCTGGCCACCCTCTCTTGGCACACCTCCTGATCTTCTCCACACCGCCTGGGTTCAGCCACAGCCCGCCGTCTAGCAACATGATTTTGGAAAAATAACAAAGCAAACATTAACGTGCCCTGCTTCGGCCCACAGAACACTGCTGGGGAGATTACTTACAAGAAGTCGTCGCTTGCCTTCAAAGGACCCCAGCAGATCGGTCACGGACTTCCTGGGACTCTGAGCGAAGTGTTTTGTGGTGGGTTTCAGGTAGCCATCCTGCTCTGTTTTCCCTGCTTTTTTCTTCTTGCTCTTCTCTTTCTCCTGCCGGCTCTTTTTCTCAGCCTTATCCTTCTTCACTTGCTTTTCACTCTTGAGTAACTTGTCTGTTTTCTCGTTTTTCACCTTTTTTTTCTTCTCCTTCTCAGGTTTCTCCAGCTTTTCGTGCTTTTTGGATTCCTTTGCTTTCTGGGGGGGAATATTCCCCACCTGCAACTCGTCCTCCAGCTGAGAGGCAGTTGGCCTGCTGAGGTCGTATTTACTCTCATACTCATTGCTAAGGATTTTGTCCTGGACTTTCTTTTTGGGAGGTTTCCCCTTCGCTGGCTTGTGAGGACCTGGCACCACGTTTGGGTCCCGGTGGCCGTGCTCCCGCCGGTCGGTGCGGTTGTCCCGGAGACGGCCTGCGCCTGCCCGCGTGCTGTGCTCCGAGGCGGTGGTGGGAGGGGCAGCCGTGAAGCTCTCCAAGCTGGTGGCCTTGCTGGGCCTCCTGGTGGCCTGCAGCCTCTCCCTGTGCTGCTCCTTCCTGGGCTGGGGGTAGAGATTCTCCGAGGCCCCGGGCTCCCTGGCCGTGGCCACCTCAGCAGTTGCTGGGGGTCGGTGGGCGTCCGAGGAGGGGTGCGCCCTGGGGGTCCAGGGCCTCTGGGTGGTGGGAAAGGCCGTGGTGGTTGTCGGTCTTGCAGCCGCGGTGACCACCCGAGAGGTGGCCCGGGTCACTGTTGGCACTGCAGCAGGAGACAGGGTGGTGGCGGCCCTTGGGGTTGGAGGAGCGGGGGGAGCAGCGGCCGTGGCGGTGGCCGGCTTCCTGAGCACCTTCCCCCGAGTCTCTCTGGTCGGCGGGACTTGTGCTCGCCTCTGGTCTTCTTTTCTCTTCTCACCGCTCAGGCCTGGCCTTCCGGCTCCTCCACCATGGTTCCCCTCCTCCACCACCTGGCCCTCTACCCCAGACGCCTTACATTTTTGGACAAAACCCTTCTGCCTGATTTTCTCTATCCGGCGGATGGGGCCCTGGTCGATGATCTCATACAGGGCCTCCAGCCTGACCGGATACGGGTAGCGCTCCTCCACCTGCAGCGTCTTCTTCAACAGCACCATGCCGAACTTGCCCTTCTCCAGCTTCAAGAAGCTCATGAGCTTTGGGACGAGGTTGGGGTCCAGGGGCTGCTCCAGGACGCGGCCCTCGCTGGTGATCCTGCGCACCTTGCCTCCTTCCTCGCCGGCCTGGTGGAACAGCACGATCTGCTGGATGTGCCTCTCGGCCAGCTCGCAGTACACATCGTCCTTCAGGAGGCTCATCATCAGGCGGTAGTAGCCTTCCGAGGCGTGCGGCGCCGAGATGACCCACACCCTGTTCTTCCCTGCGAAGCTGGCGAGGATGTTGGGAGAGCTGGACCCAGAGGGGAAGCGCAACACTCTGGAACGGGCTGAGGACCCCTCATCTCGGATCATGTCACGCGGGGAGCTCGGGGCTCCTGGTCTCTGCTTCGGTCTCGCCGGGGCTCCACTGCCGCGCGGCCGGGCTGGCGGGGCTGTTGCGGGGGCCACCCTCAACACCGGCACACTCCTCCTTCTTTGGAGAGGCGGAAGCTTTGGTTCTTCCACAGTGGTTCTCTCAAGTCCCTGAGCCTTCCCTGTGTGCCTCAGAAGCCGAGCTGGCCTTCTGTGGACGGGGGAGACCAGGGGCACCTTCCGCCCTCCGTGGCTCCCTCTATGCATGGCATGGAGGTGGGGTTCTGATCCGCACACCAGCCACATTGCCAGCAGCATGGTAACACTGAGTCCCATTCTCCATGTCATTGTGCAATCCACTTCGAAAGGCAGCGGGGTCAAAAGACAGAGAGGGGGGAGGGGGAGTGAAAAAAAAAAAAAAAGAAAGAAAGAAAAGAAAATCATTTAATTGCAAACAGAACTGGGCATTTTTCTCTTTATCTTGGCCAAGGGGTGGGGGAAGGGATGGTGAGAGAAGAAGGAGGTCAGTGAATGGAAAATAGGATGAGATCCTGTTGCTTTTAAACCCCTGCAATTTGTTAGTGCTTAACAGAGACAGTTCCATTAAGCAGGAAACCCAGCTCAGTTCCCCCATTCAGCCTGCGTGCACCGTTTCCACGGGCTCTCTGATGCTCCAGAGAAAAGGCACACTGAGCACGTTAATGATGACAACATTCCTATTTCATTTCTTCAAATAAGCAACAAAGAAACAAACAAACACACCAAAGACAGAAAAGATTACACACTTACACGGTGGCTCATGGAGATGGAATGCAGAGGATTTAAAAGGCAATCTGAAGTGTGGTCCCAGGACAGTTTTCTAGATGAAATACTTTTCCTCCCAAGCCTCTTTCTCCTTTGCAGGCTGAGCGGTACAAAGGGGGGTGTGCTGCAACTCCAGCTCCCAAAGGCGCCACCGACCCACAGCCTGTCCTGACCTGAGGGCTGAGCTGCTTTCTTCTTTCCTCTGGCTGTCTTTTCACCTTCTTGACAAGTAGGATGAGGTGAAAGGAGCTGTCCTTGTAAGTCTTTGCTTCTCCATTTGTCTGTAGTTTCTGCTCGGTCTTGTGTGTCTGTGTGTGTCAGCCTCCTGTGCCGACAACACAGGGCGCCCCTGGAAGTGGAGTCCCAGCTAGTCCTGAATCTTGCTCTCTCTTTAGAGTTCCAGGATCCTTCTTATCACCCTTTCCCCCACAGTCTGGCTTAGTCCCTTTGTTTCCAAGCGTAAAAGCACTGGGATTAATATGTTTTCCAGGCTGAGGGAAAACACAGGAATGTGATGTTGAAAAAGACTTTTTTTTCTTTTCCTGCGCTTCTCTCCTCCCTTTATTTCTCCCCACCTTTTTTTTTTTTTTTTTTTTTTTCCTCCTCTTTTCCTTCTCCTTTTTCTTCTTCCTCTTGCCTGGACTCGGTCCCAGAAATGCCAGGACAACCTCAGTTTTGATCCAAACCAAACTCAAACAACAGCAGCCGCTGGAAATCAAGGAAACTTCACTAAGAATTTAACAGATCAGCAAAACACCACCTCCTTCTCACTTCAGCACGTTGAGAGTGGACTCTCGGTGGGGAAGGGGAGGGCTGCTCTTTGGGGTGGGGGAGAGTTTTGAAACACTACCCATCATCATAAATCACTTTAGAATAGGATGGCTGAGGACTTAACCCCTTCCTTGCCAGGAAGGATAGTTTCCCTTCCTGTCTGTACTCACATTGTACTTTGGAAAGGGAAAATTCTCAGATTTCTGCATCTGGCTGCTTGGCTTTCCTAGAGACAGATACTCGTTTGGCTCAGGGTGCTAGGCGGCACATCCACAGACAGTATATATATATATTTATAGTTCCATGTGTATATTTTTATCTCTTTCTCCCTGTTTCATGTGTTTAGTTTGAGGTTGGAAAAGCCCGTGGAAAACATGACTGGGTTGTTTTTATTTTATGCTAATTGGGGATCATATTACTGAGTTCTTGTTCCTAGTTTTCTCTTTGGCATGGAAGGAAGCTGGTAAAAGGTTAGAAATGTAAGCAATGGCTGCTGTTCTCCTGAGATTGTGATTGGTCATTACATCAGGAGAAGGGCATTATGATCTCTAGTTCTGGGCTCTGGCTAGAGACGCTAGGCTAAGAGAGAGCTTCCTCAGAGAACATGATCGTGTGTCTGGGGGCTTGGGGGGGTGTAGTGCAGTATTGTGCTCCCAGAGGCTTCTGCTGTCTGGAGGGTTTTAGGCAATCCTTAGAAGTTGTCATATCAGGTTCCAAAGGAGAGACTGAGACAGCTCTGTGCATCCACCTCCTGGACCTGCCAGGGGGATTTAGCTCTTGGTGGTGAGAGAAGGTGCCTCGGAGTATACAGATATTTAGCCCAGTCTCTGAAAGAGCACCATTCAATCGGGATTAACGGCCATAGACAGTGGTGAACCAGGATTCTCGGAAGACTCCTTCAAGCTAGGTCGTGTTAATGGTTACCCTCACTGGTTCCTAATTGCCACCCCCTTGATCAGTCCCATCTCCGACTGGTCACATTTACCTTTCCTTCACACAAACTCCCAGCACTGAATTAAAGACCCGTAGGGAGTTGAATGTGGGGTTCTCAGCCCACAGCTTCAAGACCAAGGTGTGCCAAGAGGGAAGGCTCTCCTGTGAAGCCCTTTCTGACACTCGTGAATACACTAACAAAGGTGAACTTCAGACAGAGACTCTGTATCTACTGGGGTCGGGGAAGACTCCCCCTTTCATGAGATTCACCTGTTAAGTTGATCACATAAATGCCTCTGCTAAGTTGGAAGTCCTAGATGTTATTTTCTTTCTTACATCATAATGTGTTCCACATCTATCCCTTACTGAGCTTTCTTCTTTCCTTCTCTTTTACTTTTGTCTTTTCCCTACTCATAACACTACCATTTATTGTGCATTTTCACATGCATCCCTGGGCCTGGTGCTTTTGTATCTTCCTTTATCTAACCCTTATAGCATCCCTACAAGGTAGGGGGGATGACCCCCATTTTACAGATGAACAAATTGAAGCTTAGTAAGTTTAAATAAATTTCTCAACATCGCACGAACGGTAAGTGGTAGCTCTGAAATTTGAACCCAGATTTAGAACTATCTACCCAGCATTATGCTATCCTGTCTCCCTCTTTCATTTTCTCCCCATGCTTTCTCTTTTTTCCTCTTCCTTCCTTTTTGTGTTTCTCATATTCAGAGAGAAGTATTATTTGTTTTCTCAGCCAGAGTACTTATAATTTTAGAGTGCTACTTTCTGGAATAACTAACAGTACTTCTTGACTTTCTTAATAGGTTCTCAAAGTCTTTTATCCTCTTTCTTAAACATCCCATGCCTTTAAGCAACCTCCTAACGATGTGTACCACATTTGCCCCCTGTGCACTGGTAAAGTTGAAATACGGTCAGTTTTGCCATGGGGAATTGACCCAGAGGGGAAGCCAGCCCAACCCTGAGCTGTGTGTGTGTGTCTTCGTGGGGCTTTCTTCCCTTCTGTGAGCTCCACTAGATGGCGCGCGAACCACGTAGGCGGAGGAGGACCGATTCCGTGCCTCTCCCAAGCTATCTGCCCCCCACCTTCCCGCACAGACGTACTGCCAGAGTGGGGCTTCTCCTGCCTGTTAGGAAGTTTTCAACCTCAATACCTAAAGCCTTCCCTGAGACCTTAAGAGTCCAGGGAGCACATACTTAATAAAAGCAATTAGGAAACAAGTGAGAATCCACAGCTTTCTGGAGAATCGTGTACTGATACATGGTTTGCAAAGATTCTCAATTTCTAGTCCAAGATTTAAGAGCTCTGTATTAAAAAGTCTTCCACGGAGATATTTCCATTTTTCTATAACCTAAAAAAAACAGTGACCCATTAACTGAGAAGAGAGATTTGAAAGAGATGGATGCTGAGGCAGACGGGGTTGTAAAAGGAATACAAGTTTAAAGTGGACTTTAGAAATGCTAGTTTGGGAATTCACTGTGTTGAAACTGCCTGACACCCGTTGCACAGTAATTTGGAGGGAGGAAAGGAAATGAATGAGCAAAACAGAATGGCTTTGGAGACACAGGGTTGGGAGTAGTTATTTGATGAATGTGGGAGTGAATGTAAGGAGGCATCCAGAAGGAGGTGTGCTAACTGGTCAGACCCACACTGACCTAAAGCTTCAGCAACCTGGGACCAAGACTTGGGAAAACAGCAGAGCTGTTTTATCACATCTTTGTGGCAGAGGCATGGAATGGCGCGTTGAGGTTACTGCTGGGTGTTTTTCGTTTTTATTTGCAGACCGTAATCAAATGTTCAGTCTTCAGAATGAAGACCACATTTGTGTCTTTCAGAATGCAAAGGAATTCTCCTCTTTCTCAGTATTCAAAGGGTAGGACAATGAAAGAAATAAACAACAGGGTCCAGGGGAAAGCCAGGGATGTGTTAATTCAGGATGCTGCCAGTCCAAAGAGGCTCTGAGACAGGGTAATTCCCAACAAAGAAACACTCTAAAATTGTCCCTGGAATGCCAACAGGGTCACATGTTTGATCCAAAATTGATGAATATGTGTATTTAAAAAAGTAAAATAAAAATAATTATTTGATAAGATAATGTCCCAAACTATTGGGAAACGGTTATTAATATTCTTTTTATTCATTTTTTTAAATTGCTTTAGAGTTTGTTGGGGGAGACTTAAAGGCACTTTTTTCCCCAAGCAGAAGGTTATTTAATTAAGAGAATGTTGAACTCCTAATAAGAACAAGTAGAAAGATCTTGCTATTAAGGAAGAGTAAGGAAGATTAAGGAAATATGTGAATCACCTAATGGCTCATTTTAAATCTTTGAGGTCAATGATTTGAAATTTAGGTCCATATTGATTGTCATTCTGTCTGTGCAAGAGGTGTAAATTTGTGGGCATATCAATTTGCTGCTTGGGAAGGGATAGACAGTACCTTGTTAAAGTCTTAACCATTGGCCATGTAATGCATGCAAAAGATTTCTAGCAATCAGGTTTAAGGAGGCAAATTCTAGTTATGCTGCTCTTCACACCTTTGTATATAGCGAAGAAGAGATCAGTGATCCATTTTTTTTTTCTCCCTTCTTTCAGCTATTCTCTCAAATATTTGCCAGGAGTGTAGACTTTGTATCAGGAGTGATACAGGACCAGGCAGTCTCTTCCCCTTAGAAACTCACAGCCCATTGGAAAAGATAAACAATTTTCAATTATACTTGCACAGCAATACCACCAACTTCCTCTTCGTGTAAAGATTCAGTGCTGACAATGGCTACAGCCAATATGCACAGAGTCCATTCCTGTTGGAAACTTTGCTCCTTCAGTTCCCCCAGAAAGAGGCTTCCCATGGCAGCCACTGCATGACACTGGAAAATCTTGCTTGGTATGTTCCATTGGCTCTAGAGTCCCCTAGAGTCTACAAGAGTCTAGATACTCTGTGTGGCAGGAGGTGCTGGATTGCCTGACTGCCCTTTCATCCTCGTTTTCCAGTCCCCATCTTAGTTCTGTCTTCTGCACTGGCTCTGCTAAGATTGCCCCATCTTTCACTTGTAATTTCTCTATCCTGTGCCTGCACTCTGGGTTTTGATCAATCACTCAGGACACCACCTTACATAAGGAGGGGCTAACCAAGAGGATGGCAATGCACTCATTCAACAGATATTTATTCAATGCCAGGCATTGCTCTAGTCACAAGAGGTATAGCAATGAGCACTCCTTGACCTCATGGAACCTATATGCCAGTGGTAGGAAACAGGCAATAAGGATATGAATAAATAAATAAATAAACAAACCTGTACCCAGATAAGTGCTTGGAAGAGCTTTTTTTTTTTTTTTTTAAGAGAAGGGAGTAAAAGGTGATGAATGGAGTGTGGCCATTTTTAAATAGGGTTCGAGGATAATGGTCCTAAGGGAAGCTAGGGGAGCTAGTCACTCAAGTGTTGGGGGAGGGGAAGAACGTTCTAAGCGGAGGGAACAGCAGGTACACAGGCACTGAAACAGACTCTTACACAAGTGTATCCCAGAAGAGCAATGTTTGAAGGCTTTTAAGCAAGGATGTCACAAGAACTGAACATATAATATGAAGTGATTACTAGGAGGGCTACACGGTGAATAGACAATGGCAACAGGGAGACCAGTTAGGAAGATACTGCACTAGAGCAAGTAGATGGTGTGGTAATTTAAATTAGGCTGCTAGTAGGAGTACAGGTGTAGAAAAATCATCCTCTCTGGCATATATTTTAAAGACAGAGCTGATGGGAGTAGTTTGGAGAAGGGACAGTCAAACGTTCTGTTTGAAAATCCTGTCAGACACTCTGGTACAGTGGTCAAGGTGGCAGTTGGTATGTGAGTCTGAACGTCAAGAAGGACTGGGGCCGGTATTAGAAATTTTGGAGGCTGTTTAAAGGATGAGGCAGGGAGAAATCACTTACGGAGTGAGTACACATGGAGATGGAGAGTCCTGTGGCCCAGAGCACAATTTTTTTTTTTAAACGTTTATTTATTTTTGAGAGAGAGAGAGAGACAGAGCATGAATGGGGGAGAGGCAGAAAGAGAGGGAGACACAGAATCTGAAATAGGCAGAGCACAATGTTTAAAAGATGAGGGGTCAAGGTCATAGAGGAGGGGCAGCTGTAGGAGGAAGGCATTGTATTTGATAGATCGGTGCTGTTTTCCGCTGCCCCACAGCTTGAATCACAGGTTGCCTCTGACCCTTTCTCTACAGGTCCTCACCTCACGTGTCCACATTCAGCTCATTTCTCAGTGTCAAGGTGCTGTACTCTGTCTTCTACACCATCCTCGGAGAAGCTCCAACACAAATCACTCTCCTCTCTCTGAGAAGGTATTCCATAGAACGTCACTCTTCTCATTGTTTTTTACTTTAAATATGGGCTCTTGTCCTTGCAAGCACATCTTTAAGCTCCTGAAAACCTGGAGTAGTCCTACACTTATTTTGCATCCTTCTTAGCACCCTGCATGTAGTTATGGCACAAAAATTGTACCAATATAATACAGTGAAAGGGAGAGACAGCAAGACTCCAGAAGGCAATCCAATGGTAACTTATCCCCTTGAAGTAGGAAAGAACAGAAGAAAATAATCTATACTGCTAATGAACCAGAGGACCACTTTATCTCTATTTATTGAATAATAATAGAAAAAACAGAAAACATTGAACTATATAAGTCGTTAATTGAAACCTTATGCTTGCATTGACTGATGGAATTGTGAAATTAAAGCAAAATTTTATGTGAAGTAATATAAATCTTCATTTTATTTGTTCATTCATTCATTCACTTATTCATTCAAAAACTGTTTATGGAGCACCTTTTATGTGTCAAACATTCCAATGTTAGGAATACAGCAACATGCAAAGGTCTCTGCTCTCATGAAACTCACATTCTATTAAGTGAGAGATTCTATTCAGTTTTCTCAAGTAGAGAAAAATAATGTAGGGAAAATAATAGCATATAAAGGAAGAAAAGTACTATTTAAGATGGGGTGATCGGATATTACCAACTGCTAGCCTTATCGAAGTGGTTGTATGCTACACATAAAGGAATCTTTAGCATATCTTCAACTTGATCAATTCTTCAGCCTCTGAAGTTGGAATTGACTTTTAGTTATAGCCTGAAGATTCTAGAAGCCAAGTCTATTGAATAGTCTATTTGGTAGATGACAAAATTGTATATTTCTGGTTGGGGTCAAAATAATAGATGACTATAAAGAAGTAAGTTTTGGAGCACCTGGGAAGCTCATTCAGTTAAGTGTTTGACTCTTGACTTTGACTCAGGTCATGATCTCACAGTGTGTGAAATGGAGCCCTGTGTTGGGCTCTGCACTGACAGTGTGGAGCCTGCTTGGGATTCTCTCTCCCTCTCTCTTTGCCCCTCCCCTGCTCTCTGTCTCTCTGTCTCTCTCTCAAAACAAATAAAGAAACATTAAAAAAAAAAAAAAGAAATGTTTTCTTCGTGCTTCATTAACTGGATTTGGAAGAAATATAAAAAAGGAATTTTAAAAATTCTCTGAGTGTCTGACATAGAATAAGTATTTCTTATGTGTTTCAATGAATAAATAATTGAAATATCACTATCTATAGTCTCCCAAGATGTTTGCTTTGAAGTCAATAATATGAATTTGGACTCCACTGTTTTCTAAAAAGTCACATTAGTTTCTAGTCACATCTCTGTTTAAAAATTATATTGTTATGCCTTAAATATTTTTAACCAAACTCTGATGCAAAAAATTTCAGGATAAAGATCAAATACAATGTGGTCTTCAAAGTGAGTTAAAAAGTTCAAAGCAAAATTCATTCTGAATATGTTAACAGGTAACATTCCAAAGCTTTAAATGTTACTTTTATTTAAAAGTTAAGTATGGAAAATAAAAGCGTGTGGTCCCTTTACAAGTAATTTGTAATGGTGGATTTTGACACAAGTCTTGGCATAACTATGGGGAAAATTCAATCAGTGCAAATAAATGTTGGTAAACAACTGCATCAAAAACAAGAGAAACAACTTAGATTCCCCTTCCCCCCCCCCCCCAAATTCCTGCTTGGAGAACAGTTCTTAGGTGGAGATGTATGAATGTATGAGTGTATGGAGATTTGATACATTCATTGGATAAGATTTGTTTTGCCTATGAAAAGGTAGTACAAAATTTGAGGCCAAACAAAACTTAGATTCGAATCCCTGGTTCACTGCTCACTAACCATGTGATGTGGACAAGCTGTCAACCTCCCTGAACCCCAGTGTCTTCACCTATAAAAATGTGAAAGGCTATTTTTTTATATAAATAATAGGGTTAATTTTTTTTCTAATAATGATTTTATTAGAGTGCTTTGGGGTTCAAATAACAGAAAATCCACAGCTAACTGCCGTAAACCACAGAGAATTTGTTAGCTCACACAAATAAAGTATCTCAAAGTAGGGCAATCTTCTGGGTTGATTTGCCCCAGGAGTTCTCAATTTTTTGTTTGTTTGTTTGTTCATTATGGTAACATATAGATAACATAACATTTACCATTGCTACGATTTTTAAGTGCACAGTTCAGTGGCATTAAATGCACTCATGGTGTCGGGCAACCATCACCACCGTCCATCTTCAGAACTTGTTCATCTTCCCAAACTGCAACTCTACCCATTAAACAATAGCTTTCCGTTGCCCCTCTTTCCTCAGTTCTTGGAAACCACTATTTTACTTTCTGACTCTATGAATTGAACTGTGGATGGCTTTTAATGTATGAGATGTGCCTACCACAATACTAATACTCAGCTAATTGGAGGGAACAGGGAATGGTGCCCACACAAGAACAGCCATAAACTCAGGCTTCTAGCCTAAGGCAAAGGGCTACTAGAACAATGTGGAAAGGAATTAAAGGGTCAGACAGAAATGCTAAGGACCAAACACAAAGAGAAATGGTTAAACACTGGAAGAGGACTCACTGATTAAGTATTTTGTGTCAATCTGTTGTGAAATCAGAAGCCAGAGCAATCTGTACACTTTGTGTCTCCTGTTGGCTTCCACCTCTACAGCAGCAAAAGTCTCCTGATTGGTTTTCTGGCCACCAGGTTCATCCTTCCAATCTATCCCATAAGTGGTTGTAACTATAATTTTCCTCAAGCATCAATATTTCATTTCTGCTGCAAATTCCTCCACAGTGAGCAGAGAACTTTAGTGAGAAAACTCAAGCCTCCCCTGGCCTACAAGTGAGCTGAAAAATAGGCACTTATTCTAGCAGTAACCACAGAAACCTGCTGATGGGCACTGATTCTAGCAGTATCAATGGAAATCTGCCAACGGTGTGAAATCGGATCAAGCTGGAGGCAGTCGTGAGACTGTATGGACTGCAGTATGATATCTGAGTGGGGCTTGGGACCCTGAGATTTCCTTTTGCAAATAAGGTTTTGAACTTTAACCAACAGATGAGTATGAAGGTGCCCTACATGGGCAAGAGGAATGCATGACCTCATGGCCATGGTCTTCAGAAGAAAACCACTTGATGGTTTGAATATGAGCTGCACAAAATGCAAGTATTTATGAAACTCCCCAGACACATCTTACAGAGGACAGTAAATAGTCAATATCCCCATGTACGAAGAGATAGAAGAGCCCCAGAGCCTCTGCTTCCAATTAAAGACCAGTGCAGTTGCACTGGAAATTGAGCAGTGATTCCATTACTTAAGGGTTATAATTATAAAAAAAGGATTCCTGAGTGTAAACTTGGAATAAGATGGAAATAATTTTATACTATGTTGGACCTAAATTAACCTGGCTATACTTAAAACTTAACAAGAGGATAAAGGCAGTAAAGAAAATTATGCCTTTAATTTTATTTTTGGAAATAATTTATTTGATTTTTAAAATATTGTAGCTTCAATTTATCTTTAATTTAAACATTGTGTCAAAATAGATGGGCATTAAAACATGACACATGTACACTGTCCATGGTAATATGTCTAAGTTACCAGGATTTCTGTATCAGTGAGTGGTTACAGTGAAAATATAGCAAAAAAATGTTTCAAATCCAGAGGTTATTTTTTTTAATGTTTATTTATTTTTAAGAGATAGCATGCACAAGTGGGGAAGGGGCAGTGAGAGAGGAAGACAGAGGATCCAAAGTGGGCTCTGTGCTGACAGCAGAGTGCCCAATGAGAGACTCGAACTCATGAATTGTGAGATCATGACTTGAGCCAAAGTGGATGCTCATCCAACTGAACCACCCAGGCACCCCTAAATCCGGAGGTTATTTTTAAGAGTTTTTTTTGAAAAACAAATATTTTATTATATTTAAGTGTTTAATATTCACCCAGTTTATTGAAATGACACGAGTACTTAGAGATTTGAAACTATTTGTTTTGTAGATATTCAGAGCATGACAGTCTAACAGATGCTTAAAAGAACAATTTCTTTTCTGTGTTTTCAACTGTAGTATAGCCAGCTAAATGTTCACCCAACTATTCAATTTACGTCCATGGAAAAAATAACCCAGTTGATGTTTTTTCTTCCCTTTCCCCACTGTGTTTTTCCAGCATCCTGACAGCTGAACTTTCACATGCCCAAATAGTAGATAAGATTTCAGCTTACTATAAGGAAAATGTTCTAAATATAAGAGCTGTTCAATCATGGAGAGAGATGCCTGGGGAGGCAGCACGCTCCCTGCCGCACAAAGTGTTAAAATAAGGGCTCCTTAGCCGAGCATTTAAACATTAGGTAAGTGGCTAACCCAGGTGGATATTTAGCCTTGAAGACTCTGGGAGTCTATGGTTACTATAATGACCATGTATAAATTGAAGCAGTAATTTCCCTGGCTTGTTTTTTGGGGAAAAAAATTATGTGAAATACTTATGATCAGAATTGTTATCTAAAGACACGAGGTAGAGAAGCAAGTATCATAATAACACAAAAGTAGTGGACTGTCGACTTAACAAAGTTAGTTTCCAAACGTTCGTCTCCACATAACAACTTTGCCCATCAATTACCATCTTTATCTAACAAGAAATACTGAAGAACTACTCAAGCTCCATGCAGACATATTAATAAATGAATCTGGCAGAAGACAAAATCAACAAACATGAAAAAATGATTGGTACTTCATATGAAAATTATTTGGAAATAGGTCTTTCAGAAAATCAATTAAGCCATTTAAAAGTCATTGAATAGACTTAAAAGTGTGATCCTCATTGGGACTGTGCTATAAAAGTCCATTGTGAAGTGATGGGTACTAGGTCACGTTATGCAGTTTGGTTGGGAAATTTTACTCTCCCCCAAATCAAGGGCTGAGTCATTCATTCATCATCCAAAGAATGTAGTGCACATTTGCAATTATAACTCAATTGAAAACTAAAATGAAATAAACTATGTATTTTTTCTCTTAGATTTCAAGACAAGGTTGCAAACAAACTTTGAACTATTTGCTATGACATTTAGTACTTGTTGAGATAGATTAATTTGGGTGGATTAATTTTCTTTCAGGATTAAATTTTTGTTGAGCCATAAGGACTTCTTGTATTTTCAAAGGGAGCTCCTTAAAAGAATCTGAAAACAAACATATACAATGAGAGGCGCTGTATTAATAAAATTTAAGAAATTATTTAAACTTTTCCACCCTACACAAATCCATAGTAGAAATAGCAGAGGTATATCAACTTAAAAGGAAAAAGTCTAAGCCTGTTGTGTCATAAGCTTCTGTAGATGTCTAAGATAATTCGACTAATCAATTATACCAAAAAAAAAAAACCAGTTTATTTTTTTTTATTATTTTATTTATTTACTTTTTTTTCAACGTTTATTTATTTTTGGGACAGAGAGAGACAGAGCATGAACGGGGGAGGGGCAGAGAGAGAGGGAGACACAGAATCGGAAACAGGCTCCAGGCTCTGAGCCATCAGCCCAGAGCCCGACGCGGGGCTCGAACTCACGGACCTCGAGATCGTGACCTGGCTGAAGTCGGACGCTTAACCGACTGTGCCACCCAGGTGCCCCAAAAACAGTTTATACAAGGCAGGAAGCATACCCTGGGATCTCTGTCACTGAATGCAATTATGGGTGACATTTTTAGGTGATTCAGCATACCAAGACTCAGGTGTTTGCTTCTAAACGAGGTCTATGCCAGCTCTGCCTGTGATGTCCGCTCCATGAATCATACCTCAGTCTCTTGAACTACTTCTAGTGTTTTGGGGTCTAGCACATAAGTCTGAGTGCCTATTGGAATCCATTTCCACTCTAAAAGTCCTCACAGGTATTATCTGGTTTTTAAAGTAAAATTAACTCTACCCCAAGTGAAATGCCAGGAAAAGTTGTCCTGGACATGCACAACCTCTCGTTTACTCAAAGCCAACTTGCTCCTTCCCTCATTACAGAGTATTGCCCCAAGAGAGATCCAGGAGGTCAAGTAATCCTGATACTGAGATGGAGGTTCAAGTCTTCTCATAGTTGAGCTAGAAAGACTTTGGAGGCAGTTTCAGACAAGATAAGAGACACAAATATGGACTAGAGCCTCAAGACCAGTCCAAACAACCTGTTAAGACTTTTCTGGCATCTTCCTTGACCTTTACAGAGCTCATAATTTCACACCTTGGCTCTAAACACACTGGCCTTTGGACCAAGGCAGCAAGGTGAAGCTTTTGAAGAACTGGTCTTCAGGTGGTCTTCTCCATGGTAGGAGATTTCCACTTCCTTGCTCACCATTGGTAGAAAGGCTTAACCTCTGGCTGCCTCCCTTTCTTACATAATCTGTTCATCACAAGGCCCAACCTAGTTGCTGGTTGCTTATTTGGATGAAGAGAATTTTAAGTCTTTTTAAATTCTTTAAAAGCTTATGTAGATGGCTTAGTGTCATTTTCTTCTATGTTGGTAAATTCATGCCAGTCATGTCAATTTAATGTGAAAGTTTTTGTATGAAGTAATAGTATTACCCTCTTGCTACCTATCTTGCTCCTACTCAATTAATTCTCCTTGCCTTGGGAATAGGAAGCTCAGCCCCATGTTTGCCCCTGGCTCTGAACAAACCCAGTGCAAGCTCTGAGAGCTCTGTGGGACATACCAAGACAGTGTCTCACACTCTCTGGAGTTCATCATGGAAATGTGATAAAGATTAGAAATATGCAGACCTTTCTCTGTGTCCGCCTTCCAAACACGCTGTGAGGGCTGGCAAAAAATGTTCTTATTCTCCAAATATTCGCTGGCATGTATTTGTGCAGTAAAATTATGTTTGGGGTTTGCAGTTGGACTTTTTAAATGAACATCTGTTATTCTCTTTCAGTCCAGAGGTTCTGAACCCAGCTGGGCAGGGCAGCTTGGCTCCCTCCACCACCTCTGCAGAGCCACACATGGAGCCTGTCATCTGTCAGCTGCTTGTTGATTGGCTGACCAGCTGCCACTCATCTCCCACAGCTGTTTTGGCTCTGAAAGGCTCTTGGGTGTGGAGGGAGGGGATCAGGGTCAGCTTGTTCTGTGCTCGTAGCCCCATGGGAGTTCCAGAAGCAGGGATATTTCATTAAGTTGCTCTGATCAGCCATTACTGAATGCTAAATTCACAACCCTGAGTGGGTGTGAAACAGGGTCCGGTGTGTACCTTTTAGAATGGTGAGTCATAGCAGCTTAGTTTTTGGAGCAATTGTTTTTACCTCCTGGTGTCTCTCTCGTCTATTTCGATGACATGAGATCATAGATAATGTGACCCATGCTAAGGCAAATGAGAAATGTGGTTGCAAAGAGTGCTTTGTTTTCAGCAAAGAAAAATGTTCTCTGGATCTGTGAGTTCTATATTACTTGGAGAAGGAAGTTTATTTTTTACCTGTCTCAGTACCATGAACTACAAGAATACATCAAGTTCCCTAGACCACTCTGACTCTGATGGCTTCAGGACCCTGGATTTCAAGACAAAATAAAAGACTTCAAAGCTCTCTCTCCAAGCCATTCAGCAAAATTATATCTATAGTCATAACACTCCTTCTGACATGTTGTTACAAGATGATTACTCTTCCTTACTCACAGCTCCAGTCATGTTATGATCTCACTCAAAGTGCTTTCATGGCTTGCAGCTGTCAAAAATACAGGTCATTACTCTATAGCTCGGCATTCAAGGTCCTTTATGATCTGATTTCAAACTACTTGTCAAAACTCTTAATTGCCAACTACCGCCATTAACACTTCCTTCAATCTAGCCAAAATATACCACATAATGTTTCTCTGTTGCCCCTTGTCCACCCACTTCTGTGCTTTTATTTATTCTGTTTCCTGATCTCCTCAAGTCCAGATACTCCCAGTCAAGGCCAGTTCAAATACACTTGCTCCATAAAGTCTTCCCTGAGCCTTCTCAATCAAGCCCACCTCTGCCCTCTCCAAATACCCAATTACTTTCTCCTCCCTCTCTCAAAGCACTTTTTAGGACTTTCTTCCCAGAATAATAGCCCACAGTGCCCAGTTGTCCTACCTTCCCCCAGCACAGGCAGGCAAAACCCGTGTCCAGTTAATGTTTGTACTTGCCGTAGGGCCTTGCAAATATCAGGTGCATGGTCAACTTTTGTTATAAATACAGCAATGGACATTTGTAGAGAGCTTTATAATGTCCAAAGTGGACGTTCATTAATTCACTTGATTCTCATAAATGAAAGTACACAGAACAGGTGTTCTTTTTATTACAAATGAGGAGAAAGGAAAGGGAACTAATTTTTAGTCAGAATTAACTTTTACTTATTTATCAAACCATTATTTGTGTCGTTCTTATGTCTGCCTTTTCTGCCATATTAGAAACCCCATGAGAGCAGGAACCATGTCTGTTTTTTCACTGATGTATTTCCAGTGCTTGCACATTGCCAAACATAGTGTAAGAAAGCATTAAACATTGCTGAATGGAGTGAATACTACAAGATAAGCCGTAGACTGAATGTTTTGTGTATACTATTTTATTCTCACAGTTGGGGTCATCTCTTTTTTACAAGCAAGGAAATATAATCTCTAGGCCACACAGTGCTTGTGTGTGTAGCTGAAATTGAAACCCAGTTTTCATGATTACAGATATCATGTCTTTTCCATCACACCATCAACCTTCTATGAAGGGCCTTTGTCTTTATTTGTTTTTCACTTTTAATTGCTTTATAATTCTATAAGAAGAAATTTTCAAGAATTACCTTAACTTTTAAATATTTATCTCTGTTAATTATAGATATCATAGTTACAAAAGAGTGAATAAGTTAATAGTCATAGTTACACAGAGTCCAACAGTATCATTGTGTGAGGGTAGATGGGGGTGCACTCTTGGAAGGGAGGAAATGATTTTCTAAGGACTTCTCTACCTCTACTGTAGTTCCCTGCTTTCTCTGAAATGAAAGAGCTGTTTTGATCTAAGAGTAAAAAATAATTAAGTTCCCATCACAATTTACTTTGTCCTAAATGATCCAGATGATCATAGTTATATTTATAGTTACATTTTGATCACTGTCTCTGAAGAGAGAAAATGAACATACACAGAGCAATCTCCTCATGTCAGGACTTATGTAGATGAATAATCTGACGAGTAGGTATTATTATTATCAATTTTTTTACAGAGGAAGACATTATTTTTAAGAATGTCTTCTTTTTACATCTATTTAATTTGAAATGAAAAATGTATCTTTGAATTGTCCAAATCTTCTCCTTTTTCTTCATGTGAAATTTGGGGAAAGATTTTCTTCTGATTTAACCAAATTCTTCATATCTAAAGTCAAAAGGGGAACCTTTAACTTTGTAATTTTCTGAGTCCTCGTTCATAGTGTTTTCTTACTGTGGTTGGTGGTCAAGTCATTGGGCTTGATATGTTGTGTTTGGTTAACACAAGCATGCCACAATGAAAGTTAAATAATGCCCAATTATTATTATTATTATTATTATTATTATATTTTTAAATATGACTTATTGTCAAGTTAGCTAACATACAGTGTATACAGTGTGCTCTTGGTTTTGGGGGTGGATTCCCATGATTCATTGCTTATATACAACGCCCAGTGCTCATCCCAACAAGTGCCCTCCTCAATGCCCGTCACTCATTTTCCTCTCTCCCCCTGCTCCCTCCCCATCAACCCTCAGTTTGTTCTTTGTATTTAAGAGTCTCTTATGGTTTGCCTCCCTCTCTGTTTGAAACTATTTTTTCCCTTCCGTTCCACCATGGTCTTCTGTTAAGTTTCTCAAGTTCCACATATGAATGAAAACGTATGGTATCTTTCTCTGACTTATTTCACTAGGCATAATACCCTCCATTTCCATCCACATTGTTGCAAATGGCAGGATTCCATTCTTTCTCATTGCCAAGTAGTAGTCCATTGTATATATAAACTACATCTTCTTTATCCATTCATCAGTTGACGGACATTTGGGCTCTTCCCATAATTTTGTTATTGTTGAAAGCACTGCTATAAACATTGGGGTGTGTGTGCCTCTATGAATCAGCACTCCTTTATCCTTTGGATAAATTCCTGATAGTGTTATTTCTGGGTCATAGAGTAGTTCTATTTTTATTTTTTTGAGGAACCTGCTCACTTTTTTTCCAGAGCGACTGCACCAGTTTGCATTCCCACCAAAGTGCAAGAGGGTTTCTGTTTCTTCACATCCTCTCCAACATCTGCTGTTTCCTAAGTTGTTAATTTTAGCCACTCTGACCGGTGTGAGGTAGTATCTCAATGTGGTTTTGATATGTATTTCCTTGATGATGAGTGATGTTGAGCATCTTTTCATGTGTCTGTTGGCCATCTGGATGTCTTTTTTGGAAAAGTGTGTATTCATATCTTCTGCCCATTTCTTCACTAGATTATTTGTTTTTTGGGTGTTGAGTTTGGTAAGTTCTTTATAGATTTTGGATACTAACCCTTTATTCGATGTGTCATTTGCAAATATCTTCTCCAGTTCCATCTGTTGCCATTTAGTTCTGTTGATTGTTTCCTTTGCAGTGTAGAAGCTTTTTATCTTGATGAGGTCCCGATAGTTCATTTTTGTTTTTATTTCCCTTGCGTTTGGAGATGTGTTGAGCAAGAAACTGCTGTAGCCGAGGTCGAAGAGGTTGTTGCCTGTTTCCTCCTCTAGGGTTTTGATGGTTTCCTATCTCACATTAGGTCATTCATCCATTTTGAGTTTATTTTTGTGTATGGTGTACAGAAGTGGTCCAGTTTCATTCTTCTGCCTGTTGCTGTCCAGTTCTCCCAGGACCATTGGCTAAAGAGACTGTCTTTTTTCCATTGGGTACTCTTTCCTGCTTTGTTGAAGATTAGTTGGCCATACATTTGTGGGTCTACTTCTGGGGTCTCTATTCTATTCTATTGGCCTATGTTTTTGTGCCAGTACCATACTGTCTTGATGATTACAACTTTGTAGTAGAGGCTAGTGTCTGGGATTGTGATGCCTCCCACTTTAGTTTTCTTTTTCAGCATTAGTTTGGCTATTTGGGGTCTGTGGTGGTTCCATACACATTTTAGGATTGTTTGTTCTAGCTTTGAGAAGAATGCCAGTGCAATTTTGATTGGGATTGCATTGAATGTGTTTGATTGCTTTGGATAGTATTGACATTTTAACAATATTTGTTCTTCTAATCCATGAGCATGGAATGTTTTTCCATTTCTTTGTGTCTTCTTCAATTTCCCTCATAAGCTTTCTATGGTTTCCAGCATACAGATATTTTACATCTTTGGTTGGGTTTATTCCGAGGTATTTTATAGTTCTTAGTGCAGTTGTAAATGAGATCAATTTCTTGATTTATCTTTCTGTTGCTTCATTATTGGTGTATAGAAATTCAACCAATTTCTGTACATTGGTTTTTGTATCCTGCAACTTTGCTGAATTCATGTATTAGTTCTAGCAGTTTTCTTCTTGGAGTCTTTCGGGTTTTACATGTAGAGTGTCATGTCATCTGTAAAAAGTGAAAGTTTGACTTCTTCTTTCCCAATTTGGATGCCTTTTATTTCATTTTGTTGTCTGATTGCTGAGGCTAGGACTTCCAACACTATGTTAAACAATAGTGGTGAGAGTGGACATTCCTGCTGTGTTCCTGATCTCAATTTTTCCCCATTGAGGATGATATTAGCTGTGGACTTTTCATATATGGCTTTTATGATGTTAAGGTATGTTCCTTCTATTTCAACTCTGTTGAGGGTTTTTATTAAAAAAGGATGCTGTATTTTGTCAAATGCTATTTCTGTATCTATTGACAGGATCATAAAGTTTTTATCTTTTCTTCTGTTAATGTGATGTAACCCATTGTTTGATTTGTGAATATTGAAACAGCCCTGCAGCCCAGGAATGAATCCCACTTGGTCATAGTGAATAATTCTTTTAATATACTATTGAATCTGATTTGCTAGTATCTTCTTGAGAATTTTTGCATCCATGTTCATCAGGGATATTGGTGTGTAATTCTCCTTTTTAGTGGGGTCTTTGTCTGGTTTGGGAATCAAGGTAATGCTGTCTTCATAGAATGAGTCTGGAAGCTTTCCTTCTATTTCTATTTTTTTTTTTTTTGAACAGCTTGAGAAGAATAGGTATTAACTCTGCTTTAAATGTCTGCTAGAATTTCCCTGGAAATCCATCTGGCCCAGGACTCTCATTTGTTGGGAGATTTTTGATAACCAATTCAATTTCTTCCCTGGTTATGGGTCTGTTCAAATTTTCTATTTCTTCCCATTTGAGATTTGGTAGTGTGTAAAGTGTCTAGGAATTTGTCCATTTCTTCCAGGTTGTCCAGTTTGTTTGCATATAATTTTTCATAGTATTCTCTAATAATTGCTTGTATTTCTGTGGTGTTGGTTATGATCTGTCCGTTTTCATTGGTGATTTTATCTATTTGCGTCCTTTCTCTTTTCTTTTTGAGAAGTCTGGCTAGGGGTTTATCAGTTTTGTTTATTCTTTCAAAAAACCAGCTCTTAGATTCATTGATCTGTTCAACTGTTTTTGTTTGTTTTGGATTCTATATTGTTTATTTCTGCTCTAATTTTTATTATTTTTCTCTTCTGCTGGCTTTAGGGTTTCTTTGCTGTTCTGCTTCTAGTTCCTTTAGGTATGCTGTTAGATTTTGTGTTTGGGATTTTTCTTGTTTCTTGAGTTAGGCCTGGATTGCAATGTATTTTCCTCTTAGGACTGTCTTTATTGCATTTCAAAGGGTTTGGACTGTCATGTTTTCCTTTTCATTTGCTTCCATATATTTTTTAATTACTTCTTTAATTCCCTGGTTGACCCATTCATTATTTAGTAGGATGTTCTTTAACCTCCATGCATTTGGAGGTTTTCCAATTTTTTTCTTGTGGTTGATTCAAGTTAATAGCATTGTGATCTGAAAATATGCATGGTGTGATCTAAATTATTTTATATTTATTGAGGGCTGTTTTGTGACCCAATATGTGATCTATCTTGGAGAATGTTCTATGTGCACTTGAGAAGAATGTGTATTCTGTTGCTTTGAGATAAAAAGTTCTGAATCTATCTGTTGAGGCCATCTGGTCCTGTATATCATTCAGAGCCATTGTTTCTTTGATTTTCTGCCTTGATAATCTGTCCATTGTTGTAAGTGGAATATTAAAGTCATCTGCAATTACTATATTCTTATCAATAAGATTGCTTATGTTTGCAATTAATTGATTTATATATTTGGATTCTTTCAAATTGGGGGCATAAACATTTATAATTGTTAGCTCTTCCTGATGGATAGACCCTGTAATTATTATATAATGCCCTTCTTCATCTCTTGTTACAGCCTTTAAAGTCTAGTTTGTCTGATATAAGTATGGCTACTACAGCTTTCTTTTGACTTCCAGTAGCATGATAGATGGTTCTCCATCCCCTCATTTTCAATCTGAAGGTGTCCTCAGGTCTAAAATGGTCTCTTGTAGACAGAATATAGATGGATCTTGTTTTTTAATCCATCCTGATACCCTATGTCTTTTGATTGGGACATTTAGTCCATTTACTATTCAGAGTGATTATTGAAAGATATAGATTTAGTGTCACTGTTATCTGTAGGTTTCATGCTTGTGGTGATGTCTCTGGTTCTTTGTAGTCTTTGCAGCATTCAACTCACAGGGTCCCCCTTAGGATCTCTTGCAGAGCTGGTTTAGTGGTCACAAACTCCTTTAGTTTTTGTTTGTCTGGGAAAGAATTTATCTCTCCTTCTATTCTGAATGATAGCCTTGCTGGATAAAGGATTCTTGGCTGCATATTTTCCTACCATTCCCTTCTCACTTGCCAAGTTTCAGTGGACAGGTCTGCTACTACCCTCATGTGTCTACTCTTGTAGGTTAAGGCCTGTTTGTCCCTGGCTGCTTTCAGAATTCTCTCTTTATCTTTGTATTTTGCCAGTTTTATTATGATATGCCATGGAGAAGACATATTCCTGTTACATCTGAAGGGAGTTGTCTGTGCCTCCTGGATTTGGATGTCTGCTTCCTTCCCCAAATTAGGGAAGTTCTCAGCTATAATTTAAGTAAAGCTTCTGCCTCTTTCTCTCTCTCTTCTTCTTCTGGAACTTCTATGATACGAATATTATTTTTTTAATGAATCACTTAGTTCTCTAATTCTCCCCTCGTGGTCTACTATTTTCTTATCTCTCTTTTTCTTGGCTTCATCATTTTCCATAATTTTATCTTCTATTTCACTTATTCTCCCCTCTGCTTCTTCCATCCTTGCTGTCACTGCATTAGTTTATTTTGCACCTCATTTACAGCATTTCTTAATTCATAATGACTATTTTTTAGTTCCTTGATCTCTGCAGCAATAGATTCTCTGCTGTCTTCTATGCTTTTTTCAAGCCCAGCAATTGATCTTATGACTATTATTCTAAATTCTTGATCAGATATATTGTTTATACATGTTTTCAGCAATTTTCTAGCTGTCATTTCTTCCTGGAATTTCTTTTGAGGAGAATTCTTCCATTTCATCATTTTGCTAGTTTTCTGTCCCTTATGTGTTTTAATAGCTTGTTATGTGTCCTGCATCTGCGAGCACTACTATATTAAAAAGGGGTCATACACTGTACAGGGCCTGGCCCTACAGGAGGTGTTTTTGGAGTGTGTTATGTTCTGTCTGTTGTTGTGACTCTGGTTGTTTTACCTCCCTCTTCGTAGTGGTGGTTTGGACCTTCCACCAGGTGTGCTTTGATTTGTTCATTGAAATAACTCTGGAAAAAAAATTTTAAAAAGGGGGTTGGTGGTTAAAGAAGCATTATCCCATACAAAGAGAGAAATGACAGGGGTGGGGAAAAATCAAAGAAAATTGACCAGGCAGAGAAACTATATGACTTAATCCGTTGAAAGAGAGAAGAAAATAAAGAAGAAAGAGATACAGAAGAGGTGTAAAAGGAATAGATTAAATATGTCCGCTTAAATGAACCAACAACCAGAATAACCAGGGAAGAAATAAGAGGAAGAGAAAGAAGACAGGAAAAAAAAATGTATATATAAAATATACCATATATATATATGATGTACATATATACATCATATATATATAACACTGGTGATCAGTGTCAGTCTTGCTCTAGTAGATACACAGTTACCAAGCACAGAGGGGCATGCTTAGGTATAGGTGGATCCTGCCTCCACTGTGGGCCCCTTGTCCATTCCCTGAAGCCCCACCTTGTTGGTGATGGGGAGAAAAGTTGTGACACCCCAGTATCTCCTCCCCAGACTGGGTGTCCCAAACCACTGCATTCAGTCCATCTTCACAATGCTGCACCGGTGTGAGCTGGCCATTTTTTTCCGTTCCACAGTCTCCTGTGCCTCCCAGGCACTCGACTGGGATTCAAACCCTGATGTCTTAAAGGATTCTGCTCTGAGAACCCCGCTTCTGGGTTGGAGCCATTCCACCCTGCCAACAAAAGGCCTCTGGCTGGTGGTTGCAAGCAGGGTCTTTTGTCCTTGGAACGGTTCTTTGCCTTCCTCCCACAGCACTCAAGAGAGGGGATTGCTTTCTCCCACTGCAGACTGTGCCTCTGAGCTAGTTACCCAGCCTAGGACTGGCTCCCCACCTTCCCAGGTGCACGAACAGGGCAGCCGGCCCCAGTCCAGAGAAAGCCCCACAGTTAGAAATTGGATCTTTCTCCATTTTTTCCAATCCCTGGTCTGTGGGTTTTCTCTTCTTCATATATAATCCTACACTTCCACAGCCTCTCTTTCTCTTTGGTTTGTCTCTCCACAGAAGGGGATCCCTCCCCTCCATTCCTATGCTGCATGTTTTATCTCTCCCGGTTCTCAATCACACACCTATGGCCAGCCAAGTTGTCCCAGTGGTCCCCTGGAGATGTCTCCATCACTCTGCAGCTTGGACTCTTGGAATTCCAAGTCCTCCCTCCGGCCTCAACATTGCTGTGTTTGAGAGACGAGAGAACGTCAGGTCCCCCTACTTCTCCACCAAGTTGACCAGCTCTATTATTATTAACTATTTTTTTTTATAATAAGATCAATATATTTTTTGACTTCTCTTTCTCAAATGCTTTTGTAAAGCCAAATCTGAAACTACTTACCTCATTTGAAATGTAGCATGTTTCAACATGATTTCTAAGAGGGAGTCCAGTTTTATTAATATTTTATATATCTGTGTAAATCTGTTTTTACTACTCATCATCTAATTTGCATCTTTAATACTTACTGTGCCTTTAATAACAATGTGTTTTTTTGGTGTTGTTTCTGGGAAGACCTCAATACTAAACTACTGGTATGCAGTTAGTCATTTACAAAGTGTATTGGATCAAAACAAAACACCTTAAGGCCAAAGTTTTGTGCTCTAATACCATTCCCATGAGCCCTTCTTGTTACCCACAGCATGTTCCTATCATTGTGATATGGATTTAAAGAAAGCTTTTAAAAACAGCAGATTGGTAACATCTAAAATTCCTTGGATGGAACCATTACTCTCAACGTGATCCAAAACTGACATCACACAGAATCTTTTGTAAAAATTTCTGTTCTCGTGGCTACTCTTGTGGTGCAACATATTTATGTGAACCCAAACTTTTCAAAAGAAAACAACAATTGGAAAGATATCTGTTTCTTCTTACTACTGTCTTCATAGTCTCACTTCAAATTTGTTGCCAAACCCCTTTACAGCCAGGGCCTCCTTGAAAAAGATATCTGCAGAGGGACTTAGGGACATTGAAATACAAACTTTAAAAAAAAAAATTAAAATGCACCTCCCAAATAGGGTTTTCTAAATAATTGCATCAATTTAAATAGAAATAGAAGTTTGTCTTCTGAAGACAGGGAAGTAGTCTTTTCTTTGATAAGCCCCTGTATCCACATATATACTCCAGGGTTCCAGGTCAGTTCTGTAGAGTTCCCAGATCCAGAGAGATCAGAAGTCTTCAAGAAAACAAGGTAAGAGAAGAGAAGGCGTTCTTGCAAATGCCTCAAAAGCTCTTTCCATTTCACCTGCCACTTGTACACAGTTCCCTTTACTTACCATAGTCCTTAGTCCTGACCCCTTTGGGATTTACAACTATCATACACCTTGGTGTTAACTGTTATTTCTTTCTTTGTCATGAAGTTTAACATTATTTCATTGCAGGGGTCTGACTCTGATCATGGTAGAGCTCCAGCCTACCTTCAGTCCCTACTGCTCACCTGTAAATTCCTCTAGTCCCGTTCTCCCACAGATTAGCTATTTAATGCCTCCTCCAGCTCCAAGCAGGTATATTCCCAGCTGGTTTTCCCAGAGGAAGTTCACCCTTCAGGTTTTGGCAAGACATACCCAGTGCATAATGAATACATAATGCATAATGAATGGAGGTGATGGTTTTAAAGGAATTAGCTGCCTAACCAATATGATATGACAGCCTATACTCCCTGTAACCTCTGTCATTCTCTCTCACTCTTTATATGCCTCAAGCTCTCTTTTATGCTGTACTTTCTTCTTCATGGGAATATAATCAGAATGAGTTAAAGAGGAGATAGGAGCACCTGGGTGGTTCAGTCGGTTAAGCAGCCAGCTTTGGCTCAGGTCATGATCTTGCAGTTCGTTGGTTCAAGCCCTGCATTGGGCTCTGTGGTGACAGCTCAGAGCCTGGAGCCTGCTTTGGATTTTGTACCTCCCTCTCTCTCTCTGCCCTCCTCTGCTTGCACTTTGTCTCTCTCTCTGTCTCAAAAATAAATAAACATTAAAAAAATTAAGAAAGAGGAGAGATAATACAAAACCACAAGGACAACAGTACAAGCACATACCGATACCTTCAACTGATAAGAAAGAAGCCAGAAAATCCACGAGGACCAGTTGAGAATTATAAACAAATTGTATACAAACATGTAAATTAATTTAACTCCTCTAACTATTTTAACAGAAAATATGAGGGTTTTATTTTTTTAATTTTTTAAAAAATATTTTATTTTTTAATAAACAGAGCATGAGCAGGGGAGGAGCAGAGAGAGGGAGACACAGAATCCGAAACAAGCTCTGGGCTCTCAGCTGTCAGCACAGGGCCTGGAAAATATGTGGGTTTTACAAAACATCTTGCAAAGACCATGCACAGAACGTTGTACTTTTCTTTGATCATTTGGCGACATCAAAAATGTTGTGTACAAATTACAAGTGAGGAAAACATTTGAGTACAGTGTAGGATTGGGATTTCCTAGGAATCCCCATGCTCTTTCCATCTCTCACTGGTACAAAAAAAAAATCTTCTTGTGGGAATTGAAACAGGAGAAGTATGTTTATTCATACAAATGTGTTCTCCATTATCAGGAATTCTTCTAGAAATTTTGAGAAGTTTTGAGAAGAAGGCTTACGATTTTAAGAAAATACTAAAAATATTAAGGAGATAAATTAGGAAGTTAGTGATGATAAAGGAGTGGATTTAATAAGTATCAAATGAGAGATAATAGGTATCTTAAATAGGTCACAAAATCCTTACAGAAGAACCTAAAATACCAAAAAGATTATTTTTTGAAATTTGTAATTGGACAAAAAGAAAATACTATTTTTAAAAAAGAGGCCAAAACATCCATATAAAGAGATAAGTGATTGATTTCTCAGTTGCTGGGATCTTACAATGCCTTAATATCTAGAAATTTGGAAATATTGGGATACTTGGCCCTATAATTTCACTCTTTTTTAAAAAAAATAATAAATACTTTGAGTAGAACCACTTAGAATTCCAAGACTTCTGAGTACATCTTGTGAATCTGAATATATTTGAGATGCTCTAGTTTCTCTAGCTATTAATAACAAGTTGGGAGAGTGGGATCAATAAACAAAAGGGTTGGGAGAATCACTGAGCTTTGGATTGGAGCAAAAGTGTGAGTTGCATTGAAAGACCACAGCCATATGGAAGTATAGCCTTCTGGAGTTTGGTTGCTGGGCCAATAACTTAAAATTCTTTGGGAAATGGAATAAAAGGAATTCTACTCCATAGTACAAAAGGGTCCCATTTACACAATTGAGAAGGGCTTTGTGGTTTTTATAAAACGTGAAATAAGAAAGGAAAAGAATTATAACAGAGACTGACACTTGTTTTTTGATATTCATTATCCTCCCCCCCCTCCTTTTTTAGTATTAAGAAATATACCTTTTAGCTTAGAATGTAGTAAAAAATATGTTTCAATCTCCCTTTCAGCTAGGACTAGCCATGTGATTAATTTGGAGCCATATGACATAAGTGGAAGCATTGTGTGACACTTCAGGACACTTCAAATCCTTAGATTAAAAAGCCCTCCCCTACATTCCCTCCATCCTGCTGATGTGATGGTTCGAACTCCAGCAGCCATGTTGAACCATAAGAACAAGGACCAACTCTTAAGCATGTTGAAGCAGAATCTTGGGGAAAGACTGGTTCTTTGATGACTGTGAGGTTGTCATCATTCCTGGACTTATTATCTCTGAAATTGTTTTACATGAGAGAATGATACCTCTATCTTTTTAAGGCACTTTTTGTGTTTGTGGAGGTTGGATGGGAAGAAAAGTGGTCCATTCCATTCTCAGATGAACCTAATCCTAACTGATAGGTTTTATTTTCCCCTCCCCAGTACTCTGCTGGAATGTGTGTTGGATTTGGGGGACAGCTGGAGGTAAGTGGGGCAGTAATCAGGACAGCCCATAGTTGGAAGGTTTGGCATTCTTTTGAGCTACAACCTATAGGCACAATTCTCTGGAGAAAAACTGAACAAGAAGCGATTTACCTAGAAACTGAAGCAGTTTCTGGATTACTCGCTGAGTTAGCCCCTGTTACCCTATTAAATAAAAGACATAGGGGCGCCTGGTTGGCTCAGTCAGTTAAGCATCCAACTTTGGCTCAAGTCATGGTTTGTGAGTTTGAGCCCTGCACTGGGCTCTGTGCTGATGGCTCAGAGCCTGGAACCTGCTTCAAATTCTGTGTCTCCCTCTCTCTCTGACCCTCCCACTCATGTTCTGTCTCTCTCTCTCTCTCTCTCTCTCAAAAATAAATAAAAATAAATAAATAAATAAATAAAAACATAGTTAAATAATATCAGTGTAATTTTTCCTTTTTTCTCTTAATTCCAAACGTGTGTGTGTGTGTATGATTTTGAGCATATCACAGTTCTGATTTTTTCATGAAGATTAAATAAAGTGTCAGTTTTAGTATTTTTCATTTAAATGACTTACCCACAGTAAATCCTAAAACCTGAGTCCCTGGGTCTGTGTTCAATTTTAACTGAATAATGGCCATTTATTTATTTTTGAAGGCAAATTCCCCAGAAACATGGAGTCCCAGAAAGAAAAGTACTTATATAGTTGTGGCTCAAACTTCCGATTTGGGAAAAAACAGGATGACCAGTTGTGGTCATACTTTCTATGTGACTTAATATCTGTCGGGAAAAAATTATTTGATGTAGACACAAAATTATCTTCCACCTGGGAGATGGACTCTGTTTTGCCTCATTGAAAGATACCTACTAATGTAAAGATAGTGGAGTGGAATAACACCTCTGTTCACTCTTCTTTGCTGCTAGAATTTGAGTAGTTAGGTCATTACAAATTAGGCTAAAACTTTTAATGAAATTAACTAGCAAATTAACATCTGTCCTGATATCAATTATTCTTGTAAGTGAATTGCAAGGTGTTGCACTTTTATGTATTTTAAGCAAATGGGCCAAAACTACACTAAATCTTTTTGGAAGATTTGAAAAACAGTTCAGAAAACCCTAGTTTCTAATTTTGTTGGTGTACAGAGAACGAATAATTAATACTTGATAACATAAAATCATTTACAGCAACATTTAATGGAAGCATCATTTTCTTTTTTTAAAAAAAAATTTTTAATGTTTTTTATTTATTTTTGAGACAGAGAGAGACAGAGCATGAACGGGGGAGGGGCAGAGAGAGAGGGAGACACAGAATCGAAAGCAGGCTCCAGGCTCTGAGCCATCAGCCCAGAGCCCGACGCGGGGCTGGAACTCACGGACCGCGAGATCGTGACCTGAGCCGAAGTCGGACGCTTAACCGACTGAGCCACCCAGGCGCCCCTGGAAGCATCATTTTCATAAAGCATTTTTTGCAGTATGGGTTTCTTTTGAAAAGCAATTATTGTCTCGCTCACTGATCAAATACTTTCTTGACCTCGAAAGAAGATACTGAATTTACTTTCACAAAAAAATACCTTTAATGTAGGATACTGTCAGATCTGCTTAGATCATCATTGTTTAAATACAATTTCATGGTTGACAAGTTTATACTATGTTAAAAACAAGACAGCAGGCCCCAAAAGGGTTGCTGATGCTTATCCCCCCCATCATCACACCGAGACCTAATTACAGTTTCAGCTTTCCCAGAAAGGAATCTAAACCAGTGGATCAGGAACCACTTGATCAACACTAGTTGGGTCATCTGCCTGATAGATTCCTGCCGTTGCCTAAGGGAAAATAACAGCAATAACCAGCCCAGCTTTTTGCCTAGTACAACTTCCTCATTCCTGTTCTCTTCTTCCTACCAAAGTCTTTCATTTTGTACTGCTCCTCAGAGCTCCTTTCAATCTGTTAGATTGGGTGCTGCCTAATTCAAATCAAGTTTTGTTCAAATAAACTCAACATTTTTAATATGCCTCAGTTTATCTTTTAACAACTAAAACTAAGAAAAGAGTCAATTTTGACCTGTTTTAGGATTTCCTTGTATTTATGCTGTTAGTGTTATCTTCAGGATGTGGAGCATTGCAGAGATTTGGGGGTTGTGTTTTTTTTTGCAGAAATATTTTTTGTGCTACTAATCTATTTTATTGGGGTTTGTCTGCGTGAAACCAAACACTATATATTGTAAGTACACTTATATATTTTTATACATATATTAAAAATTACAAATAGAAGATCTAATATTTTCCTCCCACACTTCAGTGAACTGTCTTGCACAGCCTGTGGTGTATCCAACCCATTTTGGACACAGCGAGGGAACTCAAAATCAACTCCACCTTACAGAGTCCATTCATTTAATAACTAATGGTGATATCATAATATGAGGGTCCCCAAGCCCTTTCTAAGTTTCCTTATGCAACTAATATGATCCAGTTTCAATCCAGATACCTGATGAACAAGCCCATTCTTCTCCCTACCAGTAATGGGAACCAATCTAAGATCGTGGACTCTATTTTGTTCCAGTTTAAGAGTATCTTGGGCTGGGAGGTGGATTCCAGCCCAGGGGCATTCCACTTCGGGTGCTACCTGTGGGTGGTAAGCCACTGAGAGCTAAGGAGAAGCTTGCTGTGAGACCTGAGCCCAGCACTCTGTGGCAGGGCCAATTCTCAATTCCAGCATTTTTACATCAGTGTTTCTTCCTTGTACGGACACACCCCACTCTACCTGCATGTCAGACCTAGAGCACAGAGATAGGTTTGGCTCAGAAGTCTGCCAGTGCAGGCACCCAGAACCCCACCCTCCTCTTCTCCCTTCTGGCCCAGGGTTTGGGTCTCAAAACAGTCTTATGCCATCCGTTTCCCCCAGATAATGAAGCAATAACCTTCTAAGGATAGCCATCTAGAGTGATTCTAAAGAACATCCCTCATCTCAACCTCCTTCTAGGAAAGGTTAGCCTCGGTGAGTTCAAACTGCTTTTCTAGCTCCTTTCTTGCTGGAAGCAGGGAACACAAAAATAAATTTTATCTTCATCTGTGTCTGCACGACAATATTGAATACACACTGTGTTCAAGGCATTGTGCTGGGACATTGGCCATCAACATTTCATTTAATACTCACATGAAGCTAAGGGGTGAATACGATTATTATCTTGGTTTCATAGATGGAGAAATTGAGGCTTAAAGAGGTTACAAACTAGCCCAATTCAAAAAATGGGGGCTCTGTAATGGAAACTCAGGCAACATTAACTTCAATGTCCATAATATCACCATTATACTAAATTACAATTTCATAATTATACTTATGGACAACAATCACTCTCTACCTAAATTATGCTCATGTGTATGATGGAATACTTTTCATTGATTAGGTGTGTTGGGAGAAAAGAAAGAATGTTACAATGGAAATTTGCAAAAGTTGCTGGGATAATATGAGAAGAGAGCCCCTAACTCTACCTAGAAAGAGATCAGAGAAAGATTCATCCAGGAGCAAAGTCTTGAGTTAATCCTTGGGGGATGAATAGATATTAGTCGAGGAATAAAAGCTGATGGGCATGTCTGGCAGAGGAGCCATTTATGCAAAGGTGAGGAGGCTTGAGAGTGTCTTGCATATTGGAGGACAACACATAGCTTTCCACAGTCAAAGGACGAGAAATGGAACTTTACTGAATTGAAGAACAATAGGTAAGATGAGAAAAGAAAAGAAAAAAGGTAGAGGGGAAAACATGGAGTGCTTTGCATGATATGCCCAAGGACTTTGGATGTTTTCTGAGTGTGGCAAAAAACTATTGAAGGAGTGAGCGTAACGTGATCACGTTTGCATCTTAGCTCTAGAAATAGATTAGAGGATGACATAAGGCTTAGAGCTCCGGATGGAAAGATTGTGTAAGTTTATGATGCCATTTTATTCTAAAACTCGGGGGGACATTAAAGATGTGGCCTGAGCCACTATGATAGACACGCAGACCATTTTTCACATTTTCAGTTTGAGGGCTTGAACCAACCTCGGTTTTCTTAAGGCCATTCCCTCCCTCACTGACTCATTTCTTCATTCAACAGATATTCATTTGGCATGAGTTTCCAAGAACTGAGTTCAGAACTAGAGCAAACTTTTCCCATCAAGTTCATCTCAGGACAAACCCACATCCTTTAAGCTAAGCCAGACTAGACAGACTCTTCCACCTGAGGATGAGAGAAGCTGGGGCTGCATTCATGCATCTCTCTCTCTGCCCTCCCTCTGCACTTACCTTCCTGCAACCATCTCACCACCAGGATCCAAGCAGGAATGCCAACCACAGGAACGCTGACCCACGTAGAGTGCCCGCCTTCCAGATAAGCCATGTGTGGCGATGAGGTGATGAGGCGCTGGGCAACCCTCATGCCAAAACCCTTAGAACCTTCTGCAGAGGGGTTTGCAGATGATTGTGGGAGAAAAACTTCCTTGGAATTGCATTGGCAAATACATGTCAGCATCTTTTCCTTATCAGATAAATTGGAAGAGAAGTGAAAATTTCTATGTGGTTTGCAGAGATAACATTTCAAAGAAAAGCCACATGGTAGCAACAAAAAGCACTGTGATCATCCCAGCTTTCCAACCAAGAAAGCTCTGCCTTCCTCAGGGTCAGAGTAGGAGCCAACATAGCCCAAATAGGATTTCTCTACTTTTACATCATGCTCTTTCCAAATTCTTCTTGGTGACTGTTTTCATAGCCCCAGTAACAAAAATTACTTGAGGAACTATGTGCACAAAACACTGAACAAGACACAGAAGACACAAGAATTCATAGAAGAGCATTGCTGTCCTTAAGGACTTCAGTCTAATTGAGGCAGACAAAAGGTACATAAGGAAAAACTAATACACAATAAAGTAGGGCTTGCTATAGATTAAGTGCATGGTACACAAAATGGTTTCATTGGTTTCATAAAACAGAGGAGATTTATCTGAGATTAAAAGGAACAGGAAGAGTTCAGATTATCACAGAGAGGAATGGGCCAGGAGGGGCTCACCGAAAGAAAATGTGAAGTCTAGGATTAAAGAGTAACTATAGCTAACATTCACAGATTGCCAGGTCCCATTCTCAGCACTTTATACATATAAAATGATTTTATTCCTTACAATATCCTTCCGAGATACATACACATATGTAAACCCAAATTCTAATAACAAAACAATCATGAGTGTTCTTCATGTTCTTTATGTTTGGCCTCTTAATTTATCCCTCTCTCTGACACCGTGTTTCTTGCTCCTTCTTCCCTCTGCCACAGGTCAGAGACAGAGGGCGATGCCAAGGACCATCCCGAGCGGGGTCATTCTGGGTCATTCCATGCTGTCCTGCTGAGGTGAGAACACTGGGCCAGTTACTTCCTCCCCAGTGTGGCCACAGCACCCTGTTTCTCCTAAAAAGGAAAGGAGAAAAGAGGGGTGAGCAGAATGGGGAAGTTGGTTTTGTTTCAGGTGGAAGATAAACACTAACCAATGAGTGAGCCTCAGTTTGACGGACAATATTCTGGAACAAATCCACAGGACTCTTTTCCACCCCAAAACTTGTTAGGAAAACAATGATCTCACTCCAAGGGGCAGAGAGCATTTAGATGAGGACTCCAGCAGACAAGCTTCCTGAAAAGAAAAAAAAACAATTAGTCAACATCTGAGATCCCGAAATCTGCCTTCTTCCCCTAAAAGAAGTCTCTTGGGGGAAAGGCCAGGGACTAGGGTCTCCACTCCAACTCCAGCTCTCTTTCAAAGGACATCAGACAAAATCTTCACACATGTATTGAGATTTTTTTTCCTTCTATTTTTGTTCCCCTTTCCCACCCTGAGCTGTTAGTATTTTGAAAAGTTTTCAATCCTATGGCACTCATTGGCACCCTTCTGACAGCTCATATGTGTCCGAGTGCACTTTAGTGCACTTGGCTCTCCCAGAGGTCAGCCTCGCTTCTTTCAGATAATGTGCAGAGGGACTCATGCCAGGAGTGGGAGAAAACTTCTCTTTTTCTCTTATAGTTCAGACAAGGCTTCCTTCCATAGCCCCACACTGCCAGAGAGCCCAGAAGAGGCATCGTCAAGGGCAGGATTGCTACAAGCAATCTTCAAACTGCCTAGAAGAGACCCTTTTCTGTAGCCTCCCCTCCCTTGCCTAGGACAAAAGCAGGAATATGGACAGTGCCCCTCTCCCATCCTCTACTGTCCCTGAATAGGTCATGTTTATTTAAGGCACTCACACTGAGGTCTCCATTTAAAATGGTTCAGAGTTCTTTGGAAATAAGAAAAGAAAACCAAACAATTGTTCAGATCTCTCTGGAAATAAAGGCAATACTAAGTCCTTATCGCTCAACATAAATATTGTTGACGAATGAATGAAAGTCTTCGCTGCTGGCATGCCACATAGAAATGGAAACTGATTCTCCATAGAAAAGAAAGGGTCAACAGGAACTAACCTTAACCCTAACCCTGATCCCAGAGACTAGAGAGGAAGGAGAAGGATGGAGGGGGGATAGGGTAGCTGGGCATGTGGCATAATTTGCCACTTGGAGATTCTGGGGAGCTTTGTGATGCAAGGCCCAGACATGGGCACATGGAGGGAGGGCCCTCTGCTTCCTGGGTGGCTACAGGGTCGGACAAGACAGTTCAGCCTGGATTATTAGAAGAAGCAGAGTGGAAGTTACGGCAAAAAGTTTTCGATAGCCAGGGGTAGTGACAAGCTGGCCTTGGATGCTCAGACAGAATATCTAGAATGATAGTTTAGTAAATCCTAAACCAGACAGTGCTGATCCATATCTAGTTTATAACTTTAGGTGTCCTCATGATTTTCTAGAAAAAAATTATCACATGTTTTAATTGCCTTTTTGAGTTCTCAGTCTTTCTCCAATGCTCCTTGTGAAATTTTTATTTGAATCTCTTCTCCTTTAGCCATCTTGCAATTGAATCCTCATTTTGAGATAATTGTCTTTTTCTTCCATTTCTTTCCTAAATTCAATCAATACTCATTTCATTTCCTCTGAACTGGCTCCCCCCTCCCCCTTCTATTTTTGGTCCATTTTTTGTTAAAATTTGATTCCTCTCAAATACTGGTAAGTAAGGCTTGAAGCTGGTGAAGGGGCAAATCCCATGGGTACCTGTGGAAGCAGGGCCATGCAGAGAAAGCAGCATTTGCAAAGGCACTCAGGCAGGTACAAACGGGGCTCATTTGAGGAAAATCAAGGAAGCCAGCACGGCTAGAGCAGAGGAGCATCAGTTCTTACTATGTGTCAGGCTGCTGTGAGGGCTTTTTAAATATTAACTTATTTTGTCCTCACAACACTCCTATGAGCAAGCTATGATCATTAGCTTCATTTACAGATGAGGAACTGAGACACAGACCAGTTACATTATTTGCCCAAAGACACACAGAAAATAGAGTCAGGACTTGAATCTGTGTACTCTGTGGGGAGAGGAGGAGGAGGAGGAGAAAGAGGAAGAGGAGAGAACAAAGGAAATGGGGTGCCACACCCTGCAGGGTCTTGCAGAGCATTTCGGGGGTTCTGGTTTTTACTCTGAGTGAGATGGGACATCATGGGTAGATTTGATCAATGTTGTGACATGATTTGATTCACACTATAAAAGGATCCCTCTGGCTGCTGGGTTTAAAACAGACTGTAAGCAGGGAGACCTGCTAGGAAGCTGCTAAAGTGATATGGTGAGGTTGCCCAGATGAGCTGATGTTCATGAATTCAGATTTTTTTAATGTTTGTTTATTTATTTTGAGACAGAGAGTGCGTGCGCGAGCAGGGGAGGGGCATAGAGAGAGAGGGAGAGAGCGAGAATCCCAAGCAGGCTCTGCACTGTCAGCATGGAGCCTGACATGGGACTTGAACTCACGACCCATGAAATCATAACCTGAGCTGAAATCAAGAGTCAGTTGCTCAACTATCTGAGCCACCCGGGTGCTCCAAATTCTGACTTTTCATATAAAATAGCCCCCACCCCGTTATAGCACATTGGCAACTAGTTCGGGCCTTTGTAAAACATTGTGATCCTAATCAAAAGACATGTCTACAGGTCCGTCTGCCCTGCACACACATCTCTGCTCTTACAGGACAGGACCTTGCAGCCTGTGCCTCTCTCCTTCTTTCCCAAGCCCTAACTGTTCCTCTCCATTTGAAAATGGATGTGCCCTGAATGAATCAGCTTAGTCATCGCTGGAGTGAGGGGGCGACACAGCAAAGAAGAGGCATAGCATGACTGTCCCATCGGGGATTTCACTTCCTTTCACAGTGTTTATTCTGCTCCCACACCTCACTCTGCACACACTGTTGGAGAGAGGCCCCATCTGCTTTCTCTTCCTCCCTCTCCACCCCTTACTCTCCCACATGCAATCACGGAGAGGGGGGGGTGGCAGGGCAGTCCAAATTGGTGGAGTGGCTGAGATCCTCCTCATTCTGTTTTTCCCACCCTTGGAGACCTGAGATTCGGAGTTATAAATGCCTCCTCTTTCAATGCTGCCTTCACATTGCAGACTGTTTTGTAAGCCCAAGTAGGGCAGCCATCCAAAGCTTATGGGGAGGGGAGGACTATCCAAGCCTTTTTATCTCCTCTTTAACAGAACCATACAAACTGAAGCCCACTAGCCACCAGGAGATATTCAGTATCAGTCTGAGAAAATCTCAGTGAGATTCCTGAGGGTTGCATTGAGCTTGGGCCTTTGCTGCAGTACCCAAGAGCTGAGGTTTTATCTGGGAGAAGGTCCTTGCCTGTGCTCCATGCATTTCTTTTAGATATGGTCACAGCAGCAGCACATAGTCACGTCAGCCTCGGGAAGTTGGCCAAGAGTTCCTATCAGGATACAGGTACGATGCTATCTTCTTAGCAACTAACATGAGAATGACTTTGGTAGGCTTGGGAGGAGGGTAAGAGCCATGGATTAAGTTTTAAGTGGAGAAGTAAAATAAACGGAAAGCTGGGACCAAGCGTTGCAGAACAGAGATGAGGAAGGACAGGAGACTGGCTAGGGAAGGAAGGAGAAGCTTAGAAGTTGGGTAGTTGTGTGATGTGAGGAACTGAAGAAATGCTATGTGTCGGGAGGTGTCACTCTTTCCCACGAATCCCCAGATCTTCCTGAAAACAAAACAAAAAAAATTCTGGATTTTCTCAGTGTGATTGAATTTCTTGTGAAAGCTGGTGAGGGACTTTGATTATCAAGGTTGGCCTGGGACAGAAACAGTCAACCTGCACAAATGAGGGAGGAGTCAAGGTCTTGGCTAAACCCTTTGGTGGTATATCATGCACAGAGCCAGGTGGACCCTCTCAGGACAGGCACACAGCCAGATCTGGATGTCTTGGGCCCCTCTTTCCGGACCTCATGCAGACCTTCCCCTTGGGTCCCTGGAGGTCTCCCCTCTTGTCCTAATAGTTCTACTTCTAGCTAGTTAGCTCAGTTCACAACCATTTGAGAATTTTGTTTGAGAGGTCACACAGTGCAGTGGTCAAGAGTAAACATACTAGGACCAGATAGTCTGGATTTAAATACTGGCTTGGCTAGTTTTGGCAGTAAGCCTTTGATTAAGGCTAACACTGCCTCAGTTTTTCCAACTATAGAATGTTATAATGTGTCCTATAGCTTACAGGAATGTTGTGAGTATTAAACAAGTGAATATATGTGAAGTACTTAAAATTATACCTACTTCGTGGGAAGCTTTCACTAAGTATACTTGTTTATTACTAATACTGGGAGGAATAAGGACGTTTAGCCATAATACAAAAACTTTCATGTTTTTGATCACTGAATTTCTTTTTAAAATTTCAGTCTATAGTCATAATTCTCTTTTATTTAAAAAAAATCTGTTTCTGAGGTATAATGGACATATAATAAACTACACATGTTTAAAATAGGCAATTTGATAAATTTTGAGAATATATATAATATACACCCCTAAGACAACCATCCAAATCAAGAAAGTGAACATATACATCACCCCAAAAAGTTTCCTTGTGGTCCTTGGTAGTCTCTCCTTCCCAGTCCTTCACACTCCCTTCCACTTCCTGTTGCCAGCAAACTACTGATTTGCTTTCTGCACTACAGTTTAGTTTGCATTTTCTAGAATTTTATATAAATAGAATCATACACTAGGAGCTCTTTTTTGTGTCTTCTTTCACTCAGAATGATTATTTTGATGTCTATCCATGTTGCTGCTTGTATCAGTAGTTCATTCCTTTGTATTACAGAGTAAGTAGCATTCCATTGTATGGAGGTACCATGATTTCTCTATTCTCCTGTGGATAGACATTTGGATTGTTTCTACGTTTGGGCTACTACAAGTATACCTACTCGAGTATGTGGGTACAAATCTATGTGCAGACATTGTTTCTCTAATGTAAATACCTAAGAGACAAATGGCTAGATCATAAAGTACAGATATGTTTAACTTTTTAAGAAACTGCCAAACTCTTCCAAAGAGCTGTGTCACTTTTACATTCTATACCTTCATCAATACTTGATATAGTCAGTCTTTTTAACTTTAGCCACTCTATTAGGTATATAGTATTATCTCATTATGATTTTATTTACATTCTCCTAATGAGTAAAAATGTCAACTTAATCTTGCCAGTTACTTACTTGTCACCTATATTCTTTGGTGAAGTGAAGGGTTTATTCAAGTATTTTTCCCACTTTTTATTTTTATGTTATTTTATGTTATTTTATTTAAAATTTTCATGTTTATTTCAGAGAGAGAGGGATCACAAATGGGGCACAGAGGCAGAGGGAAAAAAAATCGAAAGCAGGCTCCATGCTCAGTGCAGAGCCTGACATGGGGCTCAATCCCAAGACACTGGGATCATGACCTGAGCTGAAATCAAGAGTCAGAGGCTCAACCGACTGAGCCACCCAGGCACCCTACCCAAAAATTGGGTAGTCGGCTTTCATATTCTTAGCTTGAGAATTCTTTATGTATTCCAAATGCAAGTTTGTTGTTATTGTTGTTTTTTTCAGATATGTGCTTTGCAAATATTTTATCCAAATGTGTGGCTTGAACTTTCATTCTCTGAGCAGTGTTTTACAAAGAACAAAACAATTTTTATTAACGCCAGTTTATGTTTTTTTAATCCTCCATGGGTTATGGCTTTGGTGTCAGATAAAAGAAAATTTTACCTAATCTAAGGTAGCAAAGATTTTCTTCTATGTTTTATTGAGAAGTTCTATAGCCTTGGTTTTACATTTGGGTCTATGATCCATCTTCAGTTAATTTTTTATATGGTCCGAGATATGAATCAAACTTCATTTTCTGTTTGTTTTGCATAAAGGTATCCAATTGTTACAGCATGGTTTGTTTTTCTTTTTTTAATTTGTTAATGTGGTTAATACATTGATTTTTAAATATTAAGTCACCACTACATTCATGGGATAAACACAACCTGGTTATAATATATTATATTATTTCTTTTTCTATTATTTCTTTTATTATTTCTATTATTGTTGGATTCGTATTGCTAAAATTTTGTTTGGAATTTTTGCATCTATATTCATGAGGGATATTGTTCTGTGGTTTTCTTTTTTATGTAATGTCTTTGCCTGGTTTTTGAATCAGGATAATAGAAGTCCTTCCTCTTCTATTTTTTGAAAGAGTTTGAGAAGGATTGGTGTTAATTTTTCTTTGAATATTTGGTAGGCTTCACCTGTGAAGCCATCTGATCCTGGGCTTTTCTTCACTGGAAAGCTTTTAATTACTGACTCAATCTCTTTAATTGTTACAGATTTATTCAGATTTTGTTTCCTCTTGAGTCAGATTTGCTAGTTTTTGATCCTTTGGTTACTTAGGAGTATGTTTTTTAATTTTCATGTATTTATGAATTTCCAGAATTTCTTACTGTTATTGATTTCTAATTTTATTCCACTGTAGTCAGAGACTATATTTTTCATGACATAAATTATTAAAAATTTCTTTGATCTGGGTGTATTAGTGGGTGTACCCACTAAGGCAGGTCTAAATTAAAGTTCCTGCAATAACCCTATGGACTTTGTCAAGTTTTGCTCTTGGCTCTTTGGAATTTCTTTCGAAGCAAAGTCAGCTTTTGCAGGCAGCATGTAGCCTATGAGGGCTGGGCTCAGCTTTCCTATCTGGGTTTCCTCTTGGCTTAGACCACAAATCATTTGGCTGGGATAAAGTTAGGAATGTCCTTTTTTCTCTGGTTGGTGGAGCTAAAAGTCATCCCAATTCCAGACATATTGAGCACTAGGTGGATATGAATGTCATATTTAAACTTACCAGGTTACTTTGGAAGAGTGTTTTACAAAATTTAAATGTGTGTCAAGATAGATGTGGTTGTATTTCTGATGTTGAATTTTTTTTTCATTACAGGTTTTGTTTCTATGCCTGGCAGCCAGCCAACATCCTCTTCACTGACTGTGTTGAAATTAGAACAATAAAACATTCCTTTCCCTTAGAAGTATCAATGAGATTTCCCTTCATAACAAGGCTGTATTTCCTGGACTTTGCCAACTCATTGGCATGTTTGGGGGTGTTTTTTTTTTTCCTTATTCTTTGATGACCTTAGATGTAGGAGTTCATAGAATAGTACACTCAAATATGCTGAGGCAAGTACAATTCAGAGTCTACTTTGGGGTTATTTATCTGGGGAAATAATCTAAGCCAATGAAGTTGAGATCAAATTGAGTTTGGCAAATAGAAGGGAAGTAAACTAGGTAAAGAGAACACATTGGTACCTAGAATAGTCTGCAGGTTCCTCCTTTGGCATGCCACATGATCATAGTCAGGTTAAAGGAACTCTTAGAGGCTCTGTTTTCACTGCTTGGAAACAGGAAAATTCAACCCAGCTTCTAAGGGTCGTATAACATTTGCCACAAATAAAAAGACCCTATTCTTTTTTCACTGTGTTTCCTTAGCAGCTGTCACCCAGCAAATGGGAATACCATAGTTATGATTATGTTTGACCCATAGTACTTCCCTGAATTCATGAACCAAGAACATAAATTAAATGTTTCCTGAAAAGTTAACTTTCTATTAAATATAAAGTTAAGGAATTAATACCTAGTTACATACTGCATCAGAGAGGTTTGTATAAAGTAGAAACAAAAATGACTACAACTACATGTAGACTGTTGCTTACCAGTAAATTCAACTGTTGCAATAAGCATTTAACTGGATCCAACTCTAGTTCAAACTCTGAGGCCTAAAAATCAATCTCACCCTATTTCCTTCCTAGATTCAGAAACTGATATCCTAGATTCAGTCATATAAATACAAGTAAGCAAATGTGCACACACATGCACACATGGTGGCTGTGTCCTATGGTAAGAACAAGAAAATTACAGAATATATGCAATTATAGATGCCATTTAGATCCTTTAACTGCTTCTGAGTAAAAAGTAGCTGCCCTTAACCAAAATGATAAGGAAAAGAGTAAAAATCTGTTGTGGCTGTGAACAAGACTGTGAAGGTTTTATTGTAAGCCTCTACCCCATCTCTTGCCCTTGAGGAAGATATAGTGTAGGTATCTCAATGGCAAAAAGCATTAGGTAAAAAATGACCTGAAGTGAAGAACTGAAAACCATGAGGAGGCAGAAAACATCTGGAGGTAGTCACTCTGCAATGAATAGACCATATACCACCCTGTCTCACCCTTGTACTTCTAAAGTCATCAGTATGGCTCCTGGTATTCATAACAGGGAAACTTACCACAGGGTCTGGAGAAGGGATAAAGCCAGAGTCAAATAGCTGCTGCTCTCCTCTGTCTCTGCCCCAACACCAATTTTGGTTGGAGGAAGCTGAGCTCCAACCACCATGAGAGCTCTCAGGCATCTCCCATCATCTCACTACACTTGAAAAGTCCCTTAACTGATTTGGTCTCAGCCCTTTCACTCACAAAACAAGATGATTGGCCCAGGGGGTCCTAATGTTGGTTCAAGCTCTTAGACCCAAAGATCTTAGAACTAGAGACAATCACCATGAATCAATGACACAAAATGTTAAATAATGAATACAAAACAAAAACTATTAAAATAGTAAGAAAAAGAGTCATAAAGTGAAACAGAAAATAAACAAGTTAATGACAAAGATTTGTTTTGCAACCTGGATGAGCTCAGCTAGCTAGTATCTCTTCCTGTTATAGTCTATTCTCTTCACTCTGCAGCACTATCATCTAGTTGAGTTGCTCAACTCCGTTATTAGTCCGTAATCTCAGATCGAAAATTTTCCTGAAGTTTATTATTCTATTCTTTTTTTAAAGTTCACTTATTTATTTGGAAAGAGAGAGAGAGAGAGAGAGAGAGAGAGAGATAACTTGAGTGGGGGAGGGGCAGAGAAAGAGGGAGAAAGAGAATCCCAAGCAGGCTCCAACCTGTCAGTGCATAGTCTGACTCGAGGCTCAATCTCACAAACTGTGAGATCATGACCTGAGCTGAAACCAACAGTCAGACGCTTACCCAACTCAGCCACCCAGGTACCACTGTTATTCTATTCTTATGGATCCATAAGATTTTTACGCTTAACTTTAATCAGACAAAAGAGCATCTGATTTTTCATACAATGTCGCCTTTGCATAGAAATTTGGCAATCACGAGCTGAGTTGTGGAAAATGACATACTGCTTAACCAGAGTCCATGTGTGGGTTCCCCTTACAGATCTAAAAAGAAAGTGACTTGTTCCAACCCATCTAGAAACCCCAGCTGAAGGCTCCACTCTGATGGAGTGGCTTTCTTATGACTGGACCTATGCCACACTCCTCAGCATCATTTCAAATATAATCAGCCCATAGACACCAGCAGGCATATGGAGCAGACTGTCAGGTGAGGAGACCATGGTAAGAATAAAGGGAAGGAGAAGTGGATTCCAGAGCCACAGAGTATTAGTGCTGGTTGGAACACTGGATTCATTTTTGTCACTGAGACATGAAGTGTGGTCACCTAAACCATTGGGCAAAAATGACTGATCCTTCTTTATCTGCCTTTAAATTCTCTCTTTTTTCTGATGAAAGTGAAGTATCTTAAGCCTCGAAGCTAGACTGTTTGAATTCTACTCCTGATTCTGCCTTTACTCACTATGAAAACTTAGGTGAGTTACTGATTCTCTCTGTGCCTTAGTTGCCTCATTTTTAAAATAGGAGTAAATATAGGACCTACTTAATAGAGTTGCTATGAGAATTCGAGGATTTAATATATAATTTTTTAAAAGCACTTAGACTAGTCCCTCGCCCCAAATAAGCACTATGTAAACATCAGTTGTTATTATACCAAACTTTGAAAGAGCAAATTCACTGGTAAGATATAAAATTCCTTGGATAGATTATTTAAAAGATTGCCAGACTTAGAATGTATTTCCTTGGAGAATTTTTAATCCTTTTACCCCCTGGACTTCATCTGATGTAGCTACCTGCTTCTTTATGGATGGAAAAAAAAAAAAAGAGAGAGATGAAAAAAAAGTAGACTCAACACAAATGGTTACTAATCACTAGGTGCCTCTCTTTTTCTACCCTTGGGTTTGCTTAAGAAAGAAAGCAACTGAGAGGTTTGAAATTAACATTTTCCTTCTCTTACGGAGGTTTACTGGTTCCAACAGTGTTAGAACTAGCCCATATTTCCCAGTGAAGATGGGCTTTACCCTGCCAACCAGACAGAGTTGTGTCTGCCTAGGGATTGATCGCAACTGTGTCACTGCTGAGCCACAAACCCAAACAAAACTTCTAGGGCTTTGGAGTGTAGACAATAGCTGAATTACAAGGGCACTGTCCCAGAAGAGATCATGCTCATTTTTGCAGACCTGGACAATATAATGGCTGTGTCTTTGAAACCAATCATTCAGGTCTTTGCTTTACTGTGATGTATCTTTCCCTTGACAGTAGAGAATTCCCCCACATGGGGAAGGTAGGTTCCCTGTCATAGTGCCTAGTACAGTGTGGATAACTATAATCACAGTCCTCTAAAACCCCTGTGACATCAGTGGGAACTGACTCCACCTTGCTAGGAAAAACATGCCGGACCAGGGATGGTGATGTTTTGTTGGCAATTCCACCAAACAAGCAAACTCAGATGGGTGGAGAGTTTCTCAGAAATGCTGAGTAATTGCCAGGGGATATGCTATGATCTTAGATGCCTCACCAAACATAAGGTCTCAGAGGAGTCTGGTTGGCTTCAAGTGAAACACCCATCTAACAGTCTTAGGGACATCCCTGGGATTCGAATGGTGCTGCCATCAAAGCATCCTAAACACTCTTCAAATTCACCTTCTCTTAGGATGCTTATTATCTCCAGGTTGGGGGTTGGGGGGTGGGGGCAAGACATAAAATAATTCTCATTATGATGTTCAGCACTGAACGTGAACCTTCATCATACCCCAGAGTTATGCAGTCTTTGTAAGGGAACTAAAAAGAAGGTAATTAGTCATCTCCCACAGTAAACCCCCAAACCAGTTAAAGTTATGTACAATCGATCACATATCATCACCTATGTCACCACCTTCTCCTCACTCACAGGGTTAACCCTGCAGGACTTCCTTGAACAAATAGTCTAATTCTACAAACATTTAATTGTGGCAGTGTGCAAGGATCTATGATTCCAAGCCAGCAGAGTGCAGCACAGAAATGAAGGGCAGTGGAATAGGAGTTAGAGCTTGGGTAAAATCCTAGCTTCACCCATTACTGGCTTTATGAGCCTAGACAATATACTCAGCATCTGGAGGTTCAGCTTACAAAGCAGAACTGACAAGTTTACTCCTTATCGTGCTTCTGTGGGTATTTTTTAGGACAAAGGTCTCTGCACAGTGCTTGGCGTAGATCATGTAACATCAGTAGATGTTACCTGCATGTGGTAACACATGGAACCCAAGCACATATAAGAACAAGATCCTTAAAGTTTAGCTGGTGACTACCCAATGTATCACAGAAGTCCTAGCTCTTGGCACAGGGTAGATCATAAATATTTGTTGCATGAATAAAGTTAGGAGTGTTTCCTTGCTTCGTCTACTCACCAATCCCTAATCCTCAACTCCTACTTCTCTTAACACAAGGAGACTTCCAGAGCCAGTGGAAAGAGCATTTATGAGTAGGTGAAGTTGGATGTGGTAACAGGGCTGGTCAAGACTAATGCTAAAAATAAGAGCTCAGCTGGAAAATAGGAGTCAAAGGTAGCCAGACATCTGGGGAGGTCACAACTGTGAACAGGATGGGCATTAGACAGGTGAAGGGTCAAGTCCAGGGCAAGAGAATTTTGTGTGCCTCTTCCTCTGAGAGTCAGCTGTGCCAGGAGTTCTAGCACACTGAACCCACCAAAGTTGAAACATAAAGGTTTCTCTCAAGTGTTGCCAGGAACTCTCTTGTGACTCATTCCAGGTAGGATGTGAAAGATCATGCTCAACAAGCAGACACTTATGCTTATGTGTTTATTGCCCTCACTCTTTTCCCCTGATTCCCTTCTCCCTCTCTCCTCAGGATTTCCTTCTCTCACAGGCATGATGGGAACAGAGAGGGCTGAGGAGCCCTATTTCCTTGTGCTTTTGGACCCGAGGGGGCAATCTGCTTTATAAGCACCAATAAAACCTAAAGTGTTTTCTTCTCATTCCAGTGAAAATGTATCACAAATTAAACAGATTAGGTTTTGTTTCAGATAAATAAAATAAATGGTCTGCACCCAGTCTTGTGGGCCGGCAGTATGTTGATCACTTCTCATCTGTTAATCCTGGGTCTAAAGTTTCCTTTATTCTAGTCAACCATTTTAATGCACTGCGTCCTGACTTCTTTGTACCAAATGCTCCATCACAGGGGACATTCCTCACCTTGGGTTTCAAAACCGTCAGCTTCAAGGAGGAAGCTGGTCCTGCAGGTGGTGGCTGAAGATTGCAAGGCCAACCTGAAACAGGCGGTTTTTTGTTTTTGTTTTTAAGAACTGAAATTGCTTGGCAAGTATTGGCAAGAAGCCTCTCACAAAAGGAGAGAAGAATTTGTTCCTGGCAGCTTTCAAACCAACAAAAAGCCGGCATTGGCGTTACAAACACATGTCCCCGAAGCTTTGTAGGCTCCTGCCCTCAGGAGGCAAGCAGTTTGCTCTTGGGTAGCAGCAACTCAACATGCTTCAAAGGATTTCTTCTGATTCCTCATTCAGTGCAAGTTCTCCGATCCATGGAGGTCTCGGTAAGGCATCATCCCTAAGAGCAGAAACCACATAGATGGCAGAAGGAAAAGACCTTTGGCTTCCTTTCACACCAAAATTGTTCCATTTTTGTTGTTTCTGCATTAGTGGTTTTTCTGCTTCCGTTTTGTGACTCTCTAATTCTGTAGCTAGTTTTCTTCAGTTCGTACCTTCTCTTTCCTGCTCCTTTGAATTCTACTTGCTCCAGCTTTGGGGCAGACTTAGACGGGTTTGGGGAGCCTGGAACCAAACAAAAACTAAAAATGTAGGGCAAGCTGAGTCCAGAGGTCACACGGGAACAGGAAGACCCGAAACACAAAGGCCCCAGAGGTGGGTTGAGCATGAGGCAAGTGACTAAGCTAGATTCGTAGAATATAGGCCAGATGAGAAAGCCAGGAACAAACAGCAAATAAAAAAAAATACAAGCTAAAGACAGGGTTCAAAGTAGGAGTACAGAGAACCATGAGCCCAATTTCAGAGGTAAATTCACAAGGAATGTCCTTTCAGCTACTAGAGTAACTACCATTGAATTGAACACCTACCATGTACCAGACACTCTGCTTGAGGCTTTATACACATCATAACTCTGCGGGGTTTAGCCTATTGATCTCTAAAGTGCAGATGAAGACGCCAAAGCTCAGAAATGGAAGCTCCTTGGCCGCATGGCACTTTGGTAATGTGTAGTGACTATAAGCCATCCTCTTCCCGTTGGTTTCCTTTACTGGATAGGCTTCTGATGATCTGGATCTGGATACTCTTATCAAAGGAAAAATGGTCCAATGGTTGTGTAAAGATGGGTGCTGCTCTAGACTTTCCCTACACACATTTCTGTACATTGATATAAAGGACTGCCCAAGGCATGAGTAGGTTAGGCAATGGGTTACTGATGTGGTTGGAGGGGTAAAGAAAGAACCAACTATCTCAATCTCACTTCAACCCTCAGGTTCCAGGGTTAGATAGTCTTTATGTTAAAATTAATCTTTTGGGAAGGGAATGCAGTGAACGATGCATAAACTTCAGTCAGATCTCCTGGCCTTTCATTGGAGTTCTATCACTTACTAGTTGCTTGATCTTAGCCATGTTTCTTAACAGCTCTTTGCCTGTTTCCCCCTATGTGAGATGCCAATAATAATATCCAATTTATTTGCTGGTTGCTGTTTTAAGCATTAAATGAGATAATCCAGGCAAAATGAGAAAATTCAGTCCTTGACAACCACTAAACATTTATTCTTATTATCACTATTAGGAAGAGTCTTTAGGTCTATATTAAAACCACATAACCTAGGAACACAACTTAAAACAAAACCAGCATCTCCAAAATTTGGGCTGGCAAGCTCATCCAAAGCAAGATTTCCGGGTGAAATGGATGATTGGCCCTTCTCTTTGGGATTCTCTTTTTTTAAATGCCATTTCCTTTTTCTTAGAATAGATTCTTGTGAAGCAGAGGCAGGGTGAGCGCCATTTGAGGATATCGGGAGACACTTCTAGTTGTCAACTGGGACAGGGCCTTCTTACTGGCATCTAGTGAGTAGAGGTCAGGGATACTTCTAAAATCTTACAATGTACAAAAATTACATGACCTAAAATGTCAGTAATAAGGTTGAAAAATTCTGAGGTAGAAAAAGTGTGGGGAGAAATATGTAAAAGACTCCTAGATGCTATATGCAAATGTTTTTCTCTTCTTTATAACAGCCTCGCTTATTTCATAGATGTTATGGCCTCTCAAAATTCTTAAATGGAACTGAATATATTTTTTAAGATCTTACATTTTTCTAAAATTTTATGTTTTCTCAATGTTTGGCTCTCCTATCTTTGATGTCGCCCATGTTGCTGTTTTCTTCAAATGCTGCATGATTCCATGCAATCTATTAATATTTATAAACGAGGGTCTGCATCAGCAGGTCTCGACCTTGGCAGCACATTAGGCCTGTGGACCCCAGTCTCCAGGGATGCCACATTGCCATTGTTTTCATTCCTGCCCTCCCTACAGACAATTGTAGACAAATGACCATCATCTTGATTTCGACTGGTGTTGAATAAGGCTAGCTAGCTTCAGAGATCCTGCTTAGCCTAGATCAGGAAGGCTCACACTGGGAAGCAGTTGCCATCTTCTCTGTTTCTCTTGTGTTAATGTTAAGAGGTGCTTCCTCTATTCTCTCGGAAGGTACAGGAGGGGAAGAAAGTAGGTCAGTGGCACCTACCTCAGGACTGGCCCATTGGAAGATGTACCTTGTACCTGGGGCAGCAATAAAGTCAAGGTTAAAATAGTTTATTTCTCTATACAGATACTCTTGTGAGGGACTCTAGGGATCCAGAATAGCAGTGATGTAACACATATCTGAGATAAAGAGCTCTTCAGTGAGGATGAGGAGGAATAAATTAATGGTTTATCCAGGTAATAATTTGCTTTTATTACATTTTGTGGAAACAGGTATCCCCTAAAAAACATTCTTCTTCATGGGCTAAAATTCATTCACTGCATATTAATTGAGCAGTTACTATGTCCCAGGAACAATCTGAGCACTGAGGATACAAAGGACAAATCAGAACAATTCCCTGGTCTCATGGAACTTGTATGCTAGAACTGCATTGTCCAATACAGTAGCAACTGGCACAAAACTTATTTAAATTTGAATTAATTAAAATAAAATAAAATCTAAACTTCAGTCTCTCATACTAGCCATACTTTAAATCTCCAGTAGCTATGGGTGGCTAACGACTACCATACTAGACCACACATAGAACATTTCCATCATTGCAGGAAGTTCTATTGAGCAGTGCTACCTACAGAGGGCTTACAACCTAGAGAAGTCTCCACCTTTAGTCTCCCACTTCATCTTTGAGGAGTCCTTTGTAGGAATGGGTTAAAAGACAGATAGGTTTTCATGGATATAATGGCTAACCAATTAGATAGACATTCCTCTAAGTATTTTCAAATACAAACTCGTTCAGTCCACACAAAATCCTAATGAGGTAGGTATGATTATTATTTTTATTTAAGAGTCAGGGAAATTAAGTCAAGGAGAGATTAAATAACTTGCCCAAGATTTTAGCTTATCTTGGTCAAAAAATTTCTAATGGTTTTACAGACTTCAAATCTCTGTGACCACATCGTAAAAGCTTTATTCCTTTCTCAAGTCACAAGGCAACCAATTGTTCAGTGAAGGCTAGTGTCCTATCTAGAAGCTTGAACAACTTTTAGGTTCTCTGAATCCTCTTGTGGATCTTCTGCATCTAGGCAGGAGGCAGAGTAAGAAAAAGGTTAAAACAGGGCTTGCTAACCTCAGCATTTTTGACATATCGGGCTGGATGATTCTTTGCTGTTTTGTGCATTGTAAGATATTTAGCAGTATTTCTGGCCCCACCCACTACATGCCAATAGAATTCTCCCCCAATTGTGACAACCGAAATGTTTTCAGACGATACCAAAAATTCTGGAGGTGGAGAGGGGAGGCAAAAATCACACCCTCTCCAGTTGAGAACACTGGCTTAAAGGATCACTCCAGAGGTTTTAGAGGCCAGGCTAGAAGTGGTCATGTTCCTTTTACCCAGATTCTGTTGACCAGACCTCAGCATATGGCCACACTTAACTGGGAGTGGGCTAGAAAATGTAATCCAGTGATGCACCCGGGAGAAGAGGAGATCAGAGTTGAACCATGTGGAATCTGCTTGAGGAGCATACACCTCAGAAAACATACCAAAAGCTTCAGAGAAATTTGCAGAGATTTGCACAGCATTCTAGATATATTGGAGACAAAAATATATCATTAATGCAGTTTTTTTCGTGGCTAATCTCGTTACCCTAGGTAAGACTCCCAGAATAAAAAGTTAATGCAATAAAACACTAGGTGTCATGTTTCCTAGGTGGACATATTCATCAGATCACACCGAAAAGCAATCAACATTTTGCAATGACCCGTGAGAACATTGAGCATATGCAGGGTAGGAATGAGGCTGCGATAATGAGAATGTTCCATGAGGCCGTCCAGCCTTAATTACCTTCCAGAAATATGACTATCTGTAATATGTATGGCCAGGAGTGCAAGGAAGACAGAAATACATTTCTGGAAGACGGAGATGGAGAAGTAAAGAATCTTTGGATAAATGTCACAAATAGTGGAGCTTTGTAAATAGGGAGAGGTTGCCATTCATTTATTGCTAACAGTTTAAAGAATATCCTGGCTTAGTCTAAAGAAGTGTTGAGAAGTTGATTAATAGGTGTCATTGTCTACCATACCACGTGAAGCACTAACATTGTTGTAAGGCAAAGTAGGTTAGTTCATACCACTCTGTACAGAAAAAAAAATACATACCATTTATAAGCACCATCTAAATTACAGTTGGCTCCTGTTGGTGCATTACAAATCTTTAAATATCCCTTATTTTTCCTGCTTTATCACAGCCAAATAAAGTCAAAATGCTTCTTGAGTTTTTATTACACGGTTTGAGGGAAATTATTTTTCAGCTGCCTAGTTTGGACATTTTTCTCCTCACTATGTAATCATATTGAAAAGAACTAGAAACTCTCAAGTTTCCACCAACTGGCACCAAACCAAACTCAGAAGCCAAGGTTGGCTCCCCAACCGCACTTAGCTCCACCCTACCCAACCCCTGCCCTAAGTAAAAGACGGCCACATTACATCTCAGTGCCAGTAAAAATCAATCAAACCCAAACTAAGTCATTGGGTTGAAAAAAAAAAATGTATCCAATAAATTCATATAAAAGCCTGTATCTTACTAAAGTTATTGATAGCCTACATCTTCTGAAGTTAATGATTACATCTTATTCATTTTATGAAAAACCTCTATTTCTTCAAAAAGATAAACACAGGGAGCATATGGTAAATGAAGAAAAGAGGGAAAGGATGGGAAAAGAGAAGGAAAAGGGCAAGTAAGATATTCTGAGCAGTGGCTAAGTCACAGGGAGAGGAAGACTCTTTTCCAGGGTTACACAACAGACCTCTGCAGTTACATTTTCCAGAGAGTGGAAAGTAAGGTCACAAAGAGTTACAAAATTATACCAGCTGATAACCAGAGGCAATGACTTTTCCCTAGGTATTTTTAGTAAAAAACAAATCCGTAACCACAGCTAATTAATAGCTACATGCCTACATACACCAACTCACCAAATATTCATTGTGAAATGCTATATGCAAAATATTCTCCTAGATTGGCAAATAATGGGTGGAGAAGTTGAGAAAAACAAACAAAAAAAAATTCTCAATAAACTCGAAATGTAGTGGGGATGTAAGATAAATACACAACTAAACCAAATACAGTAAAGAAGAGAAGAATAGGGAAGAGAGAGACCAGGCAGAGAAAAAGATACTGAAGGTTTGAAATTGCCTGACGCAGTGAAGAAATGTGGCATAGCTTTTAAAAATTAGGCTGCTGAAGGAGCAGTGCTTTATGGCAAAATTAAGAGTGTCCCCTCTCTGGGAAAGATCATACTTGACTCTGGATTATAATGAAATGGAAATTTTAGGGTACTAAGAGGAAAACCATAAGGTTTTACATGGACTTTATTACCCGTCACATGTAGCGCCAAGCCCATCCCCAGCAATTGCTCACGTGGTTTCCTGCCTTTTGCCTGAAAGCAGAGTTCTTCATTCCTCCAATGGCCCAACACTGCTTCCTCAGTGACCTGAGGCAGACTGCAAAAGAAAGTGTGCCTTGTGTAGCATGGTGCCATCCAATGACTACTCTCCTGTCTAGTTTGGAACACTGGGAGCAGGTTTCTCTTTCTCCTTTCAAGATACAAAAAGCAAGCAAACGGAGTTTTTAAGCCAAAAGGACCTCTCTCTCCTTGGTGAGAAATGCAGCCTGTCTCTCGAACACTTACAGTGTAATGGTTAAAAGAATAGACTTTGGAGTTAGACAGTTTGGGTATGAATTTTGGTCTATTGTGTGACCTTGGACAAGTTTCTTTACTTATCGTCAGTTTCTTCACCCATATGGCTAATAATAATACCTACTTCATAGGGTCATAGAGGACTAAAAATAATGGATGCAAGGAATTCGTAATACCAGACCTACAGTAAGAGTTTAATAAATGCTGCTTATTAATAATATTGCTTTAGAAAAAGAGCTAATAATAACATCATGCTAATTCTTTGTCTTTCCCAGAAGAAGCAAAAATTAGGGGTGTCAGGGTATTACAGATCCCACGGGGGCCTCTTTCTGAGCATTTCTCAGTAGGCAAACGCTGAATCAATAATGACCCAAAGACCAGATGCAGCTCTGTTTGCCCTAGGAGTGTGGTATCCTGCCACCAGATTCTTTCTCTCCAACAAGAGTATCGTACATATGGCCATCAGAGGAAGACAGTAGCACTAAGCTTGGGTGCCACTGTTTCTCTGGCTACTCCCAAGATGTTATCCCTGATTTCCATTAACCAGCTCGAGTAGCAACCTATCCCAAATTTGTGTCCTGGAAAGTTGATGAGTATTCTTCCCTTCACAGTATCTTTATTCAGGTTATTGATAAAACATCAGACAGGAGTTGGTCACGAACGAAAACATATACATGGATTCTCTGCAAGTGTCGTTCAGTCCTTGCTCTGCAGACATGCGATTGCTTTGCTTTATTAGATTTCTCTCTGTGTCTTTCTCTCCATTTCCCTGCTATTCCCTTCTCTCCTTGTCATTAGTTCATGACATATTATCATGTTAGTCTATTTATTTTGAGAGAGAGAGAGATAGAGAGAGAGAGAGATAGCATGAGTGGGCGAGGGGTGGAAAGAAGGAGAGAGAGAATCCCCAGGTACCCCTGTTCAAGTTTTTTTTTTAAGTCACCATCTCCCAACCATGCCACATAGGCAATTACCCTACAAATTTTTAATTCATATATTAAATGAATTTGGGTGCATGTGTTTGTAAATGTACAAGTGTTCCAATTAAATTTTGAAATATGATGTTCGTAAATTAAATTCAAAATGTGTACTATTTTTCCATGCACATGTGTTTTTTAATATATAGTTGACATTGTTATGTATCTCATCCTGTTTCTTGCTGTTTTTCATTCAAAACTATCTTTTTTAGTTCTCTACAGGTTGCTATGTTTATTTCCCCTCTGATCTATCTAACTGCTGCGGAATGCTCCTTGGTATTCTTGTACCACATTTTAGTCATTTGCTTTCCTCCACACCCTGATCACCTCCAATTCCCTATCATTACCAAAACAGCTACAATAAATCTGTATGGACCTGTGTAAGATTCTGCTCACGGAAAGCTGCCACGTTGCTCTCCAGCATGACTGCACCATCCAAAGCAGTAGAGTTATCACACTCCATGGCACGTGTTACAGTCGGAAGCCCCATTCCTGTTATCTCTTCACAATGATGTTCATGAAATGGCATTGGCCACCTTGTGCTAAATGTCAAGTTCTATTAGTTTGCACCCTATCTCTAGGATTGTAAGGCAGGACCATAAATTCACTCATTGATTCTCTTCCGTGGTATTCACTTGTCGGAATAACCACTTTGTTATGGTTCCTCCAATGTCCTGTCAGTTAGTCACCAAACCTTTAGAGCTTTGTCTATGTTTTCTCTTTTTCTCACTCTTGTTCGTTCACATTTCGGATTAAATCCCATTGCAACAGGTTAGGAATTCTCCTGTCAAACACAGTTTTCCTTTTTTTCGTGGGCTGTACTTCATCCCTTGCCAAGGCTCAGATGTTCTGGCATGAAAAGCTGTGGTCTAAAACACTTTAAAACCATTTCTGTGGCCAATGGTTCACTTCCCCCAATGCCTTTTTTCTCATCCAAATTCTCCAAGTGCTTCCATTTGTAGCCCGGACTTCAAAATCACCAGTGATGTGTTCCAGATTTCTTTGGCTCCTTTATTATTAATTCCCAAAGAGATCAGCGAAACAGTCAGTAGTCGGTGGGTTTGAGGATAGAGTCAATTGCTGCTGCTACTTTTTTCAGAAGACTCACTCACCCCTTCCTCTGAGTCACTTTTTCTACACATTAACGTCTTTATGTTGGCTTCAATTCCATTCATTTGCTTGGGATAATTTTTCCTCCTGACTTCTCTCTTGGATTACTTTCTCTATCCTGTTGAAACCAGGATGGTGTTTCCCCATTATAACTGTCCACCTAACTTAGAAGTTTAAAAACATAGTTTGTTTATAACGTCACGAGTCTTGTGATTCCAAGTCCCCATTTGTCACAATGGCAGAAAACTAAGCCAGCCACTTTCACAAACTTACTCTTATCCAGTCAAATTCAAAATTATTACCCCACCAACAGTGCAGTTCACACTAATGCATCTTTCTCTTCTTCTCCAAACTGGTCTGGGACCAACTGCCCTGGAGAGAACAAAGGGGGGTCTCTCACCTTCTCAATATCTGTCCTGTACTGTCTGTCCACGGGTTCTCCAATCTCACGCAGCCCGGTCCCAGATCAGCACCTGACATTGGCAGGTAAAAATTGGCAGGTCTCTGACCACCATTCTCTCCCTAAGAAGATCTGTGGTTCAGTTGATTGCAGGAAGCACATCCACTTCTGCCTCTCACCTCAGGTAAATAAGCATCCCCTGGGGGCGCCTGGGTGGTTCAGTTGGTTAGGTGCTCAGGTCCTGATCTCAGGGTTCTCAAGCCCTGTGTTGGGCTCTGTGCTGACAGCTCAGAGCCTGGAGCTTGCTTCAGATTCTGTGTCTCCCTCTATCTCTCTGCCTCTTCTCTGCTTGCGCTCTGTCTCTATCTCAAAAATAAATAAAACATTAAAAAAAATGTTTTTTTAATAAAAAAAATAAGCATCCCCTGGTGTCTATCTATCTACCTGATTGGCCAGATGGGTTCTCAGAGTTGGTGAATAAATGAATACTACTAGCAGCTAACATCAAAGGCTCTCTGGAGCCATAAGGATATTACGAAATCCCACAAATTGGCAACCTCGGAGATAAACTGGGGGTGGCAAATTAGGGAATCTTTGCTCCCTTTTGAGCCTAGCTGCCCTGTTTCCACATATCCCTGCAAGTCTAAGGCTGTGCTCACAAAATTCATTTTCGGCATGGTATTGCTTTAGCTGCTGCTCTTTGCAGGGAGACCTATCCAGTAACTCCCTCACCCCACCCCACTCCCACTAGCACGCACGTACCAAAATCCCCACCACCACTACCAGCCCTCTCTGTTTTACATTTTAAAGCATTTTTTCTTTGGCCTTCTTCTGCAGCTGATCAGTGCCTCCTCCGAGGGCAGGGAATGGAAATGGAGCAGGCACTGAGAGGATTTCCTTTGAATTTAGTCATTTGGATTCTGGGTCATTATCTTTGAGGTTGTTTGTATCCGGAACAACCATTTATTTCCCAGTAAACTCCCCAGTGGTGGAGAATGGAATTGGTAGGGGCACATTCCACTACAAATGTATGGATCACCTTGCTACACGTCCTCTCTGCAAAGCCAGCTGGAAGAAAGACCTTATGCAAACGACTTCTCCTCTATTTGCAAAAACGAGCTCTTGAAATTTCACACCCAGTTAAATCCCCTTTGGTGAAAAACTCCAAAAATCTGCTCCTGAAGTGTAGTGATTTACACTACTGCAGAAACCCCATCAGATAGTAGGCAGAGGATACTGAATTCAGAGTAGGACTACGGGGGTACCCGGTGTAGGCATAAAGCATGAAACACCAGGCCTGGCTCAGCCCTTTCCAGGATGCTGTTAGGTAGGTTTTTGTAGTAAGTATGACTGGTCTTTACTGATTCTAAACAAAAGTAATAAACTTCCACTTCTATTAAGAGCCAAAGGAACTTCCAGATTCTTCATAATATAATCCAAATAATTTGAATATCTTCTTTTTACTGTGCTTGTCATTTTCCTATTTGATATATATTTTAAGCATCTTGTCTATATCATCATGCACCATTATGTATATATAATAGAGGGTAAGCATTGAAGGAAGCATTTAGGGGGTTTATTTTTTATAAGATTTTTATTATAAAGTATGGAACCTCCTCTTATTGGGAAACTTTGTAAAAGGCTTAGAAATGTACAGAGATTACTAGATGTCCCCCTTGATTTTCTCTTACCGTTGTAACAAATTACCACAAACCTAGTGTATGAAAACAGCACAAATTTATCATCTTATACTTAGGGAAGCCCGAAGTCTGAAATGGGTCTTACTGAGCCAAAATCCGAGGGTCTGCAGGACTACATTGCCTCTGGAGGACCTAGGGGAGAATCTATTTCCTTGCCTTTCCCAGCTTTTGGTGGCCACCTGCATTTCTTGGCTAGTGGACCGTTCCTCCAACTTCAAAGTCAGCAGGGCAGTATCTTCAAATCTCTGGCATTTGACCCACTCCTTTGCTTCCTTTTTTCCCACTGTAAAGGACCTTGTAGTTATATCAGTCTCACCTGAATAACTCAGGACAATTTCCTTATCCTAAAACCATCTGATTAGCAAACAATTCCATCTGCAATCTTAATACTCCTTTTCCACATGACATGACATAGTCACATGTTCTGGAATTAGGGCTTGGACATGGTGGGTGGGTGGGGGGCGGGGGGACATTATTCTGCCTACCCTGGCAATAGATAACTCATTGTTTTCTATTTAGTGGACACTCTGGGAGTATCTGATTCTACATAGATGTCCTCCTTGTCTTTGACAAGGTTATTTTACAACTCTGCAAGTTGGAGAATGAGAGCAATGACAACAATATTCTATAGAAATACAAATAAATTCTGTCTAATCAATATATACTTCTGCCCTCTAGAAAATATTATTCCAAATTACATTTTATTGCTCTAATACTAATTCTGAGGTTGTTAATAAATGTTCCCTGAAAGAAGGGGTTTATTTTATTTTATTTTATTTTAAAGTTTGTTTGTTTATTTTGAGAGAGAGAGAGAGAGAGAGAGAAAGAGAGAACAAACAGGGGAGAGAGACAGAGGGAGAGAGAGAGAGAATCCCAAGCAGACTTCACACTCAGTACACAACCAACACAAGTCTCCATCAAAAGACAGTGAGATCATGACCTGAGCCGAAATCAAGAGTTACACACTTAACCCACTGAGCCACCCAGGATCCCCAAGAAGGGTTTTATTTTTAAATAAAATTTGAGGAAAACTTTTTATTCACAGAAACTCTCACAGGGTTAATATTCCATGTAAACATTTTAGAAAATTCTATTCTAGATTATTGGATTGTTTCTACATTGTGAACAAATAACAAACCAGTAGCCAAAACTCTCATACAATTATAATGTCCATGTCAAAAAAACAAATTGTTCTCCATATAGTTGTGGGTCCATTTCTGTGTTTTCTATTCTGTTCCATTGATCCATGTGTCTGTTTTTGTGCCAGCACCACACTGTCTTGATGATTACAGCTTTGTAATATAGCTTGAAGTCTGGGATTGTGATTGATGCCTCTGCTTTGCTTTTTTTTTTTTTTTTTTTCAAGATTGCTTTGGCTATTTGGGATCTTTTGTGGTTCCATAAAAATTTTAGGATTGTTTGTTCTAGCTCTGTGAAAAATGCTGGTGATATTTTGATAAGAATTGCATTCAATGTGTAGATTGCTTTGGAATCTGAATGTTTATAGCAGCAGTATCAACAAACAGCCAAATTATGGAAAGAACCCAAATGTCCATCAACTGATGAATGGATAAAGGAGATGTGAGATATATATATATATATATATACACACACACACATGCATGTGCACACACATGTATATACATACACATATGTACATGTGTATATATGTAAATATATGCATGTATATATACATATATATGTGTGTATATATATGATGGAATATTACTCAACCATAAAAAAGAATGAAACCTTGCCATTTACAATGATGTGGATGGAACTAGAGTGTATTATGCTAAGCAAAATAAGTCAGCTGAGAAAGAAAAAATACCATATGATTTCACTCTTATGTGGAATTTGAGAAACAAGACAGATGAACATAGGGGGGAAAAGAGAGGGAGAGTGGCAAACCATAAAACAGACAAAATCTTAACTATAGACAACAAACTGAGGGTTGCTGGGGGGGGGAGGTGTGTAGACGGGTGTTGGGTGGGGGGATGGTCTAAATGGGGGATGGATATTAAGAGGGCACTTGTGATAAACACTGGGTGTTGTATGTAAGTGATGAATCATTAAATTCTACTCCTGAAACTAATATCATACTGTATGTTAACTAACTGGAATTTAAATAAAAACTTGAAACAACAAAAAAAGCAAGTTTAGAAATACTGGTCTACCCAACTTCAAAATGCTCTTGGGTGTCTTTAACTAAAACCTGCTTGCAGCCAAGGGGATTGTAGGTATATGGGTATATCTCAGAACTGAGGCTACCTCTAATTTGCATTTCATTTGATGTTGTTTAGATATTGAAGAGGTTGAGGTTGGATTTAGGGTGCCAAATTATTGCTTTATAACAGATCATCAGTGATTCCAAAACTCATGTTCGTTACCTAGGTTTCCACCTTCTTGGTAACAGAGGACCCGGTAGCTGGTAGGCGGATATCTCTTTGGTGATTATGAATCAAAGAAGGGTGAGGCGTGCAGTCTTTCAGATCAAGTAAGATAGCAAACACTAATATTATTAGATGTCTAGCATTTCCAGGCACTGTGCGAACACTGTGCATGACTTCATTTAATACCTAAACTAGTAATATCCTCATTTTACTAAAAAAGAAACCCAAGCATAGAGCCAGTGAGTCACTTGTTCAAAGTCACATGGTGTGTGAATGGCTGAGCTGGGACTGAGACCCACACAATATCAAGAGTTGTGATACACAGGCCCACAGTACCTTAGCTGGTGAGGCCAGCTGTATTTCAGATTTCATAATTTCAAAGATTTCAAGAAGCAAACAGTTCATATAATGTGCAATACCTCTAGTGGGAATGGGGTAGCATCTCGTGATCAAACACATGCTTAAGTCTGTAACAAAAAAATAGTCACACTGAGGTAAAGACTATAAATTGCCTCACCTCAATTCAGATCACATTTTGTTGTTAAATGAATCAGAAAACAGTTTCCATTTTCAGTATTTGGGATTTTGGAACTGTTCATAAAGGATTCTGGACAAGCGCTTACCTCCTTTTACATACCCAGCCCTGTTCACTAAATTTACTATCTCTCTCTTTCCTGGATAGTGCTGACACATGAATGCTGATTCTTACTTAGTTTAGGTTTTACCAGCCACCAGCTTTCTAACGCCTTCCTTTATCAGGGCAAAATACAATCAGCCTCAAAGGGGAGTTCCAGGCCTCCAGTTTCATCCCCCTTTTTCTCATCACTTGGCCACACCCCAGTGCACACAACTCTGGACATGTCAAGAAAGACTTTTATTGAGCCAACAGACTAAGAGTGTGTCTCTTTTTTTTCATTATTTTCTTTCTTGGGAGTCTGTCTTCCCTCTACATACCAGGAGCCAGTGGCTCCTGGCCATGGCCTACCCTGCCCTGCCCTGAGAGAGCATAGGGTGGGCAGTGCAGATACACAGGTGTCCTACAGACTTTAGGAAGATACAGACCGTGCTTCTCTTTTACTTGGCAGGCTTTTGTACTGCTTTTCCTTACCATCAGCATGGTACAACTGAGAAGACAGAGGCTCTGGTCTGAGCCCAAAAGAAAATGAAAAAAAGTAGACCTTCCTTAAATGTACTGGAGGGAAGACTCCACATTCTCAGCTTGGTTCACCAGGCCATCCCATTGGAATTTGGGATAAAAGTTCACAGAAGCAACCATGCGTGCTCTGGTTTTGCCCCTGATGCCTGTGTCCCACATGAACTTCAGAGGGACATAGCTATAGAAAGACTGTTAGCTAGGTCCCTGGACAAATACTGTCCCATTCCCATTTAGACACATGTATAAATATAATTTTCTAGGTGTAGGCTTTCTTGGTTTCAGTTGCACACCAGGCCTGCTTCCTTCTGTAGTACCTTGCACCCCTCATTTGGGTGTCTTTTATGCCCATGTTTACGGAACTCTCTTGGGTATTTCTGAAGATAGCTGTGAGTATTGCATGCATTTGTGAGTTATGTTTTACCAGTTTAGCTCTCAGAGGGTAACTGTGCACCCAGAGTTGGTATTCAGATCCCTGAACAATTAGAATGACATAAGCAACAGCCAATTAGAGCAAATGCTAGCTACAACCAACAAAAAGGGCTGTGCTGATCCACATGGGTGGAGTCTCCTTCTGGCTGGTGTATATCCATGTAAGAAACTAGCCTACGATTCTATTCTCGTTCTTACTCCTTCTTTGGCTCACTTAGGAAGCGTGTCTTCATGTAACATTGAGGAAGGACAGTCAGAAATTTTCTACTTCAGTAAAGCCATTATAATACATGCTTCTGTGAGAAGAAACAAGTAAACAAACAAACAAAAAACCAATGGTAGTTTTAATTATTCTTAACACTTACTTACGTGTAGTATGAAAGGAGTTTTTTTATTTTTCTGATAGAAGCTGATATCTCTATGTGGAAGGCAGGATGTGGCCTCTACAAATCTGCTTTTACTACTGAAAGGACAGGTCTTAAGAGACGAGCTTCAGCTCACAAACAATTGCGGCTGGAGCCGTTCAGATTATTCACTCTAGAAAGCTCCAAAAATATATTTCCTAAACCTGCTGGTCATAACCTTTTGTTAAGCAAGCAATGCTACCAGAAGCCAAAGATATACGTTTTTGTATAAAGACACAAAGATAAAAGTATCTTTGTATTTTGTACAAAGATATACAGCTTTGAGCTTCTGAAGCGTTAACTACCAAACTGCCCATTGTGCATGACCTGAAGGGTCTAACTCATGGGGTATTTTCCGCACGCATTAGTCAATCGCACATCCTGACAAAGTATGACACTCAACACTCATGGCTCTACTAGACGTTCTAACCAGCAGAATAAAAGAATAGAATTAAGGTATGGGAGTTGTTGCAAAGAACTGAGTAATAGCAAGGAACAATGTTTGAAGAGAGACCCCTGGCCAGGAAGTAACAGCCAAGTGCTTTTACCAGAGAGATTTCTCTGGTGCATGAAAATATCCAGGCATGGAGTAGGTTCCAAGTAAAAAGCACAAAGCATCTACCTTGGAACAAACATTAATACAACCTCCCATTCTACAGAGGAGAAAACAAAATCTTTCAACTTTATCCCAACCTCAGTTAAAAATCCTTTAGAGTTTTCTGATGAATATGCCTAAAACCTACTTTATAAAATTTCGTTGTATGGCCTTTTTTATTGGGATATATCTGTTGTATAAAGCATAGGATGATTGCTATTGGACAACATTTCCCCTTTATTTTTCTCTAGACTAGAAAGAGTATAGAGTATGAAGAACCTTTTTCCTTTCCTACTCTCTTTCTCTTTCAGGCGCTCATTTCTGGCCCATACTTATAAGGTCAAGGACAGCTTTGTACAGAAATTTGAAAAATCCAGCTCCCATCAATTCCAAATCTCCTGACCCAGCGCTATTCAAAGTGTGTTCACATAGCACTGTTGAGTTTTTCTTATCAGTCCGGGACAGAACATACAGACATTGAGAATAGCACTTAGAAATGTGTTCATCCATTAAGAATCTCACCGATTTTGTTCCCTATTACTGTATCTCTTAGGATTTCATGAGCTTGTGTCCAACTATACACAGATCTTTGGATACTCAGCTAAGAGACCTTCCAACTCATTTCAAAGAACTCTTCTCTCCAAAGTTTTACACAGATATTCATTGTTCAAAACAAATGAACAAACAAATATCCAGGTGACAGGAACAATGTGATCTGGTTCCTGACACCCCCAAGCCCCTTAGTAGCCCCTGAAACATTTTCTGTCTCCTGGGGTTCCATAGGGCTCAGTGTGAAAAGCCCTGTCTTCCTAATAGTGGGCAATGTGAACACTTGGCACTAACAACAGGTTCAACCAAAATGACCAGAACTGACAAAAATTTAGTAAGTTGGAAAAAAATAAAAGGCAAGCATACAGACTTTTAGAAGGATAACTACCTCTCCAGAAAATCTCTAAGAAATGATGGCCGAAGGTTAATTGTTACATTTACCTTTGAAAGTCCAACCTGTAGTGAGTTATCCATAACCTTCCTTTTTTTTTTTTTTTTTTTTTTTTTTTTGTCTTTTACCCAATTAAGCTTTTTGCATGCTTTGAAAAAAATGCAGAATTTCCTGTTAGGTACTGTGGTTTTAGTTGGTTGGTTGGTTTTATGATAATCCAAGGTCAGCTTTCCTCAAGTTCAAAGACAGGAAAACACAAGAGACCAATGAAGAAGTCATACATTTCTTGATAATCTTTTGACCCTTAAAAGGATCCAGTAGTTGGAAACGCTAATCTGACTAGTCGTAAGTAGTGTGCTTCTGGAGAGGTAGAATGAGACCTCTTCAGCAAAAATACTTGAAGGAAATGCTGTAACCTCAGGTCAGGTATAGGTGTCCATTCTCTCCCCCCACATCTGGAAGTAGAGTGTTCCTGGGAAAACTTGGCATCAGGGAAAGAAGCAATTCTCATTCCTTTATATGGAATTTTTTTTGAGCACTCCCAGATACAACAAGTAACCTTTCTTAGGCTTTTCTGATACCTTAAGCCAAAAGTTGCCAACAGAGGCACAAAATAAATCAGGATAAAGTGCAGATGCTCACAAACACAGTTCAAAGCTCTGGTGTCTTGATGTTGACATGTTGAGTTTAGTTCCCAGGATAGGAGTGTGGTGGGGTCACTGGCATGCTCAGGGTGTGCCCTACCCCTATAGTGGCTCACTGTAACACAAACCCTGAACGCGATTTTTGCTTTTCATCTTCTTTTGTAAAAACGATAAACCTCTTTGGATTTCATTCGGTTAGGAAAACAGGTAATAGTGTAGGTCTTTCGTGAAAGCAAAGCGGCATAATGCAAATGTTTGGAAACTGGAGGATAATACCTGTACTGGGCAAGACATTGGAGCCTCCAGGAAATTTGCCTTGGTTAGGGTGCTTGGTACTGTGTGGGAAGCTTAGACAAATGAAGACCTTCAGGCAGAGTCCCAAGGGCCCATCCACAGTTGAAAATGGGTTCATATTTCCCTTGGGCCAGCTGTCAAGATAAGAAGTTCAGCATTAGCCTTGAGTTCGTGGAGAAGATGGGGGATGCAATTCATTCGTAAAAGTGCCAAAAGATTGAAAGGATGATGGCCTTTTGTTCTGACCTTTCTTGTCTAATTGTCTTCTCTATGTGGCAGACAGATGCCCCTTATGCCCTGGCAACCTTAGCACAGTTTGAATCCTTCCGCATAGATTTCTCACTTTTTTTTTTTTTAATTGGGGAAGCTTCAATATGTAAGTGGGAGGATTTTTGTGTCACTGTAGACAATGTTTTTGGGTCCTGGAGAGAATGGAAAAGGTGGGTAAAAAGACACAGAATATCCTGAAGAATCTGGGAGGATGCTTCTTCAATGTCTGAGACAACAGTTATGTTTGATTTCATTTTTCTCCTACTCCAAATGATCTTTTTTTCCTCAAATCAGGTAAACTTGTACATCTTAGAGCAAAGCTATATAAAGTGACTTGTGAAGCAGTGACAGATAATACAGAAGTTCATGACTGCCACATGATTTCATCTAGAATGATCTCAGTGTGGTTTGCAAGATCTATATCAACTTCTAGCCATGAATTATAAATTAAACAGTCATACTTTTATGATAGCAGTTTAAAGGTAGATAACCTCAATATTTCACTTAGCTTTAAAATCATATGATTGAATATCAACTCTGACATTGATAAAGAAACCTGGAAAATGTGTCTTTAAATTGAAGCTATGAGATATTTCAGTAAGACTCTGGGACAGACAGGAGGCTTTACTTTTATTTCCCCTTTCTACATTTAGGCAAAATACAGGTCCAGAAATATTAAGTGCTATTGTAAATTCTATGACTAGATCCCAAATTTCCACATTGACTCTTGACCTAGCCATTAAATCAAGTCTTCATTCTAGTGGGATTCTTTGCAGAAGAAACATTTTTCATAGTCTTTGATAGCATTCAATTTTCTGTGCCCACATAGAGAATAAAAAACCAAGTAAAATCTGACATAATCTGGGACAAAGAAAATTGAACCACCTTCCAGTATATTTGGGGATTTCCAAATCAAGTCTATATTGTTAGCAAATTTTCTGTTACCCCCAATATTATTTTGAGGAGAAGAGCTTTTAAAACATTAGCTGTTATTTTGGATTATTCTCCTTTCAATCAGAAGACCTAAAAACTTCTGGGAGAGGTGACATAGGGTGAGATAGAGAGGTATGAGATCATGATCAAATGTTCATTTTCATATGGACATCATGAAGAGTGAGAGTAGAAGTCATGAATTGCTTGATGGAACATCTCCTGTGGAAATGGAGTGCCTGTTGGGCAGTTGGTAACCTGAGAGGAAGTACACCAGGTGGAGTACAGAAGAAATCCATTGAGAGGGTGTGAAATTTGATTTCATTCTCCCAGAGCAGAGGCAAGGAGCGAGGAAGAAGAGAAGCAAGCTGAAGTTTCCTCCTCTAGAGTGAAGCAACTCAATGATTATGCTACGAACTCTTGATATCATCATATAAAAGGGTTTATGTACCTCGGATGAAAAGTTAGCTTGGGATCAAAGACAGGTGAAAGTTTCAGGATTCTTATTGAACTTTATGCTCCCTACCTTTCATGCCGCAAAGATGGACTGGAGTCTCTAAAGCCAAGAAGATGCATTTTGCCGAAACTAACTCATCTTGGGCATGAAACCCCAAAATTATGATTTTTCTAACAGCTTTCCATAGCCATTATGAAAAATATGATAGTTACACGATGTAAGCCAAGCAGCTAGGGTTTATTCTGTTAAATTTCAGTTTGTAATACAAATAAATTTGATCAGGAGTCTTGTCATTAAATACAATATTCTTCCTATATGTTATTCAAATATCACCACTGTCTGTCTAATTACTGCCCTGGCACAGGGTCCAGAATACTTAGGGAAAAGTCAAAAGTTTGATCTCAGAAAGTCAGCTGGCCTTTTTCTTCTTCTTTTTTTTTTCAATGTTTATTTATTTTTGAGAGAGAGACTGAGTGCGAGTGGGAGAGGGGCAGAGAGAGAGGGAGACACAGAATCGGAAGCAGGCTTCAGGCTCTGAGCTGTCAGCACAGAGCCTGACACGGGGCTCGAACCCAGGAACCGTGAGATCATGACCTGAGCCGAAGTTGGGAGCTTAACCCACTGAGCCACCCAGGCACCCCAGCTGGCCTTTCTTAACTCAATGTCACAGTCAGGATGAATGAGAGCTGCTGCACCTAAAATGTTTGTAGTTTTTCCAGTCTTCTTATGGCTGCTAACTGCTACGGTCAGCATTCCCATAATCAATACCCACACTTCTAGATGGAGGTTTTGCTTATGGATTCATTCAACAAATATCTATTGAGCAATACGCTAGGCACCGGGCCCAGTCCTGGGAATTAGGAGACAAATAAGAGAAAAGGGAACAAACATTTGAGAGCCTCAGCTGTTCCACGTATTGTGCCAACCAACTTCCAGGCAAGGGATCTTTTTATTCTAAATCAACCCTGCGATGTACACATCATTGTCCCCATATTTCCTTTAAAAATAAAAATCCACGATTTTAAAAGTTAAAGTATTATGTGATCATTGTAGAGAATATGGAAAATATGGAAAGGTACAAAGGAGAAAATTAAGAGCATTCCTAATAGCTACCCCTGGAGGTAAGTACTATTAACTTGGGGGGTCTTTTCCGTATGTGTGTTAAGACCGTTCTGTGCCTGAAAGACTGTAATGAGGAGAAGTGGTCTTTGCAGAGATATTGGTGGAGATTAGAAACTGGAGGCTTAGAGCTAACTTTGCTGTTGATAGGAGATTTTTGAGAGATTTGGTCTCCCCACTCCCATGCCCACCCTCTGCCCTTCAGCCATACTTTAAAACTCCTCATCTTCATTTAAGCTTGAGGAAATATTCCCTCTGGCAACTCTTTTGTGACATTCCTGCCACACATTCACCCCCTAGTTAGGTCCCCTAATCTGTGCTCCTGGGGCCCTTGTGTTGCTCTATTCTAATTGTAACAAAATATTAGCTCCTACTGCCCTCATGTCCCTTTCTCCCACAGTATTGCAGGGAAGATTGAGCAGTGCCCTTCTCTTATTTATTGTTACATCTTCACTACTTACCAAAGTATCAGGCATAGAAAATGTTGTTTGGATTAACTGAATGAAAGGAAAGTTATGTATAAAGACCCAAGATTCTGTGGGAATTCTGTCAGGACGAGAGGCCATGAAAGTAGGCCAGGAGCTGTTGGTGCATGTGTTGATGGGGCAGAGGAGGGAGAGAAGGGCAGGCCATGATGAGGAACAAGGTGACCCAGAAATTCAGTGTGGAACTTGGGGAAGAGGCTAAAGAGTGTACTGGTGGACTTAATTTACACAATAGAGAAACTTCTGAAATGTCACTTTTTTGGGAAATGGATTCATTTTCCTGTTGGCACACACCATAAATTCCAAGTCGTGGATACACAGACACAAATCTACAATTAGCATTAAAAAAATCATATTTAAGAGGGCCCAAAGGCTTTAAAATAAAAGAATATCTGAAAATAACTCTATAATAGTCATAATCTCATACAATAGGTCAAATACATTATTAAATGTTCAGCAACAGAGAGAACTGAGAAACTTCCTGGAATCAGGAAATGTGGGAAAGAATAAATCTCTTATTTCTGGAGAAACACTTAAGACTTTTTTTTTTTTTTTTTTTTTTAAGGAATTCATTAAAAGGAGCACTCTTAGGCAAGTGTTTTCTTATGATATCATTTACTTCCTGGCTTCTTTCCAAACCAGATGAGAAGTATCAATTGAGAAGTCTAAAGTCTGCTGCTTGGAATTTTCTTGCATTCATACAGATGCAGTTGTTTTATGAGTTCTGTCCTCTCTACTGTTATTTGCTTTAGTGTTCCCCAGGCTTTGTGGATTTAAGCAGCGGCAGGGCTGGCAGGGCATTAGCAATGACCTAATCCGGCTCCATCACTATGCAGTGGAGGGAAACAACGGGGCGAAGAGCCTTCCTAAGTACACACGCCAGTTGCAGGCAACTCCAGCCTAGGCCTCTGGATGCCCTGCCCTTCAGGGTCCTTAGCCTAGACCATACAGTCTAGAATGAACCGTGTTTGTATGTGTTTCGGGAAAGGAGGGTGAGGCAATGCTCAGGACTCCAGACGGACCTATCACTTATGTGGCCATGGCTACCATCAGGCCGTGCGTCTTAAACAGTCAAAGGGAGTACAACATTCCAGCACTGTGGTGAGGGGGCTTGAAATGTTGCCCGCTATCTGCAAAAGAGCTTGTGACAGCTTGAAGGAACTCAAAATCTGGAATCACGATCCTAAGTGATTATCCTAAAAAGGAAGAAAGAAAAGTGACAGGGGAAGGGTTTCGAATGATATTAATTCCTACTTTAAATTGAATTTACAGAACTGGATCTGCGTCAGATCAGCATTTGGAACCATACATTTTCTACCTTCTTTAGAGTGCATTTTGAGAATATCAGTAATACCAGAAAAAGTTAACATCAGACCAAAAAAGGAAGACCTCCCTAAATCTCCCCACACAGGCACAACTCCCATTAAAAAAGAAAAAGATAAGATACCGAAGTCAGACTTGGAAAAAGAAACAGCTGGGTCATTGCACCACCTCGAGTCTGTCCTCTGGGATGTTGAGTCACATAATAGAACTTGTGAAGCATGCAAATGAATATAGGCCCAGCATATATGACCTACGAAGATGAGCATATGTGAAACCACCTAGGGGGAGATAGCATGCGATGAACGGCAAAGAACTAAGCCAGCTCTTCTATGCTGAGTGAATTCAGAGAGCCAACTTTCATCCTTTTGTGAAGTGAAAATAGAGCTGGGACTGGGCCATGTGCCTGGCTAGCTCGCCCCTGGAGCTCAGCACCTCTGGGCTCTGGCTTCACAGAGAAAAGCAAGGAACAATATAGTCCTCGTAGTCTTTTGGCCCCAAAGACCCTCAAACCCATTCCTAATCTGTCAGGGTGCTAATCTGTTTTGAACATTCAGTCTTTCTTTCCAGAAAGTCTTCCCAGAGTAGCCCAAACCTTCCACCAAACTGCCAGCGTGGCCTGACTTCTGGGTTCCTTCAGTTGGAATTCTACTGCACATACATCTGGCTGGCTGGTCTGTTTCCCCGTTAATTTGGAAGCTGCTTGACAGAGATCTGACTCCTGATGTGTATATTGGTCACTGGTCTGCTGCACTTTGCTCCGTGAGTGTCCATAAAAAGATACGGCTTTAAATATGATAAAAGAAGAAGCTTCCACAGCATTAGGGCTCTCTAAGCTCTCCTAAAACTACAGCTGCAATACAGACTTTGAGGTAGTGAGGACTGTGGGGAGCAAAGGGGCTACGAGGAGAAGATTATGATTGAAAGGACCCCGAGAAACTCATTTGTGTTATCTACTTTTAATCTCTTATATGATTGTCACCCATGTAAAATGAGACCTGTTTACTCTTGTTCTGAAGCCAGTTGCAGCCAAGGCATTTAAATCACATCACTCTGAGTCAAAAAGTTTTCAAAAATTCACCAGACCTTTGTTGAAATTTCCTTAAAATTCTAAAAATCCTCTGTAGACATCTTTTCTTCTTTCCAAGTTTCACAGAGACAAGGGCACCTTCTCTCAAATTTTGGCAAACAAAATCGCCCATCTACTTATATACTGAGGTATTGAAGAGCAGGTTAAACTTACAAAGGGGATTCATGTAAATTATCTCACTGTTTAGCTCAGTGAACATGTAGTGAGCATCTGCTGTATACCAGTCACCGTTCTAAACTTTGTGAGTACACAACCCCTGCCTATCGATGACGAAAATAGCACAGCAGACAATTTAATTGTCTCATTTTATAGGAAAGAATCTACACGCAGAGATTAAGAAGGACATTTTGCTGGTAGCAGTGGTAACATCTGAACTAGTCCCAGGACCATATAACTTTTGGATCATTACTCTCCAGGTGTCTATCCAAGAGTGTGTGTTTCACAGGTTGAAAAACAGGCGCTATTAAAAAACAAAAACAACAAAATCCTTTCAGTTATACTTAATTAGAATTCCTAAACTGGCATAAAAATAATAGTTACAGCCAACTGATTTGAAGTGGTTTTCTGTATGGTATCTTTATTCCACTGAGCCTCGGTCCCAGTGCTACCCAGTACAACTTTCCACAAACATGGCAATATTCTGTGTTGTCTGCTAAAGTGGTCATTAGCCACTGGCAACCGTTGAGCCCTTGAAATCCAGCTAGTTGCAACTGAAGAACTGAATTATTACACTGTATTGTATTGTAACGAATTTAAACTTAAATAGCCACATGAGGCTCTATAGTGTGCAAATTATGGCAACACTAAGGATAGCCAGAGAATTTTGTATCTTTCACAGGAGACTATTTCCTTTGACAAATAGAAGGGATATTTAACAGATATTTAACTTGTTTTATTATTTTGTGGGGTGAGGTAAAGTGTAGTAGAAAAAGAAACAGACAGGTAAAGACGCTGATAGGCGAAACCCAAAAGGATGCAGCCTTTCACAAGACAAAATAATTGAGTAAGATGGTGACTGCCATCTCACATGCCGATCACTGGTAGGAAAAAGATCTCTCTCTGCAAAGACAGTTCTACACTTACGGTCTTGGGAAAAAGAAGCTTGTGCTTACAGAAGCTTACAGAAGCCTATTTCTAAATGAATCGACATGGCTAATTTTATCCATTCAAGCCTACACATATTACTGAATATTAATAAACACTGTGGTCTAAAATGACTTGGTCGAATGTGCAAGGGAGAGAGTTCGTTCTTTTTTTCCCCTTACTAAGAGACACACAAACCTGAAAGTTTGAGTCTTTGACCTTACACAGAAGTGCGATTTCAGCCCTTAAAGACTCAGGTGTCTGCTCAACAGACGGCAAAACCATCTTTTTCTGTCACTGATCCTCATAATCCTCTGACTTGCACATGTGGTAAACGAGGATTTTTCTAGTAAAAGTACACCTGCTTTTTCGTATTTATTTGGCATTTCCGCACCGTGAAGATATTCGAGCTGCTCAATGTGACCCACTTCCACGGTCAGCTCTGCTCCTGAGCTGAGGCTGCTCCAGAGACCAACCAATCCAAACATACACTTTTCTTTTACCCAGGAGAATAGTTACCATGTTACAGAATGTTTTACTCTTGCTTCAAAGAATTCTAGTTGGAGTCCAAATAAACATTTCCTGATAAAAAGAGAATGTCACGAGAAGAAACAATGGAAAGATATATCTGAGCCTGAACACAGACTTTCAGTGAAAATTCTGTGTTTTCAATAAATTCTAAAAATTACCAGACACATTCAGAAACAGGATGCTAACACACAAAGATGACTAAAAATAAAAAGGAGAAGTATTTCAAGAAGTGACCATCGGCATGGTAAGGTCACTCCTACCCATAACAGAACAAGAAAGTCCCTCCTATTCCAAAGTATTTTCCCCACCCATTAAGCTACCCACGGCCTTCCGTTTTCACATTTCTTTAATTTGTTATGTTTAGGGCTGTAACTTTAAACCATTATGTGGAAGGAATAGTATATTAACCATTTGTAAACATTTTTACTAGAGTGTATGTAACAATTACATAAAATAACTGATGTAATAACATCCAGGTCAGATAAGTTCCAGTGGGTAGGAGCTTGTCTTAAATTAGATTCCCCCAGAAGCATATGCTGAGACAAAGATTTACGTTATAGTAATTTATACGATACCAGATCAAAGGAATCACGGGTAGGGGAATGGGGAAGTGAAAGAGGGAAAAGAGAAAAGCAATAGAGGGTGTAATAATGAGCAATTAATGACTGTAGCAACTGGGGCTTACCCCATGGGGGACCTCCAGGATTACACAGCACATCTCAGACTTTTCTCAACCAAGGTATAAGGAGCTGGGGTATTTATTCACCAGCTGCTGTTCATCATTGCTTGAAGGATGCTCCAGGGCATGGTCTCCCCCAAGCACCTCTAGTGTCCCACTTGTATGGAGCTGAATGACCTGAGTCTCAGGGGTTTGAAGAAGAAAGCTTTCAGCACATAAGAGATTGATGAGTGCTGAGGGGACATAGACTGGTTCCAGCAGTGCCTGCTGTAGCATCACTAGGATTCCCTTGGGATTTATGTTTTATTGACTCAGTCCTGTCATGAATCCTTCAAGGAAGTGATTCGTTAGAACTTCAAAAGAGAAAAGAAAAAAAGACAACGGGAAGGTTGATGGGGCGGGACACAGTCTCCATTGGTACAATTGGTTCCAAAGTCATGGTTGGTAATTATTACCTCCATCCTCTACCACTTGTTGATCAGTCCATCTGGTCTTAGCTGCTTGCTTGGTGTCCTCGCCTAGACCTTCAGCCTTGAGGGATCTGATCCCTAACTGCCATGCTCTTGTCAAACTAAGACTGCTTAAATTGCCTGCTCATGGTTATCACCACGTATGAAGTCAATAAAAGTGCCCCAGTGAATTTCCTGGGTTCCAGGTATTTTCTTATTCACATCTTCATTATGAAATCAAAACAAACAAACAAACAAAATAACCAAATCAACAGGGGCCCTGGGGGGCTCAGTTGGTTAAGCACCCGGCTTATGATTTCTGCTCAGGTCATGATCTCACGGTTGAGAGATTGAGTCCTGCTTCGGGCTCTGTGGTGCTGAGCATGTAGCTGCTTGGGATTCTCTGTCTCCTTCTGTCTCTGCCTCTCCCCCACTCACACATGTTTGTGCTCTCTCTCTCTCTCTCTCAAAAATGAATGTTAAAAAAATGCTTTTAATAAAACAAACAAAGAAACAAAATAAACTAACAAACAAAAAGCCATCTAAGCAAAGGGACTGGAAGAACTTCCGGGTTGGTACACACATGAATGTGGTGGGAGGGTAGCATCCACGGAGAGGGCACGGAAACTCCCTTTCTCCCCTCCACCCCAGCTCCAATACCTCCAACTTGCTGTTCCTGTGTTGTGTCTTTTATAACAAACCAGTAATAGTAAGTAAAGTGCTTTCCTGAGTTCTGTGAGGCATTGTAGCAAATTATCAAATGTGAGGAGGTTTATAGCCAGTTTCTCAGATATAGGTGGCAACCAGGAACTTGGGACAGGAGTCTGAAGCTAGGGTCATCTCGTGGGACTGAGCCCTTAAACCTGTGGTTTAACCCTGGGTTAGTGTCAGATACAAATTGTAGCACACACAGTTGGTATTCAAAGAGTTGGAGAACTGGTTGTTAGTGTGGAAAAAACCCACACATTTGGTGTCAGAGGTATTTACGAGTAAAAATAGCTCAGATTATATATTTTGGAAAGAAGTCCTTTATTAGAGCTGTGTGTTGCAAACATTCTATTCTATTTGGTAGCTTGCCTTTTTGCTTCCTTTTGAAGAACAAATGTTTTCAATTTTGATGATGTCCAATTTTATAAATTTTTAAAAAATGGTTTATGCTGTCTGCAGTCTATCTGAGAACTCTTTGCCCATGCCACAGTACCACCAAACCTTTTCTCCTACATTTCTTCCTGATGTTTTGTAATTTTAGATTTTATATTTAGACCTTTGGTCTATTTCAGATTTATTTTTGTGTATGTTGTGAAGTCAGAATTGTTTATTAGCTTTTCTCATATAAGTATCCAACATCAACGTTTTGGACAGACTTTTTTTTTTTCTTGTTAAGTCAACTCAGTATCTTTGTAATAAAGCAATTGACTCTACAGGGGAGCCTGGGTGGCTCAGTCGGTTCAGCGTCCGACTTAGGCTCAGGTCATGATCTCAGGGTTCGTGAATTTGAGCCCCGTGTCAGGCTCTGTGCTGACAGCTCGGAGCCTGGAGCCTGTTTCAAATTCTGTGTCTGTCTGTCTGTCTCTCTCTCTCAAAAAGAAACATTAAAAAAAATTGGTAAAAAACAATTGACCATATATGTGTGGGCCTATTTCTAGACTCTATTCTGATCTCTCTTTATCTATCATCTATCTATCTATCATCTATCTATCTATCTATTTAGTATGTCTTGAAATCAAGTTAGATAAGTCCCACAACTTTATTGTTTTTTTATAAATTGCTTAAATTATTTTACTTCTTTTGCACTTCCACATATAATTTTGAATCAGTTCTCTAGTTTCTACAAAAACACTTTGCTGGAATTTTTATTGATATTTTATTGACAAACTTGGGGATATGAAATCTTAATGATATCAAGTCATCTACCCCATAATCATGGCATACTCTTCCAATGACTTAGGCCTTCTCAGATTTTTCTTAGTGACATACCATGTGTACTTGAAAATATGTATAGTATGGTTTTGTTTGTTTTCTTAAATCTATTCTGCTCAGCTCTGCCTTTTAACTGGAACATTTAGACATCAGCATTATCCACTGTCTCCTATTAGTCCCCAGGATTGTTCCCAGGGTCATTAACCCCCTGACATTCTTGGTCTGTCCCTCCTGCCAGGCTGAGCATTTTTAGCTTTCAGTAAGAAGCTGTCAGTGTGTAGAGGAAGGATGAGGGCCAAAGAGATGTAGGAAGGGCTTTGACAATGTCTCCTTCAGAGGAAATGAATTTTAAAAAAAAAGGAAGTGTATTTTATTTCTTTGTCTGAAGCATGCAGTCATGTTAGTTATGGGAAATAAGTCTCGAGATGTCAGAAATGTGTGTGTTGAAAGGCTGAGGACAATGAGCCTTTAGGAAGACACCGAAAAAAAAAAAAAAAAAAAAAAGAAGAAGAAGAAGAAGAAGAAGAAGAAGAAGAAAGGGACACCGAAATCAGTCTTCTTTTTTTTAAAAGAGCTAACTTCTTCAAGTATCTACCATGTTTTATGCCTTTACTTCCAGTGTGAAACCACTCATCTATATTATTGAATTTAATATTTACAACAATCCTATGTGTTAGGTGCTATTAGTTTATAAGTGAGGAAACTTGAGACTTAGAAAAGTAACATCCCACAGTAAGGACGGAGCCAATATTCCAACTGGGCTATGAGATGCCAGATCCTGTGCTAGGAGGGACCATGTGGGATAAGCTTTGCCTGCTTCACAGACGTCTGTGTATCTGCCATGGGTGCTCTGTGGAATTCGTAGCCTTCAGAAACCTGAATTCTGTTAATAGACTCTGGATAAACTGGGTGATCAAGAAAGGGTTGCTCAATTCATGTTACAACTCCCCGGCACCCAGGCAAGAGCCAGAATGGGGATCTCAAGAGAACTCAGAGTTGTCTTCTGCTGTGGGCCCTCAAGGGAAGGCCCCGCACCTGTCCTGGGTGCTTCTGTGCCCCATCCTTTAACATGAGCAGGGGGAACCTCTGCAGAATCCCTATCATTTCAGCAGTGGCTGCTTGGGTCCAAGCTAGCTGTACAACATCTAGGATGGGTCAGTTCATGGGGCCCAAGTGGAAGCTCTCAGCTTCCATGTGAAAGCTTAAGGCCACAGGTGGTCTCTCTTGGGACTTCTGTTCCTTCGGATAGACCAATTTTCTGGCTTACAATATTCTTGGTTACAATTTATACCGACTCAGCTATAGGCACTCTAGCTGACACAGATGTGTTATCAGCTGAAGACTGTTAATTCCTCCTATGAATATAATGCATCAGCTTTGGTCTGGGTCTGACTGGAAAATAAGTGAGCAAGTTCCCCCTCTCCAAAATCATGTAGGAGTCACCAACCCACTGGTAGGAGGCCACCATATAATCTAAACATCACATACTGCTCACTGCTTTACTAGCCAAGCTTCAAATTGTGCCACCCAAGTTATTTTCTGTCTCCTTCTACCAACTCATACCCCTCCACTTTGCCTCAGAAATTTCTGTGAAATATGTAGCATGCGGCAAGAGCATCTCCGTTTTGTAACAAAAAAATTGAAGTCCAGGAAGAAAGAGTATCTTGTCCAAGGTAAAGCTGGAACAGAACTCTGAAGCAGGAAGTCCTTATTGAGTGAACTTCACAGTAGAGTACAGTGCCTGGGGTGAACACTGTGGCCTGCCCATGTTTGGCCTGTCTACCTATCCATACAATGGAATGAGAATTGTCAGTTCCACAGCAATGGTCTGACATCACTTTGAAAAAAGTTCTGCTTTCTCTGGACTTTCCATAGATCCTGGAACAGTGTCCTGTGGCTGCCATAAAAAATTTGTCACGAACAGGGTGGCTTAAAGTACCGAAAATGTATTCTCTCACAATTCTGGAGGCCAGAAGCCCATCGTCAAAGTGTTAGCAGCCTTGGTTCTTTCTGGAGGTTCTGAGGGAGAACCATTCCATGGCTCCCTGTTAGCTTCTGGGGGCCTTCCAGCAATTACTAGTGCTCCTTGACTTCATTCCAGCTTCTGCCTCTATCTTCACCTCTCCCTCCCCTCTGTGTGTGTCTGTCCTCTGTGTGTCTCTTATAGGACAACTACTATTTGGTTTGGGCCCCATCTGGATAATCTAGGATGATATCATCTCAAGATCTTTAACTTAATTACATCTGCAAAGATCTTTCTTCCAAGTAAAGTCACATTCACAGGTTCCAAGGATTAAGACATGGACATATGTTTTTGAGGGGCCACCATTCACCCCACTATAGACCCTCTGTGTCCTATTCCTTAGGTTCATTTGCATCGTCTTGAGCTTGGTATATGCTGGAGCTGAGTTAAATATCAGAAGCCGTCATTAATTTAAGTAAGAGAATGTTTCAGGAGTTTCCACTAGGTGAAAAGAATTGACCTAAGAGTTGGTGACATAAAAATAAATGGTATGCTGCTGCCTACCTAACTGTAATCTACTAACAGGTGCACAAATAACTGACCCAGGACACTGGTGAAATTCAAGTACAGCAGCAGACATTATGCCATCATCATTTGGGAGATGTACTTATCATATATGAGCGTTTTTAACAACAACCACCACAAAAATCTCTCCTAAAATCCCACTCACAGTTAAAGGAAATGCCATCATTTCCTTCGCCTTTGGTGTGAACTCACAATACGGGAGATTACAGGAAGTTAGCAAACTTAAGACGTGTCAAACTTGACTCTTTGAAAACGCTTTTTGTTGTATAGATTAGAACTTCAGCTAATTTCATCTCTCTTTGATTCCTGCAGCCAGACACTCTTAAAGTAAATGTGGGGTTCAAAAAAAAATCTGCCACTATACCAAGTAATCAACATTCTAAATAATTCCCAAAGGGCAATAAAGAATCCAAAGATGGGATGCAATAAATTAGCCCTATAAAAAAATTGCCACTCCTCGTTTTTTTTCCTATGAAGCTGACAAAGAAGTCCCTAGAAACAAGTACCAGTTTCCCCAGGGCTCCACATTTTCTGTTTTTAAGAGACTGTCTCATCTCACCAACATTTTCTGTCAATATGAATTTCAAGAGTAATTCCACCCAAACAAGACCCTGAACTACCAGAATTTATAGGAATCACGGTCACTCAATGAATTGCATGTAAAAATGAAGAAGTATCGAATGCTTTTAATCCAACTCCATATTCCATTCTATTACCCAAGATATAGCATTTGGTGTATTCCTTCTATTATTCTGAACTCTCAGCTCAGCAAAGAGTGCACCATTTTATAAGCAGAGTCTGTTCATTTTTTTCTTAACGTAATAACTTCTAAAAGATAGTGTTTGTGCGACCAGCAAAGGAGAAATAACAGTTTACACCTTTATGTATGCATATTTCTCAACTTCACAAGAAACATTAGAAAAGGTTTAACCCTCTATAATTCTCGCAGAATAAAGCTTAAGAGCAAGACCTGTGTTCTACCACCATTCTATTGGCATGGGCTACAACTGAGATCAAAGCCCAAGACATCTTAGATTCGGCTTCCCAAAAGGAGAGAGAGAGAGAATTGGGGGGGGGGGGGGCAGGAAGGGGGAGAGACGGAAGGGGGAAAGGGAGAAAGAATACTTTTTGAATTGGGTAAATGTCCTAATCAAAGGCCTCACTTGCCAAAGCTGCTGGCAAGGGCAGTGTTTCAGAGAAAGGAACCAGGATGGAAGCACCCCTAATAAGGGATTTGATTCACATTCCAACTTAAAATTGCATTCCCAGACCCAAGAGAAGGATGACCGCCTGGATGATTCTCTCTGCTGTTGTCATGACCGGAATTCTTCTGGTTCACATCCATGCTTAATTGGTTGGTTGCATTTGATCTGAGACCATGAATCCCACTAAATGATTATTTCCTTTAAGAAAGGCTCCCTGCGAGAACGCCACTCTGGCATTACTCCAGATAGGAAGCTGCCTTGTGGCTTTTGCTTCTTTTACAATAATGAATTTCTTCCCCCCGAAGTAAGTCTCCATATGTCCTTCCCAGTCCCCCTTATGATTCTTCTTTGGCCTCCTGTCATATTGCAGAAAACTTCTAAGTTGTCATCTGGAGATTTCTTTACTCGGAATTGTTTATCCCCAAGATCACAAGAGCATGGGAGGTTTACCCAGACCCTGACCACTTTTCTCTTCTAGGGTGCTCTCTAGGCACCTTCATTATAGCTGCAGCTACAGCAGCATTTCTTCTGTATGTGGCCTTGAATCTTTGTTATTTGTTTAATGAAATGGCCATACATGTTCCCAGATGCTTAGCTTTCTTGGGACACTTTCAAAGTGCTCTGTGCCCTCAGATTTAGTTTATTCAGTCTGCAAAAAGTTGTGCTCCTTAGACCTCTCTGGGCCACTGCTACCAGTCTCTATCATCTGTGGGGAAATCAGCAAAGCCCTGGGTCACAAGGACTATTCTCATTTGCCCATCACTTCATGATTCCAAATATCATCCAGTGAAAGACTGGAAGGCCATAATACTTCTCTCTCCATTGTGCCTTGAGGGCTGAGCTAGCACATACAGAATAGAACTGATTTTGTTTGTTTGTTTGCTTGCTTGTTTGTTTGTTTTTAAGCAAGTATAATGTACAGACACTATTGGTGGAAGACTAGAGAGGGGCAGAGATAGTGGTTTGCTTTGACCGAATGATCACGCTCATATGTATGGTTCAGGCATATTTGCTTTTTGTTTCTTCTGTGCGTTCTTTTTAGTGAGTTTGTCTCAGAGTGCAAGATTTAAACGGTCCAGGCACACAGTGTCTTCTTGGAGGACCTGTGGATCCCAACAGCATGAAGTCATGATTGCTCAATTCACATGCGAAGATGAATGTAATGAGAAGAATCTCCCAGAGCCGAGGCTAGTTAAAAAAGAAAAGTTGTGAAGACAGCAAGTTTTGAGGTCAAGCCTGGCTTCTCTGTTTCTGTAGCCCTCTTCTTGAATTTACTTTAGGTCTGCTTTATTGTAGTGCTTTTTTATGACAAAGAGAAAGCTTCTCCATGGACACAGACTTTCAAAGATCAGAACTCTTCAGTCACTGCTATTAACTACTCTATAACCTCAATAATTAAGCCTTTTACTCTGGTCACTTTCTTTCACTAGGGAATTTATGTCAATCCAAGAAAAACAAAAGAGCTAGAAATTTCATCTGTGTTTCATCTAATGGGGAGAAAAAGGAAAATGGAATTGAGCCTAAAAAGATGGCTCCAGGGCACCTGGGTGGATCAGATGGCAAACATCTGACTCGTGGTTTCAGCTCAGGTCATGATGTGACAGTTCATGAGATCGAGCCCTGCATCAGGCTCTATGCTGACAGTGAGGCGCCTGCTTGGGATTCTCTCTCTCCCTCTCTCTCTCTCTCTGCCTCTCCCATGTCTCTCTCTCTCTCAAAATAAATAAACAAGCTTAAAAAAAAAAAAAAAGATGGTTCCAAATGAAGGTATGTGTTAGAGTAAGGCACTCCTCAAATATACGATACATTCTAATCTGAAGAAATATTTAGACGTAAAATAAACCAGCATGAGCAAAAGTTTGAGATAGTTGAAATGTTGTTTCCTTCTGAGACTGGAAATAATTCCCTGGTGGGTACTTTTATTTAAAAATAGAGTATACTGAGTTTGCTTTTCATGATAAAACCAGTTCATGATCACTAGAAAAAATTGAAAAATATAAAAAAGAAGGGAGGAAAAAAAACTACTTACAGTCCCCACTAGATTGGAAATCATTTAGGGCATAGATGGGATTTTGTAAAAAAAAAAAAAAAAAAAAAAAAGACACAGCCTTTGGGATCAGAAAGATCTGGATTTAATTCCAGTTCTAAGTTGCATGACCTTAGGCAAATTCCTTCAATTTGAGCAGATGCTTGATAAATGCAAGATGAGCCAAAAAAAAAAAAAAAAAAGAAAGAAAGGGAAAAAAGCCTGATAATTTTTACATACCAGAGTCATTAGAGAGGAATACTCTCTTTTCTTTTTCATATGTGGCACTGGTTTAGGATCTGTGTTTAACAATCTTTAATGTTCTTGTTTGGGCTTCTTTGTTCTTTATTGTTGTGAGCTGAACTCTGCATTCCTGGCTTTCTCAATTGGCAATCCCATAACAGCCTTATTTTAGCTGTTTTATGGGGGTTTTTTTTGTTTGTTTTTTGTTTTTTAAGTAATCTCTACACCCAATGCAGGGCTTGAACTCACAACCCCAAGATGAAAAGTCGGGTGCTCTACTGACTGATTCAATCAGATGCCCCTATTTTATCCCACAACTTTTCTCACTGTAGCTCTTGCCTTTCTCCCCCAGTGCCTCCTTTACCTCTTTGAAACAACTTCAGTCTTGACCTACCAGGCTCAACCGCACCAGTGATGTCTCACTCTCTAACTAGAAAGAGGACGGGCAACCCTTGAACTTGAGCCTGCAAGTCCTTTTTCATTCTTGAAGTAAATGAAAGCTGAAACAGAAATGGCTGATGGGCATCTGGCTGGCTCAGTTGGTTAAGCCTCCAACTTCGACTCAGGTCATGATCTCATGGCTGCTGATTTCAAGTCCCACATCAGGCTCTGTGCTGACAGCTCACAGCCTGGAGCCTGCTTCGGATTCTGTGTCTCCCTCTGTCTGCCCCTCTGCTGTTTGCACTCTGTCTCTCACATTGTCTCAAAAGTAAATAAACATTAAAAAAAAATTCACACACAAATGAAAATGGAAAAACTGCCAATACCTGATTTCTGTCCCCTATTTTTCCATTTGCAATCATATACTTAGGTACCTTTTGTCCCCATGGAAAAAAAAAAAAAAATATCTAAAGTTCAGACCTACCAATAACAGGAAGAAAAGAAAAAAAAAAAAGCGTTTTTTTTTTTTTTTTTCAAGAATGAAATGTTTTTCCATCAGAGTGGATTCTTAAGCACGTTCTCCACGTATGCGGCCTGCTAGCTGGATGTCTTTTGGCATAATTGTTACACGTTTGGCATGGATAGCACACAGATTGGTGTCTTCAAAGCGGCCCGCCAAATAGGCCTCGCTTGCCCCCTGAAAAGCACCGATAGCCGCACTCTGGAAGCACAGATCTACTTTGAAGTCTAGAGCAATTTCTCGCAGCAGACACTGGAAAGGAAGTTTGCGAATCAGAAGTTCAGTGGACTTCTGATGACGTCACCGAGGGCCAAGGTACCAGGCCTGTAACGATGAGGTTTCTTCACCCCTCCAGTAGAGGGCGCAGTCTTGTGAGCCTGGCTTTTGTAGCCAGTTGCTTCCTCAGTACTTTACCACCGGTCGATGTGTGGGCAGTCTGCTTTTGTACAAGTCATGGTACTGAGACCTCCTTGCTGACCCCCTTTCTCCTTCGGCTGGAGCTCAGTGAGCTAGAGGTCGTACTGGCGTTAGCCAGCGACGGCCACTTGACAATAAATTATTTAATAAATAAATTAGAGATGGCAGAGAAGGAATAAATTCTAGGGATAGCAAAAGTTGTAATAAAAATTTTTTAAAATAATATTTTTTTCTCTGTTAAAAGAACAACTGGAGACCCGTTTCTTTCCTGGATTGAGTGTAATGAAGGGGTGAGCAATTCATTTGGTTTTTTTGTTGTTGTTGCCGTTTTTACATAGCTGCCTATTTTAGAGTTTCTGTTTTTGAGTACATACTTTTTTAAGATTAATCTCTACACCCAGCATGGTGCTTGAACCTGCAACCCCAAGACCAAGAGCCACATGCTCCACCCACCGAACCAGCCAGGTGCCCCGCTTTTGAATATTTCAATTAATACTAGCATAAATACATAGAGCCCCCAGTGTTAGGTTAGGTGACAAGCAGCTATAATTCAAACATGAAAAAATCTTATGTTTTATGTTCTTAGTCACCTGTAATCGCTTGATCTACAGATGCTGCAAGCTTCTTTCCTGAGGAAGTGTCCAGTTAAACCACATGCTGAATTGTGCAAGGAGATCATGTGTGGTTCATTTGCCTTTTTGATCTCTGGCAGTATCTTCAGAAGAATACAGTCCAAGCTGCTGAGCTGAAGCCATGGGTCTCTTTAACGCCCTTCATGTGGGGACACTTGACATTTTCTCACCTTTCTTGCAAACATGTAAACCTCACAAAGAAAGTTTGAGAAGAAGGTTGAGACTGTTGGGGCAAAAGGAAACGAGAAGCACTCAGAAGCTCCCTGGGTCTCCTCAGCTGCTGGGGCTCCCCGGCCCCAGTGCGAGCGGGGTGTGGAATTCTCAGCCCTTCCAGCCCCCTTCCTCCTCCTATGGGGCTGAGAGGCAGCCTCCTCCCTGTTCTCTGAGCTTCTCTCCTGCCATCACTCCCACCCCAATGACACCTTCCTGCATTTACATGTTAGTCACCCTTGCTATAGAAGTAGCAAGATCCAGTGGAAAAACACTGGACTAGAAATATGGAGTCTTGAATTCCACTTCTTGGCCTGATGTCATTGACTTGAACTAATATAGGCAAGTTATCAGCCTCCCTAGAGGTCAGCTTGTACAACCATAAAATGGACCACCTGCACCTACCTTCTTGACCACACAAGGATCCCTCTAGGATTTGGATGAGGTGATGGCACAAAGGTACATAAGAGTAAGAAATGCAGGACAAATGTGAGCTCAGTTTTCTCAGGAGCCTCCTGCTTATATTCATGTTTCTTAGTCTGGATTGGATTGCAGGAAGCCAGGGTGGGGACTTTGCATCTGTCTTCACACCGTAGCAATAGCAATGCTTTTATATTCTGAAGAATTAAATTAGAATTTTTTTTCTATTTTTAGCTGTTTTATTTATTTTTTATTATTTATATTTTAATTAGGTAACGTCCAGTGCAATATTGGTTTCAGAAGTAGAACTTAGTGATTCATCACTTACGTACAACACCCAGTGATCATCCGGACAAGTGCCCTCAATACCTATCACCCATCTAGCCCATCCCCCACTTCCCTCCCTGCATCAACCCTCAGTTTGTTCTTTATCGTTAAGATTAAGAGTCTCTTGTGGTTTGTTTCTCTCTCTTATAAAGAATTATTTCAAAAGAATGTCCCTGCATCCTCCAACCTGGCTGCCTCAGTCACCTCAAAGAGCTTCCCCTTGTTTTTGCTGAGTTCCCGTTCACAATTTTCCAAAGTTTTGACTCATGAGGACCCCTTCTGTCTTTCCACCTGGTGCCACACACTAGACTGGCTGGCTGGCTGCCTGCCCTGCCCTGCAGGGTGCAGAAAGCTGTAGCTGGGCAGGAGGCAGCTGCGGTGGACCTAACAAGTAGAAGGTGATGGGGCAGGAGAGAGGAAAATGGGGTGCATTAGAGGGAGGAGGAGCATGCAAAGAGAGGGGCTGGCTCACCTCCATCTTGGGCTGAAGTGAAAAGGAAGGATCCCCCTTGGACTGAAGGCTATTGAACTTCTGCTCAGAAGTTGACTTGTCAGTCAAAAGCAGTTGTAAATGGCCTTTCTATCCTGAATAGAAGATGTGGGGCTAAAGGCTAAACAGCTAATCTAAGGGCTGGGGGGGGCAGCATGATGTGAAGGCTCTGGGCACCAACTTTAAGGTCAGGTGAACCTCAGTTTGAATCTTGGCTCCATAGCTTTCTAGTTAGAAACCTTGATCTTCCGAAACCTTTTTTTTTTTTTTTCATCTGAAAATGTGCTTAGTAGGTATCTGATGAGGAGTTTTTCATGAGATTAAATGAGGAAATACATGGAAAGCACTTAGCACATAGTAAACTCTCAGTAACTAATAGAAATTCTTGTTACTGTTAAATACAAAGGAGACCGGCCTTAGAGTTTAAAATAGAACACAAAGGTAACCCTGGAGTGGGGTGTGTGGGTGGAGATGGGAAGGACAAATAGGGAAAGAAAGACCACAGAGCAAGCATTTGAATCTGGGTATGGGGTTTGGGGAAGTGGAGAAAGAGGGAATTGAATCAAGGCACAGAACTTACGCCATTTAGAATGATAACACAAGTGGTCTGGTTTTGTCAGATGGTTTCCAGAATTGTTACCATGGCAAATTCTTGTTAACTTTTAGTCACCAGCACTGTGGTATGGTTTGGTGGTATTTCCTAACTTTAAACTGGCTATATCAATTAGGCAAAGGTATCTTAAACTGATTACAAAAGTAACTAACTCTTACAGGAAAAGATTGATTAGACTCATTAAACTTAAGAACTGCTCATAAAAAGACCATTAAGAGCATGAAAAGACAAGCTATGGACAGGGAAAAGATATTTGCAACCCAGGTATAACCCAAATAGAATGTCAAGGGGGAGAGGCAGGTGGCCAAAGACTTGAACTACACAAAGAAGATATCCAAAAGGCCAATAAGCATATGAAAAGGAGCTAAGATATCAGGGATATGCAAATTAAAACCACTCCTTGTACTCTAAATTGGGGGGGGGGAGGGGGAATGTTGGTGAAAATAAGGAGTAGTTGGAACTCTTGTACATTGCTGTTGGGAGTGGAAATTGGTATAAAAACTTTGGAAATGGATTTAGGAGTATCTATTGCAGCCATACACATGCATTTCCTATAATCCCAAATTCCAATCCTTAGTGCATGGAATAGTCAAAGCAGTGTTGTTCACAATAGTCCCAAACTGAAAATAGTCTAAATGTCCATTGACAATAGAATGAAGGAGCAAACTGTGATACATTTATACAAATGAAATATTATTCAGCAATGCAAATGGACAACCACTCCAGTAACAACGTGGATGAGTCTCACAAACATAATGTTGAGTAAAGGAAGCCCAACACAAGAGTACCATTTCGTGCACATAAAGTTGAAATGTCAAAAATATTCTATGATGATCAACAGCAAGACCGCGGTCATCTTTAGGGAAGGGGAGGTGACTGAGAGGGACAATAAGGGGACTGCTGGAAAGATTTTCATGATCCTTTCTTGATTTTATGAAAGTTGCAAAAATTTTATAAACTCATTGATTTGTCCACATATGAATTTTTTTATTTTTCCAAATGTATTACATAGAGCTCAATGAAAGATAAGTTTATTATACACCAAGGAGAACCTTCTTCTCTCCCATGAAGAGCACTGTATCACAGTGAGCTGTGAGATGTGGTGCTGTGCATTTCTTTGCTAGATGACCATAGCACTCTGCAACCTTTGTGGGAGGGGAGACATCATCACCTCCGTGATGCCTGGGCATTGGCAGAAAGGTCAGGGAGACAATGAGGAGGTGATTAGGCACAACTCCATGAGAAATTTTGTGAATTCAGGAAAAGACTTATACATCTTAAAACCAAGTATGCTCAGTGCCTGCAGATAGCCAGGGCCCTGTGACCTGCCAGAAGGAAGTTTCATGAAGCAGGATGGAGGGGACAGCCTCAAGGAGGCAGCAGAGACTGCATCTGAGCCTTGCACTTTCCCAAGAGGCAGGTACACATGTGAAAGAGAAGAGAACTAAGGCATGGAGAGATTAAGTACCCAGGTCCAGGCACCTGCTGTGAAGTGGCAAGATCTGAACCCAGGCAATGGGAGCCACGTAGGTGGTTTTAAGTTTTCTAGTAGCCACACTGGAAAAAGAAAGAAGAAAGTGGTGAACTAATTATTTAAATTGATATATCCAAAAAATTATTCTTTCCACCTGTATAAAATAAGTCTTGATGAGATCATTTTTCCAACACTAAGTCTTTGAAACCCTGTGTGTATTTCATACCAACAGTACAGCTGCACTTCGAGTGCACACATGGCTAGTAACCCTGTTCGGGACAGCACAGGTCTAGAGCGCTGGAGAGAAAAGAGGAGGACCATCCAGGTGAGTGGGATGGTTTGTGCAAAGGCTCACTGAGGGGAGTGCTCTGCGCATTCTAGAAATGTGAATTCCAGTGTTTCCAAGCAAGTTAAATCTATGCTTAGCTTCCTAAGCATCTTCCCATGAACTGCCTGAGTCTGTGCATCCTGACGGCTGCCCCCCTGGAAAAATTTCCTCTGCTACCTGGCACCCCTCTCTGCCTCCAGTGATTAAAGAGAGCTAAAAGCACACATCCAGGAACTCAGGCTTTCAGACCCACAGGGAGCATAAGCCAGCATGAGCCACATGTGCAGCATCAGTCCCGTGCACGTGCAGCAGAAGCCTGGCCCCTCACCTCCTGACTTATCCCTCCCTCCCCTTCAAAGTTCATTCTCCACTGTCCTCACCTCTCCCACCCACCTCACTCTCTTCCTCACTTCTGACTTTACAACTCAGGGGCTTCTAGTCTGCCTTCTTGACCCTCTTCCTCTCTGCCCCTCTGATCTGCACTTACCTTTTCCTTAGGACATGATGCAGGCTTTTCATGTAATTTATGAAGAGCTCTGTTCTAACCATCAACCACTGTTAGGGCTGCACAGTCCTGTCGGTGTGTGTCCACATACCTTTGTCTTGTCAGTTTCACGGCCAATTTGTCCCCCAATCAGAGCTGTGTCTTCCGTCACTGTCAGATAGACAGCAGGCAAGTTATAAATAAGTGTTGTGGGAATAAAACATTCAAGGGTTGAAAGAAGTGGTATTCCCATGCCAACGTGACTCTCAAAACAGGACGGCTGAGTAACTGCACTCTATGGTCATTGTACATTTGCCAAATATTGGCCTGTTGAATCATTCCCTGAAGTCTGTCCAATTACAACATTAACTATGAATTAATTCTCCATCCGGATAGGAAATAATGATATGCGGTAATGTGAGCTAAGCATAGATTTAACTTGCTCAGAAACACTGGAATTCACATTTCTAGATGCTCCGGCCAGAACAGACCGAGACGTTCATTCACAGATACGCATGCCCTGGCGGTGGGCATGTCCTAGATAATGCCAAGCGTCAGGGTCAGTCACTTTCAGAGATACATGAAAGGTCAATGAATAATTTTCTCAAAAGATTTGCAGTAATGCTCTATTCCCATGTCACCCTAGGAAAATTTAATTAAAATAATTTTATTTTCATCCCTGAACGTATTTGTCTTTGCTTTGAGGTCTTCACCAAACAATGCTAGGGAAATTCCTCTGAAATTCTTCTGATTCATGGAAACGATGACTGTTCTACAGAGTAAACTGGTAGGTGCTAGGACCACTACAGTGGATGTGTTATAAACCACAGGACTGCACCTCCACACTTAGGGACCTGGGTCAAGTGCCAGTCCACTGATAATTTGCAGGGTCACTACCTCTCTGAACAGCTTTTCTTTTCAACTGCAAAATGGAAGGAAGTAGACTTGCGTTTTTAGGTGAAATAAAAACCCGGTAGAAAGCACACATATTGCCAGAGGAAGCCCTGAGGAAGAAAATGAGGAAGAGCGTCTTCTCTGACCCTCCCTGCCTTTCATGAAGGGAGTTAATGGGGAGGAAATAGGAACCCCAGGAGAAGAGAACAGAGTTCTCAACAGAGTTGAGCACCTCCTCACCTCATGGCACTCAATCATTACCATCTAGGCAAGGCCTTTTCTGGTTTTATTTAGTTTTGCTTGTATGTTTCCTCTTCATCCCTGGCTTCATCCCTGGCTCCCACTTGCCCTCACCCCAGATACTCACTAACATGTACTTGGATGTGTGTGTGTATTGATACACTTGAAATTCTGTGATGTTATATTGTCTTTTTTTTTTTAATTTTTAATATTTATTTACTTTTGAGAGAGAGAGACAGTGCAAGAGAGGGAGGGGCAGAGACAGAGGGAGACACAGAATCCAAAGCAGGCTCCAGGCTCTGAGCTGTCAGCACAGAGCCTGACACGGGGCTTGGACTTAACAAACCACGAGATTATGACCTGAGCTGAAGTCAGACGCTTAACCAACTGAGCCGCCCAGGCACCCCTGTTATATTGCCTTTGTATACATTTTAAATATGTATGTACATATGTGCGTATATAAATATATGGAGAGAGAAAGGGAAAGAGAGAGAGGGAGCAAGCAGTGGATAGGGAACTCATTATTTTTTTTTACTTCTTTTTTGCATTCAGCTCTATGTTTTTAGGAGTTCCGTGTCCCTGGTTAACAGTATCTTACATTCACTCATTTATTCCTCAATGATGGACACAGAGATAGACTATAAAACTCAAAGGTTAGGGATGCTCTGGAGCCAGACTGACTGGTATCATTCCCATTTACCAACAGTGGGAACTGAGCCCATTCACTCAACTCCCAGACTTCAGCTTCTCAATTCTAAAACAGAGATAGTAGTAGTATCTACCATGAAGAGGGCTGAGAACAGACAAAGCGCTGGGCCCACATAAGCTCCCAACAAGTATTGCAAGTGTTAGCTGTCATTATCATCACCGTCATGATTATTATTCCTGCACCCAGTGCTGCACGGAGCACCCTTGTACACATTCCTTATTGGACCCGGGCCTGAGTTTCTCTGGGGTGTAGACTCCAGAGAGGGATGGCTGGGTCATAGGGCGTAGGCGCACTTAATTTCACCAAGTACTGCCAAATTGCTGTCCAGAATGACGGCTCCAGTCTACATTCCCACCATCGGTTCCTGAGGGTTCCGGGAAAAGTTTTCTCAGCCAGTGAGAGCACGGATTTTAACAAGTCTTCTCTCCAGTTGCACTGACATCATCTGTCTGGGAGACTTCTGTCCAAATTGGGTGGACACGTGGCTGATTTAGGAGTCTGTGTTCTTCCACACTCCAGAGCCCTAAGTCCTGTAGTGATTATCAAATGGGCTCACACCTTGGGGGGCATAAGAATAACCCTGGGAGGAGGTTCAAATGCTTTCCTTTGGGATTCTGACCCACACATCCTAGGAGAACAGCACCGCTCTCTCCTTAATCCCAAGTAAGAGTCCCTGCCTCCAGGCGCCACCGTTGCTGAGGGACAGGTGTTTTCAGCACGAAACAAAAGGTGGAGAATCACAGCGGGGAGAGTAAGCTGCAGTGGCTTCAGGATGTAGCCTGCAATGCAACCCGATGGAGTGGGAAGATCCCCTTATCCAGAAAACTCTCCTATTGTCAAAGATCTTTGTATAGCCTGGATAAGACAGGAAATGTCACTACTTAATTCAATCTTTTAAATTCAGCCTGTAATTTCTCTGGAAGATCATGCACTATCAACATGTTACCTGGGTTCTCCATCACCTGGGCTCCCTTGCCTGTGGCCCAATACCTGTCAGTACTAGAAGGTATAAGCATCTAAGCAGGAGTCCCTGAGGGACTTGGATGTTCAGTAGGCAAAGTGTGATAAATGTTTGATAAATTTAGGAGATGTGTCCCCGGTCCACAGGGGTAGTGAGTACAGCTCCAGAGGAGATTCTGAGGCTCACTTTAGAGTGTCATTTAGGGGTGCCTGGGTGGTGCAGTCGGTTAAGCGTCCGACTTCAGCCAGGTCACGATCTCGCGGTCCGTGAGTTCGAGCCCCGCGTCGGGCTCTGGGCTGATGGCTCAGAGCCTGGAGCCTGTTTCCGATTCTGTGTCTCCCTCTCTCTCTGCCCCTCCCCCGTTCATGCTCTGTCTCTCTCTGTCCCAAAAATAAATAAACGTTGAAAAAAAAATTAAAAAAAAAATTAAAAAAAAAAAAAGAGTGTCATTTAAATTCAGCCTGGCACCTACACCATCATAAAGATGCTAAACCATAAACAATTAATAGCTAACTGCCAGTAATCCAGGATCTAGATCTGGAACCCAGTAACTTCCAAAATATCCCTTTTTATGAGAGGCAAGTCAGTAAAATTTTGTTCCTTCTGTGTCTACCTCACAAGAGTTCATCAAACTTCAAAAACAGAAAGCAGGTAATTCACCCATTGCCTCACTCACTAGTGAGCTATTTCTTATTCGTGGTTCCTTTCTTCCTCTGAAAAGAAACCACAAGACTCCAATTTCACTGAATCTGTTGGAAAGTAAAGTTGGCATTTGGATGTGGATGTGTGTAGCCCTCAGGGATGAGAGAAAGAAAGAAGAAGGCTCTGTGCCAGGTGACTGGCAGACAGTTTCCTGCGTTATGAGGTAATGGTTAGTGATGCTGTTTGGCTGGAGGCTCGCACACTGGTCTCTTCAGTGTGTGCCAGTGTGTGTGGATGGTGAAGCACATTTTGGGATGCTGGGGAAGATAGAGTAATATTTAAAGTGGCATAGTAATAGGTAACTAATTTTTAAAGATTGTTCATATCTTTCTTATTACTTTGACCCTCCCTTCCCACATAATCTCTTGACCCTGTAAGGCATATATTGGTTAAGGAAAAAAAAACAAAAATGTACTGGAATATGTTATAAAAATCCCAGCTGAAGGCTGGTCCAGTCCCAGCTGAAGAGCTAGCAGGAGGCATGGCTGGATGGGAATCTGAGGGACCAGAAAAACAAATAATCGGCTGGCTTAAGAGGGAAAGAGACCAAGGCCCTGTGGACCACTGTGAGGTCCACTGTTAGAAAATGGATCGGCCTGAGGAATGATGGTGTTTACAATGACCTCTTAGAAGGCAAGGACTGGGGCACCTGGGTGGCTCAGTCAGTTAAGCATCCAACTTCAGCTCAGGTCATGATCTCACAGTTCCTGAGTCTGAGCCCCACATGAAGCTCTCTGCTGTCAGCTTAGAGCCTACTTCAGATCCTCTGTCTCCCTTTCTCTGCCTCTCCCATGTGTGCACAGGCTCTCTCTCTCTCTCTCTCTCTCTCTCAAAAATAAATAAACATTAAAAAAATTATATAAGAAAAGAAAGCAAAGACTAATGTTGCAAAAGCAAGAATGAATTAAACAGGAAGCATTTGTTGGAAGAGCCAGATTAGAAGCTGATATTAGGGGTGGGGTTTCGGCACAGGAGGCAAGGACAGGTATCAGGTGTGCAAGGTTAGGAGAGGTTGGAATGAGTAAAATAACAAAGTAAAAAAGAGGCTGAATCTTGAGGACTGGACCTAGAGGCCAGAGAGGGAGGTTCTGTTAGTTTCCTCTTGTCCGTGGTTTCCTCCTCATAACATATTGTCTCTATCCCATCCCCTACTTCCACATGCAGAGAGCGGGGGATGCCTCTTCTGAGGGTTCATGTTCCCAATTTGGTGCCAAGTTGGTATCAGTGAGTGTCTCTGTCTCTGTTTTCAGGTGCTGCTGGGCCCCAGCTTCCATGGCCCTTCAAATGAGGCTCTGCAATCCCCATCCAAAGGTTTGCCCTGACCCAAGAGAGACAAGCCCAGAAAGAGAAATTTAAGCTAACCTTGCCCAACCATTGGAGTTCTAGCCCCAGTTACTGTGGCCTCTCAACTCTCCCTAACTTTGACCCTCAATTCTGAAAAATGGGCCTCAGCCTTAGCTCACAAACATTTATTGAACCCCTGCAATGAAGCAGGCACTCTGGTCTTTACTGGAAATACAGTTACAAATAAGGTACTGGCCTAGCTTCCTGGTGACTACAGGCCAATGAGTAGACAGGAAGTTGCAGTAAGCTGCACTGAGTACTGGGATGGGGAAATAGAAGCAAGTAGGAGGGCAGCTAACCCCAGCTGGGGGAGGAAGGGTGGGGCAGGAACTCCTAGGGGAAGTGATAACCAAGCCCTCCTACAAAGACAAGTAGAAGGGAATCCAGCAAAGTAGAGGGTTGTGGGTGTGGACAGTGACGTTGGGGAAAGGAACAGTAAGTTCAATGGCCTGTAGATTAGATAAAGGTCTCAGGATCTGAACACAATTCAATATGGCTGAAGCCACAGAGGACCATAGAGGAAGGGCAAAAGATGGGACTCTAGTAGTAAGAGCCAGATTATGACCAGCTTACAAGTAGGGTGACCACATACATTTATTGTCCAAATCGAGGATTCAGCCATTGTAAACTGGGACCACTCTGGCAAACCAATTCAGATCGTCATTTCACTTGTAAAGCAAGTAAGGATTTGACTGTAAGTGAATCTGGGTCCCTCTCTCTGTCTTACTATACCAAACTTCATCTCAGTGGCCTGCCTGAAATGTAAGTCCCTTCTGTACAGAGGCCCTGACTTACTCTTGCTGAATGTCTCATGTGTATGCCCTACACATGTGGATGGAAATAATTTCTTGCTCTGCTTCTCTAGTCAATCTTATCCCAGGGTGGTCAACCAGGGGGTGCCAGAAGAGACGCATTCTAGAATCTGCAAAAAGCATCTTGTTTGCATCATATACCTCCAAATAAAACAAGTCAATATTTCTCACTAATGATGGGGTTTTGGAGTGCTGGGGATTCAGAGCTGATGGCCAAGAAAGAATTCTTAAACACATCTTTGGTGCAAAAAAGATGATTTAATTAAAGCACAGGGACAGGACTCGTGGATAGAAAAAATTGCACTGGGGTTGTGAAAAGTGACTGGTTATATACTATGGAGTTGGGGGAGATAAAGGCAAAAGGGAGACTTCCAGAACGACTTTGATATGCTAAAGAGGCCTGAGACCTTGCTATTGTCAAACTAAGTAGTTTATCCTCTAGTAAGGCATTAACATCAGGATGGTAGGGGGTTCCTAGAAAAATGTTACATTCTGTATTTTTCTCAAGTATTTGTCAATGGGCTGCAGGTTATAAGGAAATTTTACCTGCCATTTCCTTCTTGCCTTTTTGCCCTCCCCTCCCCACATCACTGTGGAGGGGAGGGTGATATTAGGGGTTCTAGGAAACTGTCTATAGGTTTCTGGAGATTAGGCTATTGATAAGATTGCCTTTTTCTTGTAATTTTCTAAGATATTTGTAAACTGATGAAGACTCATGTCCTGCATGACTGTGATCTCTATCAGTTAACCATTTGTTTTCTTTCCTTTCCTTTGTTCTTGGGCAGCCAGGCTTGCCTGAGGAATATCACACATATCCCACCTGGGGGGTGGGGGTGGGGGGGTGTTGTTAGCTTGTGTTTTGCCCTCAGTTTGCCTTACGGTCCCTCATCACTAAGATTGTTTCATTTTTTACCAACACCTACATGTGCACTGAGTTAGTATCAGAGGTTATAGTTCACATCCAGGCTGCCCACTTACTAAGTCTGTGAACTCAAGCTACCTGTGAGACCCATTCTCCCATTTGCAAAGTAAAGAAAATAGAACCAGCTTCCCAGAGTTGTTAGGGGTAAATGAGGGAACACAGGTGATAGAACCTAACTTGCTGTCTGATTTGGGAGAGATGCTGTATGAGAAATAAGAGAGATGATTCATTTTCAGAAATACCAAATAAAAGCTGTGCTGTCTAGATAACAGTATGTTTACAACTGTTTCCTATTGGAAATACATAGGAACTCTTCCCCTCCCATAATGGAGTCCCAAACCGTTGGACATTTCACTTACTGGTTCTTCTTCCTCTCTTGGTTTCCTGAGCTTATTTTCATGGGCTTTGCAATGAGCATGCGCCAAAAAACAAAGGAAGGACTGAAAGTCACTGAGTCACATCAGGAAATGTACATTTGTTCCAATCAGACGACTTTTTGCCTTACTTGGGTATAGGCGACCTCAAGGTAAGACTATAACCTCTGTAGTACTCAACCAATGAGGAATCAGGCAAGAGACTTGCATGCTGGGAGATAAATTGTCTGCTGTAACCGCCCCAAGTGTTCCTGTCAGTCAGACATCCACTCTTGCAAGAACGTTGATTAAACCTATCTTCACTGTGCTTGGAGTCTCTGTGTCCCTCCTTTGATTGGGTAGGTGGCCTTTTATTTCTCACACTCAATATAACTTTATTTTTTTTTAAAGAATCTAAACTTAGCAGCAGCCATGAACAAGTACTACAGAGGAAAGAGCCTTAAAAGATTAACTGCAGTTTTTTAGGTTTGAAGGTACAATAGCAGTTATCCACATTTTTCAGACTCAACCATGCTTACTCTGATTCTGTGCCCTATAGATACATGTGGGAACCTCATCTATGTATTTCTTGCGGGTACCAACTGAGGATGCTTCCACTAGGTGGGGCTGTGGTAGGTACATAGAACATCTCTTCTTGATAGTTTGACAGGGTTCGTGTCCAAAGCCTATTTAACCAAGCTGAGCCCTAGAATGCTGGCTCCCTGGGGATGCCAGGTACATAGAGGTGAAAAGCATATTGCTGGTAGCCTGATCCCCTCCCATCTATTGGCTGATATTCTATTCCACTGACACAGATACCTTCAATTCTTCCTCTTAACAAATTTTGTGAGCCACTGGGCTCTACTTGTCCCCTCAGCTAATCCAGCCCCCTGGATGCAGAACCCAGGATTATAACCTGTTTCCCTTTGCTTCAGATTGTCTTTGTCATGGCTGTTCATCGCTGCCTTTATTGTTGATTTGGAAGTACCATATTTGGGAAAGTTCACCTCCGTTGAACCTTGGCCTCTCTACTATACTTCACAATAGAAAAGCAATCCACATTACAATGACCTTGCTTTCTCTCCCCTTGAGCCTGATAACCTTTAAATCTCAGTCCAAAAGGTGCTGCTTCACACTTTGGAGCCAACTTTGTTCCTGGGCGGTACTGTGGTGGTGAGGATTGTGGTTTATAATGAACATTAACTGCACATCTGATCAGTCTTTCTGACGGTCCTGTTCTTACCTTAGGGTTCCCAGGATTACAGTAGAAGGAATGATCTTGAAGGGGAGTTAATAAAAAGAGGACTAAACTGATATGTGGGTATAAAGTTTGAATGGTTCCAATGAGTCACTTATACCATCCAAGGAATTCTATATCCTACGTACAGTGTTTCATCCCTTTCCTTCCTGTCCTAGGGAACCAAATTCACCACATTGACTAAAGGAAGTGTCAGTGACCACGAAACACCTTCCTCACAGGGAGTACATACCAGTCCTTTACATTACCCGGTCTTCTCTCCATCTTCACAGAATATGGGCTGACTTTTCACCTATGTGAGACCTTTGATTTGGACCTACTATTATCTCTTAAGGGCCAGGAGTATATACTTTACTTACTTCCATGCTATTTACCTTTAAAATGTCAGGAAACTGAAAACCCTGCCTCAGGAGATGCTATTTTTGCTGGTTCTTAAGCCTGCTGGTCACTTTTGGTCATCTGAGACAGCTGTCCTTTGTACCTCCTATTTCACACATATGAATCTAGGAATATATGAACCTATGTACACCCTCGTGCATAATGCTTTTGGTTGATCTTTTCCAAATTTCACAATACACTTGCTTCCAGGGAGCTGAACCACAGGTAACTGGATTTTTATCTTGTGCTTCAGGAAAACTCCTGCCACTTTGGAGTTGCCTACCTAAGAACTCCTTGTCACATGGCTGAGTCATTGTATCCGAGGCCTCACTCTCTATCTGCCTACCTGCCTAGGAAACTTCCTTTCTGTCTCACTGAGGCTCAGAGTGACCTCATGGACCTCAAGACAATAATAATTGTGTCCTGAAGCTCCTGTCTTCAGACTCAAGAATTTGTAGGTGTATCCTTCTAAAGACTTGGTCTTGTCTTGAAGTTCCAATACCCAGTCTTTGAGACATCCTAAAGTATAAACTGATCCACTATTCTTCCCTGATCCCATCAGCCTGAAGTCACAGTCATGATGGTCAAAGCCAGCTTCTCTTTGAGGCTGTGGGACATGGCACCTGGCACAATGAGGTAGCAGCAGTTGTGGGCACATAACTCAAACCTGCTGCAGCAGATCTCCTGATAGCAGTGTTCCCGGGATAGACATCTTCCTCAAATTCACAGAATGAAGTTTCCAGGACAGAGTTCTAGAGGTAAGGAGCAGGATGCTAATTCAGACAGGTACAAAACATCAGGGCCACCTAGCGGGAAACTCCTCCACCTTATTCACTGGTGTTTCCCAATATGTAGCCCAGGGTTTGGAACTTAGTGCTTGTTCTGTAATTCTTGCATGCATGAATAAAACAAATATCTAACAGGCTTACAAGTTTGAAAAATAAAATCTAAAAAGCTAAATAGAACTCAGGGTGCCTGGATGGCTTAATCAGCTAAGCGTCCAACTCTTGATTTTGGTTCAGGTCGTAATCTCATGGGTCCGTGAGACTGAGCCCCGTGTCAGTCTCCATGGTGCTTGGGATTCTCTCTCTCCCTCTCTGCCCACCCCGCCCCCGCTCATGTATGCGTGCACCTTGGCATGCACTATCTTTCAAAATAAATTTAAAAAATTAAAAAATATTTAAAAATAAATACATAAATAAAATAGCAAAGAGAGTTCATTTCTTCTGTTTCAAGAAGAGAAAAAAACGTAAGAAGAATTTACTATTAAAACGGTGGTTGGGCTTAATCAGAGATGAAATATAAGAGGCAGTATTAGATGGTATAAACATTTGATTCTGACGTCCTAGGTTCAGATGGTGACTTTGATGTTTACCAGTCATATCAATGTGGCAAGTGAGTTAGTTTCTCTAAGACTCAATTTTCTTATCTGTAAAAATGGGAATAATAATAATAATAGCTGCCAGTTGGAACTGTCGTAGAAATGACATGAGATAATACATGGGCATAGCGTAGCACCCGGCTGCAGAGTCAGTCCCTATCATTATTAAGCTCTCATTTGTAATGACATAGTATTAGTATTACCTCACATGCAAACACCAGTAGTTTGGTGACAGCTTCCTGGAGGGCTGTGTGGAACAGTATGTCCATTGAGCATCTAGTCTTGGAAGGAAAAAAGTTTCATATCTGCCCTGGATACTACATGAAGGAGTAGTGTGTTCCTGTATCACGTATGCAATTCCTGGCCTGGACTGCAAGGCTCTCAAAATAGGGACTGTGCTTATTCATATCCGTATCCACAGCACCTGGCACGGTGTTTGACACATAATCGTTCTGTCAATAAACCTTGCGCAAATGTTCAACCTTTTCATTGGCTGGCTAATTGCTTTTCTCTGCTATCAATCCATATGATGGAGTATTGCATGATAATAGTATAGTCTCACACTAAATATTGAAGGAAACTCTAGTCTCAGGCAGGTCGTGGTGGCATATGTAGAATGAATACTCAGGCTCCAACAAAATTGTTCCACATTCCATAAATTCAGCACATTCCAAGAAGGATTAATGGTATACCAGGATTCCCCCACGTGGCATATGAACACTCTGTTGATTTATGTGTGTCTCTCTTTAGAAGTCTGTTTTTAACAACCCCACTTGAAATCTTATATAAAAATTCTTTGAGAGTATTGTGGTCTTGTAGCAATAATCTGGCAACGAATCACCTATATTTCACAATTAAATACTGTAAAAAGCAACACCCAAAGCTTGCCAATGAATTCCTCAACTATCTTCTCTATGACCTATTGAAATAGCAAAGGTTTTTTCTATCATCAGCACATAGATGATTGAAGACTCAGAGGGCAGTCCAATATTTTTTAAATTACCCAGCACCAGAATAATAGACCAGAACTTGAATTACGTTGGTTCTTATCTCTACACACAAATTCCAGATTACTTCAAAACATACAAGTATTCCTAACTTTCCACAAAGGTTGTAGAAGGAAGAATATTCCTAATAAGAAGTCCTAGGAAAGAGAGGGAGTGTTTTTATTTTTTTATTTTTATTTTTTTAACGTTTATTCATTTTTGAGACAGAGACAGAGCATGAATGGGGGAAGGTCAGAGAGAGAGGGAGACACAGAATCTGAAACAGGCTCCAGGCTCTGAGCTGTCAGCACAGAGCCCGACACGGGGCTCAGACTCACGGACCACGAGATCATGGCCTGAGCCAAAGTCAGACACCCAACTGACTGAGCCACCCAGGCACCCCAAGAGGGAGTGTTTTTAGAAATGAGATGGTATTTAGTAAATAGAGGATGAAGCCAGTTGGGGTAACACTATGGCTTTGGATTTATATGAAAATGGCCCTCGATGTTCTCAGAAAAAAAAAATGCATTACGTACAAGCCTGGGCCACTCTGCTTCAGCAGGAGCATCTGGTTACTTATTCAGGGTAGAAAAGGTAGGAACAGGAACAGGGTAGAACAGCTAGGAACCTAGCTCTGGATGCAGCTGTGTGACTACTGGGTTGGAGAGGAACAGGATTCCGGGTGAGGGCTGGCCCAGTCAGAGTCGATGAAAGGAAGTGGAATATAATAGGTAAGGGATGGACATCCACATAAAAACTCAGTCTTGCAACTGAGTAATCATCTCTATACTACCTTCTTGGGAAAACAATTATATGCAGAAGACCAAAATTCCAGATCAGAAAAATTATGTGGTTAAGCATAAAATTAGGATGATGTCCATCATTGGAAATGCTCAAGGTATATCTCTATTTCACTCTAGCATATCTATTTTAAAAAACTATTTAATTCAGAAATGTTTTGATGAGGGATATGTTGATAGAAACTAATTGAACTCTAAAACTGCTGGTGGAAGCAGATTTATTTTTACAATCTTGAATGATTTAGCTGTTTAACATGCTATCTTCAGCAATCTAGAACAAAATAACACATAAATTCTAGCTTCAGAGAACAGAGAATTATTACTTTTTGAAAGTTAGAGAAACTCTGAATCAAAAACACTCTGGTGGCTTTTACCTAGATCCAGGGGAAGTGAGAAGATCCCAAAGAATGAGAAAGGTCAGCTTTTTCTTTTCTTTTTTCTTTTTTTTTTTTTAAAGAACAAACAGAACCATGCCAGTAAAGTCAGATGAGGCACGAGATGAGGCATGAGAGTCCTACCCAGGACATCCTACTTAAAATTGCAAATACCCCTGCCTTGGAACTTCCAATCCCTTCACTTCACTCTGGGTGTTTGTTTGTTTGCTTTTCCCATAGCACTTACCTACTTCTAACAAACTGTTTACTTTTTATTGTTTGCCTCTCCTCGACAGAATGTAAGCTCTATGAGGCTTAAGGATGTTTGCCAGTTTTGTTCACTGAGGTATTTCAACTTCCTAGAACAGTGCCTGGTACAGGGTAGATGTAGAATAAATATGCGTTGGATGGTTACTCAGTGAGTTCTATGTAAACAGAACTAGAAGACAGCACCCCAGGTAGGGAAGGTCAGTGTGTTAAGTGTAGGTATTAGTGATTGAAACTAAGTTATGAGCAAATAGTGAAATATCTGACAGAGATGGGCTGAGGGTTCGAATTCAACGAGCCCCAAGGTTACAAGCTGCTCTGAAGCTGTGAAGCCAGAAGCAAGACAAGTAGGAATCCAGAAGACCTTCGACTCTGGCAGACTGGTAGCCGCCTACCCACTTTCCATTTCCCACTCCTAATTATCATCTGAAACCTTGTCTTGTTTATACGGACAGTACACACGGCTTCAGAGGGGAACCATAGTTGGTCGAAGCCATTTATGACCATCCTTTTCCCCATTTCTCAGCCTTTAAGTCTGATTAGTGAGAACTTACGCTAGTCAACCATGCATTTTATGGAAAATGAAAATTAATTTTCATTCCTGCCCTTTGTCCTTCTAGAGCTGTTTCTGACTCTCCAGAATTGCAAAGATAGCCACTTGCAGCTGGCAGATCATATTATCAAGGTTATTAAAGTTTTCACAAAAGGCAGAGTCAAACCCCTGATATCAAAAGGAATATCTTTATCCGATGAGCTTAGGTTAGATTGTCTTCCCCTAAAATGAATGTTCATCCTGGAAGGTATGCTTGCTTCCAGGGCAAATCAATAAGAAAATAAACCAGGATTCTAGGTGATAGGTAGAACAAAATCAAATGGAGCCCCACTTTTGCTTTCTCTCACTGACTAGCTAGAATCCAAAGCCTCACCCAACCATTGTCAACTCTTCACCTGATTTGTAGAGTCTCCATCAGCAACCAGTCCAGACTGAGGCACCTAGAATGTGCAGGAAAGTGGTAGGAAGGAGGAAGATAAAATCTCTCATTTTGGAGTGGAATCTCTCATTTTGAAGAGTGGAATTGTCCGAGGAGACAGAAAAAGAGAAACAGAGACAGAAATGAGGGGTAGCAAGAGAGGTCATGGGACTCCTTCCTTTTGAAGGCTTCAGTATGTCAGACTCAGCAGCTACACCTGAAAAAAAAATCCCCCCCTTTTTTAGCACTAACACTCCAGGATTCTAAGATCTATAGCAAAATGGGGGGGGGAGTCCCAAATTCATTAGTTGGATTATATAACAGTTGATAAGACTCAACTTTTCTTAAGGAAGATGTGCGATGTTGTAATTAGTGCTCACAAAGAAACACATAGTGCATTCTAATTTTCAAAAGCAGTTGTAAAATTTAATGTATTATACTCCTGAAGAAAAATCCAAGTTCAGTCAACACTACACTGGTCTTTATAATCAAATCAAAATTCCTTCTAAAAATAAAAAGTAGTTTCTGCATTAAACTGAAGTGAGATCTTTAAATTATTCTAACAATATTAACTTCTATTATCTGGTTTAATCTTCACATCTGCCCTACGAGGTAAATACTAATTTTTTTAAGTTTTGTGGGTTTTTTTAATGTTTATTTATTCTGAGAGAGAGAGAGAGAGAGAGAGAGAGAGAGAGAGAGAGAGAATGAGTCAGCGAGGGGCAGAGGAAGAGAGAGAGAATTCCAAGCAGGCTCCATATGGACAGTGCAGAGCCCCACACAAGGCTCAAACCCACAAGGCATGAGATCTGACATGAGGTGAAATCAAGAGTCAGATGCTTATCCGAGTGAGACATCCAGGTGCCCTGAGGTAAATACTATTTTAAATCCTATTTACAGGTGTGGAGTTTGGGACTTGGAAAAGCTGAATAACCTGTTCAAGGTCACCTGGCCAGTAAGTGACAGAATCAGGATTAGAACTTTCAAATTCTGTAGCTATTTAGTTCACTAGCCTGTAGTACATCAGATTGACTAGAGGATGTTACAGTAACAAAGGACTAAGAAAAATCTTAAACTCTGCTTGTTTTAATAATCATCCCTAAGAAATTTCAAACAAAAACGCTTTGTGTCTTTTTTCTTAATGAATGTATATTGCCCTCTTTTATAAGATTCATACTTGTGATATATATACCAATCCATTTTCATCAATTTATTGGAATCATTTTGCACAAGAAACTGTTTTCCTAAACAAACAATACTAATATTAATTTGAACAAACAGTTGCAAAGCTAAACACAACTCAAGAAATTATTTCCCCAGGCAGATGTCATACCCCATATTTAATCAGAACAGCACATGCCTCAACCACTTATGAAAACATTTATGTGTGTGTGTTTTCCAAGGACCACAGTTTTATGCCTTTGACACTAGCATGGGGAGAAGAACAGAGTAGAATCCTTCTCCAGGCTTCTGAGGAGAGGTAAGAATCTTAGCAACTGCTTCCACTTGAAACTCTGCCTCACCTGCTTAGCCTAGGATTTTCAGCCTGTGTGGCATATAAACTTTTTGGATCTTGGGTTGTTTACTCTTTCTCCCTCTGTAAGTGAGAAAGTTGACTTCCAGGGTGAAATGGATGTAAGGATAATGAATGTGTTCCAGGACCTACTGCAAAGGCACTTGAAGACCCAAGTTCTGCCCATTATCGAGCTTATCAGAGGCCAGCCTCAAGGAGCTAGTCTGAGAGGGCACCGAAAAACTTCCAACTCTACTATTTATTTATTTATTTATTTATTTATTTATTTTTGAGAGAGAGAGAGAGAGAGAGAGAGAGAACAAGCAGGGGAGGGGCAGAGAGAGGGAGACAGAATCTGAAGCAGACTCCAGGCTCAGAGCTGTTAGCACAGAGCCCGACATGGAGCTCAAACTCATAAACCACGAGATCATGACCTGAGCCGAAGTTGGTACTGAAGTTGGTACTGAGCCACCCAGGCACCCCCAAGCTTCCAAATCTAAAGGCCCTTGATCTCCAAGCTTTTTATCTCTGATTTAGGAGATAAGTTGTAATAAAACTATGAATATCACTTTCTACAGAATCCTTGTTCCCTGGGGCGCCTGGGTGGCTCAGTTGGTTAAGCGGCCAGCTTTGGCTCAGGTCATGATCTTGCGGTCCGTGAGTTTGAGCCCCACCTTGGGCTCTGTGCTGACAGCTCGGAACCTGGAGACTGCTTCTGTTTCTGTGTCTCCCTCTCTCTCTGCCCCTCCCCTGTCCACTCTCTGTCTCTGCCTTTCAAAAATGAATAATTGTTAAAAAATGAAAAAAAAAAAAGAATCCTTGTTCCCTTTCTTTATATCCCTTCATCCAGTTTCAAAAAAGAAATGCAATGGACCTTATCACCCTCACTCAGTGGCCCCTTCACAGTGAGTCTTTATAGCTCCAAGCATGATTGCCCTTGATTGATTATTGGAACAGACCCACTTTCCACATCTTTGTGAATACAGCTGCTGACTGCCTTATCAGAGGGGCATAGAATAGTCAGAGCAGCCCACAAGTTTATTTTTCTTAGCTAAAAATAAGAGCATAGGCAGACAGCAATCTGGAGCTGAGTGGTGAATGGAAGGATATAGAACACCATTATAGAAAGGCAGGAGAGAGAATGGCAACACCCCGCTCTATGGGGACTTTTTTGTTATTTTCTAACATCTGTGAACTGAAAGTTATTGATGGGGTTTGTGAGTTCAGCTGATGCCAGCTGTATTGAATTTACAACGAAGTTCAGCCCTATCTTAAGTTCCCAAACTCCTACCTGTAGTACATTAGCCCAGATCTTATTGGGGCCTTCCAACAAAGTCCACATGCCATAGATTAGGAGATCAAGAGTGGTGATTCTCCAACATTGAATGTAGCACTTGAGAACAGTGTTCTCAGCTTGAGTTATATATTGGAACCTATTGACAGCTTGAAAAACTACTAATGCCTGGGCCCCGGCCCCCAGCATTTCTGATTTAATTGAGTTAAGTAAGCCTAGGCATCAGGATTTAAAAACTCCTTCTAGGTTTTTCTTGTTGTAGACAGAACTGGGGCCCTCTACTGCGGAATGCTGCTTCTGAGGTCCAGACTCCCTATCTGCACACCAAAGGATTCCCAGGGGTGGGGAGAGAAGATTCTATAGAGTACCAGTGAATGTGGTCTTGGCCATGTGGGGCTGCCTGTGGCTCTACAAATCACTTCTTTAAGTGCTGATACAGCTCGAGGATGGGAGTCCTCCCTAGCACACCCACGTGCTGTATTTTCCAATAATATAAAACCTCACAGATTTGAGTCAAAACTACAAAGACTGATCGAAGCCTCCCCATTTTCCTACCAACCAATAGGTAGGATTAGTGGGCCAAGAATGAATCCCTCTAATCTGCTATTTGCTCCCTGGACATGATTTTCAGTCCACCTGAACTTAAACTCAACTACATCATGAGGGTGCATCTTTGCCCCGTAATTCAGGTTGGCCTGGAAGATACACTACCTCTTCCCTTATTGATGTGCCAACCGCATGCATTTGTCTCTCAGAGGAGTAGGAAGAGGGCAAGGTCTTCAGATTTCTTAGAATTAGAGGTATATCCAAGTCGACTTTGAAGGTTTGCTGAAATCATGCATTTAGCAAAGGCCCTATCATCTCTCCCTCTGGTGCCCTTCTGAATATGTGAGTAATACATTTATTACCCGTGTTACATGAAAGTCCTGTGTGGACTTTTCCAGAGTCTCACATCTAATCATGGTTAAGCCAACAAAGGGATTACAGCCTTATCGGGAGTTTATTTTGCAAAACTGCCACATAACTTTGCCAGAGACAGTATCCTGTTTTTCCCACTAGGCTAAGCTCAAAGATCCCATTAAATAAAGTTGAACTCTTCAGTTATGCAGAAATATAAACAGACTGCTCAATGTGATTTGGAGTTATATTTTCATTTAGGAAAAAAATAGTGTTCAAATACTAAACAGTGTTGACCTCCATAACTCAGAAATCTGGGTATGATAGAAGAGGAAATTCTAAAATTTCCCCACTGGAAAAAAAGGCATTACATATGCAATGATCGCACACACATGCACACACACACACACACACACACACACACACAAATTTTGCCATTTTCTATATTCTAACCATGGAGTCTACTTGATGATTAATAATGCCTGAAGAGTTATTCAATGGATTAACCAGTGAGAACTATACATACTCTTTTGTAGCATGGGACAAACTGGGGAGAAAAGCTTTGTAAAGTCAAGTCTAAACCATTCTTCTGATAGACAATTAGTTTAGCTTAATCTGAGCATGTGGTCTTTTGTGGGCTTGGTCACAGGGTAGCTTGAGAAAAATACTAAAGGTAGGGTGGATGGCTGTATTGTGCAGATTTCCATAGACTCCCTAGTATTAGTATTAATGATCTAATACTGCCTTGGTCCTGGGTGGGCCAAACTAGTGGAATACAAGGTCCATGCCCAGATAGGGCTGGATCTAATCAATTGCTTTAACGAAAACAAAATAACTCTCATTTCTATGTAAAATTACCAACTTAAATTGCAAGGAAGAAAACTATTGTATATCCTTAGATGCCTATACGCTTTCTACTGACAGAACTCAAATCATGTCTCCTCAGACATGCATTACTGACAGTGCATGAGTGATTTAGTACAAGATGGTGGCAATGAAAGAGGGTTGTGGAATTGACTCTTCTGAAAGGATGTTGATAACTCTGTTCCACACTGCATTTTTATCCACTCACATTGTGTCTGTAAAAGCAGCATGGTTGAACTGTGACTCTCATGTAACGAGAGAGTTTGAACTTTCCAAAATGGCTGCAACAATATTCCCCCCCCCCCCCCATTCTTCCTGCTCTTCTAGTCACTCCCCCATCAAGAAGGGAGTCTAAATCCTCTTGGTCTGAATCTGGGCAGGGCTTGTGGCTGCTTCTACTAGTAAAGTATGGGAGAAGTGATACTGTATGATTTTCAAGACTGGGTCATTAAAGGCAAAGTAGCTTTCTCTTGTTCACTAGAATACTTAAACATAGAGCCTGGAACTGCCATGTAAGATGTCCAACTACCATGAGGACACCATGCTGTCAGGAAGCCAAACCATATGGAAAAGCCACAAGAAGGTGCTATATCCAATAGTCCCAATGACACTCCCAGCAAACAGTCAATACCATCTGCCTACCCTATGAGTTAGTTATCTTGAACATCCAGCCCCATCTAGCCTTCAGATGATAGCAGCCCCAATAACATCTGATTCCAACTGCTTGAGAGACCTCAAGCCAGAATCATCTAGCCAACCTCTTCCCAAATTCCTGACTCAAAATAATAATAATAATAATAATAATAAGCAAAATAAAATTGCTGCTTTAAGCCACTAAATTTTGGGATAATTCATTATGCAACAATAGTAACCAGAACAGAATTATTTCAGAATTACTTTTACTTCCTGCTATTTAGACTGTTTTAGAATCTAAGAAAATTAAAAGTTTCTGGCAACCTTCAGGAAAGGAGCATCTGTTCTGAGACACTTGACCCTGGTGTTCCTGGAATTTTCTGACAGCTAATGGCCCTGACAGGAAGTCATAATATGTAATCAGGTAGAGAAAACTATATCACAACTCTTCTAAGAGATATTGCTCTATAAATCTGGGAAAATACACTTTGATCCTTGCATTGTGCGAATGAGATGAGAGTAGGGCAGAGTGAGACATTCAAGTTGATGTTTAAGTAGTAATAAATAGTTGCTAAACTGCCTTCTATGGGGAAGGAGTCCTATTCACTGTAGACTTTTTTGCTTTGTTAAGCACCTAGTTGAGGAAAGATCTCAAATTTAGGAGAACTGAATTGCTCTGCAAGACAGAAACTGGACCATGTTTGGGAAAAAAAAGAAAAAAAGAAAAAAGAAAAGGAGAACACCCTGCTTACGGAGTAGCCAAAACGAGAACTTTGGGGAACAGAGATATTTAACAACGCTTTAAAGGAGTTTGCTGTTGAGTGTATAAGGAAAACCTTATCGTCCTTCATCCTTACCAGAATTTTGGTAAATAAAATGTTGCTAAATAATTCTCTTGCTGCTAGTAGTTTAGGGAAATATATAGACATTCAGGTTAGCAAGGGGATGAGAAACAGATTCCATACAGCACCATCAGGTATCTACGGTACCCACATATTAGTAAAGATGTAGCAAGAACAAACAAGGTTTTTGAAAAGGGAAAGAAAACTTCCAAAAACCAATTTACCCTAGCTATCACCCAGTCATAGAAGGCCCATTTTATTTTATTTTACTATTTTGTTTTTATTTTTTGCGCTTTATTTTTTATTTTATGTATTTATTTTTATTTTTTGTATTGTGGACATATTAATATGATATGAATGGAAATTACACAGAAATATCACAGCCTGTTCCTACCAGTAGTATCGAGGGCAGTTAATTCGTATGCAGCAGTAATTCTACTGACGTGTAATTCTACACGTCATGCTATCGGAAATGTATCTCAGTACAAATGCCTAGGGGCTCAGGACATTTTACACATTTAAATAAGAAAAAAAAAAAGACGTAGGTGTGTGTTCAATATGGATCACTAGAATTACAATGTAGCTTATGGATGCTGCGCATTTCAGAAAGGGGTTCCCCGAAGCTAATGACTTTAGTGCCATTGTGTATGATTCTAGCTATGGTTTAAACATTTATCCTCAAAACATTCATAGACACACAATACATTTTCAGCATTTACTCTGGGTCATGCTCCCCGAGACAAGTGTGGTGTGGGAATGCACTTATGAGCCCCTCCGTCCACACCGCCTTCATTTCCTCTCCTCGGCGTCAGCAGCAGCCAGGACCCATTCTGCCTGCAAGTCATGTCCGTCAGTGGTGACAACGCGGATGTGCATATATTATTTCCTTATGTAATGCTGCAGATCGTAAGGCACATACACATTTTGAAAATGTGATGCTGCTTCTCAAAGCCTATTAAGAGACAGGCTTCACACCTAGGTTTTTCACAGGCTAAAATTTGGGTGCTTTGGGAGCAGAAAATGCTCTGCTTAGCACGCCCTCCCAGAGAGCCAATGCACAGACAGTGGAAGAAATGCCATCTCTCCCCAACACTGAGGCTGTCCTCGTCGTTCAATTACATACAGTTTATTTGGCACAGTTTACTCTCTGAGTCTGTTTCTCTGTAAAACAGCAGATTAATATTCACCAAGGCTGATTAATATTCATCTGGCACCAGATGCTACGTCCTTACCCATTGGCCGTTCTGGTTCATTGATATCCATATGGGCTGTTAAATATTTGGAATATCCTGTCTTGTACGATCGCTCAGACTGAAGGAAACCATCATAGCCATTATTTGCTGAATGAAACATGTTCAATAAATTGGAGGGCTCATAAAATAAGCCCTTAAATGATATAACCACGTCCAGTTCCCTCAGCTTTAGAGATGAGGAGATGGACCCAGGTGTCCTCACCTGGGGGAGGTGTGGATGCCTCTGCCAACTATCACTCATGCTCTTACTGTTGTGTCCTGTCGTCCCCAGCTTTGGGGTCTCCATCTTAAAGGAAGAGTTTTACACATACTATTGTTCCCTAAAGATTGAGAAAAAGGACAAGCACACATAAGAATTCCTAAGCATTGATCAGGGTTTGTTTCTTTTTGTTTTGGTTTCCCCAATGCTAACAGTTGCTTAGTTTTGAAGAAGAAATTCGTGAGACAAGTTGAGCTGTGGATGTACGGGAAGGGTCATTTACCAGAGTCCCATAAAAATGGCCCAATGCTTTTACCAACTGCTGGCAGTGAGCTTTGTCTCTTGCTATCCATTTCAACTTTTCAAAATTTTCCTCCCATCTGTCCCACTTTTAGAGAACAAGTTCTAATGTTCTATTCTGATGAACAAATCTTCACTGAATTGTTGATAACTGGTTATAAGTGAGTGTATTTTATATAACTTAGTTCCCTGGGTCATTTGCATTTGTAACCTGTATGAACTTTATGCCACAAACTTGGGCATGAGGAAAGGGTGGGTGCCATTTCTTTACTGTCTTCAAATTAAATCCAAGTTTGAGCCTCTTCTCTTCTGCAATTATAGAAAAATTCTACTTCTGTCATTATTGTTATTAGTAGAGAGAAATCTTTTCCTTCTTAGGCTCCAATTATAATCTAGGAGCTTCATGTGGTTCTTCGAAATAGAGGGAAAAGTATGGTCAGTCCCTCCTGACCTGCTGATATACACTGTTCAGGCTGTGTTCCTCTCTGCAATCTTGGGACTCGTAGTTTCCTCTGCTGTATCAGGAAATGGTAGCTGAGGCAGTCCTGTGCTAGGGTCCAGCCTCCTCTGGTGCCGCATTCCTGAGTCCTGCCTCCAGCCTGTGTCTGTTTTATGAGGCAAGATTCTCCACAGAGTTTCATTCTCCCCACTCTTGGGGAGTCTCCGTTCCCAAAGGACACTCGCTTCCCTCCCCCTCCCTAGCACCATCCTCTCAAGGACATCAGTCCCTGGAGAAGTGAAAGCCAGGAAGCTCTTCTGATACTTTCCATAAGTCATTTTTGCTTCCTGCATCCATAACACAAACCTCTCGGAGGCAAGGCAGGAGCGCAGAGGGTAAAGCTACCTTTCTTGGAGAGGGATAGGAAAACATACTACAAAAAGAAAATACAAAGTAACGTTTCAACAAAGCACTCCAACATGTATTTAACAAGACACTGCAGAAACAGTAATATTTTTAACTCAAAGGAAGGGAACTTTTTAAATGGGTCCTCTAGGACTCCTCAGGTCTGAGCAGTGGTCTCTCTCCAGACAGGGTCCACTCAAGTTCACAGCACAATGCATTTGGGAAAATCCTGAGATCAGGGATGTTGTTCTTGTGGTCACTCCCTGGAAGAGGAGACATGCCTGTGAGGACACAGTCCTTAGGAAGATATTTTCCTGCCCCAGCCCCTGCCCTCCAGGAGAACGTCAGCAATAATTCTGGTTTAGTTAGCCAAAGGCAGGCTCTGCCCTACCTGACTGCTGCCAGGAGCAGCTGCCTTTGAAAATAGCTTTCTGTGTCAGGAAGAAGCAATAGGACCCTGGCACTGAGCAGACCTTGTACTTCCCTCATGCCACTTGTTTACAGACAGCACAGAGTAGGGAAAATGAGGTGAAGTTGCTGTTTCCCTCTTTTACTGGGCCCCGGTGGCATGGCAGATGATCCTCAGAAGCAGATACCTTGAGGCCCTGCCTTGGCACCCATGAGACTGTTAAGCCCTCGCATGTGACTTTGGAGCAGTTCTACTGAAACCCCTTGTTATTCTTCAGAGAATGGCAAATTTAGAAGTTTAAAAGGATATAGATCTTCATATATAAACTAAGAGAGGTATTCTAGAAAATCACGGGTTATGTTTTTCAGAGAACATTTTTTTTGCCTTTGACTTTGATTGGGTAACCATCAGTCCAAGCCCTTACTCTCCAGTTTATTTCTGTCAGCGGCCTCACTTTATAGATCAGGTAAACTGAGGGTCAGAGGGATTAAATGACTCATTTCAGGTCCCCTAGCTAGTAAATTATATAGTCCAGGACTGCAAGCTAAGATTTCCAGTTATCTTTACCCATTTGTAGCCTTTTGGGGTGACTATTTCACCAAAACATTTTTAGCTTTATGTGTTCTTTTAAGATAGGTGCTTGAAGAAGACTGAAACTTCCTAACATGAAGAGAGGCTGAATCCTTCTTAGGAAAACCAGACAAGTACTTCTGAAATTCTAAGTAAATTGTTTGTCTCTGGCAAAGATTGGCAAGGGAAGTCTAAACAAGTCTGTCAATTATTTTACAAAAAGTTGCTTTCTGTTTATGAACTGTTCACTCAATTTAAGCATTAGTGTGTATATTGTGTGTGTGTGTGTGTGTGTGTGTGTGTTACAAGTATCCATGGGGTAGACAAATAAGCTTAAATATAGAGCTGGGTAAAGCCAAAGAATGAGTGCATTGTATACAACAGAACAACTAGAGTGTTCTGTAGTTCTGAAAAACATTGTGGCCAAACAAAATGTTCTGCCAGGGGCAACATGGTTAGCTTTCTATCATCTCAATATGAACAGGTTATATTTTCAGGTTATATTGACCTTGAAGGTCCAGCCTAATAAACTCTGTTCTTGGGTTGTTCAATAAGACCAACAGTTCCATTTGGGAAGCTGAGAAAGGCGAGCTAATGTTCAGTTCCCTTCACAGGAATTGTACCTTTCCAGAAGGATTCTTAGTCCTCAAAGTGCCCTCTAAAGGCGGGGGGGGGGGGGGGGGGGGAAGGTATGTTTCCTTTGAGAAATTATAGCATTTTTAAAGCATTTTTTTCAATGGAATGAGGGTTTCATTAGGACCATGTAATAGTAACCACCATTAATTGAATGTTTACTAAGCACAAGTACCATACAGACATGAACTCATTTAATCTCCAAGAAGGCTCAGAACAACAGTAGCATTTGTCACACTTTCAGACACAGGAACTGGGGTTCAGAGATTTTAAATATTTTACTTACAAAGGCACTGTAGAAAGTGATGAAGCTTTCTGATCTCAGCTCAAGTCTTTCTGACCCCAAAGTCTTAACCACTAAGCACACTGCCTCCCAATTTGATATGGGTGAAATGATACCCACATGGGAGAGGTAGGTGTAGGTACTAGATAACAAGGAACCAACATATGAGCAGCTGTCCTTCTAAGTTAGAGGATACCTGTAATCTTGATCTTTGCTTTGAGGGGAATTCTTACCCATAAGCATAGTCTGTATTTTTCCAGTTTTCAGCTCGGTCCACTGGGGGGAAAATAAAGGTACTAAAATTAATTGCCTTGCATGAAACACTACTTTTTTCATCTCCTGGGACATTAAAAAAACAAACCAGCCACATAAAGTTAGATTAAAATGATTCACGGGGCGCTCAGTCAATTGAGTGTCTAACTCTTGATTTCAGCTCAGGTCATGATCTCACCATTCATGAGATTGAGCCCCACATAGGGGTCTGCATTGCCAGTGTGGAGGCTGTTTGGGATTCCCATTCTCTCTCTCTCTCTGCCCCTCCCCAAAACGCCCCCTTCAAAATAAATAAATAAGCATTATAAAAAATGATTCACATCCACAAATTTCTGAGCTAATCACATAAAGATTATTTTGTCGTAAAGGAGAATTACATGGATGTTCAAATGTGTCTAAAAGCAAGATCTCTATAGAAAATTTTGCTACAAGTACCAGTAACATTGATGGCTTTAAATCACAGTAGTCTGCATAACAGAGCTCATTTGAATGTCCTTGGGAAGTAAACGTGGTAGCACCAAAAAGTGTGAAATTGTGATTGTTTTTGTTTGCTTGGTATTACCAGTGCTAAGGTCAAGTAGATAAATCACAGATAAGTTATTTGCAATACATACACAAACAAAAAAAAAATGTACATCCATAATATACAGAAAACACCTATAAATCAATAGGAAAAAAAAGTAACAAGTAGAGAAACAAATGGCTTATGAACAGAGAAAAAGCCTTTTAACCTCACTAATAAAGATATGCATTTTTTTTTCAACGTTTATTTATTTTTGGGACAGAGAGAGACAGAGCATGAACGGGGGAGGGTCAGAGAGAGAGGGAGACACAGAATTGGAAACAGGCTCCAGGTTCTGAGCCATCAGCCCAGAGCCTGACGCGGGGCTCGAACTCACGGACCGCGAGATCGTGACCCGGCTGAAGTCGGACGCTTAACCGACTGCGCCACCCAGGCGCCCCAAGATATGCATTTTAAAGTCATGAGGTATTTCTTCAAACATTCAGATTAGCAAAAGGTGAAAAGCAACAATTGCAAGTATTAGAGATAATGTAGAAAAATAAAACTATTGGTGTGTATATGGGCACAACCAATTAGAACAATTGCTTGTATTTGTTAAAAGTAGATAATGTAAACCTATTGCCTAACAATTTCCTTTTGAGGATTATCCCCAGAACTCTCCACATATACATAATGAGACAGACACATGGAAGAAATTGCTGCATTATTTGTCACAGTCAAAATGAGGGGAAATACATCAATTATAAAATGTCTGAATAATTGTGATATAGTCATAAGATGGAATACTATTTAGCAGTGAAAATGAATGAACTAGAGCTAAACACATTAACATGGATGAATATTGTGGATGTAATGAGAAGTAAAACACAGAAATTTCATGAGAATACATAAATATGAGTCCATTTATATAACATTTAAAATATGTAAAAGTAAATCATATATTTTAGAAGGATACAAACATATGTGAAAGCTATAGAGAATTTCATGACAATGATGCACCCCAAAGTCAGAACAGTGGTTATCTCTGAAGGGGAAGGAAGGAAATGAAATCAGGGTGGGTTATGTAAAGAGTTTTAAGTGGGTTTATTTGTCAGGTTTTATTTCATAAGCTGGGAGATGGCTGAGATGTTTCTTTTATGCTATTTACATCTTCTGGTTTTTTGAAACATTCCATACTTTTTTCAGTGATCAACATTCCCCTCCCAATGAGCAAAGCAGGGGCCTGCTCATCACCTTTGGAACACACTGCCTTTGTTTGATCATGGCTGTGACTGAGTTCCTGAGAACTTACATCTCATATGAAACAATGAAGATAACTCAGAAGACCCCATTCTGGAAGAATGTGATTCCATGCTCTTGTCCTCTGCCTAGAGCTGGTGTAGAAGGGACATTGACTTTCAGAGATTTGGGTTTGAATTCTAGCCTTGCCACTTTCTAGCCTTAGTTTCCTCACCTGTAAAATGGAACTAATAACCTACCTCAATGGACTTTTTATAAGGATATAATTAGTTACCACATGCAAAGTGCCTGGTCTGCAATAAACACTCATAAGTAATGTCGTCATGATTTATACAAATCACCAGGCTAGGAAAATCTGTTCTGGTTCTCTTGCTGTCACTTTCTCCCAGATGTCTGCCATTTTGAAATTTGCCCTGTAATTAAATATTTTCAATCAAATCACTTCCTTGAGGTTTATGGTAACATGCATTCTAATTCATTGTTGGGATAGTTAATTTTCTAGGTATTTCTGAACTTAAAAAAAAATAGAAATGTTCTATTTATTCACATTTATTTCTTCCTTAAAAGCACTGGTTGAGATCATGAGACCATTACCTCAGAGAGCTCAGACATTATTAAAACAAATTACTCTAGGCCAGTGTAAGGAGAGCCCTAACACTCACTCTCACAGAGGAGGCTGGGAGGCCCCTTGAGAAGGAGTAAAAGAATGGATCTCTTGTTGGCTCACACACATTATTTAGAAATAGCTTATTTTGTTAATATCACCAGATGGTTCCAAGCCATACATAAAAACATTCTACCCCACACTGATTTGCTTGACAAGTGTCCCACAACAAAGGGAGTTAACTAGACTGAAAGGCATGTGTCTATTTAGGGGCAAGCCTGGTTCAAGGTTCATGTGGTCTGTTGATGAGAGCTCTTTCTTTTTTTTTTTTTTTTTAATTTTTTTTTTCAACATTTATTTATTTTTGGGACAGAGAGAGACAGAGCATGAACGGGGGAGGGGCAGAGAGAGAGGGAGACACAGAATCGGAAACAGGCTCCAGGCTCTGAGCCATCAGCCCAGAGCCTGACGCGGGGCTCGAACTCACGGACCGCGAGATCGTGACCTGGCTGAAGTCGGACGCTTAACCGACTGCGCCACCCAGGCGCCCCGATGAGAGCTCTTTCTTGGGAATACTAAAATCCTAATGTTGATGAGAAAAGTACTTTCTTGAGCCAGAAATTATGCACTGCAAATTTTATTCTACCACTTCCTGGTGATGTGGCAAGAGTCAAATGTTTCATCTCTAGGCCACCATTTCTTCATTTGTAAAGCAGAGATAGTAATAGGTGTCTCACAGAGTTCTAGTAAGATTTAAGTGATTATTGCGGAAGAATCTGGAACAGAAACATATCCACAGCAAGCACCCAACAAATGTTGGGTGAAATATTAGTTGACCCAGTAGATCAATCTGAATAGATGTCTTCATATTTCAGAATCTAATTTCAAGAAGGCAGGGATGATAATGGCGTGGAAAGTTTTCAACTTTGAGTCAAGAAAAAAAAAGCTAAACTGTACTTACTACTTGCTGTGTTGCTTTGGGCAAGTTGCTCAACTTTTCTGAGTCTTATTTTTTTAATGTGCAGAATGGGGCATAATAATATCCCTTCTCTGTAGTTTCTAGGATTACTGAGGGAGCAAAGATTCTTCAGATTCTTCATTCATTCTCTTCCTAAAAGTAACAACATTGTTGGATGTGTATTTGAGTTTTCTCAAATTACTAACTTCTAATGGAACAGATAGCCTTAAAAATATCCAGTGGCAGAATCATAGTTAACTTCTGGAATTTTCTGAGGGAGCATTTCATATGCAAAGGCAAATTAGCAATACTAATAGAACATTAGTAAGAGCAGTGGTTAAGACAATTATTCATCTCTGGGGAAATGCCACCACCTTCTGTGATCTTATGCTTTCAAATGCAGTAAGATGCAATAATTTCATGATAATTTCAGTTTCAGAACTACCTTTACTAAGTGTCTGAATATTCATTTCTGAATACTCTACAAGCCGGATATTACAGCCAGTTGGCTGCAGTGTTGGATAAATCAAAGGATAAGGCTAATGAAATCCTGAGCTTGTCAAGGATTCAGACCCAGTGGATTGGTTGGTATTCTAGAAAATGGGGTATGCATGGAAGTAAAACATGCCAAGAGGATAATAACTTGGGTTTGATTTAGTTGAACAGAAAATGCTTAAGTTAATTTATCCTCTTTCATTGTCGGAGGGGAAAAAAACCCAAACAAACCTGTCTTTAATTTCTAAATAATACATGAATGTATTCTTACTTGAAAAAAATTTAAACCTTTTAAAGTTTACATCCCTCTCCTCACCACTTCCCTTCTCAAAGGTGACTATATTATCAGTTCATTGTGTATCTTTTTCTAAGTCTTTTCCCTGCCTTTTCTTTAATATGTAATGTATTTATAGAAACACAGTTTCATTAGTGCATATTTGTGTGTAAATAATGCAAACTGTCCTGTAACTACCTTTTTACTCTACAATGTGTATTAAAGGTAGTCCCATGTCAGTATGCAGATATCTGGTTCATTCTTTTTAACTGTTACGTAGAACTCCACAGTACGAATGTGTTATCATTTGCTTAACCATTTACCTATCGACTTATAGGTGAGTCATTTCAAATGTGTTGCTCTTACAGATATTGCTGCAATAAATATATTCGACCAATTCTTAGGTGTATGAATAAATATAAAAAAGTAATTACCGATCATAAGACATACACATTTAAAATTATAATAACACTGTCAACTTATCTTTCAAGATGTCCATACCTTTTTACACTCTGTCTAGCATTGTTTTGTGGTAACCACTTCCCTATATTTTCACCGACATTTGATAAAAATATTTCAATATCTTACTTAATGACAGGAAAATGGTATCTTATTGCTGTCTTTATTTGTATTTAGTAGTAATATTGAGCATTTTTTCTACATATATTGGTTATATTTTCTCTTAAACTCCTGCTAATGCATGCATCAGCTCTTTCCGTATTTTATTCTTTTAATCTACTTGCACTTTCCTACAAAGATGGCACATGCATTTAATCTAGCTTTTTAATATGTTTTAAACCTTTAGGGAGGAGCTCCTCTTATACAGACCTTTGCACCTGCAAATTTCTTAGGCAAGATAATATCTAATCAGGCGTCACACCTGGGATCAACTGATGGCTATTATTCTTTATTTTTAGAGATGACGAAATAAAACTACAGAGTGTACAAAGTCAGATCTAGACCCCAGATTTTGGGTTCCAGTGCCTTTCCTTCTAAACTAAAATCCTGCAATTATACCTAGGTACCACAGAAACCTAGG